>NW_027202360.1:2677500-3877500 GCF_024711535.1 Dipodomys merriami | reverse complement strand
ATTTATTTCGAGGATTACAGTGGAATTTCAGGATTGCAAAAAATGAGCATTTTTCATAAATTTTAGAATTGGGATAACTTTAGAGTTAAGGTTATGGTTAGGGTTAGGTTGAAAGAGAAAAAAAATGAGGGTCAAATTGAAGGTAAATTTTAATATAAGCCTGGCAATTATTAGAATGAATGTGAATTAGAGTATTGCTATTAATATTAGAATCAACTTGCAATTAGGCTTATATTTATTCTCAATATTCCAGTTAAGATTAAGTTTAGGGTTAGAAAATGACTAAGATATTGGAAAAAAATTGAAACTTATGTTTGGAAGGCTTATTTGAATCAAGTTAGGATGAATGAAAACTAGTGAAATACTAACTAATTAGTGTTAGTATTGATATATAATTTGGATTAAAATCAGGGTCAGTATTTTGTTCTGATTATGATTAGCGTTATGAATAGGAAAGTTTTACTATAAAATTGAGATTTCACTAACAGGTAGAAGCAAAAATGTGAGCCTTAATAGTAACTAGAGCATTATTATTATACTTATTTCTCAGTGATCATTCTTGTAATGATTAATGAGAGTTTTACAGCCAGTTTTAGGGTGAGAGTTAGCGTTAAGTAAAGGACTAGGTGATATATAAATCTGAAATTGTTTTAGGATACAGTGGTGCAGGAAAAGGTAGGATTAATGGAAACTACAGTATTTTTCCCGGTAAGAGAATTTGAGGACAAGTAATATAATGGTTCATGTTAGGAAACAAGATAACTTCACAGGCAGAATCAGGAAATTTGTTGGAATTAGGGCAAATTGAAACTCATTTCCAGAGTGCAAACTGGAATATTCATTAAAATGAATAAATCTAGAGTATTTATTATTATTAATTTTGGACTATTATTAGTTTGAAAATTAGGTTTCAGTTCCAGCTGGACAGTGTTAGTATTAGGGAAATGGAAAATTTAGGGTCAAATTGAAAATAAATCTTTGAATAACAAGTCAAGATCGAATTAGGATGAATAGGAAATAGGAAACTGCTAATAATATTAGGATTAGGGTATGATTAGTGTGAGGGAGCCTGAATGTTGTGTTAGAAAAATGGCAAGATATTAAGTAGAAACAATTTTAAGAAAGATGAGTTGAATCAAAGACAGGATGTATAAATTTAATGTACTTTATTGGCTTTTAGAATCCAAAGGCCATTGGTTCTAGGGTTAGGGATACTTTTTCTAATTTATGAACTAATGAATTAAAGGCACAATTCTTTCATTCTTACAAACCAAGACAGTCACGATTTGGGGAAAAAACAATTTCCTACATGAAAATGTGTCTTAAAATATTTTCCAACCAGGATTAAATAATAGTGAACAGGTTGTCATTTATTAAAATTGGGTAAGTTGATGATAAAACTTTCAAAAAATATCCAAACACATCAAATTGGAACTCAGATATGTTAATGGGAATACAGATACTTGCTCTAGCTGGGAAATTGTGTGTGTGTGTGTGTGTGTGTGTGTGTGTGTGTGTGTGTGTGTGTGTGTGTGTGTGTTTGTGTGTGTATGCACCCACCACATGTCTTCAAATCAGGCCTGGGCCCTGTCGTCAGCTTATTCTGTGGAAGTATGGTACTAAACCACGTAGCCACAGGCTTTCTTCTGGCTTTTTAGTAGTTATTTTGAGATAAATATCTCATGGATTTTCCTGTTTAGACTTAATCTTCTGATCCCCAGCAATCCTTGGGTTAGTGTTACTGTGGGTGCTACCACAAAATGACAGTTCATTAAACTGGGAGCAATATGGAAGTACTCTTGCAAGATATGAAGTAACCAGTTCATTAATGTGGGAGTAACAGGATCACATTAGACTGCCTTCAAACACATTATTTCTGATGAGTTTAACTGAAGCCCAAAGCATAATCCAAACCTATTTGCCACACTGTATGAAGTAGCACATATTCATGATGTAGAATATGAACAATGAATTAAATCATAAAGACTTTGTTGGGTTTGCAACAAAGAAATAGAGTGTCATTGAAATGAAGTCCAGACTGGAGGCCTGTAGCAAGCAGGAGAGCATCTGCTTAGTGTGTGTCCAACCCCCAGGACCATAAAGAATTAGAAGAGAAAGTATAATAGAAAGAGGAAAGGAAAGGAGGAAGAAGGGGTAAGAGAAGAGGAAGGGCATAGCAGGAGGGAGAAGAGGAGGGGACAGGGAGAAAGTAGAGTTAGGAGAGAAGGAAGAGGGAAACAGGACTCTGGAGAAGAGGAGCAGGTGAGGAGGCAGGAAGAGGAAGATAAATGCAATATATCAACAAGAATTGTTGGGAAACATTTTGCATAAGCGATCTGCATGTTCAATGGCAGGATTATTTTCTAATCAGAGACACATCTAGCACAGTGACAATATGGGTGATACCTGTTACTCAATCATTTTATTCCCTTCCTTCAGTGAGGAGTTCAGAAGAAATGCTTAGTTCGGTGTTTTACATATATACTTCAGGATTTCTTTTTCATGAATCAAACAATGGAAAGAACTAAATGCAACTTCCCTTAATTAAAAAAGAATAGAAGCTATATTTATTTGTATTAGTATGCATGAAGAAATCCTGGGGATTTCTGGTTAATTCAGAGGGCCCCATGCAAAAATACAGGACAGGAAGAAAGTAAAACTGTTTTTAAAGTATAATAGGTTATCATTGCTGAAAAGTTTTACTGGACGTCTTTCGTTTTTTGTTTTGTTTTGTTTTGTTTTGTTTTTGTTTTTGCCAGTTGTTCATTGCTCCAAAGCTGTGCCCTGGAGCCCTTTCCAAGTCACATGAAACTCCATTTCTGTAGTCCCTGGGGGTGTGGGTGCCTACTCAGGTCACCCGTTGAGATGTGTGGCCAACTCCTTTATCGTGGATGTGCAGTGAGTGGAGTATGTGCATGCTCCCCAGCATTTCCAGATGAGCCCAGCCCACCCTTCCCACCTAACTTCCCAGTCTCAGTTGCTCCATTTCACCCAGGAGCTGGCAGCTATGGGTATGGATTTGAGGCCACTGTTGCCCTCTCCTCCTCCAGCTGTGTTGGTACTGGTCTTCTGTGCTCCTGAGTGCGTGGCCCATCCTAGGGAGACTCTGTTCTGGGGTCACTGTTTGCCCCCATGAGTGCGGGGTGAGGGACACCCTGTTTGTACACTGTACAGTCCATTGGTAAAGGAAGGCTGGGCATGCAGTCTGCCCCCTTGGGGCCAGGCAGCCCAGCCTTGGTTCACCTCATCTGTTTTTAAGGGGGTCTGGGTACTGGAGCCATGTGTTGGCCCTTCTGCCAGCTGGCTTGTGACAGATGGAGCAGCTCAGCAACCTGGAGCCCCTTCAGCAACTCTGTGGACCTCCATTTTCTGGTCCTTGTGGACTCGGGTACAGGGCCAACCCTACATATTCCAATCAGCACACCAGCTGCAGCACCGAGGGAATGAAGTTCCTCTTGCTTTGCTGTGTAGCCTCCTCCGTCGCCTTTCTGGCCCACATGGGCCCAGCTCTGGGTGCCATTCCAGGGATACTCCATTTGGAGGCAATGGGCTCACCCCCTACCCTTGTTGTTCTCCAAAGCAGGGGAAAGGGCCTGGCCTTGGCAGTTTAGGCTGCACAGATGGAAGGCAGGACTTGCCTTGCCTTCCCCCCGGCTTTGGCACCTGAGTCTGGGTTGCTTGGTTTGGTCACTAATGGAACCTTGTTGGCTACAGCCCACCGCAAAGGTCCTGCACCTGCTGCAGCAACAATGCAATGTCCTGGACTCCCTTAGGGTCACCACATGGACCCCTGATGGGCCTACTTGGGCTGGGTGTGGGTTTCATCTCAGGAATCCCATTAGGAAGTGCCACTCTCCTTCGTGGTACTGCAAGCAAGAGGTGCCACATATAATATCTACTTTCTAACATTTTCCTTCACTGAGATAAACAGAACTTGGAGATATAAATAAGTTTTATAAAAACAATATATAAACTATATCACTTCAACCTTTTAAACCACTGTAATATTTTTATCCAGTAGGAATTCTGTCTGTAATTACCTATTTTACATTTGAATGTAACAAATGTAATGTATTTTGTGTGTATTTTACTTTTCTAGTATAATTTCATTTGCACTACTTACAATTTTTTTCAAATTCTGTGATTTAATCACGTGTTTATGGATAGGAGTTTTGTTGTACTTTTATTTCAGTTTTCCATTATGGCCTTATGAATACAAACAATAAAATCCATTCTTGTTGGTATAAAGTTCAATGATTTTGGACTAGAGACTCAAGGATATAGCATAGCATTACATATCATACAGTAATGTGTACCACTTTGTTTAATACTGCTCCAAAAAAATTGATAATTCAGGTGGCAGCCACTTCATCTGGCATGCTGGTCTGTCTGGTGAAGTAGGATCCTAGTGGCAGCCTGCCCATATCAGGCCATTGCAGGCACCTTGCCTGGGATGTGGGAGAGGATCAGGGTGCATCTGCTGTTCAGCTAGGGCAGCAACTCGGCAGCTGCTGTGTGAATGACACAGTGTCACTGACTCACATCTAACACATGCCTGCCCCGTGGGCTTGGGCCCTGAGGATCAGCCTCTCCCTCAGATAGCAGAGTTATTCTGGGTTTTGTAAAACGTTCTGCATCTGAGCATTCCCAAGTTTGGTTTTTGTATTGTTTCTTGTAAATGCTTTGTGAAATTTGTGTTTTAGGTGTTGAGGTGCGAGAGAAGGAGCCAGATTATGAACACAGTTTCCTACCAGTCTTTCATTTAAAAATGAAAGCAGATTATCTATAAAAATGCCTATCAGGAAATAAATTTGAGAGGGGAAAAAAGGCTGCTTTCTCATAAGATCAAAATGTGCTAGTTTTATATGCATGTTTTATGCGCTCAAAATACAATTAAGTAACTCACTGTCTAGGAACAATTGTCCAGAGCTAAGAGTTAAGTGTCTGGGACCTAGAGGCATAGTGTTTGTGAGGTTTATCCAAAGGGAGGGAAGAAAGTTAAAATTCATAAATGACTTTGTAGAATCAAGGTGGCAATACAAAATGAGAATCACAATAAACTTCTTTGCTATTCGGGGTCTTTTATTATTCCATATGAATTTTTGGATTGCTTCTTCTATTTCATTGAAGAGTGACATTGGGATATTGGTAGGTATCGCATTGAATTTGCATATAGCCTTTGGCAGTATTGCCATTTTCATTATGTTAATCCTCCCAATCCAGGAGAATGGGAAGTTTCCCTCTTCCATAGCTCTGCTTTAATTTTCTTTTTCAGGTTTTTAAAGTTCCCATCATAGAGGTCCTTCACCTCTTAAATTATCTCCTAGGTATTTTACTTTTTGTGCGGCTAGTAAAAAGGGGTTGCTTTCCTAATTTCAGCTGCACTCTTATCGTTATTGGAATACAGGAAAGCCTTTATTTTCTGAGGGTTAATTTTATAATCTGCTAGTTTACCAAAGTTTCTGATCAGCTCAAGTAACTTGGGAATGGAGTCCATGGGTTTCATTAAATACAAGACCATGTCGTCTGCAAAGAGGGAGAGTTTTACTTCATCTTTTACTATTTGGATCCCTTTAAGATTGCATCTTATCTTATTGCCCAAGATAGCATTCTAATATTAAGTTGAAAAGGAATGGAGAGAGCAGAAATCCTTATCTTATTCCTGAATTTATAAGTAATGGGTTTAACTTCTCACCATTAAGTATAACGCTGGCTGTAGGTTTGTCAGTTCTTAGCAGAAAGAACAGCACTAGAGCAATATCAGTTCCAAATTTCAAGAGCTACTAAAAAGCTTGTTTTTGGCACAAGAACAGACCTGAGGACCAATGGAGTAGGACTGAAGACTCAGAAATGAACCCCCTGACCGATAGCCACTTAATCTTTGACAAGGGAGCTAAAAAAAGAGAATGGAAGAAAGACAGACTTTTGAGTAAATGGTGTGGGAAAAATTGGTTAAACACCTGTTAAACTAAAGCTGGATCGGTATATATCATCCTGCACAAGAATCAACTCCAAATGGATCAAAGACCTCAACATAAAAGAGGACACCATGAAAACATTACATGAAGGAATAGGATAAACTCTAGGGCTTTTTAGCACATACCGAAATTTTCTTAATAGAAAGCCAGAAACAAAGAGTAAAGAAAAATAAGTTAAGAAATTCATTCCTTAATTCATCTCTTTATGAAACAAGTAATTTACTATTACAAGATGAGATGAAATTATAAATTCCAAATGCTGATGCAGTCTGTATGTAATAAACATATTACAATAGTCAGAAAAAGAAATCAAAGAAACGTTGGACAAATGGGATTGCTTGAAACATGAGAGCTTCTGCAAGGTAAAGGTCATAGCTAGCAATATCAATAGAAAACACACGTTTTGGGAGAGCTTCATGAGGTATATAATGGACAAGGTCTTATATCTAAAATGTACTTAGGACTCAAAAAATTAAATCCCCCAACAGCAGATCCTCAAAGAAACAACTGCTCGATAATTAAGTGGGCTAAAACTTAAAGAGAGACTTCTCTGAAGAGGAAATAAAAATGGCCATTAGACACATGAAGAAATGTTCAACTATTCTAGCCACAAAAGAACTGAAAATCAAGACAACATTGCGATTGCAACTTACTCTAGTTAGAATGGCTATAATCAGGAAATTTAATAACAACGTGTTGGAGGGGATGTGGCTAAAACGGAACCCTATTTCATTAATGGTGGGAGTGTAAACTTGTTTAACCACTTTGGAAAGCAGTATGGAAGTTCTTCAAAAGACTTCATTTAAAGTTCCCCTATGTCCCAGCAAGCCCACTTTTGTGCATTTAGGCATTTACCCAAAAGATCATATTTACTGCAACATTATTCACCATAGCTAAGATATGGAACCAACCTCGATGCTCCTCAGTTCATGAATGGATCAAGAAAATGTGACACACACACACACACACACACACACACACACACACACACACACACGCACGCACAATGGAATTCTATGCCTCCATTAGAAAGAATGAAATTGTCACATTTGTTAGGAAATGGATTTGGTACATATTATATTAAGTGAAGTAAGCTAGGCCCAAAGAAACATATTTCCCATGGTTTTCCTTGTTTGCAAGGATTACTTTATGTCTAGGACAAGCAGAGAAGATCAAAGGCTATGGACGTATAACCATATAAGATGACACTAAGTGAAAGGTACCCCAAGTCACACACACAAGTGATTTTGTCTTTCTTGTTTTTGCTTTTAATATACTTATAATGCACTATGTGTTTCTTTTGTAGGTTCATCCCCCCATGGTATAATCCCTGTTTTCATTGTATTTGATTCCAGTGTTCTGCATTTTTGTATACATTTTTGTAATTTGGGGTGTGGAAAGGTTATAGCAGAATGCTGAAATGGGGATACAGGTTGACCCATTGTGATGATGAGATGTACAGGACACTGTCAAAAATGAATTTACAATGTCAGGTAGGGGTCAAGGAGGGAGGAGTTGGAGAGTTGGGGAGGGAAAGGGTAGTAGGGGAAAAACAAAGGAGGAGATAACAATGCTCAATAGGAAATGTACTCATTACCCTACTCATGTAACTGTAAACCCTCTGTATAGTATTTTTACAATAAAAAATATAAAACTCTCTTCCTGGTATAGATTTCCAGTGCTGCCCTCGGCATTGCATTTTTTGCCTTTTCTGGCTGTGGTTAGGTCCATCTGCCTAGTGGATCAGTAGTCTTCAAGGCTTCTTGGTCCTGAAGTGGGACTTGGATTATCCAGTGATGGTTGGAACTAGGCCAAGGACAGGACAAAACCACTTCCAGGACATTGCTTCTTCATCTCCCCCCCATGCAACTAGGATTGCAAGCAGAATTTCTATGAATTTGACTCCAGAAAACAACCACTGAACCAAAAGGTAAGGTCACCAAACACCTCCCTTCCTCCCCCATTCCTTCCTTTCTTCCTCCTTGGGAAAGTACAAAATAATTTTGCAGGTTTTGGCAAACACACAAATTGCCCACCACCTCCCCTTTTAAACTAGGTTTAAGGTCACTAAGTCATGTAAATGGATAATGCCGCACTCATTATTCTGGACAACTTCAGGTTGTTTGATGCTTTAATTTGTTGTTGTTGGTGGTGGTGGTAGGAGGGCCTGAACTCTGGGTCTGGTTGCTGTACCTGATGAGCTTTACAGCTCAAGGCTAGTGTTCCTCCATTTGAGCCACAGAGCCATTTCCACATTTTTCTGCTTATGTGGTGCTGAGGAATTGAACCCAGGACCCCATGCATTCAGGAAAAGCACTCTACCACTGAGTCTCCTTCCCAGCCTTAATGCTTCAATTCTTTAAATTTTATTTTTGTCAGTCCTGGGGTTTAATCTCAGTGTGTAAATATATCCCTGAGATCTTCAGCTCAAGTGGAGCCCTCTAACACTTGAGCCACAGTGCCAATTCCTGTTTTCAGATAAGCATTTTCAGACATTCCTGTCAGGGTTTGCTTTGATCAGTGAATTTTTAATTATATTTCTTCTATGTATTTATTGGAATATTGCAGTTTATCTGAAATTTAAAGTTTTTTGTAAAACTTTGTCTTCAAGTATTTCAATAGTATTACATATTACATTTACAATCTATTCTGTAGCAATACATTTTGAAATTATTATGTTAAGATGAAAATCTTGTTGTTTGTAGAAAAGTCCCATTAAAGTCCAAATTGGTTTTCTACAAGTAGTTAACCAATTTTGCTAGCACCATTTACTGAAGAGGTTGTATTTCTTCCATTCTAATTTTTTAGCTCCCTTATCGAACATTAGATGTCTATAGGTCTGTAGGTTCATTTCTGGGTTTTAATTTCTAGTCCATTGATCCTATGGTCTGTTCTTGTGAGAGTGACAAGCTATTTAATTACTATAGCTTTGTAGAAGAGTTTGAAATTTGGTATTGATATTCCTCCAGCACTGTCGTTTCCGTTAAATAATCATTTTTGCTATTTGTGGTCTTTTATGAATTTTTGGATTGCCTCTTCTTTTTACTAAAAGAATGAGGCTGGAATATTGATAGGTATCATACTGAATTTGTAGATAGCCTTGGGAAGTATTACCATTTTCACTATGTTGATCTTTCCAATGCAGGTGCATGGGAGTTTTTGCCACTTTGTAAGTTCGGTTTTGATTTCCTTTTTCAGGTTTTTAAAGTTTTCATCATAGAGTTGCTTCTTTTCTTTGTTAATTCCTAGGTATTTTATTTTTTGTGGGGCTATTACGAATGGAGTTGCTTTCCTGAATTCAGCCCTACTTTTCTCATTGTTGGCATACAGAAAAGCCATTGTTTTTTGAGGATTAATTTTATACCCTGCTACTTTGTCAAAGTTTTGAATAAGCATGAATAATTTGGGAGTGGAGTCCATGGGATTCTTTAAATCCAAGTTCATGTCATTTGCAAAGAGGGAGTGCTTCTTCTTTCCCTATTTGGATTCCATTTTATATTTGAATCTTATTGCTGTAGCTAGGCATTCTAATACAAGTTTGAAGAGAAGTGCAGTGAGTGGACATCCTTATCGCATTCATTAGTTAAAAGGAAATACCTTTATTTCTTCACCATTAAGTAAAATGCTGGATCTATGTTTGTCATATACATCCTTTATTGTATTGAGGAATGTTCCCTGAATTCCTAATTTTTCCAGAACCTTCAATATAAGTGGGTGGTGGATCTTGTCAAATCCTTTTTCTTCATCTATTGAGGTATCCATGTGGTTCTTATCCTTGCTCTTGTTGATGTAAGTTATTGTATTAATTGATGTGCGTATATTGAAGCAGCTTTACATCCCTGAAATGAATCCTGTTTGATCATAATGTATGATTTTTTGGATGAATTGTGAAAGTTGATTGACCAAAATTTTGTTGAGAAATTTTGCATCAATATTCATAAAAGAAATGGGTCTATAGTTCTCTTTCTTTGATGAATCCGTGCCTGGTTTGGGGATGAGTTTTATGATGGCTTCATAGAATGAGTTCGGTAGTGAACTTTCTCTTTCAATTTCATTGAAGACTTGGAGGAGTATTGATGTGAGCTCTGCTTTGAAGGCCTTGTAGATTTCTGCTGTTAAACTATCTGGTCCTGGGCTTTTCTTAGATGGGAGGTCTCTTATTGCTATTTCTATCTCATTGCTTAATATGGGCCTGTTAAGATGGTTTAACTCATCTTGGTTTAGTTTCAGCATGTCTATATTTACTAGGAAACGGTACATTTCTGACAGGGTCTCAAACTTATTAGCATAAAGGTTTGAGAAGTATTCATTATAATGTACTGAATCTTGGTTGTTTCTGTGGTGATGTTTCCTGTCGCTACCGCCTCGACCAGCAAGGAAGATGTGACACCGAACTCTTCTCTCTGCAGTTTATTCAGGACCTTTGAGTAATCTTCTGACCCCAACCCCGGGGAGAATTCTCCACAGCCTTAAGTACCCGCTGGGTAGCCAACACTGATATGCCACGTGGGAACCACCAATAGATTCAGGTGCGCGGAAACAAGCCAGATTCTTTGCCTTAGCCATATAAGGAGTTGTTTACCACAGAGAGCACTCGCCATCAGGAAGGTGGAGGGCGGAAGACGGCGCCATCTTCCAGGTGCGGCCTCTCACAGCTCTCTACAGTTCCCCCTTTTTTGTTTAAAGAACACAGATGAGAATAGAGGTCTGATCCCTGTTGTGCAATGCAAGGACTGCATACAAGCCTTCTCCCAGAGGGTACCTTCTCTAGGGATGGCTCAGCCTGTCCATTGATTCATTTTTCACAAGGACAGGAAAAGGTGAATCGAACCCGTGTGCAATCAAACATGCTCTCCTCGAGGGCAAAACTCATGCCTCTCGACTGCAGTACATTGGCTTTGCAATCTGAGTTCATTGTTTTAGGGTGGCAAGCCATGCTTGGGGGGACTGACCTGCTCCAATGGCTGTAAAGGCTTGGATAATCATGGCTGCACTGCGACGCTGAGAACCTCTAATTTGGCAAATGCACCACAGACATACCAAAGAGGTTAACACCAGGAGGCCTGTCAGGGCTCCCAAACCCACCCACTCGTTGAGATGATTCATAGCAGCGTAGATCCATGAAGATAACCCCTCTGCCAATCCGGCATCCACTCGGGTCAAGTTCACCGTGACTATGGCAACCCTGAGCTGTTCCATCAGGCTGTCGAACTCCCCAGTTCAATTACCTAAAAGATAACTAGACAACTGTTTAAACAAATTTGCAGCGTTTTTTGCATAGGTTTTTTCCTGGGCCTGAACTCTGGGTCTGGGCACTGTCCCTCAGCCCTTCAGCTCAAGACAAGTGCTCTACCACTTGAGCTACAGCGCCACTTCTGGCTTTTTTCTTTTTGCTTATGTGGTGCTGGGGAATTGAACCCAGGGCCTCAGGCATGCAAAGCAAGTGTTCCACCACTGAGCCACCTTCCTAGCCCCATTCTTCTGGGTTAATTGCACCACAGCAGCAGCTAATCCAGCATTAGTTAGTGGTCCGCCCAGCTCTCTGCAAACTTTCATCCATGCTTCTAGTCCCCTATTCTTATATGGGGTTATGGCGGCTCTGCATTCCTTAGTGCACTGCTCGTAAACAAGCTGTTTAATTAATGGCATGGCTGCGTCTGGATCACCAAAAATTCTGCCAGCGGCCTTGACCATACTGGCAACAAAGTCTGAAAACGGCTCCATAGAGCCCTGCAGGATTTTGGTGAGATTGCCACTCACCTCGCCTTTATTTGGTAAGGCCTTCCATGCCTTTATGCCAATTTTATTGATTTGTTCATAAACTTGAACCGGGTAGCCTATCAGCTGATTGGCGAATCTCCCCTGTCCAAGCAGCCTATCTCTGTCCCAAGCTGGGTTTCCCGCAGCCTGATTGGCCGCAGCTTATTCACTAGAAAATTCAATCAAAAAGGACTTCCAATCTAAATACTGACCTGGGCTCAAACAAGCTCATGCGAGCCTACTCCAATCACCGGGTGTCATGCAGTGTCTGTTTGGGCCTCCACCTGGGCTACAGTAAAGGAGGCTGTGATTCCGTATGTCCGCACAGACTCAGCTAAAGATTTTATAACCTTAAAATCTAAGGGTTCATGATACCGCTGTCCCTGTGGATCCTGAAATATTGGACAGGCTAGATGTAACTCAGTTCTGACTGCTTTCCACATGCCTGGGCTGAAAGAACAGCCGGGGCTGCCACTCCCGGGGTCCTCCACATAGAGCGGAGGGGCCGAAGGTGTGGCAAGGTGCACGGAGGGCGTGCATTCGTCTTTATCTGGGTCCTCTCTCTTCTTCCCTTTCCTCTTCTTTCTTATCTTTGTTTTTTCTATTTGTTCTATGAGTGATTGTAGTTCCTCTGAGTCTGTAGACTCAGAGGTCTCTAGTTCAGCAAGATCGGGGTATAACCCCTCCCTGCTCTCCTGCTTTTTGTTGTCTGCCCTTTCTGATCTTTCTTCCTGCAGCATTTCTAGGGCGGCCTGACCATTCTCTACTGCCTCACTGCAACACTGGTCCTCGAGACAGCCTCTTATCAGTTTCCATATTGGTCTCACTCTGCTCTTAAGTGTTCCTTGTTCAGAGGCAAAACCCTAGGTCCCTCCCTAGTTTCTCCCAAGAGGCCACCATGAGACTTCCAGAGACAGCAAACCACGGGGCAACGATGTCACATTCATCCAAAAATCTCTCTAAAGTACTCTTTTTTATTTTTAACTTTTTTGAGTGCAGTAGCTCATTGAGAGCCAAAAAAATTGGGTGCGAAGAAGAAGCCCCCATGTTTTAAACATTTAAAGCAGGTAAACAAACATTTACTTTCTCTTTTGGCTACTCTACTGACTAGCCCCCGGTTCTTGCTCTCTCTTTATCTACCAAGAAGAGCAAAAATCCCCCCCCCCCCGCTCTTGTCGCGGATTCCCCTTTTACCTGGGAACTTACCCCTCGCTCTTGTCACGGATTCCCCTTTTACCTGGGGACTTATCCCAGCTCTTGTCGCAGATTCCCCTTTTATCTGGGAACTTACTGGTGCACCACCCTGACAGCAGAGAGTTCAGAGTCCTCGTTGGGGTTATGGCTGAGCTCCCCTAATGATCCACCACATGTTGCTACCGCCTCGACCAGCAAGGAAGACGCGACACCGAACTCTTCTCTCTGCAGTTTATTCAGGACCTTTGAGTAATCTTCTGACCCCAACCCCGGGGAGAATTCTCCACAGCCTTAAGTACCTGCTGGGTAGCTAACCCTGGATAAGCCACGTGGGAACCACCAATAGGTTCAGGTGCGCGGAAGCAAGGCAGATTCTTTGCCTTAGCCATATAAGGAGTGTTTACCACAGAGAGCACTTGCCATCGGGAAGGCAGAGGGCGGAAGCCGGCGCCATCTTCCAGGTGCGGCCTCTCGCAGCTCTCTACAGTTTCCATTCTCATTTCTGAGTTTATTTATTTGAGTGTGTTCTCTTGTTCTTCTAATAAGATTTGTTAAGGGTCTGTCAATTTGTTAATTTTTCAAAGAATCAACTCTGTTTTGTTGATTCTTTCTATGCTTTTTTTGGATTCTAATTCATTTAATTTTGATTTAATTTTAATTATTTCTTTCCATCTACAGGATTGGGGTTTATCCTGCTGCTCTTTTTCAAGGAGGCTCAGATGTGTCATTAAATTGTTGGTTTCAGATCACTTCAATTTGTTGATGTAGGAACTCAGAGCTATAAACTTGCCTCTGAGTACTGCATTTGCTGTGTCCCAGAGGAGCTGGTAATTTGAGTGTTCATTTTTGTTGAATATTATAAACATTTGAATTTCGTTTATGATCTCTTCCATGACCCACTGGTGATTCAACAGTGTGTTGTTCAACCTCCATGTGTTACATGACTTTCATTGGTGGCTTTTGGTGTTGAGTTCTAATTTTATTCCCTTGTGGTTTGAGAGAATGCAAGGTTTAAGTTCAATGATTTTGGATTTGGACAAGTTTGCTTTGTGACCTAAATGTGGTCAATTTGGAAAAAATTCCCTGTGCTGCTGAGAAAACGTGTATTCTGATGCTGCTGGGTGAAATATTCGGTAGATGTTTGTTAAATCTAGGTGATCTATGCAGTTTTTTATATCCATAATTTCTCTGTTAATTTTTTTGCCGAGTTGATATATCTAGTGGGGAGAATGTGTGTTAAAGTCCCCAACAATTAATATCTTTGGATCTATGGGAACTGTGAGAAAAAGTCAAGTTTCTTGGATAATTTTGGGTGCTCTTATGGGAAATAGATATTTAGAATTGTAATATCCTCCTGAAGGAGAGATCCCTTAATTATTATATAGCAACCTTCTTTATCTCTTCTCAATAATTTTAATTTGAAATGTATTTTATCTAATATGAGGATTGCAACTCCTTCCTCTATATGAGGCCGTTTTCCTGTTAGATTTTGTCCAGCCTTTCACTTTCAACATGTGTTCCTTTTTATGAGCAAGTTGTGACTCCTGAATGCAGCAGACAGAAGGATCTTTTTTTAAAAATCCAACTAGATAGTTTATGTTGCTTAAGTGTATTGTTAAGTTTGTTAATGTTTGGAGATAGTACTGAGAGATATTTGGGAGTTCTTGCCATTTTATACACCTTCTTGGGGGCTGCTCCAACTGGGTTCTTCCTACGGTTCTTGGATTCTCAATTTGGGTGCAGTTTCTTAGCTTTTATTATGTTCCTGTTGGTTTTCTCTGTGTAGGACATCTTTAAGTAACTTTTGTAGGGCTGGTTTGGTAGAGATATATTGTTTCACTTTTTCTTTGGTATGGAAAATTTTTATTTGTCCTTCAGTTATGAAGGAGATTATAGCTGGGTACAGTATTCTTGGTTGATAGTTGTTTGTCTTTAGGGCATGGCCTACATCATTCCAGGCTCTTCTTGCTTTAATTGTCTCTGCTGAGAAATCTGAGGTGATTCTAATTGGTTCCCCTTATAGGTGATTGATCTTTTCTCCTTGACAATTTTGAGGATCTTTTCCTTGGTCTGAATTGATCCTGTGGATATTATAATGTGTAGTTGTGATGTCTTGTTATGGTCTGGTCTATTTGGTGTTCTAAAAGCTTCTTGTATCTGAATAGGCCTATCTTTTTGCATGTTTATGAAGCGTTCTGCTAGGATCCTGTGAAACAAATTTCCTAGACCTTCTGTTTCCATGAGCTCCTCTACACCTATTATCCTCAGATTAGGCTTTCTGTTTGTGTCTTCCAAATGTTGAATAGATCTATCATATTTCTTGGATTTGTCTTAGATAGTTGTATGTTCTTCCACTATAATATATAGGCTGTCTTCAATCCCCGAGTTTCAGACTTCTGCATAGTCTAACCTACTGTCAAGAATTTCTACTTTTTTTTATTTCTTTTCCTTCTAATTGCTCAGCTTTGATGGCTTCAAATTCTTTGTTGGAGCTTTGTTTTAGATCTTGTATGAATTTGTTTATTTCCTTAATTTCGTGTTCAATGTTTATTCTCACAGGACTTAGTTGATTGGTTATGGTTTCCTTGGACTCTAATTCCTTCTGTTGGACTCCATTCAACATTCCCTTTCGGGTCTCCCTGACTTCTTTCAGCTGTCTTTTAATAGATTCCATGAATGCCTCTATTTGGTATGAAAGTAACACCAGTTTTGTGCTAGAACACTATTTTAAGGCAAACATCAACCAAAGTCCTGTAGTTGCACAGTCAAAAGTCGACAGATACAATCTATTTCAACAGATACAATCTATTCAACATAAAACAACAATATATTAATGGGCTAAGAACAGCAAAGTAGAATTTGGCAAACCAGAAATGATTAGTTTTAGGGAGAAAAGGGGGGGAAAATAGGATTAGAGAGATGTGGCTAGGTCAACGGAGAGTGAAATTAACCAAGTCTTAATCTCAAAGGGGAAAATGGATTGGACAGAATGATAGGAGAAAGAGAAGAGAAAATAAAAGAGGCAGGAAAAAATGGAAAAACCAAAATTTAAATTTAAAAAGTGTAACACAAAAATTATTCAAGTTTAAAGAAGTAATATTGAGTGAAGAATGGGAAAAGGATGAGAGGAGAGGAGGAGTAGAAAGGAGATATGAAGAACTAAAAATACTTATAATAAAAATAAAAATAAAAAATAATTATAATATTATATAGGTATTATGAGATAATATGGTTATTAAGGAATTTAAGCCTAAGAGTTTTTGAAATAAGTAATAAATTTCTGGATTAAGTGTGTAAACAATGTGGAATAAGGTCTAATAATCAATGAAGGGTATATCTGAGGATGAGCAGAACAGCAATTAAGTCACCCAAAAGAGAATGAAGAGAAGAAAAAGTGAAAAGAATGAGAAAGAAAGAAAGAAAGGAAAAGGATCAAAATTTCAGTAGAGATAAAATAAAAATACAAAAGTGCACATATATATACACCTAAAATAAAAGTTGTAAGAGGAAAAAAAGATTAATAGAAAACAATTTTTTAAAAAATTACAAGTTAATAAAAAGGTACAAAGAAAGGGTTCTTTGGTGGGGGGAGGGCATTGAATGGGAAGATGCTGTATCTCCCTTGTGTCTATAACTAGTCTCTTGGTGGAGTCTCTGGTTTACGTGTGGTATTTGGTTTTCCTGTGGCTTGATTGGTTTCTTAAGTTAGTTTGTTTGGGCAGGCAGAAAAATGGTCCGCTTTACCCGGAATTTTGTGAACCTCCTCCCAGGCTAGTTCAGTGGGAGGGAGATCTGCTTTCTTTCTTACAAATGAGGGAGTTGGCTGTTTCCTCTTGTTTGGAGATGCTGTGATGAGCCTAGGTTCTGGGTAGAGTTGAGGCCTTTCAGCAAACAGTAGCTTTTCCCTGAGGGGCTACCTTCTGAGACACTCACAGAGCCCAGCATGGAGTAATTCTCAGGGTTTATGTTTATTGAATTTCAATTGATTATCTAGGCTGCTATAGGGAGGGGAACCCTCTGGCTCTGTTTACCCAGTGAAGAAAGACATTCCTCTGGGGGCAGAGTTTTCACTGGCTGGGCTGAGTGCCTTTCTCCTGGGTGGAGCTGAGCCTGGCAGGTCAGGTCAGGTTCCTGTGACCTGCTAAATGACTCTTTTGTTTTCCTCCAAGGCCAGGGTTGGAGCTATATTCTGAGCCTTTGCCAGTATCAAAGATGGAGATCTCAGATAGTGGCACAGTGCGGAGTAGGAGGGAGAGGGGTGACCTTGCCTCCTCTGCTCCCTGAGAAGGTGTTATTATGTCAGGGTTCTACTCATGCCAGTGTATTGGTTCTTGAGTCGTCTCTGGTCTGTGAACTGCAGGATAAAGATACCTGTTCCTTGTCAATTCTTTCTGGTTTTGGGTAGAATCTGATCACGTGCTGTGTCTGGCACTTTTGTCCAGGACTCTCTGTGTTGTAGGTATGGCAGCAGCTGCCACTGCTACCGCTGCTGTCACCACAGCCACAGCTACCGACAATTGCTCAGATCTGTTTCCTTTCCTGGATTTTCCCTTTCTGGCAAAACTCTCTGTACTGGGATGGCATACTTGGTGTAATTCTCCCACCTACGACTATTCACTGGTACACTAAAAGTGCTTTCTAGGTGAGAGCTTGTTTAGCCTCCAGGTTCTCCTCTGCCATCTTCCCGGAACTACTCTTTTTTTTCTCTACAGTATATTTTTTGGTTTGGAACAAGTGTCATGGATTGTCCAACCATTCAAAAGGAAGCTTATTCCATTAATTTAATAGAAAAAGAATGCAGCCTTCCTGCCTCTCAAGGCAACTTTGAGTATAATGTTAATCTGATAATTCACATCATTGAATTTTCAAATTCGTATTGAGAATTTTTTGTTAAACTATTCATTAAAAAGGTTCCAAATATCAAGAATAAAAACAATGTTTTGCTTTCTAAGAATGTTTTAAAAGCTAGTAATTCAATAAAACACATTTTATTCTTCCAAGATTCCATGGTGAAGAATTTCTCTTTTATCATAGCCCTTACCAGTGACCCCCTCCCTTCAAACTTGTAGCATTATTCAGTTTTCTTGTTCCAGGTTTCATTTTGGTACTAGCATGAATAATCTCCCTGTAGTATTTGACAATGATATTCTATTTGTTGTTAGATAGCTCAATACATATTGCCAAAGGCAGACCCATGGGCATATCATAGAGCATAAACTATTGAATATCATTAACGTGATCCATCAATTAACTAGTCCATCTTTTAATATAAATACCACATAAATGTGCACCTTCATATAATTTTTAAAATGCAATGTAGTTACATATCATATGTCATAAAATAATTCAGACCACTAGTAGAAGAGAGTAAGCTCAACCTTTTGCATCATTCCCAATGCTATTTGTAAAATTTTCTTTCTCATTAACTTTCACTGCAGGGCCTTCTTTTCCTAGCAATAAGTTATGTCATGTCCTTGGATTTTTGTCAACTTTGAGTAAGCTGTTTTCTTTCCACCACCAGTTAGTCCCTCGCGTTAAAAACTTGAGGAATAACTTGTCCAAATGTGCCTGCAAGAGGAGTATCCAAGTCAACTCTCTGTGCCACTATTTCCTTACTTTGTTTGGGAATGGGGTATCAGAGACCGGGGAGACAGGGGTGTCAGGGTTCAGGTGGCTGGAACCATGGTGTTATGAATTATGGGTAGCAGAAAAGAGTAGTAGAGACTAGGATACCAGGTAAAGGTTAATTGTGACTGTAATTGCTGAGTTCCAGTGTTAGGAAATTGGTTAGCTTTGCAGGGGTTGGGGTAGCTAACACAGGTATCCAGAACTGTTTAGCAGGAACAAGTAAGCATAGACAAAAAAAGTTGTGAAGGATTGTCGGGCCCAATCAGGGTAACAAGGTCATGGGTGTGTAAACTGGGTAGCCAGTACTATGGTAGAAGCAATTGGCATGGTGGCCTGATGTGGTGCAGAGCTCTGGGTTTTCCTGTCCAGTTTTGGCTGTTAGATCTTTAGGGAAACTACCTCTAGCAGCTCATTATCAGCTTGTGTTCAGGCACGTGCCATATATAAATGTCTACTCCAAGTAGATTGCATTCTTTGACATCAGCTATAGGATCTTTGCTCTAAGCATCCTGAGAGACCACACTCCACAATGCTACAGAACAGGCTCCACTTAGTGAGCTGCAATCACCGCATACAACTCTTGCTGCTCCTCTCCAGTGTCAATTATAATGGTAGCAAGGGATCTGAGATGTGCTCAGCAGCAGTGCTCTGAAAAGCTACCAATTCTTACCATGGCAATTTGGGAGCTCCCTAGAAATGGGCAAGAGCACTTGCTGATGTTCTTCCAACTTCTCTCTGTGGCTCTGCACAACCAGTTTGTTGTACCTCAGATAGAATACTTTGATGTCTAGGTGGCATCAAACTTGCTCTATCTTCTCTCTCTAGGTGCTCTTCTGTTTCAGATGCCTCTCCATTTCCCTCCAGTTAGCTCGCTTCATCTCCACATCTTTTGAATTGTGCTTCATATCAACCTGTGGCTTTCACACCAAACCCTTCCACTTTCTCATCTACCTCTCTGTCAATATGGTACAACATGCTAACTTCTGTATCTGTTTATCGAGATTTGAGCTGGAATCCAAGATGGTACTAGCTAACTGATAACATGGGGAGATTCTTAAATACTCCGCTGCCATTCACTGCTCATTGAGAAAGATGCAAATGTGTTCTGGTCAGTCTCTCCTCCATTTCTCGTTCACAGCATAAAGTGAATTCACAATGGAGCTACCAGACAGCTGCTATGTCAGCAAGTGACAAAACCAAAGATAATTTATTGAGGGGATACTTACCAAGTGTAGTAGGATAAATGCACATATTTGTAGGATATTACTAAGAGCTTTCATCAAACTGGTTATTTTATGCTCAAAATGGCAGACCAGTGTTAATCTCTCTCCGAGATCTTCCTGTTGTGAAGGCACTGAGGACTCCTACATACAACTCAGACCTAATGACATGGGTGAATAAAAAAGTAGGTGAGTATGGATTAGTATTTTGAAGGTGTGGTAAGATGTTGTCTTGTCATGACCAAGATGTAATCAATGTCTTTATGTCCTTTCTCTGACCTTCATCATATCTCTTTATTTGGCATAATTGGCAGATTTCTTAGTGTGTCATCTTCTCATGTTAATTCAGTGCACAAGTTAAAACATTAAGTATGCCAAACCATGGGTTTCCATTGTCCTAGTAGATGTTTTGCCTTCTAGGACCTTCCTTCTAGGTAACTCTCTGTTTAGCATATTGCACAATGTCCCAATCAATGAAATCATTTTGATCCTAGGAGAAAATCTCCATTTGTAAATCAGTACACATCAGAAGGAGATGATGCCCCACACTCAAATGCTCCAGGAGAACAGAGTGTCTACACAGGGTGTCTACACAGTTGGGAAATAGGATTCTGAGGGGTGGAAATGGATGAGTTTAGATAGCAAACTTAGAAGTAATTATAAGTTTCTGAATTTCTAACCTTATTTCCTTCTGCCCCTCAGATCCAATTCAGGAGGTGGTGCAATGTTTATGATCACAAAAAGGAGTTTTTAATCCCAGACCCAAACTCTAAGTTTTCCTGTTACATCTTCCCACCTGCCCCTGATGTAAATTGTCAGAAGGGCAAAGGGGAAGGGAGCCCCCTGCTCAGGAATAGAAATGGAGCTTACATGTAACTGCAGTCTCTGACTTTCTATTTTGAAGGTAAGATAAAAGGCAGTTTGAGTTTCTACAAAATCAGTTTCTAGGCTCTATGCTTCCTTCAGAACTTCTTTCTCTCCTTCTATGTTTTGACAGCAACAGTTAATAAAGTGATTCTGTCTCTTAGGGGCAATCCTTCTCTTCACACAATGCTTAAAGTAGACAATAGATGGAAGCTGCCATTAAATTAAAAAAAAAACATGAAATAGCACACAGTGAGTGCTTTCCCTGAATTCCTGGACCTAACAAGTTACCAATTCTGAAGAGAACGTTATTATTGGTGCATACTAACAACCTCCACTGAATGGTGAGGTTAGAACACTTTTCCCACGATAGGTTCTGTCCAGGTTATTAGGATGGCTGATTTCTACTGCATCAATTAACTTACAGACCATGCAAGACAGAAAAGTCTAAGAGATTGAGATCCCAAAAAGAAACTGGACCAACAAGAGAAAACTTATCATTGCTGAAAATGTGGGAAGACTTAACTAGGAGAATGTTCCTCTGAATACAGATATGGATATAATTATAACAAAGCTCAAATTTGTGGCTCATCAGTAGAAACTATCAAGTCAAACCTCACTAAAGCAAAAAATAAAACTTATAAAATTAAAAAAAATCTATTTGGATTTCAGTACTAACATCTGTTTTAAGGAGTGCGATTGTGGTGTGTGTGTGTGTGTGTGTGTGTGTGTGTGTGTGTGTGTGTGTGTGTGTGTGTGTGTGTGTGGTGGCTGAGATTATGTATGGGACAGCATTAGTTCTTAAAACCCATCATTTTGTCAATATTCTTTAGGTTTCCCATTCAAGTCTGGTGGCATTCTAGCTCTACCATG
Source organism: Dipodomys merriami (assembly GCF_024711535.1). Lineage (NCBI taxonomy): Eukaryota > Metazoa > Chordata > Mammalia > Rodentia > Heteromyidae > Dipodomys > Dipodomys merriami. The sequence goes on along the minus strand of NW_027202360.1, from coordinate 3,855,983 downwards.
TGAAACACACAATTCTCGCTTTCTTCTGGTTAAATGGAGATAAACATGTAATGGATATGTCAAACTGGGTTGGTTTCAAACTATGATCTTCAGATCTTACTCTCTGGAGTAGGTAATGTATAAGAGTGAGCCACTATGTTCAGCCCAGTATTTCCAGTGACTTACATAATCTTTCTGAATCTCAGGTCTTCCTGTGTGGAAAGTGAAAAGAATTACTGTGTGGACCTTAGAATCAGGTGGGAGTTATGACTGGATGTAGAAAGTATACGTGTTTGGGATGTGTGTACAAAGCCTGAAACGCTCATAAAACTACTGATGTTTATATTGAAATGTATTCCAGGAATTGGAAACAGGAGGGATTTTTCTGTTCTAGTTTATCCATTCATGGCATTGAGGGAGCCAGAGATATTCAAGAAGAACAGGCAAACAAATGCAGTAATTGTACACTGTAGATATTGTATTCACAACGAGCTATACCACTGTGGACAGGGACAGGAGGGATGGGATTGTCAAACAAGAAATGAACTCATTACCTGACTTACAAAATTGTTATCTTTTTATTTTATTTTATTTTATTTGTGAACATACTGTACAGAGGGGTTACAATTACATGGGCAGGATAATGCATACATTTCTTACCAAGCATTGCAGCCTCCTCCTTTGTTTACCCTTCACCTGCCTTCCCAGCGTCCCCCCTCCCCCACAAGCCTTCGCCCTCCCCCCCCAACGACTTTGTAAAGCTGATTTTTGACATGGCAATTTTTACTTCTCATTGTTGCAACAGGTCCACCTGAATCCTTAAACGACTTGTTTTTCCCGTCTCCTCCCCAAGTTATACTGACCTCAAATATAGTGAAAGCAGGGATCATACTGTGGGGGAGGGACATACAAAGCAACAAAGAGATAATCTTATAAATGTGTTAGAAACACATGCATGAAAGGAAAAAAAAACATTAAAATACAAATCTAAGGGTTATTTCCCTAACATCACATTATCTCACCTTTTCCCCTTGACTCATACATATACTAGATATTGGAAAGAAGGGAAACCATGGGACCTATGTTTCTTTGGGCCTGGCTTACTTCACTTAATATAATTTTTTCCAAGTTTTTCCATTTCCTAACAAATGGGGCAATGTTATTCTTTCTGATGGAGGCATAGAATTCCATTGTGTATATATACCACATTTTCTTGATCCATTCATCTACTGAAGGGCATTTGGGTTGGTTCCATATCTTAGCTATAGTAAATAATGCTGCAATAAACATAGTTGTGTTGGTAGCTTTAGTGTGGTCTTGTTTGTAAACATTTGGGTAAATGCCCAAAAGTGGGATTACTGGGTCATAGGAGAGATCTATGTGAAGTCTTTTGAGGAACCTCCATACTGCTTTCCGAAGTGGTTGAACAAGTATACATTCCCACCAACAATGAAGTAAGGTTCCCTATAACAATTTTAATAATACAGTAACAATTTTAAAAATCCGGGTTGATTCTCTACTCCAGTTTTTGTAGGTGCCCTTATGACTCAGGCCCACCAATGGAGGTTTTGAAGGTCAATTTATATAATTAATATAAAGCCATAATCTCCTAAGAAATGTTATAACAAGTATTTCATTCTTAGTACTGGTTTCTCTTTGAGTAGCAATTCTATATGTTGTTGGTAGAGCTAATGTTTTACTTTCTGGTTTTAGTATTTGTTAGATGTTGAAATCCTTCATAAAGTTTTTCAACAGATTTCTGCTATATCTTGGCACCCTGCCCCTAACTAAAATGGTAATCAACCTTTGAAATTAATGTACTTGAGTATGAGTTTTATTTATTTAATTTGCTGATGATGGTGAAATGTCGTTGTCCTTTAGCTCTTCAGTTCAAAACTAGTACTCTACCACTTGAGCCAAAGTACCTCTTCTAGCTGTTTCTGCTTAGGTGGTGCTGTGGAATAAAACCTAGGGTCTCGTGAATTCAAGATAATCTGTCTACCACTGATCCACCTTCTCAGCCCCCATAAGTGGTATTTTTGTGCAAGGGTCTATCAAACAAATCTATTGAGCAAATGTATTCATTCGCCACTAGACATAATCAAAATTTATGAATTATCTGATATTTTAATGAATAAAACTGTTATCATTGTTACTAGGAATTGTTTGTCTCCCCATGCTGTAAACATGGAGGAGGTATTTTAAACTAAAACTACTAAAGTACTCATATCTAAAATATACTAGGAACTCAAAAAATTAAACCCCCCAACAACAAAGACTCAAAGAAACAACTGCCCAATAAATAAGTGGGCGAAAGACTTAAAGAGAAACTTCTCTGAAGAAGAAAGAAGGATGGCCAATAGACAAATGAAGAAATGTTCAACATCCCTAGCCATGAAAGAAATGCAAATCAAAACAACATTGAGATATCACCTCATCCCAGTTAGAACGGCAAAAATCAAGAACTCTAACAACAAAAGATGCTGGAGAGGATGTGGACAGAAAGGAACCTTACTTCATTGCTGGTGGGAATGTAAACTTGTTCAACCACTTTGGAAAGGAGTATGGAGGTTCCTCAAAAGACTTCACATAGATCTCTCCTATGACCCAGCAATCCCACTTTTGGGCATTTACCCAAATGTTTACAAACAAGACCACACTAAAGCTACCAGCACAACAATGTTTATTGCAGCATTATTTACCATAGCTAAGATATGGAACCAACCCAGATGTCCCTCAGCAGATGAATGGATCAAGAAAATGTGGTATATATACACAATGGAATTCTATGCCTCCATCAGAAAGAATGACATTGCCCCATTTGTTAGGAAATGGAAAAACTTGGAAAAAATTATATTAAGTGAAGTAAGCCAGGCCCAAAGAAACATAGGTTCCCATGGTTTCCCTTATTTGAAATATTTAGTATATGTATGAGTCAAGCGGAAAAGGTCAGATAATGTGATGTCAAGAAAATGAACCCTTAGATATGTATTTTAATGTTTTTTTTCTTTCATGCATGTGTTTCTAACACATTTATAAGATTATCTCTTTGTTGCTTTGTATGTCCCTCCCCCACAGTATAACCCTTGCTTTCACTATATTTGATGTCAGTTTAACTTGTGGAGGAGATGGGGAAAAACCAGTTGTTTAAGGATACAGGTGGACCTGTTGCAACAATGAGAAGTACAAGTTGTCATGTCCAAAACGAGCTTTACAACGTCGGTGCGGTGGGGGGGGGGAGGGGGGAAGGAGAAGGATTGGGATTGGGGGGGAGGGGGGAAGCTGGGAAGGAATGTGAAGGGTAAACCAAAGGAGGAGGGTGCAATGCTTGGTAAGAAATGTACGCATTATCCTGCCCATGTAATTGTAACCCCTCTGTACAGTATGTTCACAAATAAAATAAAATTAAATTTAAAAAAAAGTAATTTTAAGGTCTTGGTGCTAACAAAACTGTCCAGGTGTTATTACACTAAACAGAGAATTCAAGATGAGTTTTGTTCATAAATATAGAGATTAAAGGACATATAATCCTTATTTCAAAATGCAAATTAAAGGGAAAATCAGTCAGGAGGTAAAATTTATATTGAATGTTAATTTTTGAAGAGGAAAAGAAGATCTTAGATGGCAGACTAAAAACACTATCAGAGCCCTTTATGCTGAATTATAAAAAAAATAAGCTTTAATTGAAAATTGAGCTGGAATGTGCACATCAGGCAAAGGCAAGCAATCAGAGCATAGCACCAACAACGAAACGCCATAATGTATATCTCAGAAAAAGGAAACACGTACAGACCAGGGCTCAACATCCTTATCCTTGATTTCAATGATACACATATACCCCCCTACACACAGATGCACACTCACACACATACACACACACACAAACGAACACACAAGAATGTATGCAACAGCTCAACCTAATCACTTCCATTTAACATGAATCAAAGATCTTCCTGTAATATTTGAAACTTTAAAAGTTTCAAGTCTTGTAAGTAATTGATAAAAGATGCATAGGCAATTATTTTCTGAATAGACTCTCCTATAGAAGTGAGAGTTCATGATGGTTATAACTACTTAAACATCTTTGAATCTCAAAAGAATTAAACAAGAGGCAATCTGAATTTTGGAACTATATTTCTACCAGCTATTCTTCAAAGGCTTAATAAGAGGTTACAAAGTCCAAAAATGAATACCAAATTAATACAACTAATACTTGTGTATGTGAAGTGAAAGACACTTCTCAGTGACCTATGCTGCCTCAATTTCTAAGCCTGCTGCACATTGTGGAACCTTTGATTCTGCTGGGCCAGCCCCACAGTTGTCTTCCCCAGAGCAGTAGCCCTGCTGGGGTTGGCACTGGGAGCTGTGTGGAGAGGAGGGGAGGCCTCCGGGGAGGCGGAGCTGGGGTTGGGGATGGGGGTAGTAGGGAGAGTATGGGAGGCCCTGGCAGAGGCTGGTGAAGGGAGGAAGGAGGTAGTAGGCCAATAGCTCAGGAAGTAGCATCCCCAAATGCAGCTGGGTTCTGGAGAGTGTCTGTGAGTTGCAGAGTTTGGCCCCTGGGGCCTCGTGGCTGGGTGAGGAGAGGAAAGAGTCTCAAATCCCACCCAAACAGACAATGAGAAATGAGACAACCAGTGGTTGAAGAATTTCAAGAAAAAAGGCAGGGACTTGTAGGTAAACTCTGGGGGTGGGGAGGGTAGTAGTGCCTAGCCAGTGGTGGTCATGCCTCTTTGGAGGCCCTTGATGTGAATGAGGGCCTGCTCTGCTGTGCACTAGGCCTCACTCTTGCCTTGAAGCAGGCACCAGGAATTGCAGGCACATCCTCAGGTTACCCCACAGAGCTGGCCTGCCATGAGTGCTGGGGACCGGGCAGCTGCTGGGAGGTTATGTGCAGCATGGGAGAGGAAGAATGGCTGGTGCATACTGCTCCACCCTAGCCAGGCACAGGGTCACTGGGGAAGTTCTGGTTCTGGATCAGGACCAGGGACTGCCCTCCAGGCAAGTGGCCTCTGGGGACTTGCATTGTGGCTGTTATATGTGGGCTGGGAAATTCCTTAGCATGATCAAGGTGTCTCCACAGATCGGCAAATTTACTCCTGTGCCCCTCCTATCTTCTGGATTCCCACTTTCCTCCTGCCTCGTGCCATTTCCAACTATAGGAGTAAAGTTCTCCAGCCTTTAAGAGGCCATCCCAGAGATGCTTACAGGGCTTCCCACGTCTGGTTCACCATGCATGCAGGGCTCATAGGGTTCCATCCTCCAGGCAAAGGGTACCACAATTTCAGTTTGGAAGAGGGAAAAACTTCATTGCCCCAGATACAGCTGCCCTTGGGGTTCTCTGTGTACACTAGTCTTGTGCTGAGATAATGATCCCCAAAGACCACCAAGGAGCCATTTCTGATGTGAGCACACGAGGGTCATTTATTGCAAGCTCGAGCCTGGACTCACAACTGTCAGCATCGCAGTGGGTCAGAATTGCGACCTCCAAACCTTCAATTAACAGGGTTTCTATAGGGCATAGGGCTGAGGTAAGTTGGCTCATAGCTTGTCAGTTACATGATTGGTTGACATTTAATGAGATAATATTGTAACAATCTTATTGGCTAACACGTGCAGGCTTAGCAGTAAGAAGCAAATTATGTTAACTATGTAATCTTAAGAAACATCTGTAGCTTTAGGTACCTTCCTGTCATCTGCTGATGGCTATTGCTAGAGGAGTTACGGGAAGAAGGTTGTTGGGACATTTCATGGTTTTTTCAGGAACCTGAGTCCTAACATTCGGTAAAAGTTTTTGCAATAGGTACTTTCAGTAAATGCCTTCACAATGGATACTTTCAGTATAGGCCTTCAAAATGGACTAAGTCCAGAATGGCTATACTTTGGCTAAGGTCTCTCACTAGGGGTGTGTGTGTGTGTGTGTGTGTGTGTGTGTGTGTGTGTGTGTGTGTGTGTGTGTGTGTGTGTGTGTGTGTGTGTGTGTGTGTGTGTGTGTGTGTGTGTGTGTTGTGTGTGGTTTGGTGTGAGAGAGTCAGACACAGCTGAGGTTTTGTGTAAAACATTTCTTCCCTTCAGCATTGAGTTTTGGTATCTAGTGGTTGTTCCAGCTCCTGAATTCTGAACTATAAATTTGTTCTTCTATATACTTTTATCCTTAGATCTTCTTTATTCAGATTCCTAATATCTGCTGTGAACTTCAGAATTGCTTCATAAAGGGGGTGCCTTTCTTCTAACTTTTATGATGCCCTTTGCTCTATTTAAATGCAGGATGTGCTGTGTTAGTGGTTTTACTTAGCCCAGATTGTTGTGGCCCAGGCTGTGACTGTTAGTTCTGAGATTAGTTTAGGCTAATATGAAATACTATCATTTCAATCTATCTAGTGAAAAAAGTTCAGCATCTTTATTGAAACAATTTCCTGGCTGTAAAACCAATAAAAAAAATTCCAGTGGTATAAATGTACAATGTGTTGATTTTAGTTAATTGTGCACCACAGCAATGAAAAATTTCTTCTTACTAAAGTGAATAGTACGTGAAAAAACCAAATATTATAGAACTTAAAAACTGATAAAATACCAAAAGTAAAAGAAAGACACTGATCAGGAATGCAGTACAAATGTAAGTGTTTAATAAATAAATGAAATATTTGAGATTCTTATCCACATAGGAAATACAAAGGAAAATAAATAGGAAAGTCACTGAAATCACATCCTACACACCAGAATAACTATCACCACTCGAATAAATAAACATCTGGAGAGGTTGAAATAAATCAGGAACTGTATTTGGTTTTGTGGTATTGTAAACTAGTGCAACTCATATGGAGATCATAATGGAAGTTTAGACAATACCAAAAAGACACATGTGTTGATGACTTTTACTGCAACCTTGATACATAAAGAAGGAATATAAATCAACATCAACATCCATGTGCATGGCAGCAAGAAAGAAAGCTGTGCAATCAACTTAGATTCACAAAAAAGAGGGAATAAAGAAATATGCTATTCATAACTATAAACATGTTCTGGTATATAAGAGAAGTGAATTTCTCCAATATCACTGCTAAATATTTTTGGATATACACCTAATCCTAATTTCACAGGATTTGTGGCTTCGTGTTTTTCTTTAAAAGGGACCTCCATATTGATTTTTAGAGGAGTTACAATAGGTTGAAGATATCCTATAATATGTGGACATTAGAAGAAATTTAAATATATCAATGAACACATAAAGGACCATCATATACAGTTTATAATTTGATCCAATTTTAAGAAGGCAACAGTTGGGAGAGAAGACAATGTTAGAAGCTTAATAACAAAAACACAGACATGGAAAAATTTTTTTAAAAATGTGCAACTGATTAGTGCTAATACTAACAAAATATTTTCCTCGTTTTAAAAATGAAAAAATTAAAATAATACCTAATAACATCAAATAAGTATGCCATGGAAGAAAATGTACCATAGACATATGTTCCCCATAATTTGTTTTAATTTATAACAAATGGACACAGGTCTCATGGTTTCCCTTATTTGCAATATCTAGTATATGTATGAGTCAAGCGTAAAAGGTCAGGTAATGTGATGTTAGGAAAATGAACCCTTAGATATGTATATTAATGTTTTTTTTTCTTTCATGCATGTGTTTCTAATGCATTTATAAGATTATTTCTTTGTTGCTTTGTATGTCCCTCCCCCACAGTATAACCCCCGCTTTCACTATATTTGATGTCAGTATAACTTGTGGAGGAGATGGGGACAAACAAGTCGTTTAAGGATTCAGGTGGACCTGTTGCAACAATGAGAAGTACAAGTGTTCATGTCAAAAACGAGCTTTACAACATTGGTGCGGGGGGGAGGGGAAGGATGGGGTGGGGGCAAAGGGGGAGGCTGGGAAGGGAGGTGAAGGGTAAACAAAGGAGGAGGCTGCAATGCTTGGTAAGAAATGTATGCATTATCCTGCCCATGTAATTGTAACCCCTCTGTACAGTAGGTTCACAAATAAAATTAAAAAACATTAAAAAAGGAAAAAAAAAAGAAAATGTGATTACATGTCTGAAGATGATAACACATTCAAGTATCATTTATTGAATCCAGCAACGAAAAGTAACAAAGAAGTAGAAAGTAAGAACAACCTGGGGCATGGATGAAGATACTCAGTAGAACTTTGTGAGGAAAAAATGTGCTCCATTTTGCTCATCAACGTTGAGCTAAGACAGCTACCTTTTGACAGAGCACTTGTAATGTAGTCAGAGCAGTGGAGGTACGAATTTAGGCAGTAATTTATTACTTTTATTCCCTAATCTTATGATGTGATTCCCAAATGATATGAGTGATCCTATATTTTCTGAGCCCTTTTTCACCCAAATTTTCTAATTCCTTCCCTTGCCAGTAATTCTTCTGCTATTCTCATTTCTCCTTGTTTCTGAACTCAACTCCTGTGACCTTTTGATTCATGAGAAAGAGCTGAAGAAATATGAGGATGGTCAGGAATCTGAGGAACATCCACTCCAGCTTGGAGGATCTGGTAAAAGACCTCCATCTGGGACTCAGAATCAGATATTAATTGACCTCTTTGGAAATAGAGAAACTCAATCCTTCAGGCAGGATTCATTATTCCTTGACTTTCTCTGAAGAGATTTGGTACTATGGCACAATTCAGAGAATGAGTTTTCCCACCACTCACCACAGCTTTGTCAGGAGGAATAGGTTCAAAACTAAAAGTGACCTCAGTTCTCACAGGGCCAGTCAGAAACCAAGAGATCACATTTTCCTCCTCATCAGGCACCTTCTGTTAGAAACAGAGTCTGGGCAAAGTCTAAGATGGAGATAAAGTGAGACTGGGCCTAAGGAGTACACAAAAGAATGACCCTCTCTGACTAAAAGTGAGTTGTGCAGTGAGACATGATAACTTCCTTTATATATGAAAATTCACTAGGTGTGTTATCTCACTGCCATTGTGCGGGAGGTCAGTTTCCCCAAAGAAGTTGTTAAGTGTTGTGTCTACCAGTTTGCTCTCTAGGCTATTGTCTCTCCCACCCATTCCCATGCCAAGAATGCATTGCTTCTTTCAGGCACTCAACTACTTGTCCTGAATCCTAAGAAGGAATATTGTAGGCTATACTTTGGCTAACCTCTTGCATTGGAGGTAGAAAAGGCCCAGGCTCTGCACATGCCAAGAGGTAGAAAAGGTGAGTATAAGCTCAGATTGGAACTGAACAACAATCATATTGAAAAAAATAATAAATGAAATTAATGGTTGAGTAATTTAGGGTGGATAGCCACTAAATTTAGGTAATTATTAGTAACACATATACAATCATGGATTAGGAAGAAAACAGTGAAGTAGGTTCAAGATAACATGGAAAAGACACATAATAACCATAACAGGAGATGAGAGTGTGAAGGAACTGTTGGCATAGGTCCATTTACTATCTGAGGAATGAGCTTGGTTAGGAAGCTTTTAGAATAATATCTAAAAGAGACGGACTTGCTGGGCACTAGTGGCTCACACCAGTAATCCTAGGTACCCAGGAGAGTGAGATCTGAGTATTACGATTCAAAGCAAGCCCAGGCAGAAAAAGCCAGAAGTAGTCCTGTGGCTCAAGTGGTAGAGCACTAGCCTGGAGCTCAGGGACACTATCTAGGCCATGAGTTCAAGCTTCATGATCATCAAAACAACAACAACAACACAATAATGATAAAAAGAAATAAAAGAAGGACTTAAAGATATGCGATGGAATGATGTTCCTGTGTAACTGTCTAGGGAACATAAAAGGAGACAAAATTTGGACCAAAATGATACCTATTCTTACTAATCAAGGATGCATAGCAAATGCCAAATTCCTCTTCCGAGAAACTTCCAAACCTGAGTTCCGAACATGGCTCATTGGTTGAGTGCTTGCCTTGCAGGCTTGACGCCCTGGGTTCAATTCCTCAGCCAGAAGTGGTGCTATGGCTAGAGTGGTAGAGCATTAGCCTTGAGGTGAAGAGGAGAGGGACAGGACCCAGGCCCAGAATTCAGGCCCCATGACCTGCCAAAAAAAAAAAAACCCAAAAACAAAAAAAGCTTCCAAACTTATTTTTTCTCATAAATTAGGAGACGCTTTTTTTTTTAACATGTATTCTTATCTAGTTCAAGGTCATCAGAACTTCAGTAGAGTTTTCCTGTTGAGATATAATGCACCAACTCTGCTGAACTTAATCATGACTAGGAAAGTATGGACACTAATGTGTTTATTATAATTTTCCTTATAAATATATAATTCTGTCAGATATTATATATAATATATAGTGTAAAATATATTATACATTATATAGTATAATAAATATAGTCTAATATAACATATATTATATATTAACAAACTTCCTAATTTTAGAGTTAGGAACAAGCAACATATTGAAAGACAAATGCTTGAATCTCTGAGTAATTTCTCTACCACTGGACAATTCCAGGTTTTATTCTTATTACCCAAAGAGCAACATAGGCAAGCGGTGCCCATGGATGTGGTTCTCTGTATTCTGGAAACTGTGATCTGCATATATATATATATATATATATATATATATATATATATATATATACATGCATATATGAAATATTGTTTTATACTAGTGAATGTGTAAAACTATAGCAACAGATAATTAAGTCAACATCTATGTGCACACACACTCAATCACTTTCAAGTATAAGAATTTCTTTTCTGGCTGGGAAGATGGCTCAGGGGTAAAGCGCTTGCCTTGCATGCATGAGGCTCTGGGTTCAATTCCTCAGCACCACATAAGCAAAAAGAAAAAAGCCAGAAGTGGTGCAGTGGCTCAAGTGGTAGAGCACTAGCCTTGAGCAGAAGAGTTGAGGGACAGCACCCAGGCCCAGAGTTCAGGCCCCATGACCGGCCCCCCAACAAAAAAATAATGTCTTTTCTTTGTTCCGTATGCACCTACACAGAGAGTACATGAGTTGCCCTTGAATTGTCCTGGTAGTTATTTATCTGTCTCCTGTAGCTACACATCCTTTGTTCTCTTAGTAGCCAGATGTCATGTGTTCAACAACAATACTTGTTACAGGCAAAAGTATCTACCCTGACACACATAGGAACTTGGATTTCAGAAATGCCACAAATAATTGGGAGTTACAGCAGTACTTATCAAAATTAAATAGATTACATATTTATTAGAAAGTTTGTCAGAAAAATAAACTTCAATGCAGGATGAAACACTTGAAGAAAATTACAGTTGAAATTACATATAGCTATGTGCTGGTAGCTCATGCCTGTAATCTTGGCTAATCTGGAGGCTATCTGAGAATCAGTTCAAAGCCATCTTGGGCAGAAAAGTTGCCATGAGACACTTACCTCCAGTTACTCAATCAAGACTAAAATTGATACTGTGGCTCAATGTTGTAGATAGATAACCTTGAGCCAAAGACCTCAGGAACAGTGCCCAGGACCCAAGTTCAAACTCTGCAATAGACAATAAATAAAAATAAAAAATAAATTACATATAATTTATTATCAACTCTGTACAAGGAAAATAGGATATGACACATGGCAACATATGACTTCAAGTTACAAAGTTCCAAAGCATTTCCCCACTCTTGAGAACTAGGAGTAATCCACATTGAAAAAAATAAAAACATGAATAATTTATACCAAATTTCAAACCATACTATATGTTATACAAAGGAAATGCAATAAACATGCATTTCACAATTTAGTAACATCATATAGTATAAAGAATCTGATTAATTGATTCATAAAAATCAATACAATGGAGATAAAACATCTAATATCTCAGGGGTCAAATAAGCAGAATACTTTCCATCTATGGTGGCTGTTCTGTAAATTATCCAGCCTTATCCATCCCACAATTGCAGAAGGCTCCTCCTTAGAATGGCCAGAAATCTGTTTACTGTGAGTACTCAATGTAGACCTGGTCCCATTCTCTATTATTTGGGCAAGTGATTGACTGAATATCTGAAAACTTGCCAAAGGCACAATTTGGGAATGGCTTCCAGTAACGACATTTTAGTTCTCAGAAAAAAAGGGAAATTGAAGAGAGTGGGAAAATGTACCAGACCCGGAAAGATTTCTATCATTGTATTAAAACTGTACCCTTCTACTGACACTTGAACAAAGTGCAGCAATTGTCACTCCAACCACATGTCCAAAAAATAGCTTTCCAAATATTGACCTGTTTTCACGTTGGCAAATCAAGACACTCTATTGTGGCCCTGTTTTATTTAACCTATCTGCTATAGTTTGCCCAAGAGATAGTTGACCTTACCAATTTCTCAAATTTTAGGTCATCACATAAACACTTCATAGCCCTTAAACATTAAAAATATCTATCCATATAAGTCTGCATTACATACTTATTACTGTTTTTCTTCATTTGCCATGTTATACATATTTGTGTATCCCATGGCTTAGTTCTGTAATCTTCCTTCTCATGAGTGTTACCACTGAGTACATGTAATTATTTCGTTTTTTTTCCTCCAGCTCTGTTCTTTCTTTAATTCAATTCCTTAATAGCATCATGTTTACTGACAACTCCTAGCTATTGATTTTAACAAATTCAAAAGAGTCCAAAGTGAGCTTTGATTGTATCCCTCATTACTATTTGATTAATTGATAACTCTTCCAGTTGCCTTGTCAAAATATCTTGTAGTCATTTCAGACTTACCTATTATTTCTCACCTCATATGTAATGTATGAGCAGGTTTTGACAAATTAACTCACATAATATTTTAGGAACCATAAATATATAGTATATGAATACTAATACTATGACTTAAATTCGTGGACTTGGTTTTTTTTTTTTTTCTTTTGTGCTCAGGTTGTCAGTCTTCCATTTGAGCCACAGCTCCACTTTTACCTTTTTGGTTCTTAGTTGAAGATAAATGTCTCATGGTCTATTTACCTGGTCTAGCTTGAAACTACGATCTTCTGTTTTCAGCCTTATAAATAGCTAGATTTAAAGGCGTACACCAATAAAACCACCCCTGTTATATTTGAATTAAAAATAAGTTCAAAGAACGAATATTTATAGTATTTTCAAATCAATATGTTTTCATTTACACATTGTCTTAAGAGGTTTTTGTTATTACAGCTCACTTATCAAGAAAGGAATGGAAAAATTCATAACCAAAGAACCTTTGTATGTACCAATGCTCAAGCCTGCTAACCACAATTTCTTTGCTGGGAAATAACAAAGGATGATATCGACTACAGGCAAAGCAAGAGAAAAAGCTCTTCACTGAAGTTGCTGAAAGACTGATAAGGATGAGGACAAGCAACTTTATCCAGAAAGTATCACAAAGTGATTGCTGTGGATAAGTGTAGCCAATCTTAGAGGATGTTCATAATGATGAGGAGAATATTTTATTACAGAGGTGTGCTTTCTTGAAGATATCTATTTATAACATAGTTTGTGTACTGGTAAAAATGAGACAGTTATGATAGGGATATTGTCATTCCTTGTATCCTTCACAGTATAATATTAAAACCAGTTTTATACATATAGTATTTATAGTAATTATAGACTATCACTAATTATGCATGTATTATAAATATATCATTTATGTTATGTAATATAGTATATTACATATATTATGCACACATAATTTAATTTTTCTACTTGTCTGTCCAGGAATTAAACTACCAATATCTTTGAAAATGGATAATAAAGTAGGGTCCTTACAATTTTGATTGCAACATAGAGTTTTACTCAGTTAGTAGTTATTTATTCTGAATTGGTTTAGAAATGGAATATCAGAATATAATTGAGCATTCAAAAATAATTATGTAAGAATATGCCAAGGATGGGATTAAAAATCTATAACCTGACTCATGTATGTAATTCCTGCTACTTAGGGCCTGAGATCTGAAGATAGCTATATGAAGCCAGTCTGAGTGAAATGGCTCAGGGACAAAACCCAGTCTCAGTAATGGCACAAAAATAAATTATGTGACTAAAACATACATATATATTTATTTACATAAACTTGTCATTCCTTGTATACTTCACAGTATAATACTAAAATGTTTTATACATATATTATTTATAGTAGTCCTAGAATATCAGTAATGATACATACATATGCATATATATGATATATAAATATATAATTTCTATTTTATGTAATAAGATACATTACATATATTATGCACACCTAATTTATACTGATAACACTAATATCCATTAAATTGATATATGTTTTAGAATAGGGAATAGATTTTTTTTGGTACAACAAGGAAGTAAGTACACACGAAAATTATTCCTTATGGATTGTATATCCATAACAATCTACCCTGTGTATTGAGGGTATTGATTGATAAAAGCCTGTGTTCGTCAGCACAGGTGTCTTCGATACCAGGAATAATAAACAGTGGAAGCTGAATGATGTTCATTCAGATATTTCTTTAGAAATTAAACTGATCTTCATTTGATATAAAGATCACTTGTGCTGTCATTATCCACACCCTTTTCATTTAAAAATATTTATAAGCTGGGCGCTGGTGGCTCACGCCTGTAATCCTAGCTACTCAGGAGGCTGAGATCTGAGGATCGCGGTTCAAAGCCAGCCCGGGCAGGAGACACCGTGAGACTCCTATCTCCAATAAACCACCAGAAAACCGGAAGTGGCGCTGTAGCTCAAGTGGTAGAGCACTAGCCTTGAGCTGAAGAGCTGAGGGACAGCGCCCAGGCCCAGAGTTCAAGCCCCACGACTGACAAAAAAAAAAAAATATTTATATTCTGTATCAATGTTATTGATCTCATAACCATAATTAGGAAGATAATGTGGATTCATCTGCTCCATAGCTCTTGAAAAGTAATGAATGTGACACAGAATATCCACAGATGTGGCTGGTGGAATTCTGGTTTTGAATTATGGGTCTCAACTGATCAGTCTTAGCACCTTGGGAAATTTGTTTGGGCTTCTTTCCTACTTTTGTTTTTAATAAAAAACTTAATTCATTTCCTAACTTGAAGAAGACTCATGAGCACTTAAATTACCCTAATGCAGGTTCAGTGCTTGGAATGGTGTCTGCACCTTGTGTAGTAGGTCCCGAAGAAGTTAGCTTCCATCAACATGGTCACAGCATCCTTCCTGAAGGACTTCAGAAATATATACCCAATTGATGTTAATATCTTTGAAAATTTATCTTTACTAAAAAAAGTCTTGTCCTCATATGAAACAATGAAAGCAATGTTGGGGTTGTCCTGTGGCTTTTATTATGAAGGAGTTTTGCCTAAATTTCATTCTTACTCTATTAGTGGTAGCAGTAGCATTCTTTAGTGCTACCCTTCATATTTCTAGTTCTGTGTTCCAGGTGGAATACTATTGTAACTTCGTTTATAATCTTTGTTATAAGAATAAATAAACTACAACTGCTGAAGTTTTCAATAGTCAATGCATTACATTTTATGTGCTTAATATTTTCCTGAAATTATTACCTTTGGATTATATATCCCTAACAAACTATTTTTTATGATTTCCTATATGATTTATATAGATTTCTTATGTGATTCTTATATGACATCTTAGAGATTCATAATTAAAACAGCTCAGAACAGGAAAAAAGTAGGTAAGAAGTCATAAACAATACTATTATGGTGCTCTTAATGGCTAAGTGTAAAGAATATATGACAAAACTGTTTGAAGATTCACTTGGTTTTTTTTTTGTTTTTTTTTGTTTGCAAATCTCTCCCCTTTCTTTGTAGAAAAGGTTCTCACTATAAAGTGCCAACTAGCCTGGACCTTTCAAGGCTTGTCTCAGTGACATAAGTGATGGGATTAGGGACATATGCCCCCATGGCTGGCTTTTAGGAAGTTCACAATATCGCAATACCAATACACATAAAGAAACTTTTGTGAGTAATGTGTATTCACTTCCTCAATAGCCACAATGTCAAATTACTAATAACTGGCATCACTAACACCTCCATAAATCAAATGCAAACTAAAAGCTCTACTTCAAAAACCAACATCTAAGGCAGTGTTGGAAATACAAGAAGATACATAATACATCTAAAGGAGTGAGTTCTTTAACACTGGCAATGAGCAGTGATAGCTGAATTTTTAACCAGCTTGAAAAGTTCGGGTGTCCACTAACTATGTGATTAGAGTTGCAGAGTTGACCTTGGTATCAAGATTGGAGGTAACATTCTAAGGCAGCTAAGTTGCTGCAATATTGTAGCTCGATACAGTGTGACCCTTCCTGATAATGGTAAACAGAGAGTAGAAGCTAAGTCAGTAAAATGTATAGGAAGGATTCTCCACTGAGAATAATTTTAAAGGGTGATCTTTACTCTTGCGTTGAAAATGAATAGCCCATCATTCTGCTTTAAGCTCTAGCATATTTATGATTTGAGGACAATTATAACAAACCACTGTGCCATGAGTACTGAGCAGTGTAGGTGTATATTACTATAATATATGTAAATATCCTTACAGGTATGGAATGGCCTGACCCTGACACTTCATTCTGTGTTGTTGAGTTTCATGGAGAAATGTTCATAATTAGGCAATTCATAGTCATCTAAGTCTGAATCAGGCAACTGAGATAAGACATTAGAGTCATCACTCCAGTGACATGGTCTGTGACCTGTGAAATAAATAACATTATTTAACAATGCATATGTGTTTCTGAAAATGCATGCAGTACCAAATACCAAATATACAAAAGGGACAATAATCCATCTCATATTATCAGAAGTAAAGATATTCCTGAATTGTACTTACTTGCTAGAGGATCACAGGGTCACTGATAATGTTTGGTATCTTTCCAGGTGCTCAATCTTCCTCAATCATTTTTGAGTACGTGTTTTTCCATAGTTTGTTTTGAGGTGTTCAGAAAATCAGTACTGTCACTAACCACAACCATGGGACAGGAAAGATGATGGGATACATGGCCAAAAAACTGAGAAATCACTGGAAATGATAGGAAAGAAGACACCAGAGGACCCAAAGCCTCATTGCCAGCTTCTGGATCACCAAATCATGCTTAAGATGTTTATATTCCTTCTACTACAAGGCGGGTGGTGGTCAGTGGCTATAGGTATGTCCACAAACTAAGGCATTAACCTAGCTTTGGTTACAACTATTAACATGAGGTATTGTTTGTATACATAGTGATAATTCAATCCCTTATTGTTAGGGAGCAGAAGGAAGTAATAGTCATTACATCCATAACACAGACATCCATCTTGTCTCGAAAGTCTTAATCTTTTAGTGTCCAACAGCTCGAATTTATATACTTTTGAGGTAATAACTCATACCCCTGTCTTCCCTTGACTGACCTTTCCAGAACAGAGCTCTCAGTCTTTTGATTGCTGTTTGAGATGGCTTCGCAATCTATCCCTTTCCAGGTTTAACAGTTTGACCCTAGAATCCCTCACAAGTACTGTGACAGTTATCTTATTTTGAAAACTATATTTTTTCTAGGATAGGTTCAATTTTTAAATTTTATTTTATTTCAAAAATACTGTACAGAGTGGTTAGAGTTACATGAATAAGATACAATCCTTGTTGAATATTTTTATCCACTCCATTGTTGTTCTCATTTCCCTTCCCACTCTCTACACATCCTCCCCACCCCATAGTTGTAAAGTTCATTTCTGAAAGTGTCTTGTGAATATCATTGTTGCAATGGGTCACTCTTTGTACTTCTTTCATCACTATATTTTGTCCCTTTCCATCTCCAAATCAGATAAATGTATATACAAGATGGAAGGTACCAAAATCAAGACAGAGTTTGCTAGGGATAAACCAATAGAAAAGACAAATGAAATAAAATAATGTCTAGATACTCTACTGACATCAAGGTTGATATCTGAAAAAAAAACTTGCTGTTTCCATGTCATGGAGTTCAACCAAGCTACAGGAAAATCAAATACCACAAGCCGACCAGAGACTCCAACAAGAGACTGGTTATGGACACAAGGGAGATACAGGATCTTCCCTTCTCACCCCCAAAAAGCAAAGAACTCTTTTTTGTCACCTTTTATTAAAATTTTTTTAACATTTTTAATTTTTAATTTTTAACTTTAAAAAATTGTTTTCTATTAACTTTTTTTTCTTCCTCTTATAATTTTTATTTTACGGTTATATGTGTGTGTGTGTGTGTGTGTGTGTGTGTGTGTGTGTGTGTGTGCGTGCTTTTTTCCATTTTTGTTTAGCACTACTGACCTTTTGATCCTTTTTTCCTTTCTTTCTCATTCTTTTCACTTTTTTTCTATTTCGTTCTTCTTTGCGTGAATTAGTCGCATTTCCGCTCATTCTCAAATATACCTGTAGTTGATTATTAGACCTTATCCCCGATTGTATACACACTTAATCCAGAAATTTATTACTGAATTCAAAACCTCTTAGACTTAACTTCTTTAATAGCTGTACTACCTCTATATACCTATATAAAATTTTAAGCATTTTTATTTTTTATTTTTTGACATCTCCTTTCTATCCCTCCCCTTCTCTTATCATATTCCCATCCTTCTCTGAATATTACGTTTTTATTCTGCATAATTTTAAGTGTTTCACTTTTTAATTTTTAATTTTTGTTTTAGTATTTTTCCTTGTCTTTTTTTTTCTCTTTCTTTTTACCCCCGGTGTCTACTATCATTCTATGGAATCTATTTCCTGTTTTGAGATTAGGACTAAGTTAGCTCCCCTCTACCTTTCCACATCCCTCTATTCCTATTAATACCCACATCTCTCACTAAACCTAATAATTTCTCGTTTGCAAAATTCTTCTTTGCGGTTCATAGCCTATTAATACATAGTTGGTTGATGTTGAAAATGTATCTGTTGAACTAGATTATATCTGCAGGCTTTTGTAATATTTATTTATTTATTTTTATTGTGAAAATACTGTACAGAGCGGTTACAATTACATGGGAAAATATTTGCTGCCTTCAGGAGTCACACCTTGCCCGTAAAAACAAACACATTTTCAATGTTAAAGGCTGGAACAAAATCTACCAAGCAAACGGCTCCCATAAACAGGTGGGAGTTGCAATCCTAAAATCAGATAAAATAGAGTTCAAATTAAAATTTGTGAGAAGAGATAAAGAAGGTCGCTACATACTAATCAAGGGATCTCTCCTTCAGGAGGATTTGCAGGCTTTGGACTGTGCAACTACAGACTTTGTTGATGCTTCCCTTAAGATAGTTTTCTAGCACAAAATTGGTGTTACTCTCATGCCAAATGGGCAGAAGAAGCCGGAAAAACACAAGAAAAATGGCAAGTCCGGGTATCTCAACTCCCACACATGATAATTAGTGGACAGAACAGATAATAAATAATCCAGAGGAGAGTTTTCAAAAAGCTCTAAAAACACTAATGGTAAACATGGTAAATAACAAGATTGAAAACCTTCAAAGGACTCTGGGTAAGCATGATATAGAGAGAGAGGAGGCAAACAAATGTCAAAAAAGAAAGCTCATAGGTGTGAGGAAGCTACTCATAGATAGATAAAAGAATTGCATGAGCAGCTTGGGAACACTCAAAGAGAAATAAAGGAATTGTGTGAGTAGGCTGAGATTCGTCAAAGAGAACTAAAGGAATTGCATGAACATGAAGAAGCTGATCAAAGAGTAATACAGGAATTTCAAGAGCGGGAAGAGCATAGACAAAGATCACTAGATGCATTCATGGAATCCATAAACAGAGAGCTGAAAGAAGTCAGGGAGTCCACAAAGGGAATGCTGAATGGATCCCAACAGAAGTAATGGGAGTCCAAGGAAACCATAACCAATCAACCAAGTGATTTGATAATAAACACTTGACACTAAATTAAGGAAGTAAAGAATTTCATACAAGATCTAAAACAAAGATCCAACAAAGAATTAGAAGCCATAAAAGCCGACCAACTGGAAGGAAAAGAAAAAAAAAAGTAGAAAGTCTGGATAGTAGGATTGGCCATGCAGAAGATTGAATCCTGAGGATTGAAGACAGCCTAGATATTATAGAGAAAGAATATACAACCTTCAAAGACAAATCCAAGAAATATGATAGATCTATTCAACATTCAAGCCTTGGAAGACTGCACTAGAAGGCCTAATCTGAGGATAATGGGTGTAGAGGAGCACCTAGAGCCAGAAGTCAATGGTCTAGGAAATATGTTTAACAGGATCCTAGCAGAGAACTTCCCAAACATGCAAAAAGATAGGTCTATTCAGATACAAGAAGCTTTTAGAACTCCCAATAGACTAGATCAGAAGAGGATATCCCATTGTCACATTATAATACTCACAGGATCGATTCAGAACAAGGAAAAAATCCTTAAAGTTGTCATGAATCAAAGATCAAACACCTATAAAGGGAAACCAACTAGAATCACCTCAGATTTCTCAGCAGAAACAATCAAAGCAAGAAGAGCCTAGAATGATGTAATCTATGTCCTAAATACAAACAACTATCAACCAAGAATACTTTACCCAGCTATACTCTCCTTAATAATTGGAGGTCAAATAAAACCCTTCCATAGCAAAGAAAAATTGAAACAATATATCTCCACCAAACCAGCCCTACTAAAGGGTCTTAAAGATGTCCTACACAGAGAAAACCAACAAGACCACACTAAAGGCCAAGAAATATCACCCAAACTGAGAATCCAAGAACCATAGGAAGAACACAGTTGCCACAGCTCTGAAGTAGTTGGATAAAATGGAAGGAACTCCCAAATACCTCTCAGTTCTATCTCTCAACATTAACAGACTTAACTCACCAATTAAGCGACAAAGTCTGTCTACTTGGATTAAAAAGCAAGATCCTTTTATCTGCTGGCTTCAGGAGTCACATCTTGCCCACAAAAACAAACACATTTTCAATTTTAAAGGCTTAAACAAAATCTACCAAGCAAACGGCTCCCATAAACAGGATGGAGTTGCAATCCAAAATCAGATAAAATAGACTTTTAATTAAAATTAGTGAAAAGGTTGCTACATACTAATTAAGGGATCACTCCTTCAGGAGGATATTACAATTCTAAATATCTATTTGCCAAACAGCAGAGCACCCTAATTCGTCCAAGAAACTCTACTTTCCCTCAAATCCCACATAGATCCATAAACATTAATTGTTGGGGACTTTAACACACAACTTTCCCCACTAGATAAATGAACTTCGCAAAAACTCAACAGAGAAACCGTAGATATAAACAACTGCACATACCAACTAGATTTAACACACATCTACTGAATATTTCACCCAGCAGCATTAGACAATACGTTTTTCTCAGCAGCACATGGAACATTTTCCAAAATAGACCACATTATAGGCCACAAAGCAAACGTCCAAATTCAGAAACATTGAAGTTATACCTTGTCAGACCACAAGGGAATATATTTAGAACTCAACACCAAAAGCCACCAAAGAAAGTCATGTAACACATGGATCCTGAACAACACACTGCTGAATCACGAGTGGGTCATGGAAGAGATTAGAAAGGAAATTCAAATGTTCATGATATTCAACAAAACTGAACACACCAATTACTAGCTCCTCTGGGACACAGCAAACACAGTATTCAGAGGCAAGTTTATAGCTCTGAGCTCCTACATCAACAAATTGGAGAGATCTGAAAACAACTATTTAATGAGACATCTGAACCTCCTTGAAAAAGAGCAGCAAGACAAACCCCAATCAAGTAGACAGAAAGAAAAAATTAAAATTAAATCAGAATTAAATTAATTAGAATCCAAAAAAGCTATAGAAAGAAACAACAAAACTAAGAGTTGGTTCTTTGAAAAAATTAACAAAATTGACACACCCTTAGCAAATCTTATCAGAAAAAGAAGAGAACACACACAAATAAACTCAGAGATGAGAATGGAAACATCATCACAGAAACAACTAATATTCAGAACACTATAAGGGAATGCTTCTAAAACCTGTATACTAATAAGTTTGAGAACTTGGCAGAAATGGAACTTATTCTAGAAAATACTGACATGTCAAAACTAAGCCAAGATGAGTCAAACTATCTTAAAAGGCCTATATCAAGCACTGAAATAGAAACAGTAATAAGAGACCTCCAATCTAAGAAAATCCCAGGACCAAATGGTTTTACAGCAGAATTCTATTAGGCCTTCAAAGCAGACATCACACCAATACTCCTCCAACTCTTCAATGAAACTGAAAAAGAAAGTTCACTACTGAACTCATTCTATGAGGCCATCATAACACACATCCCAAAACCAGGAAGGGACTCATCTAGGAAAGAGAAATATAGACCCATTTCTTTGACGAACTTTGATGCAAAACTTCTCAACAAAATTTTGGCCAATCGACTTCAACAATTCATCCAAAAAATCATACACTACGATCAAACAGGATTCATTTCATGGATGCAAAGCTGGTTTAAGATACGCAAATCAATTAATAAAATTTATCACATCAACAGAAGCAAGGATAAGAACCACATGGTTATCTCAATAGATGCAGAAAAAGCAATTGACAAGATCCAACATCCCTTTTTATGAAGTTTCTGGAAAAATGAGGAATCCATGGAACTTTCCTCAATACATTAAAGATTTTATATGACAAACCTATAGCCAGCATTATACTTAATGGTAAAAAACTAAAGCTATTTCCTCTTAACTCAGGAATGAAACAGGATGACCACTATCTCCACTTTTCTTCAATCTAGTATTGGAATGCCTAAATACAGTAATAAGACTAGATGCAAGTATAAGAAGGATCCTAATAGGGAAAGAAGAAGTAAAAGTCTCCCTCTTTGCAGATGACATGATCTTGTATTTAAAGAATCGCACAGAGTGCACTCCAAAATTACTCAAGATGATTCAAAACTCTGGCAAAGTAGCATGGTATGAAATTAACCCTCAAAAATCAATGGATTTTTCTGTATGCCAACAATAAGAAAAGTGTGCCTGAAATTAGGAAAGCAACTCCATTTGTAATAGCCACACAAAAATTAAAATACCTAGGATTTAACTTAACCAAAAAAGTGAAGGACCTCTATGAGGAAAACTTTAAAAAACGGAAAAAGGAAATCAAAACTGAACTTAGAAAGTGGCAAAAACTCCCATGCTCCTGGATTGGGAAAGATCAACATAGTGAAAAAGGCAATACTTCCCAAGGCTATCTACAAATTCAATGCGATATCTATCAATATTCTAACCTCATTCTTCAAGGAAATAGAAGAGGCAATCAAAAAATTCATATGGAACAATAAAAGACCCTGAATAGCAAAAATGATCCTTAACAGAGAGAACAGAGCTGGAAGAATATCAATACCAAATTCAAATTCAACTACAAAGCCATAGTAATCAAAACAGTTTGGTACTGACACAAGAACCGACCTCAGGACCAATGGAATAGAATTGAAACCCAGAAATGAACCTACAGACCTATAGCCATCTAATCTTCGGTAAGGGAGCTAAAAAATAGAATGGAAGAAAGACAGCCTCTTCAGTAAATGGTGCTGGAAAAATTGGTTAACAACTTGTAGAACACTAAAGCTAGATCCTTATATATCACCCTGTACCCGAATCAACACTAAATAGATCAAAGACCTCGGAGTCAAAGCGGACACTCTGAAAACATTACGGATTGGAATAGGAGAAACCCTAGGTCTTGTTGGCACAGGCTGAAATTTTCTTAATAGAGACCCAGAAACACAACAAATCAAAGAAAGGTTGGACAAATGGGATTGCATAAAATTGCAGAGCTTCTGCATGGCAAAGGTCATAGCTAGCAAGATCAATAGAAAGCACACAGATTGGTAGAAGATCTTCACTAGCCATAAAATGGACAAGGGTCTCATATCTAAAATATACATGTAACTCAAAAATTTAAATCCCCCAACAAATCTTCAAAGAAACAACTGCCCAAAAATAAGTGGGCTAAAGACTTAAAGAGAAACTTCTCTGAAGAGGAAAGAAGGATGGCCAATATACACATAAAAGTCATAAAAGAAATGCAAATCAAAACAACATTGAGATACCACCTCACCCCAGTTAGGATGGCTCTAATCAAGAACTCTAATAACACCAGATGCTGGAGGGGATGTGGCAGAACGGAACATTACTGTATTGTGAATGGGAGTATAAATTTGTTCAACCAGTTTGGAAATCAGTATTGAGGTTCCTCAAAAGTCTCCACATAGAGCTCCCCTATGACCCAGAATCCCACTTTGGGTATTTACCCAAATGTTCACATACAAGGCCACAGTAGAACTTCCAGCACAACTATGTTTATTGCATCATTATTTACCATAGCTAATATATGGAACCAACCCAGATGCCCCTTATTAGATGAGTAGATCAAGAAAATGTGGTATATATACACACTGGAATTCTATGCCTCCATCAGAAAGCATGACATTGGCTCCATTTGTTAGGAAATGGAAAGACTTGGAAAAAATATATTAAGTGACGTAAGCCAGGCCCAAAGAAACATTAGTGCCATGATTTCCCTTATTTGCAATAACTAGTATATGTCTGAGACAAACAGAAACTGTCAGACAAGTTGATGTTAGGGAAATGAGTCCTAAGCTATATATTCAAATGTTTTTCGCTTTCATGCAATTGTTTCTAACACATTTATAAGAATATTTATTTTTTGCTTTGTATGTCCCTCCCCCAATGTACAAACCCTGCTTTCACTGAACTTGATGTTGTTATAATTTGAGGAAGGGAAGGGAAAAAACAAATCATTTATATAATAGGGATACAGTTGGACCATTAAAACAATGAGATGTACAAGTCATTATGTCGAAAACAAACTTTAAAATTTTGGTGGGGGAAGGACTGGGTGGGGAGCGGGGAGAGGACGGGAAGTTATGGGAAGGTGAAACAAAGGAGGAGGCTACAATGCTTGATAGGAAATGTACTCATTATCATGTCCATGTAATTGAAACCCCTTTGTACAGTATTTTCACAACAACAAAAAATAAATTTAAATATGGAATGAAATTAGTTCCAATAATGCATTGCATTAAGGTATTTAGAAATAACTGAGAAACTTAAAGGTGCATACGATTTTTTTTATTGGAAATGAAGGGATATTGGAATTTGGTTCTCTACATTTTAAGCAATTTGCTTAAAAGAATCGGCAAAATAAAATTTATATTTGCAGCAGACTTCACACATTAAATTTTGTATATTGAAAGGGAAACAAGCCTCAACAATATGTCAATTCTCTCTTCTTATTTATCTCTAAAGGTTTGTGCTTCTGGTCTCTGAATATTAAAACTTCAAAAAAATTGTTTAGCTAGTTGTGCAAAGGGGTTTTGCTTCATCATGTCAGTGTTGAATAGAGTGTGTGTGCATTTCAATATACAGTGAATTTTTCTTCTTTCCCTTACCCCAACCTCACCTATCCCTTCATGTTTCCTACTTATATTCTGACATGTGTACATTGAATGGTATGACTGTATTAGTCCACCATTTCCCTCTCCATTCTTCTACCCTACTCCCTTTTAGCCCAGATCCCCCTTTAAGACTTGTTTCAACTTCATGGTATTTTGTTAAATATCTCTACTTTGGCATTTGGCTATGGGCTTGCCACATCCTCTCTTCCATGTTTGACATACATAAATTAGTATATTTCTCCACATTTCTAATCTCAGATTGGCAAAGATAGCTCTTCTTTACTATTCACCTTCTGTCCTAAATTTAGAATTGTACTTTCAGGGCCTTCCAATAGAGCATTTTTATTCTCTACTCACTGAAGATGGAAGGGAAATAATTTCCATGCTGTCAGCATTATGTTATCCATCATAAATTCCCATCGCTTATCACTTCAGCAGTCTAAATTTAAAGTCATATTTTCTGCATTATATTCACACAGTATAAGTGAATATCAAGGGTATTTTACCTAGTATTTGACATTTAGGGACAATCTTCAATTTCTGATGATAGAGACAGGAATCAGTTTCAATTTTCAGATTCCACTATGTAGTGAGCTTTGTAGTCTTCTAAATTTTCGATAAATTTCAAGTTACTTTTTGTTAATAATTTAAAAAGTTTTATTTCAGTATTTGAAATGCTGCTCCAATTATTTTAAAAGTTTCACAATAAGTTAGACTGAACTTTTTCCTCCCATGTTCCCCACTAGTTCAGTTAATTCTCCTTTTGCTTTATATTTTGAGAGACCAAGGGATGAGGGTAAACAGAGAGATGATCATTACTCACATATCTCCTTCCTCTCCTGTTTCTGCTGTTCTTGTTGAGAGGAAGACTGGAGCAGGGAACAAGAGTGAAGCTTGACTTCACCATACAAGGGAGCATTCCTGGCATGTCAATTATTGTTTCTCAGAATCACTTAAATTGCTTACTCTTGCCTTCTCTCTGACAGTAACCTAATTGTGGCTTCCTTGGTGCAGACGGAAGCACACTAACAGGTTATTACCTGTAAATTGGTATTTTATATCTCAGCTTACTACTACCGAAAATAAAAAGCTTTGGCTACATAAATGCAAAGGTACTGATTGTCCAACAAAACCTTAGTGAGGAGTAGATAATTCTACTCAGCTACCCCCTTCTCTCGTATCCTCCCTTCCACTCCCCTCCCCTCTTTTAATCTCCCTTCCTTTCTTCTTTCTTTGTTTCTCTCTCCTGCATATTCATGTCTATCTTCTCTCTTTTTCCCTTCCAGTAGCAAGTGCTTTGTTTTATCAGACAACACATAAATAATTGAACAAATATTTTTTCTCCTCTTTGTGTGATTTTTTATACTTAAGAAGTGAGTTCTAGCACAGCACCAGTGGCTTACATCTAGATAGTCGGTAGGTTCAAATTTGACAATTGAAATTCGAAGCTATTCCAAGTGGATAAACCAAAGAGATTCTTTTCTCCACTTGTGGTAAATGGAAGAAGTGAAGGTGTGGCTCAGGTGGTATAGAGCAAACATTGAGAATTAAAGCCCAGATATAGATCAAGTCCAGGAATTCAAACCCCAGTACCAGCACAATATTAAAAAAATGAGTCCTTTGTCTTTGAAAAGGGATATTTCATGGTGTATATATACCACATTTTCTTGATCCATTCATCTACTGAGAGGCATCTGGGTTGGTTCCATATCTTAGCTATGGTAAATAATGCTGCAATAAACATAGTTGTGCTGGTAGCTTTAGTGTGGTCTTGTTTGTAAACATTTGGGTAAATGCCCAAAAGTGGGATTGCTGGATCATAGGGGAGATCTATGTGAAGTCTTTTGATCAGAAAGAATGACATTTCCCCATTTGTTAGGAAATGGAAAGGTTTAGAAAAAATTATATTAAGTGAAGTAAGCCAGGCCCAAAGAAGCATAGGTCCCATGGTTTCCCTTATTTGCAATATCTAATATAGGTATGAGTCAAGCGGAAAAGATCAGATAATGTGATGTTAGGAAAATGAACCCTTAAATATGTATTTTAATGTTTTCGTTTCTTTCATGCATGTGTTTCTAACGCATTTATAAGATTATTTCTTTGTTGCTTTGTATGTCCCTCCCCCACAGTGTAACCCCCGCTTTCACTATATTTGATGTCAGTATAACATGTGGAGGAGATGGGGACAAACAAGTCATTTAAGGATTCAGGTGGACCTGTTGCAACAATGAGAAGTACAAAATGTCATGTCAAAACCAGCTTTACAATGTCGGTTTGGGGGGGAGGGGGTATAATTGGGTGGGGGAAGGGGGGACGCTGGGAAGGGAGGTGAAGGGTAAACAAAGGAGGAGGCTGCAATGCTTGGTAAGAAATGTATGCATTATCCTGCCCATGTAATTGTAGCCCCTCTGTACAATATGTTCTCAAATAAAATAAAATAAAATTAAAAAAAAAAAGAAAAGGGATATTTCTCCAAAAATTCATACAAAGGACAGTTTCCAAGGTCCAAGACTCTTTCTAAGGCTCTTTCACATCTTAAACTGATTCCTCTGCTTGATTCATATTAAGGAAAATAGGAGTCACACTTCATATTAAAATGTATGCACATTACTGAACAGTTCTTACCATTTTTAATGTAAAGGAAGCATGAGAGAAGAATTCACCTCACTTGGGTGAGTTAGGTTTGATACACTGACAGACTTTTGCAAGTAAATGAGGGTTTGTTTACATGTAAAGAAGTCTATATAGATGCTTTCTAGGAGAGAGAACAAGCTACCTGTTTCCATGTTTGAATCAGATTAAGTTTATTCCTATGAAATGGTAAAGAGAAGCTCATCTCATACAACATTATGCAGACAGCAATTTCAAAAATATTAAAAACCCATGTCTATGTTTTGAACAGCTAAGTTTTCACAAACAAAAAACAGTTTACTGAACCAAGAAAATATAAGTTAGAGCAATAGGAACTATGTGAAATATAGTTAATGGCTGAGTGATATGTGTAAAAGAGTTCTGTAATCACAACTAAACTATAAATTTTTTCATCATGTACCTAACAAGAATCTCTAAGATAGGCCTTTCTAATCTGTCATAGAGAGCTGTGTTTATGCAATTGTAAGGGTCCAATATCTCCCACAGTCACTTGGGTTGCAAACTGCTCACACCACATGCAGTGTATGGAAACACATGCTGTCTTGCTAGGCACCTAAGGAATTTTTGTGCCATTGTGAATAGTTATTGTTTTCTTCTTGTAATTATACCTGTCAGTGTGATGTCCTTTCATGATAAGAATAATAGTTCCTGTATCCTTTGTTCTACTAACAAATCTCAGATATAAGTATAGTCGGGTACCCGTGGCTCATGCCTATAGTCCTAGCTACTCAGGAGGCTGAGATCTGAGGATTACAGTTCAATGCCAGCTCAGGCAGGAAATTCCATGAAATTCTTTTCTCCAATAAACTACCAGAAAACTGGAAGTGCCGCTAGGTCTCAAGCGGTAGAGCTCTTGCCTTGAGCAGAAGAGCACATGGACAGCACCTAAGCCCAGAGTTCAAGCCCCACGACTGACCAAAAAAAAATCTATCTATCTATCTATCTATCTATCTATCTATCTATCTATCTATCTATCTATCTATCTATCTATCTATCTATCATCTATCTATCTATCTATCTATCTATCTATCTATCTATCTATCTATCTATCTATCTATCTATCTAATCTATCTAATCTATCTATCTATCTATCTATCTATCTATCTATCTATCTATCTATCTATCTATCTATCTATCTATCTATCTATCTATCTATCTATCTATCTATCTGTCTATCTGTCTATCTATCTATCTGTCTATCTATCTATCTATCTGTCTATCTGTCTATCTGTCTATCTGTCTGTCTGTCTGTCTGTCTGTCTGTCTGTCTGACTGTCTGTCTGTCTATGTATCTATGATGAGATGAATTACATTTAAATATAAATCAATATTTGTGATACACATTTAAAATATAAGTAAATATATGATGTATTTATAATATATACATATATTTACATATATAAGATCATATTATATCTGTACGTTTATAAATATACTTGTAATTTATATCCAAAGAGTACATCTGAAGATTTTGGGGAAAATGTAGAGTGTCTAAAGGTTACTAATGACCCACCATACTTTCAATCATTTTTTCCACTTATTGCAATGTCTGGATTACTAAGACTGAATGATTATGAAACAGAGTTGTTGTTTTAATCCTTACGATTTTGGATTAGAAACATCTACTTACTTGGTATAAAACCTACCAAAATGTGACCTTGAAATCACACTCCAAAAACTGGATATATATATATATATATGTATATATATATATATATATATATATATATATATATATATATATATATATATATATATATATATATATATCAATTTAGCAACTTACAGGTCTTAAACTTTTATTTGAATCTTGTATCTCACATACATTCAGTTTCCTTCGAGTCAGCTACATGTACAAACATGCCTAGATTTTCATGCTCACATACATCCCCATACTCACATTACACACTAAATGTAACATTGTAATAAAAAATAATATGTATACTGAAAAAGAACATCTTTGCAAATGTAATTAAATTTTATTTTTAAACACAATGCATTATTGAAAAACTGATGAAAGAGCAGTGGAGAGATGTTTCAAATAGTAGATTGCCTGCCTAAAGAGCATGTTTCTTATTCCAAACATCATTATTTCCATCCTTCCTTCTCCCACATAGAAAAGCATAAATAACTACAGAATTAACTGCATGTTCCTTAATCACTCATTGAAGAAACTATTTTATATATATATATATATATATATATATATATATATATATATATATATATATATACTATTTAGCCACACACAATTATGAAATCACATCATCTTCAAGAAAATAGAATTGAAACCTTCATATTTAAGCAATTAGTGATACTGTGAAAAACAATTATTAGATTTCTCATATCCAAACGCTAGACCCAGAAAATAAAATGAATGACCCAGGTGTAAAAGCTGGAACTGATTAAGTTTGGAAAAATGTAAGAGAGGAGATAAAGAGAAATATTGTGGAGTAAATATGTTCAAATATTTCATAAATTTGTATGATGACATAATAAAATATAAGTATAAAAATAGGATAATGAAATTAATAAAAGGAATAAAATTTAACAAACTACATTATGTGGATATATGTGTATAACACAATAAAATAAAATACTTTTGTGAAATTGATATTTGCTTAAAAAAAGTAAAATTCATTCCAGTTGTTATAGATTCATAGGTTAATTTCCATTTTTAGCTGAGATATTTCCCTGATAAAGTAAAAGGAGGAATTGGTTTTGCTCATTTAGAAGGACAATCTTGTCCAATTAGCATTAAAGTATTCTAGATAGTTAATGTCAATGTGAAATTGTTCGTTATTATATTAGAATATTTCCAATTGACTCTTCAAAATATTACCCTATAGGTATATACGTTTTGCTACTAATTGAATATCTTTCTACTCAATTACTATATACCATTTTCTGAATGAAGTTTGGTAAATGTAACTAGGATATATTATACCTGACCAGGAAATCAATTATTCAAATAGTTTTTATCAAAAATGCCTATAACGAAATAAAGATATAAATCCAAATTATGTATATTTGAAGACAATACTTGCTTAGTCCTCGTCTCATATTCTTCATTCCCTTCTTGAGAATAATACACATTGTAAGGGAATGCTTAATATGTTTCAGAGAAATAGATTGACTTTAGTCAAATGAGTTACTCTATGCTGCATTTTGGTTTAAATTATATTCAGAAGAGCTAAATTCTTAACTTATGATTTTCCTTAGATTTTATACTCAGGTTTAACCTCTGATAGGTGACAGATAAAGGTATAAACATTTTTAACAGTGGCTAAATTTAGGCTGAGGAATCTAGGTACAACTTTACTCATGCAGATAGGCCTGATCAGTCATGAGACCACGTTATCAAAATGTTAACCTCTGCTTCCTGAAATCATGCTTATGAGATTTTGTGTATTATAAACAGAGGTTATTAGAATTTGTTTTGTAAACAACATCATTTCATGGGATAGGAGCTGAAGTGAGATATTATACCCAGAACAAAATTTAAGGAGGCATCCAAAATTAGTTACCAAGATATAAATCATTTAACACAACGTTTTAAAAATGCAAGACAAAGGAAATAATTTATGAAAAAAGCCAACGTTTAAAATAAATACAGAATCAGTATGACTGATTTTTATTTTATCCCAGTTGCAATACGAATTGCATGATGACTTTTCTAGTTATATGTTTAGTTAGGACTTGATACTTAGTTGGAGAAGTTATGTTCCTTCATATATTCATTTGTCAGATCAAAAAGGAAATGAATTCCATGCCAGAGTCAATATCAATAATAATGTTACTGATGTATTCTACTACTTTGCCAGTTTCAAATCAGCTCGAGTAACTTCGGTCTTCTTTGGATCTAACTAATTAGGTATACAATTTAGTCAGTACTGGATTTTGACCACCATTTATTAAAGTATTATTTTCCAGAAACTACTACTATTCTCTCTTTTCGTGAGATTTTTAATTTCATTTATATAACGTGCTGATGTTTTCCTTTAGATAATCCACATTCAGTCTTCTAAAAACTGTATAATTTGGAGTATTTATAAATTATGTACACTCATGTACACTGCTCAGATTCTATTATTTGCACATTTTGTTCTTGTTAAGTCAGTAGTATTTAGTTCTCATTATGGATATTTTGGAATTACTAATTGCATTTCAGAAATTTTAAGAATGTTATGATTTTTGTGATTTCATACTGTAGCATTTTTTTCTTTTAAGTATGTGCAGATCTTTCTTTACATACAGTTACATTTGTTTTAAACAATTTGATCCATTCAAGGGATTTTCTATATTAGGTTGATCCAGATGAATTTAATTACAGATTAACACAACCTTATTTCTGAGAGACAGTTATACTTATAGCTCTACTTAAATTAACATGTGTTTGAAAGTTTTGTAGTTTAAAAAATAAACTGGGCACAACATGTTTTTGTTCCTGGGGAAGTTCCAATTTGTTGGTTGTTTTTCCAGCTGTGATGACTTCAAAATATGTGTGCATTTTATTTCAATTGTTTTGTGCATATATTTTGTTTCATATAACAGAAAATACAAAAAGAATCAGTGATTTAGAACGTTTCCAAATAGAATTCAAAGAGAGACACTTGAAGTTTTGTGACAACTGGGAAAAGGGGGTCTTCTTAGTGGAGGGGTTAGCAGAATAACAGAGACATTGTTCGATGAGATTTGAATTCTGCCACTTCCTGCCTCACTATTTCCAATGGTATTTCTTCAACGTATTTAGTGGAAAGAAAATAATTTTGTCTGTATGAATTCACAATTTTTGGTTTAATTGGGCCACACTACACATTCATATTTGATTTTACCTCTAAAATCTTTTCTCCTTAGTTTAAAACCACAGATGTGAATTTATAATGTAAAATAGCACCGAGAATTTATATGAAATGGTCCAGACTATTTGGAATGTAATGAATATAGTGTGTGAGATAGTATGTAATAATTGATTTTGGAGAAAGTCAATTACAGTGGATTTTTGTGAAATACTGAGTAATAGAATTATATTTGTTTCTATAAAAAATTCACAGTTACATCTAAAAATAACTAAGTTATAAGCTAATTCTGAAAAAATACGATTGTTTACTGGAAAAAGCTAGACGTTTCAATAAGCTTGCTTTTTAAAAATTGACTTGGATCTGGACTTTGATGGCTCATGCCTGTAATCCTCGCTACTCAGGAGTCTGAGATTTGAGGATAGTGGTTGAAAGCCAGCCTGGGCAGAAAAGTCTGTGAGACTCTTATCTCCAATAAACCACCTTAAAACCAGAAATGGCACTGTGGCTGAAATGGTACAGTGGTAGCCTTGAGATGTAGAGCTGAGGGACAGTGCCCAGGCCCAGCGTTCAAGGCACACAACCAACAAATAAATTGACATGGAGTTTTACTATATTATTTCATGATTTTTTATGAGTGGTTGTTCAGTGAAAATGTCATTGGTTTTTATATTTTGTGTTGGCATAAAATGAGCCTAGTGTTGTCTTAAATTAATAAAAAAATTTCTTATTCTATGACTGCATACATTTTGTGGGTAATGGTTAAAACCAAGTTGCCTTATTAAAGTAAAATATTTATATCATCCCCCCAAAAAGAGGAACAAAATAAAATATATGCCAGAAACTTACTCTGTAAATCTTCATGGACTAATAACCTGTCAGTTTGTTTTAACTTTTAATAAAAAATTAAAGTAATACTGGATAATATGAACCCATTTAAATTTCTTCATCCTTGTCATTTAAGATTCACTTTAAAAAGTTCAACAGGTGAGTGTTTTTTCCTTACTTTTCCAAAGAAATGATCATTTCCTCATTATAGTGTATAGTACAATATACCCAGAAAGCATTTCTTAAAGAAAAAGTTTTTTTCCCATTCTTTGGTTTGCTTCAGTCTGTATTTAAACTGCATACCACAACTTACCCACCCTATTGTCTGTCTTTTCATTTGAAACATTTCAAAAGTTTTCCTTCCCTGTTGTGTCAGCCAGCAAAGTTTTTACAAAACAGCACACTTTCATTCATTGTGCTTTCCAAAATATATCTCACAAATGCAAACAATGAAACACAATCTGAAACATCTGTGGACTTTTCTACTTATAGTGGAAAAAATCACTTTCCATACTCCTTAGAACCAGCTGTTTACAGGCATTAATTGCTGCCAGTTCCATGCTTTAGAACAGCTGCATTTGACAATGGCATACATGGTAATTTGTTTACCACATCTGGTTTGTTTTCAGGAAGGACTGTGTTCATAGAAGATGGTAATAGATGAGTTTTGAAATTATGTAGTTTAATAGGGCTCTGAGTTGTGGATATAGAACATCCATTTCAGTGACTAAATTTTAAATTAAATCCTATAAAGTATATTCCTTCAATTTTCTGGGTAAAGTGTTCTACAGTCTAGGTATTTTTAAAGAAATATTATATGTTGTTTCCTTGGTGACAACGTAATTGGAGGACTTAAAATATTATATACCATGACCATCTTAAATGCAGTAGATGTACTTGGGTTGGCATGCAAAACTTTTGGTAAGTAAGGAAAGTGCTCTACCACTGAGCCACCTTCCCAGCCCTTCATGCATGCAAAACTTTTGGGAGAGCATTAATGTTTGAATCTTGGATAGGATTTGATTGGGAATTGTGGCAGACCTTCATAGTATAAGAAGAAAAACAAAAGGCCATACTAATATTTTTTTTGGGTCCGGTTGTGGGGCCTGAACTCTGGGCCTGGGCATTGTCACTCAGCTATTAAGATCAAGGTTAGCGCTCTATCACTTGAGCCACAGCGCCAGTTTTTTCTTTTTGTTTATGTGGTGCTGAGGAAGCGAACCCAGGGCCTCATGCATGCAAGGCAAAGGCTCCACAACTAAGACACTTTCCCAGCCCCACTAATACTTTTCTCTGCTACATTGTTATATTAGTTTATTAAACACACACATACAAACACACAGATACACACATTTGTATTATAAAGACATACTCCGTCTGCAAGAAAATATTTTAATAGGAATTCCATAAAATATTTAGTCTGCTGAGTTATGATTAGAATTTACAGAAATATCTACTTGCTTCTTCCCCTGGACAAGTCATTATCCTTTGTGAAGGTGTTGCCAATTGAATTTAGAATGCCCCAGAAAGATCTATGAGTTAAAGAAAAGTGACTTTCTATTTCCTCCCAGACTGTGGAGAATATCTGAATAGTTCTGGAGATTAAGTTCTTCAGCGTGAAAGCTATGAGAACATAGACTCTCCACTATTTTCTTATTTTATCTTTTAATCAGTCTAGGTAAAAAAAAATTCTCTTTGATATACTCCCCACCTTGCCATTGTCTTCTCACAGGCTTCCAAAGCAATAAAACCAACTGAACATATACTGAAACCTTCAAACTTGGAAATCTGAATAAGCATTTCTGTTTAATAAGTCGACAACATCACTTATTATCGTAGGTTATAAAGCTAACCCAGAAGACTAGTCTTTCTAACAATGTAGAGTATATTAATTATGTTTCATTATAAAATATCTAACTCCATGTTTTATTTTATATTTTTGTTTCTGTTGATCCCAGGGCTTAAACTCAGGGCCTGGATGGTGTTTTTGTGTTTTAGAACACAGTGCTTGCCAGTGCTTGCCATACAATCTGAACTGTAACTCCATTTGCCCTGGTGGTTAATTGGAGATAAG
Source organism: Dipodomys merriami (assembly GCF_024711535.1). Taxonomy (NCBI): domain Eukaryota; kingdom Metazoa; phylum Chordata; class Mammalia; order Rodentia; family Heteromyidae; genus Dipodomys; species Dipodomys merriami. The sequence goes on along the minus strand of NW_027202360.1, from coordinate 3,820,316 downwards.
AATCTAATGAACTTTCTTATGCAGGTTGGATTTGAACTGTGATCTTCAGATCTTAGCCTCTTATCTAGCTAAGATTATATCCTTGAGCCACCAGTGCCTACCCATGTTGCATATTTTGTGTAATTCAAATTTTCAGCATTGTATAGATGCTCTTAGTACAATTAAAAAAACAACAACCTAGTTTTCACTGTATTTGATGTTGGTATAATTTGTGGAGGGATACAGGGATACAGGTTGACCCAGTGCAACAATGAGATGTACAAGATGTTATGTAGAAAAAATGAAATTTACAACTTTGGCTCAAGATGGGAGAGAGGGTCGGGAAGGGGAGATGGAAAGGGATGATATAGGGATAGAAAGGAGGAGGTAACAATGCTTAATGAGAAATGTACTCATTACATTGTCCCTGTAATTGTAACCCCTCTGTATGGTATTTTCACAAAAAACTTAAAACATAATAAGGATATTTGTAAAGTATATAATGAAGGAAGAATTTTCATCCTTTACAAAATCTATGCTAAGCTATCTATATTTTACTGTACCTTTCCTGCAACCAGTTTGATATAGTTTAACACCTGTCACTCCAAGTTTCTCTATATTCTACTGGAGATTTAATTTTTCGTGTATGTATGTATATGCACATGTATATGTATATGTATATATCTATCTATCTGTATATGTTCCAATGTGGATCATCAAACTTGAAACTTTGCTTTTTTTTGGCTGTTCAGCAGTTAACCTGGTCGGCTCAATCTGTGACAATATCTGTGCTCATTCTGATCATTCCTTTATTTACCAAACCCTCAGCCTTTAAAATCAGCTTTATTTCCAGAGATGATTACCAATCAGTCCAACCAATATACACCCAGAGGGTTTTAATAAAACAAGCTTTAAGGAAGGAAGATAACATGAAATGACAACTACAAAATTTCTACAGAGACCTGACATCCTTCTGATACTTAAGCAAGAATTGACTAACACTATAAATAATACTGCAATTATAACTTAAAGATCAGTGTTTTTTTGAACCTGAAGCCTTCTTTCCATGATTTTTGACATAAACTTTTGTGAGACTTTTTTTTTTATTGTGATGGCATTCCATCCAAAACAAAGCCATGTATAAAAAGAAAGCCAATGGTTTCAACTCAGAGTACTAAACAAAAAAGGGAGAAAATTAAGGTTAGCTATATATGTTAGGCACAAATATAGGCAATACCAAGATATTTTGAAATTGTATACTTTTACTGGATAAAGTGGCTCAAATCTATAATATTATCTACTTGGAAAACAGAGCTTAGAGAATTCCAGTTCCAGGCAAAATGTTTTTGGCTTGTGTTAGGAGGACCTCAGTCCAAGCAGGCCCAGGCATAGTGATACTACCTCAAAATAAGCAATCAAATTATAATCTGCAGGTATGGTAGTGTCAGAGATGCTGTTTCACAAGTATAGGTTTTGAGTTCAATTTTCCAATAGCACTGGGAATTTAAATGTGGCACGTCTAAGGTATAACCATATCTTCCATGTCCCAAACAAATAATTTCATATTAGAGATTTTCTTCTATTAAGTAATATGTTATGTCCCACTGAAATCAGACTAAAGATAAAAAACCATTGTTTTACAAAGTGATTGCATATGGAAACAGAATCTCAAAGGTAGCATTTAAGTTGAAGTCTACTCCGAGAGAAGCAGAATGCCTTGAATATGCCAAGGAAAGAGGAATCAGAAGCCAACTCTAATCTTGGAGTTCTAATTCGACCAACTCAGAGACAATGTATTTACAATATTAATGCTACCCAATCTGTGGTAGTTTATTATTGCAATTACTAGCAAACATGTGGAAGCTATAAGACACGAAAAGTCATTGACTCTTCGGATCCAAGACTCATCTCTATAATCCTAGTGATTAAGAAGTACGAGACTTGGGGGATAATGGTTTTCAGGCTAGTAGGAAAGTTCATGAGGTTCTATCTCCAATTAACTACAAAAATTTCTGGGCTGGGGCATGGTTCAAATAGTAGACTGACCACTGTTAGCAAAAAAAATAAAAAACAAAAAAACTGAGAGCATGATGTATGTTCAAGCCCCAAACTGGCAGAAAGAAAAAGTCCTTAGAAGAATACTATGAGAAAAATTATGAATAGGACAGCAGAAACAAAAGAAATAAACTTATTGATATAAACAAACCTTCTTATTGTGAAATATGGCACAAACTGTAATATTTAGGGTTTACCTTCCTAAACAGTAGAAATAAATGGCATTTTTACTTGACGAAACTAAAATATAAAACTGTATGCAATAAATAATCACATTACTTTTATCTTTCCATAATTTAACTTGTTTTACTAAATATTTCTCGAATAGTGTAGCTTTTGAAAATCAATAAATGTTGTATTTTCATATATGATTACATATCCTTCCAAGTGTTGTGTAAAATTGATCTACACTGAAATGATTGCTATTGACATCTTTCTGAAGATATTTATACTTTCAGCTGACCTTCCACAAAACTCATACCCAAAATATAACTTTTTAGTTTGTTCATGCAAACATAGGAACATAAACATATGTCTCAAAAATGTTAATTACTTTTATCTCCTGTCATTAATGTAGTATAACTAAAAGAATTAAGTATATACCCTGAGAGAAATAAGATATTTCCTTCTAAATACAGACTTGGAGGCACTCACACAATCACACATGCACACATATATATTTACCACTCTGACTCAGGTTAGATTCCTGACATTGGGTGTCAGCAGTGATCTAATAATCAAATTTTCCAGCCCAGACATTAAATACATTCATACTTCCACACAGACAAAAACACCAGATCATTCAAAATAATGAGAATATCTAACAGAACCAACCAGTCCTGAGCCATCTACTCCCTGATTTCATTCATTCATGATGATGCATGTTTCATATCATAATTAAAAATATTTTTGTCTCTGATTATCAGAAAAAATATGCTATCATATAATAGAAATTGTAGGTAAAATTCTTGTAGTCTTTAATAGATCTTATCAAAGACTTCTTTTTCCTTCTTGCAGAGTGTTTTGGGCATTTTGCCCTAATGTCTATAATTAAATTACAAAGGACATGCCATATATCTTAATTCACTTTTCCTAAAGGTTATGCTATGAAGTTGAATCTGATTTGTTTGCTTATTCTAAATTAAATATTCTCAACAACTTGGAATTATTGTTTATGTTACTCCTAATCCATTTGAAATATCAAATAGAACTGGAAATTCCCCTCGGCAATGATTTGTGAATGTCATTAATGGTTGTGGAGGGATGAAGGATTCGAATTTTCTAGAATGCATTAATAATGGCACTGTTATTCAAAGGGCTGATCATTTAGTCAGCTTTTAAAGTGTGGTGTTCTTATTTCATCTAAGAAGATAACACTATGCTTTCCATCACATTCTTGCCTGCAGAGAAGTAGAATTATTTCCTTTGTACAGTTCATGTCCAGCTGCGACATTAGTGAAACCTACAAACAACTGCACAGGTGTATTAGCTGCTCTAGCTTTTGAAATTTTCTTCCTGTAGCCCTTGTGATTTGAGCCCAGATTCATGGGAGAGTCACATAATCCACAGTAACAAAGCACCACAATATACAAAGACCACATGCAAAATGAGGTTCAATTTTTTCATTGTTGTTTCCTTTTTTATTGATTGTCTTTTAAGGAGCTAAGGGTGTTTATTTCTCATTATTTTTGATGTGACTTAAATAAATTTTCCAGATTTTTCAAATAAAATAAAGAGATATAATAGAGAACTATTTAGTCACAAAATACAGCTAACCATTTGCTTGATTTTTTTATTCTAATCCTGTTATCAGATATCTTCAAATAACTTTGAGATGAGCCTACCATATGTGTAAATTGACATGTATAAAGCACACAGAATTCTGGAATCTTTGGACTGTGATTTCTATATAACTTCACTTAGAAAAGAAAATTATCACTTGGTGCATGTCTGAAGTAATCTACTTAAAACAAGTTTTATTAATTTTATTAATAGATGTCATAATCTATGGTACTGATGCATTGCATAAGTATTTGATTCCTTATGTCCACTGAATTAACATTACATATATTTTACTTTTTTACACATGAAATAATGACATTTGTGAGGATAAAACATGCCTGTTTTTAATTTTGGTTGCCAAAAGGGAATTATTAGACATTTGGAACATCTAAATATGAACTTTCAAATTTCACTAGGACTTCAATTGTGTTACTTACAACTTTAATATTAAAATAAAAAGCATTACTAAATAGAAAGCAATATTATTTTATTACACCTTAATCCCTGAATTGACTTCATGATAAAAAACAATTAGATTTATATAACAACATATACATACTCAAATGAACTATGAGATACAGAAACAGAAAACTTCTTTTTTGTTTTGTGTTTGTAGTTGTTTATAGCTTGTGATAATTCTGTCTTTTTTACCTTATGCCTGGTATATTCATTGTGTGTCTTCAGGAAGGTGAGGGGTGGGCACAGAGCTTTAGGGAAAAGAGTGAAAAATTGCAGCAGTGGAGTTCATTGAACATTGATGAAAGTGAACTATTTAACACATGGGTGGGGACAGAAGGGTGGGACTGGGAACAAGTGAGGGAACTGAAGACATTTCACAAAAGGAAATGTACTCATTACCTGACCCATGTAATTACAATCCATCTATAAATCACCTTAATAATAACAACATAGATTTTTTTAAAGTCAAACAGAATGTTGCTTGTTAGAATTCTAGATTTATTTTGTTCACTGGTTTGAGCTTGTTGAGTCTATCTCTGAAAATAGCTACATTGACATTCATTGGGTGAATTTTTGAGCTACTAGTAGATAAAAGTCAATTATGATTGTATGTTTTTTGAGACTGATTCATTTATTTTTTTAATCTAATTTGTATTATTTCTGTCTAGTGTTTTTTGGTTTTATTTTTCCTGTTTTGTCAAAGACTTAGTGGTGCATCATTAGTGCTGATTTAAGATTGTTCTAATTTGTTGATGTACATACTCAAAGCTATAAATATTCCTCTGAGTATTGTCTGTGCTGCTGTTGTGTCCCAGGGGAGGTAGTATTTTGTGTGTTCACTTCCACTGAATTCCATAAACGTTGGAACTTTCCTGTATATCTCTTCAGTGACTCACTGATGATTTAACAATGTGTTATTCAATCTCTGTGGGTTTCAGAATGTTATGTGATGCCTTTTGATGTCGAGATCTAATTTGGTACAATCATGGTCTGACAGGATACAAAGAGTAGTTTCGTTTTTATTTTTGAATTATGAAAGATTTTCCTTGTGATATAAAATATGACCTAATTTGGAGAACATTTCTTGGGCTGCTGAATGGAATATATATTGTGACACTGGTAGATGAAATACTCTGTAAATATCTGTTAGGTATAACTTGTCAATACAATTATTTAGCTCTAAAAATTTTTGCTAAGTTTTCACCTGGATGGCGTGTCCAGATTTGTTCAAGCAACCAACAATTTATTTGGATATATGCATGTTTTTAGGGTAAGTAGTATTTCTCTGATGAATTTCTCTAGGATTCAGGACATTGATATTTAGAATTTTTATATCCTTCTGATGGAGAGTTTTCTTTGTCAATATTTAATGTCCTTCTTTGTCTCTTTTTATTTTCATACCATTTTTATTTTAAAGCCATTTTAATCTAATATTTGTATAGCTACTCGTCTGTTTATGAGGTCCATTTTTAATTTGTAAAGATGATTTACAGATGGGTTACAATTACAAAAGTCAGATGATGAGCACATTTCTTTTTGAACAGTGTCACCTCTTCACACATATTCTCCCAGTTTTTCCCTTTCAAACGCCCTCTCGCATAAGTTGTATAGTTCATTTACTATGTAATGTCTATTGAGTAGCACTGCTGCATTTAAGCCTTTGTCCCACCATTTCTGTATTCCCCCTTGCCCTATCCAAACGTACATATAAGACCAAAGGTGCAGAAATTAACAAAATGGCATCAGAACACTGAAGGAAAAAGCAAAATAATAAAGAAACTCTCATAATCATTTCTTGGAGATCATTTTAATGAATATTATTTTATATGATAATATTCGTACAGCTATTGATCCTTTGTGATCCTCTCCAAAGGGCATCCTCCTTTGATCTCACTGTATAAATGTTTAGAATCCCATAAAATTTATCATGTCCAAGTGTAATGTTTTCTCTTTTACCATCCAATTGTGTTTACTTGTAGAATTAGAGGCACGTTCTACTACAAGATATGAGGGAAATTAGGCAACTTATGTTTCTTTGAGTCTGTCTTTCTTCACTTAATATAAGTTTGTTCCAAGGCTTTCCATTTCCTTATGAATGGTGTAATATCATTCTTTCTGGATCAATAAAATCGCATCATACTGAAGAGTTTCTACATGGCAACAGAAAAAGTTAGCAGAATATATAGAAAGAGAACAGAATGGAAGAAGATTTTTATTACCTAAGCATTAGACAAGTGTTTTCATAACTAACCCATATTTAGAGATCAAAAAGTTAAACCCAACAAAATAAACCCTCAAATAAACAAGAACCCAATTAATATATGGGATAAAGACTTAAAGATAACTTCTTAGAAGAAGTAAGAATGACAAATAGCTGCATCTCTCTCCATAAAAGAAATGCAAATCCAAACAACACTGAGATTCATCTCACCCTTCTTACAATGTCATTATGAAAAAACGAACGATCACAGATACTAATAGGGATGTGGCCAAAAGGAAACTCTATTACACTGTTGGTGGGAATGTAATCTTGTTCAATCACTTTGGAAAACAGTATGGAAATTGCTCACAGAACTGAATAGAGAGCTACCCACCTATGATCCAGCAATTCCACTTATGGTCATTTATCCAATAGAGCAGAAACAAGGCCACACTGAAGCTGTTCATTATCACATTATTTTCTGTAGCCAACATATGGAATCAGCCCAGATGCCTCTCATTGTAAAAAGAGATCAAGAAATATATATGTATATATAGATTATATATACATATATATATATATATATAATTTTATTGGTCCCAATTTACAAGTATATATGTACGTATATAAATGTATGTATACAAACATATATGCATATAAATATATATACAAACATATAAATACATAATGGAATTCTGTTCATTCATCAGAAAGAATAACATTGCACCATTCTAAAGGAAAAATGAAACACTTAGAAATAATATTAAGTGAAATAAAGCAGACCCAGAGAAACTTATTTTGCATGACTTTCCTCACTTGTGGTAGATAGGAGTGTCTATAAATGTAAAAGTAAACACATTGGATGGTATGCAAGGAGGTACAAATGAATTAGCTGAAGTGTCAGAGTCCATGGAGAGTGAAAATACTATAATTCTCTTAAAAGGCTAAGTGAAAGCCAACAAAATGAATACCAGTAAATGTGTAGTGCAAGAGAGGATAGTGGGGGGCAATGTGAGAGGGGTAGGAAATTGAAGGGGAAAAGGATAGAATACAGGCAAGAATCCATTGTATACTTCCCAGAATTGAAATATACAAAGCAAGGGGTAGTTTGAAATGAGGTTGAAGATGTTGAAGTGGTGACACAATTCCAGGTGCATTGTACACCTAAACTGCTTTGTTAAATGGCAAGAAATTCCATAATATAATATTGAGATACATAAGGATTGGATGAGAGTGTTGAAAGGGGTGACATTGATCAAGATGCACTGTATCCATATACTGTTTCAGTGAATGGCAACACCTTTGTACAACTAAAGAAAATTAAAATATTCAAAAAATTAATTTTGATAGTTCAATAGAGAGTTGAACCTCAATTCAATTCCTATTTACAACCCGAAGACTTGGAGAATAAAATTCAAATAATAAAACCTTATGAATCTTTTTTATCAGAATTTGTGAAATTTAAATCAGAACTTTGCTTTTTGTCAGCCATTGGGCTGTTAAAATATTTCAAAGTAAGTGGCTTAAAAATATCAGGAGTATATTATCCATACTCCAGAAGCTTAAACATTGATTTTAAAAATGGTTATTCAAAGCAATTTTTGTCTTATGGGGGTCTACTTTCTGATTCATAATAATCTATTTGCTGGGCGTTCACATGGCAGAGTAGTTATATTGGGCTTCTTTCATCAGAATCATTATTGCAGGGTCATCTTTGAAAGGTAGATTCTAATGTCACCAGACAGGAGAATAGAATTTTAACATGTGTATCTGGAAGGAGTTACATCGTCCAAAACACTTTGCTACTTTTTCTTTAACTCAGTGTGGTGTACATTTGGATAATATTTCATAGAACATAATAACTTAAGGACAAGATTATATCATGTAAATTATGTGAATTATTCTTGTTACAATGGGAATAATTATAGTGATGGCAAAATGAAGTATGATTGTTTAGTGGCTCTTGAATCACATCATCGGTAACCATGTTAACGTGGTACAGCCTTTCTAAGGCCCTTCTGATGTATTTGAACAATCTCCAATGAGTTAATTGCTTTCAGAAATATTCATTTGTGCCAACAAATACAGATCTCCTTTCATTTTAATTACTGTCTGCTATTAGGACTCCCACAAACACCAAAATCAGAGTATGCTAATTTCTCTGCTAAAACACATAATAAAATTGTTACAATTAATATAACATAAAGACTATTATTAATAGCATTATAATTATTAGTATTCACATTATATAATATATTGACATGCCTTGGTTACTGGAATTTTTAGAATATTTATAACTAAATGTAAATTGTTTGCAAATAATTATTTGATGATGTATGGAAAATGAGAAAAATATTTACATACATATTTACTACAGATGCAATCAGATTCACCTGGTTATTTCTGAACCTTCATTTGTTGGTTTCATTCATGCATTGGAAACATGCAGAGAAATGAAAATTACAAACTTACATTTACTAAAGGGTTAATTACAAGTTTATATTGGGCTAAATAGCACATTTTATAAATTAAATTGTTGTTGTCCCTTTCTTCCTCCCTCCCTTCCTTCGTTTCTTTGTGCCTTAATTCCTTAATTCCTTCCTTTTTTCCTTCCTTCCTTCTTTTCTTCTTTCCTTCCTCCCTCCTTCCCTTCATCCCTACTCCTCTCTCTCTTTCTCTCTTCCTTCCTTTTCTTTCCTTCTTTCTTTCATTCTTTTTCTTCCTTTCTTCCTTTCTTTCTTTTACTCAGACTATCTCTTATGGCTATAGAAAAATTACCAACTCTTATACTCCAAGGTGTTATGAGTAATTATAAATATACTATATTATCATTAATTTTAATAACCTAAGTTATATCTTAAGACAAATGATAATAAAAACAAATTCACAAAATTTCAGGATATGTAACAAATATTACTTTCCATGATATTGTTTATTTCTTTAAACTAAAATAAGAATTTATACATAATATTGTGTGTGTGTGTTGTTCTTGTGATTTGAACTCCAGACCTATCCCTTGATTTTTTACCTAGCAAGGACATTGCTCTAACATTTGAGCCACAACTCCACTTCTGGCTTTGTGTATGTTTGCGTGTGTCCTGATGTGTGTGTGTGATTAATTGAGATGCGACTCACAAACTCTTGGCAAGTCTGGCCTTTTTTATTCAATTTTTATTGTGAAAATACTGTACAGAGGGGTTATAATTACATGAGCAAGGTAATGAGTACATTTCTTATCAAGCATTGTTGCCTCCTCCTTTGTTTCCCCCTCCCAAACCTTCCCATCTACCCCCCCTCCGCCCCTCACCAGGCCAAAGTTGTAAAGTTCATTTTGCAACATAACGACTTTTACACCTCATAGTTTTAATGGGTCCACCTTTATCCTTATTTAAATCATTTGTTTTTTCCCTTCCACTCCACAAATTGTACCAACATCAAATACAATGAAAGCAGTGGGGGAGGGACATATCTGAGATAAGCAGCAAAGGTCAGATAAGTTGATGTTAGGTGAAATGGACCCCAAAATAAGTATTCAAATGTTTTTTTCTTGTAATTGTTTCTAACTTAGTTATAAGATGATACCATTGTTGTCAAGGCTGGCTTTGAACCCCAGCTTCCTGAGTAGTGAGGATTACAAGCTTGCGATACCCATATTCAGCACTGATATAATATATGTAAGAATAAAATAAATTTCTTATTATTTGACTTCTAGAGGCTCAATTTAACAAATTAATTTTTACATATTTATTTAGTTAGTGAATCTGAACCTGCAGTGTGAAAAAAGTTTTCATTTTTATGAAAAAATATACACTCAAAGGTTAAAATGACAGAATGTTTGCACAAATTGAAATACTCTAATATTCAAAAGTGATGAAGGGATCGTTAATCAAATTTCTCATGTAAGCTAAAAGCAATAGGCTCTGTTAGGGTGAATGAAGTAATTTTTCATTAAATTAAATATTATCGACTGTGCTCACATGATTTTCTCTTCTTTTAAACCAAAACTTTTTTTGACATAAAATATAGATTCATACATTTTTGGAGTATATAAAAATCTTAATTACTAGTTATTTATTTCTGAGGTTTGGGTACCGAGACATTTCAGAGAAACACTGAATTTCATGTATTTTATGTCAACAGTGATTTTTAGAAATTGAATCAATCTCCATATAAAATAAAGCAAGATATTCCATTACATGCAATTATTCCTATAGACTTGAATATAACTTATTTTTGAATGGTAGGAAATTCATATTCCTACTCTATGGAATAATTAAGAAATAAATGGTTGTGATAGTATTTATTTTTCCTTCAACTAGAAAGAAAGAATCTAATTATAGATGACAAAATATTGAATAGAAATGTCATAAAACTATGAAAAATTAAAGTCATTATGAGTTAACTGAAATAGTCATTTTTGAAAGTCACCAAATGAAATCTCTAAAGCTTCCTTATCTGTTAAATAAAATGTATTTGCACTCAAAATGTTTCTCCAGCAATGGTATAACCAAACCACTTCCATGCCAAATAGCTTCTTTGATTAATTCAAGTAAATATTTAGGAACAGAAGTTATCACAGTGTATAGAAATATCTACCCACCACTCTAGAAATTAAATCTGAAATCATAAAGGATTGAGATTAATAATTAGCTTTCACTAAGTTGCCATAAAGAGGTGAAACCTTTCATGTGGGCATAGTTATAGAGATTTGGTCGCTGAGAACTTGTGATTAAAGGTGTTCAGATCAAAGTCCTTTCCTCCTCTTCCTTCTTTTTCTTCTCTGTCTCCTTCTTCTTCTTTTCCTTCTCCCTCTCTCTCTTCCCTCTTCCTCCTTCGCCCTCTCCCACTCCTATTCCTGTCTTCCACGAATACACATATTTCAACACATATTCCTGACATGGGGTACTGTGCCACCACCAACCCAAGTCAATGAGGATAAGAAACATAATCTGAAATGTATAAAATCAGAAGTCAAGTTTAATCTTTCCCCCTTTTAAGTTAATTTTATAAAGTATTTTTTCATATTAATAGGAGACTGTCACAGCATGCTCTCATTTATTATAGGGGATAAGATTTACTGGAAAAAATCTAACCAACATCACCCTAATGAAATGATTGATTAAATTAATATTATATTAGGACAAATCTACTTTAAAATATCAGATATAGTTCAATACAAGGCAAAATATCACCTCTATGATTTCGTATAAAAGACAGCAGCATACAATCTGTTCCTCAAGGAAATTGACCTATAATTGGCAGTATTGTCAATTTCATAAATGATTTAAGAAGACTATAGAACAAATTTCAACTCAAACTGCATGATATAATATTTACTTTGTCCCCTGTATACCATCTTTGTCTGGTTCCCAAAATGACTTGTATTTTATCATTTTTTTAATTAACTTTAAGTAGTTGTGTGGGACTTGCTGTTTGACAAAGCAGTATATTAACAGTGTATAGTGAGTTTTCTTTTTCTTTTTCCTCTCCTGAAGTTTGAACTCTGGGTCTGGGGGTTGTCCCCGAGCTCCTTTGGATGAATGCTAGAACTCTATCACTTGAGGCACAGCAGCACTTTCTGATTTTTCTGAGATTTAATTGGAAATAAGAATATCACAGACTTTCTTGCCTGGGCTGGCTTCAAACCTCAATTTTCTGCCTGCTGATTATCTAGGATTACAGCCGTGAGCCACTAGTGCCCTGCTTAATAAAATGCACCTTTTTTTTTTTTTGCCTAGTCCTGGAGCTTGAATTCATGCCTTGGCAACGTCCTTGAGTTTTTTTCCTCATGCTAGTACTCTATGACTTGTGTGATAGTGCCAATTCCTGCTTTTTAGTTTATGTAGTACTGAGAAATCAAACCCAGGGCTTCACACATGCAAGTCAAGCATCTACCACTAAGCCACATTCCATAGCCAATACAATGCATCTTATGATCATTATCCCTCATCCTTCTCAATCCTATCTCATAGCTCAATTTACATGAATTTGTAGAATACTCACTGTCTCTTAATGTCATATATAGGCACTCAGAGGACATATCACAGATCATATTTTCTTGATAGTCTTATTCATCAACATACTAAAGTTGTGCATTATAGAATTCTGTGATTTTAAATTCTAAATTATCACTCAGATTAACCCACTACTATTCTAAAATTTTTCCTAATGTTAATGCAAATGCAATCTGTGATTCTTCGATAAAGTCCAATGATTCTTAGAGTGTTAAAGAGTTGTAGTAAGGACATCACCTTCAGTTCAGGAACATTTTATCATTACTACCCTCTCAAAATACTCAAATATTTATTAATAGTCATTTCCTGTCATCATTTCAACCTACTCTCCCTTTGAGCAGCTATTATTTCATATTCTACCTTTACAGATGTGCCCATTTTAAAAACCTCATATAATTAGAAAATGTAGTCTATTTTATCCATTTCTCCCATGTAATATTACTGTTTCCAAAGTAAGTCCCTGTAAATTTTTCTCATGGATAGAGCATATTTTTTGCATGCATGTGTATATTGGAATAACATCCTCAATGAGCATTTCCATGTTTTATTATATGATATTATGAAGGGTTTTGCTATGTATATTCTTGTACATGTGTCTCATTGGACATATGTTGTAACCTATTTTGTATATAAAATTATAATTCAAAATACTGGATCATAGAGACAATTCTATGTTTAATGTCTTAAAGATTTCCAGTATATTTAAGAAACTGACTATATCATTTTAGGTGCCAAGCACCAATGTATAAGGATTGTAATTTCTTCATAATGGTTGTGCAGGGCTATTTTATTCTTTCTATTTCCACTAATCTCTATATGTATGTAATGTCTAGGTATGGTATGATCTTTCCATATGTTCCTTGATTGTTATTATATTACTATAGAGATATGTATTTGGATTTTTGGATAACATATTCAGGATGGTTAAAGTATTTCATTGGCATTAATATGCTCTTAATATATTTCTGATTCAAGTCTATTTAAATAAATATATATGTGTACACACTACATGTACATATGCATATAGTCATACTTATATGTGTATATATTCAAATACATATATGTATACATATATAAGAATATACAGATGTGTACATACATGTATATATACAGATACATATATTATAATTTTTATTTGTCTGTAAGTTATTGGCTCATGCCTGTATTTCTAGCCACTCAGGAGGCTGAGATCTGAGCATCATGGTTCAAAGCCACCCTGTGCAGGAAAAGTCTATGAGACTTTTATCTCCAATAAACCACCAGAAAGCCGGAGGTGATATTATGGCTCAAGTGGTAGAGCTCTAACCTTGAGTGGAAGAGCTGAGGGACAGAGCCCAGGCCCAGGGTTCAAGGCCCAGAACCTCCACCACAACCAGCAACAAGGAAAAGAATACTGACTCAAAAAGCAATAGTATTAAACAGTCTTAAAGATAGGATCAAGTCTAACATTTTAGAATTATCTTAGATACCAGCAACTTTCGAGTCCAATGAGCCATGAGCCCTCAGAATGTTGACTGAATTTCTTAGTTTATTTACACAATCATTATAAGTATGCATTTTCTCATCTATCTTTCTTTCATTTCACCACAGAATGTGTATTTATCCTTTATGTCATACTTGAATACCAAAGCCTTTGGAAGATAGTTATTAATTGGTGCATATTAATTATATGAAGATATTTTATTGCAATATCTTACATTCTCACATATTGATGAAGGGCCTGATTAACCCGTTTCTGGCTTTCTCCATTTCCATTTCCCTTTATATTTCAACTGTTTTCTTTGAACTTCTTTATGCTACCTTCACACATTGTCAAAATGTATTAAAGTGCTATTTACTCACCATCATTGAAAATTATACAATGCTGAATATAAAAGCAAACATCTAAATAAATGGAGACATAATTTTTGTCGATTGGAGGATACAATTCAGAAAAGATATAAATTGTCTCTTCCCCTTTTTTTGGTCATTCATGGGGCTTGAAATCTGGTCCTGGCATTGTCCTTCTGCTATTCATTTCAAAGTGAATGCTCTACTCATTGAGCAACTGTGCCACTTCTGGTTTTCTGGTGGTTAATAGGACATAACAGTCTTACAGACATTCCCATTCCAGCTAAATTTCAACCACAATCCTCAGATCTCAGCCTCCTATGCAGCTAGGATTACAAGCATAAACCAACAGCACTCAGCTTCACAGTTTTATTTATGTTTATGACAATTTCTAAGAACACCTGACTAGCACTCTTTGAGTCATTCACAAAGAAAAGTAATCTGTAATATATTTCTCTGTCCAATATTAAAGCTATTAGTGTAAAATTGTTATATTTGTAGAGGAAAGATTATCCAGCTCAATCGGTCTGTAGGGCACCAGATTAGATCCACATAAATATTATCAAGGAATATTTAATAAGGGGTAAAACCAAACATTTGTGGAATGATGTTCTGTTTAATAAGTGATGATACATTAGGAAGTATTTGGGAAAATTAAAAAGTGAACATTGACTTAAACATAACAATTTATTCAAATGTTAACTTCAAGCAGGATTAAAACGTGGCATATAAAACAAAAAGAGAGATGGAAATATACAGCAACGGAAGATGTTTTGACAATTTTGAGATTTGGCATTAAAATTATAGGAAAGGAAAATGAAAGAGTTGAACTTATTGAAAGTGTAAAACAATTTAGCCTATGAAAGTTCATATACAAGTGGTGAGCAGGTGTGTCATGTATCTCATCCTAGCTACTTGGGAGGCTGTGATTTGAGTTTTGCTGTTTGAAGGCAGCCCACAAAATAAACTCCCTGATAATCTTATCTCTGATTAATCAGCAAAAAAGCCAGAAGTGAGGCATGACTGAAAGGGTAAATTGTTAAAAAATTGCAACAAATCTCAGGGACTCTGAGTTCAAGCCCCAGGACCAAACAAGTTTGAATCAACTTGATATAATGTAACGGTTATAAATTTTAACAATTAAATCAATGAATATTACACATTTCCACAGAAATATAATTGGAAACAAAAGGCATAATTGTTTTCTTAAAACAAGTAATGGAACCATGAATTTCTTTCACTTTACAATTCATGTTTTATGTAACTTTAATTAGCAGACTTCCAGGACTAAAACTAAATATATTAATTGTATACCACAAGAAGAAAAGTGATTATAGTTAAGAATAGATATTTAATCCTAGCCAGAAGATAAGTTTTTGAGCATTCTCTCTAAAAAGAAATGTTACATGCAGAAATTAATGGATATGATGTAGCTTTATTATTACACAACATATAAATGAATGGGATTATCAAGCAATATTTCATAGCTATGTAAAAAATAATTGTGTAGCTAGGAGTCAGTGGCTCATGCTTATAACCCTAGCTACTAAGAAGGCTGAGAGCTGAGGCTCATGGTTCAAAGCCAGCTTAGGCAGGAAAGTTCATGAGACTCTTATTTCCAATGGGCCACCAGAAAACTGGCAGTGGCTCAAGTGGTAGAGCACTAGTCTTGAGCTGAAGAGCTGAGGGACAATCTCCAGGCCCAGATTTCAATCCCCACTACCAACAAAAATTAAAAATAAACAGTTACAAATAAACAAATATTTTGAAATAAATGTTAAAAATATATTCTAACAATTTTTAAATCCTTACTAGGTATACTAGTTTATATAAATATAAAGAATTGCTTTCTGGATTAGTTGTCATTGAGTCAAATTTGTAAATCACACATTTGTCACTCAATTCATATTTGTATATTTCTATACTTACATACTTTAAGTATAATTAAGTGATAAGTGAAAGGCAATACTGTTTTAGGAATCTCCCTTGGCTTTCTATAATTAAGCCTCCTATCCTAAAATCAATATGCCCTCCAAAATAGTCAGACGTTTCATCTCATTGGAGAAGAAAAGTATAAGCCATAATCATTGCTAGAACAAGTAACATTTGACATGTATTTCACTTAGTTTAAGAACCAAAACATTCAAATCATCTTAATAATGCCAGTAATAGCAAAATGTCTTCTGAGCTTTTCAGTCTTTAAGGAGATGAAAATCTTTAATTATACATCTATTTTTTTCTACATTACATCCTATATCTTAGGAAGATATTTTTGGTAACCCTCTGTTCCTGATTAGAAGACCAGAACAAAGGCAATAATGAAAATAGCCAAGGAAAATACTTGAAAACTATTAAAAAAGCAATCACAGACACTCTTGTTTTCATCAATTTCAATGAGAATGTACGGAAAAGTATCACGTTTTGTTGCATTTAAAGAGTAATAATTAAACTTTAATTAGCAGTGAAGAACGGAACAGAAAACTTTGAAGACAGCTTGACTTTGAACAATTCAACACAAGCATAATGGATTTATCTTGTTTTTCGATGCAGTTGCCAAAATAATAGAGAACAACATCCAAAGGCAGGAAAACACCTAAATCAAAGCAGTAAACTTTTGTCTATAAAATAGTTTTGAGGGTCTAACTCTTTCAAAGTCAGGCTTGCAAAGAGGAAAGTGTATTTGCTTTGGAGTGAACAATAAAAATATAAAAATCCTCTATTAATGTTTATCATATTTTGATTAGGACTTCTTGTGTTGGAGAAAAGTTATGAGAAAGTTCAAGATAATTTGACTATTCCCCAATATCATTATTATTTATCAGCTGTAGCTATGGAAGTAGCCTTGATTACTCTTAATATCATTCTTCTTTACATTTAGAAGCATTGTTTGTTTCTGGGTTATAAACTGCAAACACTTGAGTGTTAATAAAGGGTCATTTCTTAAGAGTGGAAAGATGCTGTGCAAACAAACCTAAAATATCAAAGTCTTAGAATAGTAGAAACTATTTTCTAGCTATATCACAATCTGCAGATGTAGATTTTGTTTCAAATTGTTCCAGGGGAACGATTTTTGTTATCTTCTTTTTGACCATCTAGTGATCCTATTCCATCCTATACCATCCTGGGATGGCTGTACATTTACTGGATTCTCTAATTGCTGTTGGAAAGTTAGGAGGAATAGAAAATTGAGTTTTTGTATCTGTTTTACCTTATTTTTTTATTACATTAAAAACTGTAACTCAAAATGACATAAAAGAGGAAAAGAGAAGGAGAAATCTAGATATTTTTTTCTTCCTCATCTCAATCACAAGATCTGGATAATTATTGTGGATATTAGATCCAGTGCTCTAGAGTGATTAAACACATCTATAGAAATAGATAACCCCACAAATGATCACATGGAGAATGCTTATTTATAAAAAAATTGTAATATCGCTCTCTGCTCTTTTCTAGCTCTCTCTGCTCTCTCTCTGCTCTAGCTTTCTCTGCTCTCTATGCTCTTTTCTAGCTCTTTCTGCTCTCTGCTCTCTCTGTTATTTTCTAGCTCTTCTCTCTCTCTTACCCAGCTCTCTCTCTTTCCCAGCTCTCCCAGCTCTCTTTCCCAGGCCTTTCCCCACCGCATTGAATACCAAAATGGCCTGGTGCCAGCCGGAATGCTCCATGTAGTACCTGTGTTACCTAGGCAACTTGGACACCTGGAAGAGGTCACATCTGAATTTGATGTGGCAATACCTTTCTCCACACATAAGGCCTAATTCAAGCCCAGACACTCTCTCTCTGTTCTTTTTTAGCTCTCTCTGCTCTCTCTGCTCTTTTCTAGCTCTTTCCTCTCTTTATTCTAGGTCCCTTCTCTTTCCTAGCTCTCTCTCTTTCCCACTTTTCCCAGACACGCTCTCTCTCTGCTCTTTTATCTCTTTTTCCTCTCTCTTTCCTCTCTTTCCCAGCTCTCGCTCTTTCCCAGGCCTTTCCCAGCCACGTGGAGTGCCAACTTTGCCTGGTCCCAGCAGGTCTACTGAATAAACCTACCCTTTACCTGAAAAAAAAACGTAATATCTTCCAATAGGAAATGTTATCAATTTGTTTAGTTCTTGTTTAGGATTTGTTGAATTCTGGTGTGCTATAGCCAGCTATCATATATATATAAAAGAATGGTAAGAAACTAGCATCTTAATATATTCTAATATTAGCTTAGTTTTGCCTGTGTTATATGTATGAGGCTGTATTTGAGTTTTGCCTCATTTTCACATGCTACACTCTTCCAACACATAAGTTGAAAGAAGACTCTCTCTGGAAATATGCTATTTTTATAGCTAAGGAGAAAAAGACACAGATAATGAGATAGAAATCTTCCCCTAGAAATAGCCTTTCACCACTTCTGGTTCACTTTTGTAAGCTGAAGTAAGTCACATGACCCATCTTGACACTGCAGAGTAGAGGTAAATCTCACCTACAGGAAGCTGATTCAGGACATAGAGTAATATGGCAAGATATGCAACACTTTAGATAAAGAGGAAAAAAAGAGAACCATAATACAATCAATCATACTTGTCATCACATGTCTCTGCAGAAAGGATGCAATTACGTTCCTTATTTTCTAAAACAACTGAGATCTTCAAATCATGTCTTTTATGTTTGGAAGTTACAGAAATTAGAGAACATTTTGATACTGAAACAGCATAAAATTTCAAAGAAAGTTGGAGTAATCACTTCAATACTACCTTTTGTTCTCCAAGAAAAGAAACCATTTTATAGACAATAATTTGTAATTTCTTAACTAGTATCTTATTTTTCCAGAAATGGATTTTGTTAATATATGTGATTATCCTCCAGAATAAATGTCTTCATTTATCTGCATCTTGTGCAAACAGCAAGTCAATTAGATGTAAGTGGGAGTTCATCAGTAGCACTTTTTAAAAATGCAAAAAATGTGGACAGGGAGCCAATATACATATTTTTCCACCATCACTTACTACATCCTCCTTCTTCCTTCCTAGGAAACACACCCAATCAATAAAAAGGCGTACATATTTGGTTCTTGACCTGGAAAGTGGAAGCAGAATGTTATGGATGTCTGGGATGACAGTTAATAGTGTTTTACATAATAATGTCACATACAACAGCCCTAAGAGTCCTGCAGGTCTTAACACTACTTCCTTAGTGATGTGATCGGAATGTCAGCCTTACTGGACTTAGTATTGTTTTCCACTTCCTTTCCTATCACTTGTCCAAAATTGTAATACATATTAACCTAATGAAAAAGTAATGTCATCTTAAGAAATTCTTATTGCAACAAGACATTATGTCGAAAAAAGAACTTTACAACTTTGGCGGTGGATGGGTGGGGAATCGGAGGGCAGGGATGGTAAGGGTAAACAAAGGAGGAGGCAAAAATGTTTGATAAGAAATGTACTCATTACCTTGCTCATGTAATTATAACCCCTCTGTACTGTATTTTCACACAAAAAACTTAACATAAAAAAAGAAAGTCATTTAGGGCTCTGGGAATGTGGTTTCATGGAACAGTTATTGCTTAGCATGCATGAAACCACATAAACAGAAAAAGAAACACTGGAAGTGGTGTTTTGCCTCAAGTGGTATAATGCTAGCCTCGATTAAAAAAAAAAGAAGCTCAAGGACAGTTCCTTGGCCCTGAGTTCAAGCCCCAGGACTGTCAAAAGAGTCATTTAGCTAGGAAATGCAAAATAAAGAACCCATACTTGGAATATATAATTGCTCCTTCCAACTGATACCTATCAATAGTCCTTAATTCATGTACTTTACCTATATTAGAATACTGTGTTGAACAAAAAAAAAGTTTTGTTAATAGGTCATGGCAATTAAGACCAAGAATGTGCTTAGATATCAGTGAAGATTAATCCTGGAAATTTAAAGATTCCAGGCTCTTGAGTGGGCACTGCTAATCACAATCAGAAGAGGAGTATAAGTGAGATTTGGAAATCTTTTTGGTAAGTTATGGCACCAAAAAGGCAGAGGTTAATTGATAGTTTTGACAGAAGGAATAACTCCAGATGGAAGGTATAAATGATAATAATAACTAAGTTATACCATAAACTGTTCTAGAGAACCATTTTTGATTATAAATAACCAAATAACTTAGGCTAGTCCGTAATCTCTGTGTGATAAGTTGTATATACTTCTATGCTGCTCTTTCATACTTGATCTCCTTTGCTTTCTACAAATCTGTCTTTTTCTATTTCTCTATGAACAATTTCTGATACTAAGTCCACATATGCAGACAACAGAGGATGCTAATGTAAGAGTCCCATAGGTCATGAGTCATTAATGTAAGAACATGGAAAAAGAGGACATATTTATTGCTACATCCATTTTATTGAAAAGCTGCAATGTCACATCATTTGATTCAAATTTCCATTCTTTGTCAACATAGTGTCATTAAGTGTACATAAATGCAAATATGAGCTGGGTGCTGGTGACTCACACTTGTAATACTAGCTACTCAGGAGGTTGAAACCACAGGATTGTGGTTAAAAGCCAGCCTGGTCAGGAAAATCCATGAGAATCTTATCTTCAATTACGACCAGAAATCTGGAAGTGGTGCTGTAACTAAAGTGGTAGAGCCCTCAACTTGAGCTGAAATGCTGAGGGACAGCGCCAAGAATCAGAGTTCAAGCCCCATGACTAACAGAAAAAGTTCCTCAAAAGGCACGATGAAGTCAATACTAATCTTCCCAAGCAGAGAACATAATTCCAAAATAATTCAGTGCACCTACTTTTCCTGAGTTAAGTTATGGTTTCTTTGCTGAATATATTCTCTTCTTTTAAAAATTTGTCGAATATTAGCTTTATAATAAACTTCATCTAACATGTCTTGGTTCAAAAGAGAAATGCATACAATTGATCTCACTTGGATTTATTACAGTCTCAAAGCCAACAGGCAGAAGAGTCTGTCAAACTCTTATCTTTAATTAAACACCAAAAAAGCCAGAAGTGGAGTTTTGGCTCAAGCAGTAGAGTACTAGCTATGGTGGCAGGAGGGCAGGAAAGACAACTATTCAGTGACAGGGGCCAGACTCTGAGTTCAAGCCCCAGAACCAGCACAAACTAAACAAACAAGCAAGCAAAAAACGTCCACATATTTATTTTGGACCATCCTTAAAGCACTGGTTTGAAAACAGGCTCGTTTTGCTGATCATACTCACTGGATCCTGATTTTTGGAATCCTTATTGCTATGGTGAACTCAGGACCAGATTAAAGTAATGGATAACTGAATCCTGCAACAAGACAATCATGTCAGGAGTGAAATATTGAGGCATAAGTTACCTTTAAACCTACATGTCTTTGTTTCTTTGCAGTAGAACACTTTTAAAACAACCTTATTTCCTTTTTATCTATGTTGGCCTTCAAATGGCATATTGTTTCCTTTTGTAATACTCTTAACTAGAAATTTGCAAACAAGTTTTATGTGAGTAAAGAACACACTCGAAAAAGTCAGGGACAGAGTTTCCTTCAAGCTTTGAATTCTTTTCTTGTACAGTAAAGCGAGTGCACAAATTAAGTTGAACTTGTCATTTCTCTATGTTCAATTCCTCTCTTGGAATCAGTTTCCACTTCCAGTAACAGTTCCTTCCAGTTACTTCAAGTAACAATCTATGGCGCTGCTCCAGGTAAAATGAACGTTTTGTGGCTTCATTGAAATAGCACAAGTACATCTTTGTACATGAGATAAAGCGCTTCAGAAACAACTTAGTCATGAGAAAATACGGAATTTAAATCACTTATAAAACATTATACATGTACATATAGCCATATAAAATGATGTTAAGTGAAATGGACTCCAAGATAGTACACAACTTGATTTTTCTTTATTGTTACCTAACAGGTACTATGTGATTTTTTTTTCTCTTCTATTTTCTACCACCATGGTATAACCCCTGTTTTTACTGTATTTGATGTCAGTGATCTGCATCTTGCATATACCTTTTTCTAATGTGGGGAGGGGAAGGGAAATAATAAAATGCTGAAAGAAGAGTACAGTATGATCCATTGTAACAATGAGTTCTACAAGACGCTATGTAGAAAATGAACTTTATAACTTGGGGAGGAGAGGGGGGATTTGGGGCAGCGAGGAGGAAAGGGAAGACAGGAAAAACAAAAGAAGAGTTAACAATGCTTGATAGATTATGTACTAATTAACTTACATATATAACTCTAACCCTTCTGAACAACATTTTTACAATAAAAAACATGAAAAACCATTATCCTGGAGTACATTAAGTTCAAATTTCCTAAGTGCTCTATAAATTAAGACCAATTTTAAGTGAGAAGAAGGTTCTCAGAAATATGTGTGTGTGTTTTGTACATTTTTTCACAAGTGTGCATAAGTTTACAGTAGGAGAAACAATATGAATAATAGGAGAAAAAGAAGTTCTGTGTTTAAGTATGGTTGTTCAATACAGTATAGAAGACTCTGCAAATAAGACAAATTTGTAACAATAAAGCCAAGGCCAGTATGTATATCTATGGGAGTGATGTAGAGAAAGCATTACTACTCAGTGGAACATGAAGGATGAGGCCACTCTGTTTCTTCTTCTATCTCTAAATCATGGCGACTAATCATGCAAATTTGTAAAAACTAGAATGGAAGAATAATTCTAGTTTCAAAGCAAAGCATATATAAGAGCATGGACTTAACTGGAAAAAGAAAGCCATGTGGTGAGAGCAGGAATTATACTAGCAATGAACTGGTGGCTAAGTTCACATATCTTTTATTTCTTTACTTTTCTTTTCTTTTGGTATTTGTGGGGCTTGAAGTCTGGGCCTGGGCACACTTCCTCTACTCTTCACCTTAAGGCTAGCAGTCTACCGCTTGATCCACAGTGCCACTTCCAGTTTTCTGGTTGTTAATTGGAGATAAGTGCTTCAGAAACTTTCCTACTTGTGCTTGATTTGAACTGCAATCCTCAGATCTCAGCCTCCTGAGTAGCTAGTATTATAGGCGTGAGCCACTGTCATCCGGCTTAAGATCACATATCTAACAGTGTACACTCAATGTATGTAATGTGTATGGTCATCTATCTTTATATGAATTCTTAAGTTAAAAATCTGGGCTACAGGTTAGACTTTACACTCACAAAACTGTTTCAAGTTTAAAAAATGACACCCCTGGAAATATAAAACCTAAGAATGTAAAGGATTCTGGGAAGTTCAGTTTGCATCCAGCCTGAGAAAAAAAAGTATTTGCCACAATACCTATAATATAACCAGGCTAACCTGCGTTGTAAGAATGTCTGAAGTCATGGAATACTAGGTATGAGCAAGACTGCTGAATAAGAGCTTGAGGTTTTGGCATACATACACGCAAGCATGCACATACACAGAGGCACTTATATGTGTAAACACACATATGAAACAACTCTCAGAATGTGTAGAAAAAGTTGGAAAATAACAGTAAATAGGTCCTGAGTAAGACTACGACAAGTGATAATTTTAATATTAGAAAGTCCTCAAGTGAACTTTCCCCCAAAAAGCTTAAGAATATTACAAAGATAGGGACCAGAGATACTAAGAAAGTCAAGTAATCACTATTAAAGGGATCAGATCCATGGAGGAATGAATCAGAGAACCCTGCAGGTGCATCTGAAAATGTTCATATCCTGTGTCAAATGTTAGAACGTCTTTGAAAGTTGTACATAAACAGTCAAAGCAGTCAGTCTAGTGGATAAGATCATCGGAGAAGTTCAGAATTGCTAGCCTGTTTCTAGATTAAATAAACCAACAAACTATGGCAGGGCAATGTGATACAAGCCTGGAATTCTAGCACTCAGACTAAGATAGGAGATTAGAGAGTGGAATTACATAGCGATACCTTCCCTGGACCAGGTAGTATAATTTGTCTCAATAAAACAAGCCAAACAACAAGAAAGGAATACCCAGTTGGAAGTTTGGGCTAATTTTTTCACTATGTTTTGATAAGTCAAGTTTCCTAGTGAAATGCAACTCATATATCATCCTCAGTTCTGTTTTACATGCTCTCTTCATTACAGAACATTGCTAGATGCAAAATAGCTCATGATTCCCAATCGAAAATTTGAAAAAGTAAGCACCATTCTGTTGGATTCTAAAGAAATGATGAAGCTTCAGCCTGGAGAAATAGCAAAGTTCATCTAATGTATGACTTTGGAGACCTGCCTAAATTAGAATTTAGATTTGAAATAAATGCTTTTTGTTTGTAATTTCATATTCTCTAGGATACTACAAAAATGTTTTCAAGTAGAAGATTTAATTTAGAAATTCACAAATGGTTCTGGCATTCTAATTCCCTAGAATATTCTTTCAAGTGAGGTATAATAAGAAATTAGTTAATGCATAATTCCAACAGTTCATGTATAACATGATAATCTGAATAATCTAGACAATGTTGCCAACAAATGGATGCTATTAATATATAAATTTAGAAAAAGATCAATTTTTTGAGGCTTTGGTGTAACATTGTATGAATAGAGTAATTGTATGACATCTTTTTTCTTCTACCTATACATAACACAGGAAGAAATTTCCTTACGTACCTCGTAATTACTCATACAATGAGGGAAAAAAGCTAGGTTTAATGCTTATTTATATTTTGTTTTTGTTGTTTAGTTTATGCTAGGGCTTGACCTCTAGGTCTGGGCACTGTCCCTGAGCCTGTTTTTGCTCAAGGCTACTGCTCTACCACTTGAACCTCAGTGCCGCTTGTGTCTGGCTATTCCTTATGAGTTTATTGGAAATAAGAATATAAGGAACCTTGCTACCTGGGTGGGTTTGATCCATAATCTTCAGATCTTAATATTCAGATATTCTGATCTCCTAATCTTCAGATCTTAATATTCAGATATTCTGATCTCCTGAATATCTACGATAGATAAAAATAATACATAATAAAATTAATATAAAATAATAATATAAATACTATTTGCAAGTGTTCTGATCTCAAGAATACCACTGGAGGAAAAATGATGCAGAAAAGTTTAGTGTAGTGTTCTTTGCACAATTGGGAGGGCATCACAGCAGAAGTGTAGTATTTTTTTCACAATAGTGATAAGCTAGTCATGATGTGAATTTAG
Source organism: Dipodomys merriami (assembly GCF_024711535.1). Taxonomy (NCBI): domain Eukaryota; kingdom Metazoa; phylum Chordata; class Mammalia; order Rodentia; family Heteromyidae; genus Dipodomys; species Dipodomys merriami. The sequence continues at coordinate 3,794,912 of NW_027202360.1, read as the reverse complement.
GCAATTTTAAGGTGCACCTTACAAGTTGCAAACTGTTGGGCTAGGATAAAAATTTGGAATTGATTGTCATAGAAATAATAGCTTTTTCTGATGAACAAATGTTTACTCTTCAGGAATTAATTATTATAGATAGGTCATAGTTTTATCTTCTACCAGAATGTGGCTATTTTTTCTATTCACTTTTACATATGTAACATCACATTGGAAATTTCATCTATTGCAGAATTAATTAAAATGCAAACAGATACTGTTTTAAATGTCTCTGGCATGACATGATCAGAATTTGAAAATGATTAGTTAGTAGTCATCTGAATTTTGAAGAATACATATATTCTTTCGTTGTAACAATTATTCAGTTTTAAAAGTTAGGAGTTTCCGTAGAATTAAACTTTTCTGTTTTAATATGAGGTAATGGTTTTTTCAACATAAAGGCAAATATATTGTGAAGATATTGTATAGTTTGATAACATTCAAGTTGATGACCCTCTGATAAAGAAAGGGGGAATAGAGTGGTATTTACTATACCAATACGGTGAAATTATATTTTATGTAAGTTATTTTTTTATTTAATTTTATTGTCAAGGTGATATATAGAAGGGGTTGCCGTAATTGTAAGATGGTGAATACATAACATGTAGAACTTTTTATCCACTACCTCACTTTTCTAACAGTTTTCCTTTACCCCAATACCCTTCCCAAGTTGTAATGTCAATTTCCATATTGTTGTCCTGTGAGCATTGCTATTACATTGGTTTATACTTTGTCCTTTGTCACGCCATGTTATTGTTCCTCTTCCCTTCCCTAATTATGATAAATATATATACAATAACACATGATACTGAAATCAAATACAGCAGGGGACAAACCATAGGGGAAAACACAAAAGAAAAAAGAATCACAGAGTACATTAAAAACAACCACGAAGAAAACCTTTGTTTCCATATGTAGGAGTTCATTTTGTTCATCATCTTCTTATACATAGCTACTGAGCCATTCTGCTCATCTGCTAGGACTATCCTAGATATTTCCTACTTGTTGCAAATTAGGGAAACCATGGAATCTCTTTCTTTGTGTCTTGTTTATTTTACTTAGTAGGATTTTTCCATTTCCATATGAATTGCAAGCATAGAATTCCACAGTGGATATATTTATCACATTTTGTCAATTCGTTCATCTCCTGAGAGGCATATTGATTTAAAACATGATTGCATGTAAGTATCACTTAAGGTCATTCAAAAATGACAAATGCCACCTCCCCAGATATTCTAAAATCATGATTTTAATGAAGATAGGATTTCATGGTGGTACAAGTGTTGAGATATCTGGATGAATCTAATGTATATCTTGCACTGAATTAGACAGGAAGATATCCAATATCATAGGGGTTAAAATGGTAGTGACAAAATATTCTCTTGAGAAAGATAGAGGAGGCTTCCGAAGTATGAATTAGTTCATATAATTTTGAAAGATTTAGTAATGCAAGCTCAAGTATGTCTCTTTAAATAAAAATTATGTAATTGTTAGGGCAAAAGATGGGGAGGGGAAAGAAAACGACTGACAGCAGATCATTTTCCCAAGTTAGAGTATAAAAAGACGTAATCTAAAACTTCCCAGTTAAAAAGAGAGTAATATACTATGTCCCACTTAATTTAGGTACATGCAAAAAATTTACTTGGGTTTTTCCTACTTTAACCCACCAAAATAATTGAAGTCTTATAAGAAAAATTATGTTATTTCCATTACTTCAACCTGAACACTAACTGTGATGAGCCCTCTTTTTCTCACTTTGCACTTGGAAAATAGTCCCTAAGTTGATGATGATGTGGCTGATTAGAGTCAGAGTTAGGGGCTTCTACTTGCACAATTATCACCGAAGAGTTTAAAGCAGTTTTTCCCCAAGATACCCAACTACTTTTTCTTAAGCTGTACTTTGAACACACCCTCACACCTGAGCACATAATTTGAAATTATACTTCAGCATTTCCTTGGCACATTCTACTTTGTGCCTTTCGCTTTTTTGCAAATTCCTTTTGAGTTCATAGTTGCTCTCTTTCCATTTCATCTATACAAACTGCTAAGAACATTGTTCAACTACCACTTCTTGTTTGCACAAGACCAGTCTATGTACGAAAGTACTTTGTCCATATTAAGCAATAGGGTAGTACTCACTCTTTGAGGAGAAAAGTTCCACAGTGTAACCCTATGCTCACATTAGAGAATGTAGAATTTAAAGCATTTTGAGAAAAACTGATATTAGAATTGAAAGTCTCCTTAGGTCAATTTCCATGGGGCTCATTAGGTTTCCCATGAGAAATATAAATAGCCACAAAATCTAAAGCTAATTAGTAAGTATCCGAATTAACACTAGATCCAAGATGTTGTGTTAGTAAAAGTCAGCATTGTAGGTGAATCCTTCCCTACTTGCCAATGGGTATGAGAAAATGAAAGGAAGGCATTACAGCAAAATGTTTTACCTTTTTAGGCATTCAGTCGTACTGGTGAGGGTAAAATCTGAACTCTCCAATTCAATAAAAGCTTGAAATTTATAAAAGCATTCCCTACATATAAGAATTTGTGGCAGGATGATTGACAGGGTTATTTCACCATGGAGATATCCCTAACAAGAACTAGAGTTAAATGGAGTATATGGCAGTTATGATGTGTCAATGACTATTGAGGCATTTTCTATTCTAAAGAAGAATCAATTTGAGGAGTCTTCAGTCACATCAGTAATGCTGTTTGTTCAAGCTAATACTTAGTGTTACTTGGCTTACATTTATAACGAATAGGCTGATTAGACATCCAAACATATCTAAAAATATTTCAATAAAATCCCAAACTGATGTGGATACATGGGCCACACATTGGAACTGTAGGACAAATTAGGCTTGTCTGTGCTGTAGTTCAATCTACAAACTCCTGAATAAACAAAGTCTTCAAAAATATTCACACAATACCTATGAGTAAAGTTCATGACAGTTATATCTGTATAATTTTTCTAAGTTCAGGATAAAAGCATTGGTTCCCAACATTTAAAATCAACAGGATCTGTTGAATTTATGGATCCAGAATTTTATGGCTTCATATTCATATCCCAAAATTTTATCAATATGACTTTCACCAAAACAATGATCTTATTGAACTTGTCTATGTCCTTTTACTTTTCAAATCCAAATAGCATATTTCTTTCAATATCTTCTTGCAAATTCCTTCCTTTACTTCTGTAAATCTGTGTTTGTTACTTTTTTATTTCCTTATTTATCTCTTTCTTCCAATCTTGTCTACAGTGGTGCCCACATTGCTCACACCTGTGTCAGAACTTTCCTTTTCCTTTTCCTTTCAATAATGCCCCCAATTTTATAATTCTTTGCCATATTCATGGTCGTGGATATTTTGATGATGTCTAAACAGAGCCATCTTTGCAACTAAACTTTAGAACTATCAGATTTTTTCCCCTAAATCGATCAGTTCCACCTGTGGTCCTTATAACTAAGAGTAGCACTAACAGAGTTGCCAGCCAAACGTGTGGAAGCACATTAAGATTTCTTCTTACCCTTCTACTCCCTCCCATTAGATAAGATGAATGATCCAGATTTTCTCAGTTTCTGTCACTCAAATAATTTCTATTTTTTGGGTGGGCGCATTCGTGGGGCCTGACCTCTGGGCCTGGGCGCTGTCCCTCAGTTCTTCAGCTCAAGACTAGCACTCTACCACTTGAGCCACAGCACCACTTCCGGATTTTTTCTCTGCTTATGTGGTGCTGAGAAATCGAATCCAGGGCCTCATGCATGCAAGGCAAGCGCTCTATCACTGAGCCACCTTCCCAGCCCCCACTCAAATGATTTCTATATACTCCTTTTTTATGCCCCTGACACCAGCCTGTTTCATTTACTCAACACTGTCACCTAGTCCTAAAACAACCATATCCAAAGTATGCTTTTTCCCCATAGTCTTTTCATATTGGTCCCTTCCATCACCAAAATACTCTCTTTGTAAGCACACAGAGTGAATAACTCAGACACAAATTCTAGTATCATTATTTACTCACTACATTGACTGTTGGCCTTACATTTCTCATCTATAAATGGATGTAATCTACCAGAAATAATGAAGAATATATGGGTTGACTTCTAGAGCAGGAAAAAAGAAAATTGAAGAGTCCTTACATTTTCCACCTTACCTTACAAATAAGGAAAGACTCAAATTCAGTTTGTTGGTATAAAGTCACAAATTGTTTCCTGCAGAAATAAAAATAAATTTTACCTCCTGGCTCTAAGGTATATGTCATTTTAAGGTAACTACAGTTATATAAGTGGTACTATGTAAAAAAAATAGTGTCATGTTTTTTCAGATGTATTGAAGAACATACCCTTAATATATCATTGGAAACATTGGTTATTGAATAGTATCTATAGGAGAATGTTTTTGAACTAATCATACTAAGCTGAAAACTATACCTTAGTCCATCAAAATGTGGAAATAAATAATTTTATTTATAAGAAAATAATACCACCAAGAAAAGTGTGTATACATTAGAGAGACTTCAGGAATAACATTAGGGTTTTTACTGTCTCTACCCATTTATGTGATAGTATTTCTTGATATTGAAACTCTCCTCTTGTTATTCTTATTGTATGTAATTCAACGCTATTTTTTACTATATATTTAATATGGGAAATATAGATTCAAAAATGTGTAAAGTTTTTTTCCTTTTCAATCACAATATTGTCATTATCAGGATACTCTGTGATCATCATTATCCTCATCAAAATTATTATTAGAATCATATGTGGTAGCTATTGAAACTCTGATATGTATCTATGATTTTGCGATTATTCCTTTTGTCTTTTGATTAATAGTTTTAATGTTAATCACTGTGCATGCATCCATATTAAAATTTTGAACAAAGAAACCAAAAAACTAAACCATAACAGGTAGCTTGGCTGTTTGCTTATAACATATTATAGAATACATTTTTGAAGTATTGCAATTTCCTAACAAGTATGAATTAACTTCCTCTCTCCTCACCACTACACACAAATATTTGAGTTTGAACAGAATTATTTTAAGTAATATACTACAATATCATGTGTATATCTAAAATTCCCTTAAAAGTAATAAACGCTACATTCTATTGAAATATTAGATATTTTATTCTAGGAAACTTTTGGAAAAACATACTCTATATCTTTGAAATAAAAAGGTAAAAAAATAGTAGCATAAGAAGTTTTAGAAGGAGTCTGTCTTCAGAAATGTTTATATATATATATATATATATATATATATATATATATATATATAATGTGTAGAAAGACATACATTTTTAGAGATTGTCATCAGAAATACATACATATATCTAAATTTATGTGTAGAACGATGTACATTATAATGAAACAAAAATCTTGAAACATCAGGTGGACCTCTTGCAACAATGAGAAGTACAAAATGTCATGTCAAAACCAGCTTTACAATGTCGGCGTGGGGGGGGAGGGGGGTATAATTGGGTGGGGGGAGGGGGGAGGCGGGGAAGGGAGGTGAAGGGTAAACAAAGGAGGAGGCTGCAATGCTTGGTAAGAAATGTATGCATTATCCTGCCCATGTAATTGTAGCCCCTCTGTACAGTATGTTCTCAAATAAAATAAAATAAAATTTTAAAACAAAATAAAAAAAATAAAAAAAGAAAAAGAAAAATTAGATGTCCACATAAAAACCCATAAAAAAATCTTGAAACATAATTAAAATTAAAAATATACATTAAACCATGTGCCAGTGACTCACACTTATAATTCGAGCTATTCTGGGTAATGAGGTCTTGGAATTGTTTTTGAAACTAGCCCAGACAGAAAAGTACTTGTTAGATTCTCCAATTAACCACTAAAACCAGGAATTAGCTCTATACCTCAAGTTGTAGAGTGCTGGCTTTGAACACAAAATGGCTTAGGGACAATGCATAACTTTGCAAACAACATCTAGACCAACAAAATATATCTCATTAATTTCACAGAAGCATCTTTTACCTGCTGTGAACATTTCTTAGAAACATGAATACATGCCAATGGAAAATGTTAGGTAAAACATATAGAATATTTACGTCTATGTTAAAGACATGACTATTTAGATTGTTTAAGATATTTAGGTAATGATTTAACATTAAGAATAATGATAATATATTGGGACTGTCTTTTATTCTATTTTATGATAGTAATACAATATTTGTAATTAATCTGTAAAATTACTCTTGCTTGGTATTTAAATTATAATAAATGATAAACATTTTTAAATGAATTCCATAGGAAAGGATAATTTTAATGGTATTAATTCTTTTGTAATTTCAAAACAATTAAGAAAATTATTCCAAGGCTGGTTTTTTCTAAAACTATATTTATTTTCTTATTCTAATTTTCATATGTTCGTAGAAATTAAAATTCCAAAAATTCAATGGATGTTGGCATTCAGAATCATCTTCATAAATACTAATAATGGAGTCGCTTAAGTGGAATTGTTTTATTTCATTTGTTTTTGTCACAAATAAATCAAGATGATTGTATGTTTTGTTTCTTTTCACGTTATTGGCTCTTATCCTGAGAATACTTTTTTCTAGCAAAGTAGAGAAAAGCAATTGGATTGAGCAAGTAACATATGGCTATCAAAAAATGCAGATGCATATATTTGTGTTTTCTATCATTTGCTAAAAGTTTCTTCCAGAAAAGGTTATCAATTACGTATAAGTGATGTATAATTCCTAGATATTCCAGTTATCACATACATTTTTTGATTGGGTTATCTCTGCATAAAGTATAAAAACAGACAAAAAACTCAAAATAAACAGAAATCACATCTTTGTTTTAGAAACTGCAGTTTACAAAGAATTTTTAGCCAACACCAAAAACATTAGGTATTTTGCAATTTGTAGGAAGAATTTTTAACTATAGGTTTATTTTTTTGCTGACATGAAATTCACATACAATATATTATCTCCTTTCATTGTATACATTTTAGTGCTTTGGAAGTGAATTGTACACTCATAGGTTTTCCAAGCCTAATTTTCACAAACTTGGATTTCTTCAAATAGAAATGCTATAAATTTTAGAACAGATATTAAAATAGATATAAAATTGAGTTACAGGAATTTATCCAGCATACATTTTCTATAGGGTGTATTTTCAAAATTAGTTTTGAGGAATTATTTCAGGTTCTCACTCATACTGTCCAAGTGCACAGTCAATGAACTACATTCCCGATCCATACAAGTTTTTTACTTCTCTTTAATACATACATAGAAGTGTAATAGCTAGAACATATACAATTCTCTTTGACCTTTTGAAGACTTGAAAAATTGCTTAATAAAATGACTGCAGTATTACACAAATCATTCTACTATACGAAGTATATCAATTTCTCCACAAATGCATTACTATATTTTGTGTCATCTTTTTATATTATGGTCATACTACTGAATTTTCTTTTTCTTTTTTCTTAGATACTAAAGAGGAGCTTAATTCATATGCTTCTCCTATTGACTATTAATTTACATATGTTCTTTGTAGAAATATCCTGTTCGGAAAAAATTTATACAGAATTAGAAGATATAATAGTACTTAAGATTCAGGATCACTGTAGCACTAACATTGTAGCATTAACAAATATGTACCCTCTATCTGTTGGATATGTTTTCACTACTTTCATAGAATTAAGAAAGGTCATCAGTTGATATTAGTTTATTCTTGCTTTTCTTTAGCCACTAATGCTTTCCATGTCAAATTTTTGGAAACCGTTACTGATCCATTGTCATGAATTTTTACATGTTGGTTTTGTAGGATTTTACAACTCACATTTAGTTTGATAATAATTTTTATTTAAAAATTTTTGTATATGGTTTGAGGTAGTAGTCTAAGATCATTCTTTAAAACTAGAGAGGCAGTAGTGCCAATATACCCATTTAATATTCTACTTTTATTTCATTAAGTCATGGCATCCTTTTCAAAATCAATTGACAATAAAACTAAGAATTTATTTTTGATAAATCTGTTACATTCTTCTGTGTGTCGGTTCTTTCACTAATAAACATGGTAATAAAATTCAAATCTAGTTAGAGTGCTCAAGCTACACCATTTTACAAGATTGTTCTGATTGACCTGTATTCCTTGAATTTACATACAAGTTTATTGAGTTGGTGGACCAATATTCTACAGATATCTAGATGTTTGATAGTCACTCATATTTTGCACCTTGTGAAAACACAAGACCCCAGATATTATATAGTGAAAAATGTCTTTAGAGAATGCTTAAAACAACTAAAATTAATTTAGGAATGACTTAAGATTTAGATAACACTATAGAATAATAAAGGTGAATGATAACGACTACAGAGAAGAGTGAAAGGGGATAGAATGATGGACCACCTAGGAGCTGTATGTCATTGTTATTGTGTTTCAAAAACAGAAAGACTTCAGAGAACAGAAGGAGGAAAATAATCAAAGGGTCCTTAATCAAGTTCTTTTTAACCCAGCTAATAGTGTGGACTGAGAGTCAGAGAAGATAGGAAAAACAAAATAGAAAATAAAGCATTGTATAGACCTCTTACAATGTAAATAAATTGTAATAGCAATATGATAATTAATTTCCAAAGAAATAAAAGAAACATTAGCTAAAATCTAAAGGCAAAAAGAATGAAGGGAGAAAAGAAGCAAAGTAAAACCTTTATCAATAACAAACACAAGAATTTGGAAGTGAAAAAGCAGTGGAAATACTCTAAATAACAATAAAATAACAATACAAATTGCTAACATGGATAGAAAATGGATCACATTTAATCATATATAATTTTGAAAAAACATACTAGGAATGAAAATTTTAAAGTCATAATTTAAAACACTAATTACATTATAACTACACAGTATAGTTCAGTGGTAAAATCTTGACCTAGCATATGTGAAATAATGGTGTGATCTCTCAAGCATTACAAAGGTACCCACAAAGCACACACACACAAAAACCACATAAACACACACACACACACACACACACACATACACACACATACCACATACACATATTTGGAATATTGATATTATAATATTAAATAGAGGAAATTTTCACAAATAGTAAAAAAAGACTAATATATGAAATCATAATATTGCTCATACTATTTAAGCGTTTAGTAGAAATCAAATAATCACCATATACTTGGATTCTTATAGATTAAGTAAATGGAAAATTAAGAAATAGAAGACATGAGAACCTTTGTAAATAAGTTTTAAATAATAAACATTTTGAAACATGTATCCTTTAATTTTGACAAAAGATTAATGTTACTGGTGTTTAAGTCTCAAGATTTAGAATATGATAACCAGGTGCTCTATATCTCGCTATGGGTGGCTATATCTCAAATCATTTCACTCTGGATATTTTTATGATAAGGTCTCATAGTTTTTCAGGATCTCCCGAATTACAAACCCTATTTACAGTTCCTACCATAGGTAAAAAATGGAAGACCCAAATCACCATGCCCAGCTCAAACTTTTTTTTTAATTCAAGTACAAATATTTACAAAAAAGTGACCAGGAAATGAAGCCTTTCTTAATATAGTATGTGATTCTTGAAAATAAAGTAATTATTTGTTACCGGGAAAAATATGTTTAGAACTATAAGAAAACCAATTTATGTAAATTCACCAACCATATAATAATTAAGAAAATTATATTAAATATTCACATGTTAAATATTTTAAAAGTAACATATATGTGAATAATTTACATGTGTAAAAATCATGCAAAATTAAATGAAATAATCCTAAACTCTGAAAAAAGAATTATCTTCAAAAACAAGAAAATAATTAATTAAGACCAAAATTTGAAATATAGAAAATAAAATGACATGTACCCTTTAGTTGACTTAAGTAACTGTAAACCATTTTTATATTAATTTTATAATAAAAAAGTTTGAACAAAGAAAGCAAAAGTACATTTGAACAATACCAACAGCAAAAGCATCAGTAATTGAGTGTACAAAACAAAAATCGATGGAGGGGATAACAATATTCCTTCCAAAAAATGTACTCATTACCTTAATTATGTACCTGTAACCCCTCTGTAAATTACCTTTAAATAAAATTATATTGAAATTAAAATTAAAACAGATAATATAGCAATTAAGAATTCTTAGAAGCCATTAGTTAAAAACTTTATAAAAAACTGCACCAAGTAACCAAGGAATATATTTTGATGATAATATTTAAAAACTTAAACTTCAGCAGAAAAGCAAAATGTTTAAAATCTTTTACAAATAAAGTAATAAATCAGAATATATTACTATAGGGGTTCCGGGAAGATGGCGGAGGAGAAGCTGGATTCTGAATAATCTCTCGCATAGAAAGCAGTTTTAGAGTTCCAGTGAAGAGTCCTAAGCCAGAGAATCACACCAAGTGTGCCATCACAGGACAGAGAGTTAGACAAGAGAGGGAAAGCCAAGGCAAGAAGACACATCTGAGCGCTTGCCATCAGCCACCGCGGCGGCGGCAGCAGGGTCCCGGCTGAGACCGCAGCCAGGGCTATACCTGAGCACTCACACAGAGAGTCCAGGACGAAGGAGCCAGAAGCAGTGGACAAGCAGATTCTACACAACACCAGCAAGAACCGACAAGGAGCGGACATCTTCATCCTGCAGTTTGCAGACCAGAGACAACCCAGGATCCAAGACTCAGTGTGAGTAGAAGCCCGACGTCCTCACTCCTTCTCAGGGAGCAGAGGAGGGAAGGCCACCCCTCCCCCCACAGCACCGGTGATCTCCATCTTGGATACCAACAAAGCTTGGAGGAGCTGCAAGCTCCAACTAAGGCCTTGGAGTAAAACGAGTCATTTAGCAGGTCATAAGAACTTAACAGCGAAGTGACCTGCCAGACTCAGCTCCATCCAGGGAAAAGTCACCCAGCTCAGGCGCCAGCCATTGGAGTGGCTTTCCTCACTGGGTAACCAGAGCCAGAGGCTGCCCCTCCCTCTAGCAGCCTCAACAATCAATTGAAAAACAGAAACCCTGAGAAAGGCTCCAGGCTGGGCTCTGTGAGTTTTTTTCACAAAATAGCCCCATGGAAAAGCTACTGTTTGTTGAAAGGCATCAAATCTACCCAGAGTCTAGCCTCACCACTGCATCCCCCTCTTTTGTGATTCTCAAAGCAGATCACCCTCCCATTAAACTAATCTGGGAGGGGGATCTCAAAATTTTGGGTAAAGCAGAGCATTTTTCTGCCTGTTCCAACAAACTGACTTATGAAACCAATCAAGCCACAGGACCTCAAGCTGACCAGAGACTCCAAAAAGAGGCTGGTTACAGACAAAAGGGAGATACAGGATTCTTCCCACCCCTCCCAAAAAAATAAAAAAAAATCAAAGAGCTTTTTTTTTCTTCTTCTTCTTCTTTTCTTTTTCTTTTTCCTTTTCTTTTTTTGGTACCTAATATATATAAATTTTTTTTAAAAAAATTTTTTTTAAAAAATTTTTTAAAAAAATTTTATTAATCTTTAATTTTTGTCTTTTTTGAAAAAAATATTGTTTTCCAGTAACTTTTTTTTCCTCTTATAATTTTTATTTTAGGAATACGTGAATGTGCGTTTTCCTTTCTTTTCTTGTCTTCTTTCTCTTTTTCTTTCTTTCTTAACTATCTTTTTGTTTTTTTTCTAGCTCTACTGAGCTTCTGACCTTTTTTCTCCTTTTCTTATCCTTTTCACCTTTTCCTCTCTTTTGATCTTCTTTATGTGACTTAACTTTTGTCCTGCACATCCTCAGATAAACCCGTGGTTAACTAGTAGACCCTATCCCCCATTGTGTACACACTTAATCCACAAATTTATTACTCAATTCAAAACCTCTGATACTTAAATCCCTTAATAGCAGTACTACCTCTTTATACCTATATAATATTTTAAGCATTTTTTCAGTTTTTCACTTCTCCACTATGTCCCTTCCCTCCCCTTCATATACTCACATTCCTCTCTAAATAGATGGTCTTTTAATCTCCAAAATAATATTAATTTTTACGTTTCTATTTTTTTCTGGTCTCTTTTCATTTCCTTTTCCCTTTCTTCTTTTTCTCTCTCTCTCTACTTTCATCCTACCCAACCTATTTTCTGCATTGGGATTAGGACATAGTTAACTCTACCTATGCCTCCCCACACCAATCTATTCCTATTTTTTACCCGCATCTCTCCCTAACCCTACTAATTTCTGGTTTTCCAAATTCTTGTCTGCGGTTCGAAGCCCATTAACATATAGTTGTTTGATGTTGAATAGATGTATCTGTTGAACTAGATTGTATCTGAAGACTATTGACTGTACAAATGCAAACTTTGATTGATGGTTGCCTTAAGATACACAAAACTGCCTTAAGATACACAAAACTGGTGCTATTTTCATCTCAAATGGGCAGAGTAAGCCGGGAAAAACACCAGAAAAATGGCAAATACGGATATCTCAATTCCCAATCTTGATAAACAGGGGTCAGAACAGATAATGAATAATCCAGAGGAGAGTTCCCAAATAGCTCTACAAACACTGCTGGCAAACATGATAAATGAGAAGTTTGACAACTTACAAAGGACTCTGTATGAGCGTAAAAGTGATAGAGAGGAGGCATCCCAAAAGCTTATACAGGAATATCATAAGCGTGAGGAAGCTACTCAAAAACTGATACAGGATTTGCATGAACAACTTGCGAATACTCAAAGAGAAAGGGAGGAATGGCGTGAGCAGGCTGAGAACACTCAAAGAGAACTGCAGGAATCCCACGAACGGGAACAACACTAATACCCCAAAACAATGAGGTATTGGCCATACCAGTCTCTCATTCCCCCAGTTCCCTGGCCCTGGAATCTAAAGTCTGTGCCTCTGTATTCTGAGCACCTGGAATTGCCTAGAAGGACCTGAGGGGCACAGCTGGGGCCAGAAGATAGACTGTCCTGTGATAAAGTACGTTTACATTTCCTAGAAACTGACCTATACTTCCAAGCCACCTTGCCCTCACCTCCCATGTAGCACTAGATCCTCCTTGCTTGGGCAGTCTTCAGTCAGCTGTCAAGTTCGAGTTGTCCAGAGCCACCAGCAATCCCCCATTCCACACTCCACTGCCAGCCTGATGAGAGGGATATGAAGTCAGAGGCCCAGTTGAGGAAAAGGATAGGACATCACATGACTGAGGCCCTCCCTTTCCGGCAGAGGAGACCCTATGCCAGCTGGCATCACTGACCCAGAATCCGCTGAAGGTGACCAAATATTGGGACAGCCAGACTTGTGCGCCAGAGAAAAGTTGGAACACAGGACTGTGGCAATTTAGGACTCATTGTAGACCCTAATAGGTGGCTAAAGCAAGGTCGGTGTGAAGGATAGGCACCATCTGAGATCAGAAAGAGGCAGACCAGCAACCAGGAACGGGACAAAAAAATACGAGGGAAAATTACACACACACACACACACACACACACACACACACACACACACACACACACACACAAATATTCCAAGCCCTTAGAAGTTCCTGAGAACAAAACCATGAACTCCCTCTATTAGGATCACATCCAACCCATGAGAAGATGGCACTATCATACTCAGACTAACTGTAGACACATCATTGAGCCTCTCATATCTGGAATGTCTCAGAACCCAGCATGGAATTTCCTACCGTACACACTGCAATGTCGAAAACTCAGCTAACCCCTTTTTTTAATGTTGGTCATGGGGTTTGAACTCTGGGTCAGGGCGCTGTCCTCCAGCTCTTCAGCAGAAGATGAGCACTCTATATTTTGAGCCACAGTGACGTTTTCTGTTTTCTGGTGGCTCATTGGATATCAAGACCCACAGACTTTCCTGCCCAAGCTACTTTGAACCATTATCTTTACATTTCAGATTTATGAGTAGTTAGGATAACAGTTCTGAGCCACCAGAGGTGCCAGACATCATCCATCTTCATATACCCAGAGAAAACCCATTTCATCAGACCACAAACTTTCTTGCAACCCTTTACTTCAGACTTTGACACCCAGCATCCAAATCAATCCTTCATTAGGGAGAATACAGACACAACAATCCCACCCCTGCACCCATTTGCCCACTCCCTGCCTGCCATAGGCCTTGACCACTTGAGTTCTTGGTAAGACACCATGCATTCTACTGTGGCTTCAAACAGGTGCAAATTTGGGGAGTTCTTAGAATGTCTGTAAAGTGAGGCCAGCACCTGGTCTCTCAATCACAGCACCCTCCCACACACACCTCCACATCTTTGCAGCGAAGATGTTTTACTTTCTTTCATTTTTTCGATTGTGAGCTTGAATGCTGGGCCTGGGTGCTGTCCCTGAGCTCTTCAGCTCAAGGCAAGTACTCTACTATTTGAGCCACAGCACTCCTTCCAGTTTTCTGGTGGTTTGTTGGAGATGAGAGTCTCAGGGTCTTTCCTGCCCAGTCCTCTTATCTCACCTCCTGAGTACCTGGGATGATAGCCATGAGCTACTGGCACCCAGCAAAACATACTTTTCAATGCCTGTCATCCTATCCTCTCAGGAGACTGAGATCTGAGGAGTGAATTTGGATGCCACCCTTGGCAGCAAAGTGCACGAGAACTCTTTATCTCCAATTAAACACCCAAAAACCTGGAAGTGGTGCTGTGGCTCAAGCAGTAAAGGGCTCGCCTTGAGCTGAAGAGCTGAGGGATAGCGCCCAAGCCCAGAGTTCAAGCCCCATGCCTGACCAAAAAAAATTCAGTTTTCACTAACAAGTAGGAGCAAAAATGAGAGATTGAATATTAACTAGAGCATTATCATTATATTTATTTCTCAGTGATCATTCTTGTAATGATTAATGAGAGTTTTCAAGCCAGGTTTAGCTTAAGAGTTAGTGTTAAGTAATGGATTAGATGGCAAGTAAATTTGAAATTGTTTTAGGGTACAGGGATTCAGGGAAAGGTAGGATCATTGGAAACTACAGTATTTTTCCTGATAAGTGAATTTGAGGACAAATAATATAATACTTCATGTTAGGGAACAAGATAACTTCAGAGGTAGAGTCAAAAATTTTGTGGGAATTAGGGCAAATTGAAATGCATTTCCAGAGTGCAAATTGGAGTATCCATTAGAATGATTAAAAACTAGAGTTTTTTTCTTAAACATTAGAATTGGACTATCATTAGAGTGAAAGTTAGGTTTCAGTTCCAGCTGAAGTTAGAGTTAGCCTTAGGGAAATGGAAAGTTTAGGGCCAAACTGAAAGTAAATCTTCAAATAACAAGTCTAGTTAGAATTCAGATGAATGTGAAATAAGAAAGTGCTAATAATATTAAGATTAGGGTATGATTAATGCGAGGGTTATCCTCAATATTCCAGTTAGGTTTCGGGTTACAAAAATGGCAAGATACTGAGTAAAACTACAAACTGTTTTTAGAAAGATGAGTTGAATCAAAGTTAGGATGAATAAAAACTAATGTATTTGTATGGCTTTTAGAATCCAAAGGCTATTAGTTCTAGGGTTAGGGTTACTGTTCTAGTTCAGGTTAGACTTAGGCTTAGGGAAGGGTAAGCTTTACAGTAAAACTGAGTTTTCTGCTAACATTTTCAAGTATAATAAGTTTGAAATTTAACAAAAACTACAGAGTTTTCCTAAGTTTCCTATTCAAGGTTGAATAGGGTTAAATTTAGAGTTAGGTTTCTAGTAAGGTTTATATATAGTTAGGGTTAGGTACTAAAGTAGATTTTAAATAAACCTGCAACTTCTTTTTGGAGATATAGGAGTTCAGTAAACGTTAAGATCAGGGGAAACTGAGATAGTTTTCATAATATGAAGATTTGAGGTTAATGATTCATAACAGGGAACGATTTCATAGTCCAAGTCATGGAATCTAGTATTTGGAGCAAACTGCAAAGCATTTCAAAAGCAATGAGTATCTGTTAGAATGTGTCTAAACAGGAGGATTTTCCATTAATTTTAGGATTGGGTTACTATTATCATCAAGATTACTCTTAGGGTTCTGTCCAAAATTAGAGTTAGAATTAGGGAAATGGAAAGTTGAGAAATTGAGTGACTTACTTTGTTTGTGATGTATATGCACTATTCTAAGGCTTGAACACAAGGATTGGGTTCTGCCCCTGAGCTTTTTGCTGTAGGCTAGAATTCTACCACTTGAGCCATGAGTCCAATTCCAGGTTTCTTTGACAGTGAATTGGAGATGAGACTCTCACAGACGTTCCTA
Organism: Dipodomys merriami; assembly: GCF_024711535.1. Taxonomy (NCBI): domain Eukaryota; kingdom Metazoa; phylum Chordata; class Mammalia; order Rodentia; family Heteromyidae; genus Dipodomys; species Dipodomys merriami. The sequence goes on along the minus strand of NW_027202360.1, from coordinate 3,778,690 downwards.
TCTAAGCTGACATTGAACTGAGATCCCCAGAGCTCTGCTTTCTGATTTAAAGTAGGATTAATGCATGAGCTACTAGTGCCCTGGAAAGTGCCTGAATTATACTGATTGTTTTTAATTTTGTTCGATATTGAGACTTGAATTCATTATCTTACAGCTTTGCTCACTAAGTATCACTCGGCCACTTGAGCCATGTATTCACAAATGATTATTTTAAATAGCTGGAAATCATTAAATTTTCTTCAAATGATATGTATCATTAGTGTTGTTCTAAAACTTATCCTAACCAAAAAAGATTTATTGACCCTAGAGATTATCTGAGCAGATTCTCATGCTTTGCTTCTAATTGCATAATATTTTAGGGACATGATTTTTTAATTATCATTTTGAGTAGCAAAGCAGTTATCATTTAACAAAGCAGTTTATGCGTACAATACACGTTGATCAATGCCAACCCTTTCAACATTCTCATCCATCCCTCCATCCCTCCCCTATACACCTCTTCCTTCACTCTTCTTAATTTTATAAGATATTTACTGGATTCCTCTCTGCATTTTACACCTTTTCTCCTATTCAATCTTCTGCCTTTTCCCACTTCACTCCTCTTTTGACTACCCACTTCCATATAATCCAGCAACTCTACTCCTGGGCATTTACCGGAAAGAATACAAACCAGGATATAGTAAAGGTTTCAGCACAACCATGCTTACTGAATCAGCCCAGATACTTCTCAAAAGAGAAATGAATCAAGTAAATGTAACACACACACACACACACACACACACACACACACACACACACACACACACACACACACACACACACACACACACACACTGGAAATTATTCTTACTCATCAGAATGAATATTGTACCATTTGTATCTCTCATTTATCATTTCATCTGCCTGGTATCTCATTGCCAGCGTATTGTCCCTGTACTGCAGTAACTGACACATGCAAACTGATGTAAAAGATTTTTAGGTTATGGGCTAACCATAGATTCCTAAGTATGAGTTCTCTGCTCATTCTCTTTGTCTATGCATGCCTTTGAGTAGTGATTGTACAGATTCATTTGTACCATTTGCTACACAGAAAAAAGATGAACCATACATATATATGTATATATATATATATATATAATTATACACACACACACACACACACACATATATATATATATATATATATACATACAAGGATATATGCACACATGTGGATATATATTAAATACTTGGGTACATTTTATGTTTTCAAGAATTATGGAGCTAACAAATATCACATGCATTTTCCTACCTTTTCAATTTTTTCAAAACCTAAAGAATTTTGTCTCTTTTGCAAACCTAATTTTTAAGATAATTTCATCATCTCTGATCTGTCAGTGGCCTTGAAATTAGATGTTCAAATAGGACAAAGTTATTTAGGCTTTTTTGTGGAAGAAAGGAATATTACTAGGGTTCTATTCAGGGGTTCTCTGCTTGCTAGACAGGACTTTGTATAGCACCAAGCATCTCAACTACTTTTGCTATACTTCTAGTCCATTTTATTTACTTGAGGTCTTGAACTTCTGCCCTGGTCAGATCTTAGATTGACTAAGACTTTGCTACCTATGCCTCCCACATAATTAGCTAGGATTACAGATGTGAACCACTATGGCCAGCTCATTTGTTGAGATGGCTGTCTTGGCAGTTATTTCTTTGGCCTGCCTCAGACCAAGATCCTTGTCATTTCTGCTTCCCAATCAGCTGGGATTACAGATGGAGCTACTATACTTGGTGTACATGACACCTGCTTTTTTTTTTTTTTTGTCGGTCGTGGGGCTTGAACTCCGTTCTTGGGCGATGTTCCTGCACTCTTCAGCTCAAGAGGAGTGCTCTACCCCTTGAGCCACAGCGCCAGTATCTGTTTTCTAGTGGGTTTATTGGAGATAAGAGTCTCACAGACTTTCTTTCTAGGGCTGTCTTTGAACCATGATCCTCAGATCTCAGCATCCTGAGTAGCTAGGATTACAGGGGTCAGCCACAGGTGTTCGGCACACCTTCTGTTCTTTAAATCAGGTTTTAATTGTAAAAAATGCTGTGTAGAGGGGTTATAGTTACATGAGCAAGTTAATGAGTACATTTTCTATCAAGCATTGTTACCTCCTCCTTTGTTTTTCCCCTACTCTCCCCTCCCACCTCCACAACTACACTCCCCTGTACTCCCTTCCCTTCTTCCCAGCCTATATTGTAAAGCTCTTTTTTTTTTAACATATGTCTTATGCATCTCATTGTTACAATGGGTCAGCCTGTATCACTATTTATCTATTTTGTTTTTTCCCTTCTGCTCCACAAGCTAGAGAAGGGTGTATACAAGATACAGGGCACCAACACTAAATATAGTGAAAACAAGGGTTAAACCATGGGGGAGGAACATAAAAAGAATAAAAAAACACTTGGTAGATTATAAACCCTATCGTGGGTTTCATTTCACTTAACATCATCTTATCTGGTCGTATGTACATAGCTTTTGAACTTTTATGCTTGCCCCAGACATGTAATAGTTATTGCAAATAAGGGAAAACATAGGAGCAATGTTTCTTTGGTTTTGGCTTACTTCACTTGATATAATGTTTTCTAAGTCCTCACTTAGAGTTCCCCTATGATCCAGCAGTCCACATTTTTGGGTATTTATCCAAATGATCACAAAAAACCATACTAAGCTACTGGTACAACTATGTTTATTGCAGCATTATTTACCATAGCTAAGATATGGAACCAACCTATATGCACCTCAGTAGATAAATGGATCAAGAAAATGTGATACACACACACACACACACACACACATGCACAGACACACTGGAATTCTATGCCTCCATCAGAGAGAATGACATCACCCCATTTGCTAGGAAATGGAAAGACACAGAAACAATTATATTAAATGAAATTAGCCAGGCTCAAATAACCATAGGTCCCATGGTTAATCTTACTTGGAGTAACTAGTACATGGTACCATATAACCGTATAAGAGGATGTTATGTGAAATGAACCCCAAGATAGGGACACAAATAATTTGTATTCCATGAGATTCTTTTCTCTCTATGATCCCCCAAATAAAACTGGAAGGGGAGCTGTCGTTAAAATACAGAGCACCACCCTTAAGGGAAAAAGCCTAAGTGACAAGGTTAGGTCCTAATTTTAAACCATAATATCAGCCCTCAAAAAAGTTGATTTCTTTTCCTTGAGGTTTTTATTAAATTGCTCGGGAAAATAATCAACGTTTTATTTATGTTTAGCATTACTATTAAAATCATGTTATGTTTATTTATGGTATTCTTTATTTTCTTAAATTTTACTTACACTTTAATATCCAGTAATGATAAGAGATGATTACTGTTTCACAAGTTTTTATGTCACTTGAATATATGGATGAGAGGTACATACAAGGAGTTTGGACTGAAAATAGATATTAGCAAGGTCTTAACATAAGAAATGATAGTTGAAAGAGCTGTGGGCATGTATGAAATAAACTAAAGAAACCAGCAAGGAAAGATAAGGTATGATTCTGGAAAGCAAACAATTTTGGAAGAAAAAAAAGGAAAATATGTAGCTTTTGGTAAGAACTTTGTAATGCATCTGCACATTCAATTCCTTATTTGTAGTGGAAGGCATTTCAGTTAACTTTATTTTACAAAGTTAAACATGATTGACATTTAATACCAACTAGCCTCTGTCTCAGGTAAGCAATTATTCTAACCAGGTGCAAGGGGCTCAGGCCTATAATCCTAGCTACTCAGAGAGCTGAAACCTCTAGATCCTAGTTCAAAGCCAGTCTGGAGAGAAAAATTGGTGAGACTTTTCTGTGGCACTGTGGCTTAAAGTGGCAGCACTAGTCTTGAGTAATAAATCTCAGAGACAGAACCCAGGCCCTGAGTTCAAGCTCTCTGAAATTATTCTAAAAATACTTGTTCTCATTATTTCTTTAACTTGTTTAGAAGGATGTTTTAAACTTAGGGTTTTTTTCTTTTTTTAATTTTAATGTTTTTTGTGAACATATTGTACAGAGGGGTTACAATTACATAAGCAAGATAAGGAGTACATTTCTTATCAAGCATTGCAGCCTCCTCCTTTGTTTACCCTTCACATCCCTTCCCAGCCTCCCTCTCTCCCCGACCTAATCTCCCCCCTCCCCTCACCAAAGTTGTAAAGTTCGTTTTCGAAATGACAACTCGTACTTCTCATAGTCCCAACAGGTCCACCTGTATCCTTAAATGACTTGTTTTTCTCATCTCCTCCACAAATTATACCAACATCAAATATAGTGAAAGCAGGGGTTATACAGTGGGGGAGGGACATACAAAGCAACAAAGAAATAATCTTATAAATGAGTTAGAAACAAATGCATGAAAGAAAAAAAAAACATTCAAATACATTTCTAAGGGTTCATTTTCCTAACATCACATTATCTGATCTTTACTGCTTGACTCATACATATACGAGATATTGCACATAAGGGAAAGCATGGGACATATGTTTCGTTGGGCTTGCATTATTACACTTAATATAATTTTTTCCAAGTTTTTCCATTTCCTAACAAATGGGGCAATGACATTCATTCTGATGGAGGCATAGAATCCCATTGTGTATATATACCACATTTTCTTGATCCATTCATCTACTGAGGGGCATCTGGGTTGGTTCCATATCTTAGCTATGGTAAACAATGTTGCAATAAACATAGTTGTGCTGGTAGCTTTAGTGTCGTCTTGTTTGTAAACATTTGGGTAAATGCCCAAAAGTGGGATTTCTGGGTTATAGGGGAGCTCTAAGTGAAGTATTTTGTGGAACCTCCATGCTAATTTCCAAAGTAGTTGAACAAGTTTACATGCCAACAATGAAGTAAGGTACCCTTCTGTCAACATCCTCTCCAGCATCTGTTGCTGTTAGAGTTCTTGATTATAGCCATTCTAACTGGGGTGAGGTTGTATCTCAATGTTGTTTTGATTTGCATTTCTTTTATGGCTAGGGAGGTTGAGCATTTCTTCATGTGTCTATTGGCCATCCTTCTTTCTTCTTCAGAGATTTTTCTCTTCAAGTCTTTATTCCACTTATTTATTGGGCAGTTGTTTCTTTGAGGATTTGTTGTTGGGGGATTTACTTTTTTGAGTTCCAAGTATATTTTATATATGAGACCTTTGTCCATTGTATGGCTAGTGAATATCTTCTCCCAATCTGTGGGCTTTCTATTGGTATTGAAAGCTATGTCCTTTGCCATGCAGAAGCTCTGCAACTTCATGCAATCCCATTTGTCCAACCTTTCTTTGATTTGTTGTGTTTCCGGGTCTCTATTCAGAAATTTTCGGCCTGAGCGAAGGAGACCTAGGGTTTCTCCTATTCCATCTGTAATATTTTCAGAATGTCTGCTTTGACTCCAAGGTCTTTGATCCATTTGGAGTTGATTCTGGTACAGGGTGATATATAAGGATCTAGTTTTAGTTTTCTACAAGCAGTTAACCAATTTTTCCAGCACCATTTACTGAAGAGGCTGTCTTTCTTCCATTCTATTATTTTAGCTCCCTTATCAGAGATTAGTTGGCTATAGGTCTGTAGGTTCATTTCTGGGTTTTCAATTCTATTCCATTGGTCCTGATGCCAGTACCAAGCTGTTTTGATTACTATGGCTTCATAGTAGAGTTAGAAATTTGGTATTGATATTCCACCAGCAGTGTTCTTTCCATTGAGGAGCGTTTTTGCTATTCGGGGTTTTTTACTGTTCCATATGAATTTTTGGCTTGCCTCTTCTATTTCCTTGAAGAATGAGGTTGGAATTTTGATAGTATCAAGGGATTTTTTATTTCATGTTGTCTTAATTTATTTTTAAGATGTTCAGAGAAAAATGATGTATAGTAAGAACTGGTTTGTATTGCTTTGTATTTCGTTTTGCTTCTACACCTGGAAAGGAGATGGTCAAAACCATCCTCCCCCCACCAAAGTTGTAAAGTTAATTTTTCGACATAATGATTTGTATATCTCATTGTTGCAATGCGTCCACCTGTATCCCTAGTTAAACGATTTGTTTTTGCCCTTCCACTTCACAAATTGTACCAACATCAAATACAGTGAAAGCAGGGGGAGAGACATGAAAAGCAGTATAGAAATAATCTTATAAATATGTTAGAAACAACTGCATGAAAGAAAAAAATTGAATACTTATCTTGGGGTTCATTTCCCTAGCATCAATTTATCTGACCTTTTCTGCTTGACTCAGCATAGTTATTTCAAAAAAGGGAAGCCATGGGACCTATGTTGCTTTGGGTCTGGCTTACTACACTTAATATAATTTTTTCCAAGACTTTCCATTTCCTAACAAATGGGGCAATGATATTCTTCCTGATGGGTGCATAGAATTTCATTGTGTATATATACCATATTTTCTTGATCCATTCATCTACTGAGGGGCATCTCGGTTGGTTCCATATCATAGCTATGGTAAATAATTCTACAATAAAAAATAGGTGTGCTGGTAGCTTTAGTATGGTCTTGTTTGTGATCATGTGGTTAAATGCCCAAAAATTTGGATTGCTGGATCATAGGAGAGCTCTATGTGGAGTCTTTTGATGAACCTCCGTACTGCTTTCCACAGTGGTTGAACAAGTTTACACTTCCACCAACAATGTAGTAAGGTTCTCAGCTGTCCAAATCCCCTCCAGCATCTGTTGTTATCAGATATCTTGATTTTGCCATTCTAACTGTGGTGAGGTGGTACCAAAATGTTGTTTTTTTATTTGCAATTCTTTTATGGCTAGAGAGGTTGAGCATTTCTTCATGTGTTTATTGCGCATCCTTCTTTCCTCTTCAGAGAAGTTTCTCTTTAAGTCTTTAGCCCACTTATTTAATGGGCAGTTGTTCCTTTGAAGATTTATTGTTGAGGGATTTAATTTTTTCAGTTCCAGGTATATTTTAGATATGAGACCCTTGTATGTTGTATGTCTAGTGCAGATCTTCTCCCAATCCATGGGCTTTCTAGTGATCTGGCTAGCTATGTCCTTTGCCATGCGGAAGCTCTGAAATTGCATGCAATATCATTTGACCCATTTGTCTTGGATTTTTTTTTGTATTTCTGAGTCTCTATTAAGAAAATTTCGGCCTGTGCCAAGGAGACCTAGGGTTTCTCCTATTCCATCCTGTAATGTTTTCAGAGTATGACTTCAAACTTTTAATGTTTGAAGATCTTTGATTCATGTTGAATCGATGTGAGTAGATTGAGCTGTTGCATACATTTGTGTATGTGTGTGTGTGTGTGTGTGCGCGCGCGCGCTCGCTTACGCGCCTGTGTGTGTATCATTGAAATCAAGGATAAGGAACTTGGTTCCTTTTTCTGAGATATACAATATGGTGTTTCTTTGTTGGTGTTAGGCTGATTGCTTGCCTTTGCCTTATGTGTACATTCCAGCTCAATTTTTCAATTAAAGTTACTTTATTATTGAACATATAATGCTCTGATATTGCTTTCTTTTTAGTCTGCCATCTAGGATTTTCTTTTCCTCTTAAATATTAACATTCAATATGAATTTTACCTCCTGACTAATTTTCCCTTTAATTTGCATTTTGAAAGAAGAATTATAATACCTTTGATCTCTGTATTCATGAAGAAAATCCACTTTGAATTCTCTGTTTAAAGTAATAACACCTGGACAGATTTGTTAGCACCAAGACCTTAAATTATCTTTTGTAGTTTTAGTTTAAAATAACCCTCCTCCATGTTTTTAGCGTGGGTAGAAAAGAATTCCCACAATGCCTCACAACTTTTATCTTTCACTTTGTCTATGCTTCCTTGTCAATGCTAAATTGTTCTGGATGCCTGTATTAGCTACCCCAAACCCTGCAAAGCTGTTGCTGCTACCCAATTTACTGACAATACAACTCAGCAATTACAGTCACAATTACCCTTTCCATGTTATCCTATTCTCTCCTACTCATTTTGCTACCCATAATTCTTAACACCATGGTTCCAGCTACCTGATCCCTGATACCCCTGTCTCTGGTAACACATTCCCAAACAAAGCAAGGCAAGAGTAGGCACAGACAGTCGAATTGGGTACTACTCTTGCAGGCACAATGGGACATTATTCCTCAGGTATTTAACATGAGGAACTAACTAGTGGTGGAAACAAAAGAGGTTACTCAGAGGGGACTAAAATCCAAGGATATCAACTTGTAACTTGTTGCTAGGAAAAGCAGGCCCTAAGGTGAATGTTAATGAGAAAAGAAAATTTGACAAAAATATTGGGAATGATATAAACAAAAGTTCCAGCTTAATCTCTTCTACCATTGATCTGAATTATTTTATGACATAGATATGTAACTACTTTGCAGTTTTAAAAGTTTAAGAAGTTGCAAATTTATGTGGTACTTATATTAATTTATGGAATATTTGCATATGATCATGTTAATGATACTCAATAGTTTATGCTTTATGATATGCTCACGAGTCTGCCTTTGGCAATATGAATTGAGCTCTCTAACAATAAATGGGATTTCATTGTCAAATACTACAAGGATATTACTGAGGCTAATACCAAAATGAAAGCTGAAACAAGAAAACTGAACAAAGCTACAACTTTGAAGGGAAGGGATCAGTGGTAAGGGCTATGATAAAACAGAAATTCTTCACATAGGAATCTTGGAAGAATAGAATATGTCTTGTTGAATCACTACTTTTTAAAACATTCTTAGAAAGAAGAACATGATTTTTGATTCTAGCTTTTTGGGACCTCTTTAATGAGTGGTTAAAGAAAAAAATTTTGAAATGACTGAAAATCCACTGACATGAATTATTAGATTAACAGTATACTCAAAGGTGCCTTGAGATGCAGGCAGGCTGGATTCCTTTTCTATTAAATTAATGGAATAATCTTCCTTTTGAATGGTTGGACAGTCCATGACACTTGTTCCAAAACAAGAAAAGATACTGGAGAGAAAAAAAAAAAGAGGAAGGAGAGCCAAGGCTGCTGAAATTAGCATATTTCCCATTTGGACTTTAATGGGTTGTTACTACAAAGAATTACAATTTCATCTTAAGATAATAATTTTAAAATGGATGTGCTAAAGGATAGCTTCGAAATGTAATATTTAATGCTGTTGCATTACTTGAAGACAAAGGTTTACAGAAAACTTTAAATTCCAGAAAAACTGTAATGTACCAATAAACACCTAGAAGAAATATAATTTAAAAATTTACCCGTTCACCTTAAATATGTATTTTAATGTTTTCGTTTCTTTCATGCATATGTTTCTAACGCATTTACAAGATTATTTCTTTGTTGCTTTGTATGTCCCTCCCCCACAGTGTAACCCCCGCTTTCACTATATTTGATGTCAGTATAACATGTGGAGGAGATGGGGGCAAACAAGTCGTTTAAGGATTCAGGTGGACCTGTTGCAACAATGAGAAGTACAAAATGTCATGTCAAAACCAGCTTTACAATGTCGGGGGGGGAGGGGGGTATAATTGGGTGGGGGGAGGGGGGAGGCTGGGAAGGGAGGTGAAGGGTAAACAAAGGAGGAGGCTGCAATGCTTGGTAAGAAATGTATGCATTATCCTGCCCATGTAATTGTAGCCCCTCTGTACAGTATGTTCTCAAATAAAATAAAATAATATTAAAAAAAATTTACCTGTTCAAAGCAAATCCTGGCATGAAAGTCTGTGAGTCACTTATCTCCAAACAGGAAGAGGCACAGTAGCTCAATTGGGAGAGGGCTCCCCTTGAGCTGAAGGACTCTGGGATATGTTAATACCCAAGCCCTGAGTTCAAGGCCCATGACTGACAAAAAGAAATTTTAAAGAATTAAATCGTTAGGGTTGAAGAAGACTTGTGGTAGAGTCATTGTATTGCATGTATGAGGTCCTGGTTCAATTCCTAAGCACCACATAAGCAGAAAAAACTGGAAGTGGCACTGTGGCTAAAGTGGTAGTGCACTAGCCTTGAGCTGATCAGCTCAGGGACAGCACCCAGACCCAGAGTTCAGGCACCCCTACCAACAACATCAACAACAGCAACAACAAATTAAAGCATCAAACAACCTAAAGATTTTGTCCAGAATAATGAATGCAGCATTATCCGTTGACATGACTCAGTGACTTGAAACCAAGTTTACCAGGGGAGATGGTGGACATTTTGTGTGTGTGTCAAAACATGCAAAATTATTTTCTACATTCCCAGGGAGGGAGAAAGGAGGAAATGGTTGGGGGAGGGGGGAGGTGTTTGGTGGACTTGCCTTTTGTTTCACTGATTGTTTTCTCTAGTCAAATTCAGAGAAATTCTGCTTGCAATCCTAGTTGCATGGGCAATGACGAAGCCATGTCCTGGAAGTGGTTTTGTCCTGTCCTTGGCCTGGTTCCAAACACCACTGGATAATCCAAGTCCCACTGGAAGACCAAGATGCCTTGAAGACTACTGATCCATTGGGCAGGTGGACCTAACCACAGCCAGAATAAGCAGAAAATGCAATTCTGAAGGCAGCACTGGAAATTTATATCGGGTAGATATTTTAAATATATTTTTATTGTAAAAATACTGTACAGAGGGCTCAGAGTTACAAAACTAGATAATGAGTACATTTCCTATACAGCATTGTTACCTCCTCCTTTGTTTTTCCCCTGCCATCTTTTCCCTCCCCACATCTCCAACTCCTCACTCCTCAACCCCTGCCTGACATTGTAAACTCATTTTCGACACAGTGTCCTGTACATCTCATTATCACAATGGTCAACCTGCATCCCCATTTATGCATTCTGCTATATTCCTTCCACTCCCCAAATTACAAATATATATATATAAATAAATATATATATGTATATACATATATATGTGTATATATATATACATATATATGTGTATATATATATATATATATATATATATATATATATATATATATATATATATATATATATATATGGTGCAGAACACTGGAATCAAATAAAGTGAAAACAGGGTTTTACCGTGGGGGAATAACGTACAAAAGGATCATAGAATACATTATAATCATACTAAAAACAAAAGAAAGAAAGGAAAAAACAATTGTGTCTCTGACTTGGAGTACATTTTGCTTAACATCATCTTGTATGGTCATATGTACCTAGCTTTGATCTTCTCTACTTGTCCTAGACATGTACTAATCCTTGCAAAGAAAGGTAAACCATGGGTTCTCTGTTTCTTTGGGTCTGGCTTACTTCTTTCTGATGGAAGCATAGAATTCCAGTGTGTGTGTGTGTGTGTGTGTGTGTGTGTGTGTGTGTGTGTGTGTGTGTGTGTGTGTGTGTGTGTGTGTGTGTGTGTGTGTGTGTGTGTGTGTGGGTGTGGGTGTGGGTGTGTGTGTACCACATTTTCTTGAACCATTCATCTACTGAGGGGCATTGGGGTTGGTTCCATATCATAGCTATTGTGACTAATACTGCAATAAACATGGTTGTGCTGGTAGTTTTGTGATCATTTTGGTAAGTGCACAAAAGTGGGGTTGCTAGGTCATTGGGGAGCTCTAGGTGGAGTCTTTTGAAGAAATTTCATACTGTTTTCCAAAGTGGTTAAACAAGTTTAAACAGCTGCAAGTAATGCAGTAGGGTTCCCTTTTAGATATATCCCCATCAGCATCTGTCATTATTACATTTCTTGATTACAGCCATTCTAACTGGAGTGAGGTGTAATCTCAATGTATTGATTTGCATTTCATTTATGACTAGAAAAATTGAGTATTTCTTCATGTCGCTAATGGACATTTTTTATTTCCTCTTCAAAGAAGTCTTTCTTTAAGTCTTCAGCCCACTAGGTTATTGGGCAGTTGTTCCTTGCAGGATTTGTTGTTGTGGGATTTATGATTTGGAGTCCTAAGTATATTTTAGATATAAGACTTTGTCTGTTTTATGACTCATGAAGAACTTCTCCCAGTAAGTGGGCTTTTTATTGATCTTGCTATCTATGAACTTTACCGTGCAGAAGCTCTGCTGTTTCATGCAATCCCATTTCTCCAACCTTTCTTTGATTTGTTTTGTTTCTGGTTCCCTATTAAGAAGTTTTTGGCCTGTTCTAAAGAGCCCTAGAGTTTCTCTTATCCTTCATGTAATGTTTTCACAGTGTCTGCTTTTATTTTGAAGTCTTTGATCCATTTTGATTTGATTAACATGCTCCCCTGTCAAAGATTGCGTGGCTATAAGTCAGTGGGTTTATTTCTGAGTCTTCAGTCCTATTCCATTGGTCCTCAGGACTGTTCTTGTGCCAGTACCAAGCTGTTTGTATTACTATGGTTTTTTAGTATAGTTTGAAATTTGGAACTGATATTTCTCCAGTGCTATTCTTTCTGCTAAGAATTGACGAACCTACATCCAGCATTATACTTTATGGTGAAAAGTTAAAGGCATTTCTTATTAATTCAGGAAAGAGATAAGTATGTCTGCTCTCTCCACTCCTCTTCAACTTAGTATTAGAATGCTAGCTGGGGCAATAAGACTAGATGCAAACTTAAAGGGAATCCAAATAGGGAAATATGATGTAAAACATCCAAGATGACCAATGGAATAGAATTGAAAACCCAGAAGTGAACCTACAGTCCCATAGGCATCTAATTTTCGATAAGGGAGCTAAAAAATAGAATGGAAGAAAGACAGCCTCTTCAGTAAATGGTGATGGAAAAATTGGTTAACTACTTGTAGAAAACTAAAGCTAGATCCTTATCACCCTGCACCAGAATCAACTCAAATGGATTAAAGACCTCGGAGTCAAAGCAGACACTTTGAAAAAATTACAGGATGGAATAGGAGAAACCCTAGGTCTCCTTGGCACAGGCCAAAATTTTCTTAATAGAGACCCAGAAACACAAAAAAAAATCAAAAAAAGGTTGGACAAATTGGATTGCATGCAATTGCAGAGCTTCTGCCCAGCAAAGGACATAGCTTGCAAGATCACTAGAAAGCTCACGGATTGGGAGAAGATCTTCACTAGTCATACAACATACAAGGGTCTCATATCTAAAATATACCTGGAACTTAAAAAATTAAATCCCCCAACAACAAATCTTCAAAGAATCAACTGCCCAATAAATAAGTGTCCTAAAGACTTAAAGAGAAATTTCTCTGAAGAGGAAAGAAGGATGGCCAATAAACACATGAAGAAATGCTCAAACTCTCAAACCATGAAAGAAATGCAAATCAAAACAGCATTGAAATACCACCTCACCCCAGCTAGAATGGCTATAATCAAGAACTCTAATAACAGATGCTGGAGGGGATGTGGACAGATGGGAAGCTTACTGCACTGTCGTTGGCAGTGTAAACTTTTTCAAGGACTTTGGAAAGCAATATGGAATTTCCTCAAAAGACTCCACATAGACCTCCCCTATGACCCAGCAATCGCACTTTTGGGCATTTCCCCAAATGTTCACAAACAAGACCACACTAAAGCTTCCAGCATGACTATGTTTATTGCATCATTATTTACCATAGCTAAGATATGGAACCAACCGAGATGCCCCTCAGTACATGAATGCATCAAGAAAAAGTGATATATATGCACAATGGAATTCTATGGCTCCATCAGAACGAATGACATTGCCCCATTTGTTAGGAAATGGAAAGACTTGGAAAAAATTATATTAACTGAAGTAAGCCAGGCCCAAAGATACATAGGTCCCATAGTCTCCCTTATTTACAGTAACTAGTATATGTCTGAGTCAAGCAGAATAGGTCAGCTAAGTTGATGTTAGGGAAATGAACCCTAAGGCATATATTCAAATCTTGTTTCTAACACATTTATAAGATTATTTCTTTGTTGCTTTGTATTCCTTCCCCCATGGCATAACCCCTGCTTTCACTGTATTTGATGTTAGTATAATTTGTGGAGGGGAAGGGAAAAAAACAAATCGTTTAAATAGGGATACAGGTGGACCCATTGCAACAATGAGATATACAAGTCATTATATCGGAAACGAACTTTACAACTTTGGTGGTGGGGAGGAGGATTGGGTGGGGGCAAGGGAGGAGGATGGGAAGGGATGGGAAGGGGAAACAAAGTAGGAGGATACAACGCTTCAGAAGAAATGTACGCATTATCCTGCCCAGGTAATTTTAATCCCTCTGGACAATTTTTCCCAATTAAAAATAATAAATTTAAAAATAGCAAAAAAGAAAAAAAATATGAAAATGACATGATCTTGTATTTAATGGACCCCATGGACTCCACTCCCAAGTTATGTGAGCTGATCAGAAACTTGGCCAACTTGAAGACTATAATTTTGTCTCAATAAAACCAAACAAGAAAGGAATAAAAAATAAACAAGAAAGGAATACACAGTTGGAAATTTGGGCTAATTTTGTCATTATGCTTTGAGAAGTCAAGTTTCCTATTGAAATGCAACTCATATATAATCCTCAATGGTGTTTTAAATGTTGTCTTAATTACAGAACATTTCTAGATGCAAGAGAGCTCATGATTCCCAACCAAAAATTTGAAAAAGTAAGTATCATTCTGTTAGAGTGCCAAGAAATGATGAAAGATTACAAAAGTTTAAGCCTGATGAAATAGGAAAGTTCATTTAATGTAGGACTTTGTAGACCTGGTTAAATTAGAATTTAGAGTTAAAATAGATATTTTTTGTTTGTGATTTAATATTATATAGGATACTACAAAATTCTTTTCAAGTAAAAGGTTTAATTTACAAATTCACTAATTAGTCTGGCATTCTAATTGACTAGAATATTCTTTCAGCTGGGAAGGTGGCTCAGTGGTTGAGTGCTTGCCTTGCATGCCTGAGGCCCTGGGTTTGATTCCTCAGCACCACATAAGCAAAAAGAAAAAAGCCAGAAGTGGCGCTGTGGCTCAAGTGGTGGAGCACTAGCCATGAGCTGAAGAGCTGAGGGACAGTGCCCAGGCCCAGACTTCAGGCCCCACAACCGGACCTTCATAAATAAAATATAATATTCTTTCAAGGGAGATATAATAAGAACTTAGTTAATAGATAATTCCAACAGTTCATGTGTAAGAAGATAATGTGAATAATCTAGACAAACTGTCAACAAATTGATTATATTAATTTATATAGAAAAGGAGCAATCTTTTGAGACTTTGGTGTAATGTGGTATGAAGAGAGTAATTGTGTGACATCTTTTTTTTTCTACCTATACATAACACAGGAAGAAATTTTCTTAATTATGTACCTCTGTATACAATGAGAAAAATGCTAGGATGGAGGTTTGTTTTTATTTTGTTTTTGTTGCTTGTTTTGTCCTAGGGCTTAACCTCAGGGCTTGGGCACTGTCCCTGAGCCTGTTTTTGCTCCAGGCTACTGCTCTACCACTTGAACCTCAGTGCCTCTTGGGTCTGGCTTTTCCTTATGACTTTATTGGAGGTAAGAATCTAAAGAAGCTTCCTGCCTGGGTGGGCTTTCAACCATAATCTTCAAATATTAATATTAATATATACAGATCTCCTGAATATCTATGATAGATAATATATATATATAATAATTATAAAATAAAATAAAAATAAATAATATTTGCAAGTGTTCTGATCTCAGGAATACCACTGTGGTGAAAATGATGTAGCAAAGTTTAGTGTAGTATTCTTGCCACAATAGGAAGGGCAACACATTAGGATAAGTGTAGTATTTTTTCACTATAGTGATAAAGTAGTCATGATGTGAATTTAGGGAATTTTAAGGTGCACCTTACAAGTTGGAAATTGTTGGGCTAGAATGACTTTATGGAAGAAAATTTGGGATTGATTGTCATAGAAATAATAGCTTACTCTGATGAAGAAATGTTTACTCTTAAGGAATTAATTATTATAGATACTTCTATTGTTATCCTCTACCAGAACGTGTCTATTTTTCCTGTTGACTTTTAAATATGTAATGCCTCATTGGAAACTGCATCTATTGCTGAATTAATTAAAATGCAAACAGTTAATGTTTTGAATGTCTCTGATATGGCATGTTCAGAATTTGAAAATGAGTAGTTAGTAGTCATAGGAATGTTGAGGAACAGATATATTCTGTCCTCTTAACAATTAGTGAGTTTTCAAAGTTAGTAGTTTCCATAGATTTGAACTGTTTTCTGTTTTATTTTTATTTTTTTTTAATTGTATTTTATTTTATTTGGGAACATACTGTACAGAGGGGCTACAATTACATGGGCAGGATAATGCATACATTTCTTACCAAGCATTGCAGCCTCCTCCTTTGTTTACACTTCACTTCCCTTCCCCGCCTCCCCCCTCCCCCCCACAATTTTACCCCCCTCCCCCCACCCAATTATACCCCGCTCCCCCCCCACACCGACATTGTAAAGCTGGTTTTGACATGACATTTTGTACTTCTCATTGTTGCAACAGGTCCACCTGAATCCTTAAACGACTTGTTTGTCCCCATCTCCTCCACATGTTATACTGACATCAATTATAGTGAAAGCGGGGGTTACACTGTGGGGGAGGGACATACAAAGCAACAAAGAAATAATCTTGTAAATGCGTTAGAAACACATGCATGAAAGAAACGAAAACATTAAAATACATATTTAAGGGTTCATTTTCCTAACATCACATTATCTGACCTTTTCCGCTTGACTCATACCTATACTAGATATTGCAAATAAGGGAAACCATGGGACCTATAGTTCTTTGGGCCTGGCTTACTTCACTTAATATAATTTTTTCCAAACCTTTCCATTTCCTAACAAACGGGGAAATGTCATTCTTTCTGGTGGAGGCATAGAATTCCATTGTGTATATATACCACATTTTCTTGATCCATTCATCTACTGAGGGGCATCTGGGTTGGTTCCATATCTTAGCTATGGTAAATAATGCTGCAATAAACATAGTTGTGCTGGTAGCTTTAGTGTGGTCTTGTTTGTAAACATTTGGGTAAATGCCCAAAAGTGGGATTGCTGGATCATAGGGGAACTCTATGTGAAGTCTTTTGAGGAACCTCCATACTGCTTTCCAAAGTGGTTGAACAAGTTTACATTCCCACCAACAATGAAGTAAGGTTCCTTTCTGTCCACATCCCCTCCAGCATCTGTTGTTGTTAGAGTTCTTGATTTTTGCTGTTCTAACTGGAGTGAGGTGATATCTCAATGTTGTTTTGATTTGCATTTCTTTTATGGCTAGGGATGTTGAACATTTCTTCATGTGTCTATTGGCCATCCTTCTTTCTTCTTCAGAGAAGCTTCTCTTTAAGTCTTTCGCCCACTTATTTATTGGGCAGTTGTTTCTTTGAGTATTTGTTGTTGGGTGGTTTAATTTTTTGAGTTCCAAGTATATTTTAGATATGAGACCCTTGTCCGTTGTATGGCTAGTAAAGATCTTCTCCCAATCGGTGGGCTTTCTATTGATCTTGCCAGCTATGTCATTTGCCCTGCAGAAGCTCTGCAATCTTATGCAATCCCATTTGTCCAACCTTTCTTTGATTTGTTGTGCTTCCGGGTCTCTATTCAGAAAATTTCGACCTGAGCCAAGGAGACCTAGGGTTTCTCCTATTCCATCCTGTAATGTTTTCAGAGTGTCTGCTTTGAGTTCAAGTTCTTTGATCCATTTGGAGTTGATTCTGGTGCAGGGTGATATATAAGGATCTAGCTTTAGTTTTCTACATGTAGTTAACCAATTTTGCCAGCACCATTTACTGAAGAGGCTGTCTTTCTTCCATTCTATTGTTTTAGCTTCCTTATCGAAGATTAGATGGCTGTAGGTCTGTAGGTTCATTTCTGGGTTTTCAATTCTATTCCATTGGTCCTGAGGTCTGTTCTTATGCCAATACCAAGCTGTTTTGATTACTATGGCTTTATAGTAGAGTTTGAAATTTGGTATTGATCTTCCTCCAGTAGTGTTCTTTCCGTTGAGGAGCGTTTTTGCTATTCGGGGTCTTTTATTGTTCCATATGAATTTTTGGATTGCCTCCTCTATTTCCTTGAAGAATGAGGGTGGAATTTTGATAGGTATCGCGTTGAATTTGTACATAGCCTTGGGAAGTATTGCCATTTTCACGATGTTAATCTTGCCAATCCAGGAGCATGGGAGGTTTTGCCATTTTTTAAGTTCTGTGTTGATTTCCTTTTTCAAGATTTTAAAGTTTTCATCATAGAGGTCCTTCACTTCTTTGGTTAAGTTAATTCCTAGGTATTTTATTTTTTGTGGGGCTATTACAAATGGAGTTGTTTTCCTAATTTCAGCCACACTTTTCTCATTGTTGGCATATAGAAAAGCCTTTGATTTTTGGGGGTTAATTTTATAAACTGCTACTTTGCCAAAGTTTTGAATCAGCTTGAGTAATTTGGGAGTGGAGTCTATGGGATTCTTTAAATACAAGATTATGTCATCTGCAAAGAGGGAGAGTTTTATTTCTTCTTTCCCTATTTGGATCCCCTTTATGTCTGCATCTTGTCTTATTGCTGTAGCTAGGCATTCTAATACTAGATTGAAGAGAAGTGGAGAGAGTGGGCATCCTTGTCTTGTTCCTGAGTTAAGAGGAAATGGCTTTAGTTTTTCACCATTGAGTATAATGCTGGCTGTAGGCTTGTCATATACAGCCTTTATTGTATTGAGGAATGTTCCATGGATTCCTAATTTTTCCAGAACCTTCATCATAAAGGGGTGTTGGATCTTGTCAAATGCTTTTTCTGCATCTATTGAGATAAGGATGTGGTTCTTATTCTTGATCCTGTTGATGTGATGAATAATATTAATTGATTTGCGTATATTGAACCAGCTTTGCATCCCTGAAATGAATCCTGTTTGATCATGGTGTATGATTTTTTGGATGAATTGTTGAAGTCGATTGGCCAAAATTTTGTTGAGAAGTTTTGCATCAATGTTCATCAAAGAAATGGGTCTGTAGTTCTCTTTCTTTGATGAGTCCCTGCCTGGTTTTGGGATGAGGGTTATGATGGCTTCATAGAATGTGTTCGGTAGTGAGCTTTCTCTTTCAATTTCATTGAAGAGTTGGAGGAGTATTGGTGTGAGCTCTGCTTTGAAGGCCTTGTAAAATTCCGCTGTAAAACCATCTGGTCCTGGACTTTTCTTAGCTGGGAGGTCTCTTATTGCTGTTTCTATTTCAATGCTTGATATGGGCCTGTTAAGCTGCTTTAACTCATCTTGGTTTAGTTTTGGCATGCCAATATTTGCTAGGAAAAGGTCCATTTCTGTCAAGTTCTCAAACTTATTAGCATAAAGTTTTGAGAAGTATTCCCTTATAATGTTCTGAATCTTGGTTGTTTCCGTGGTGATGTTTCCATTCTCATCTCTGAGTTTATTAATTTGGGTGTGTTCTCTCCTTTTTCTGATAAGGTTTGCTAAGGGTCTGTCAATTTTGTTAAGTTTTTCAAAGAACCAACTCTTTGTTTTGTTGATTCTTTTTATAGTTTTTTTGGATTCTAATTCATTTAATTCTGATTTAATTTTGATTATTTCTTTCTGTCTACTGGATTGGGGTTTATCTTGCTGCTCTTTTTCAAGGAGGTTTAGATGTGTCATTAAATTGTTAGTTTCCGATCTCTCCAATTTGTTGATGTAGGAGCTCAGAGCTATAAACTTGCCTCTGAGTACTGCCTTTGCTGTGTCCCAGAGGAGCTGGTAATTTGTGTGTTCATTTTTGTTGAATAGCATGAACATTTGAATTTCCTTTCTAATCTCTTCCATGACCCACTCATGATTCAGCAGTGTGTTGTTCAGCCTCCATGTGATACTGGACTTTCTTTGGTGGCTTTTGGTGTTGAGATCTAATTTTATTCCCTTGTGGTCAGAGAGAATGCAAGGTATAACTTCAATGTTTCTGAATTTAGACAAGTTTGCTTTGTGGCCTAAAATGTGGTCTATTTTAGAAAACGTTCCATGTGCTGCTGAGAAGAATGTGTATTCTGTTGCTGCTGGGTGAAATGTTCGGTAAATGTCTGTTAAGTCTAGTTGATCTATGCAGCTGTTTAGATCTGCGGTTTCTCTGTTGAGTTTTGCTGAGTTGATCTATCTAGTGGGGAGAGTGGTGTGTTAAAATCCCCAACAATTAATGTCTTTGGATCTATATGGGATTTGAGGGAAAGTAGTGTTTCTTTGATAAATTTGGGTGCTCCATTGTTTGGCGAATAGATATTTAGAATTGTAATATCCTCCTGAAGGAGAGATCCTTTAATTAGTATGTAGCGACATTCTTTATCTCTTCTCACGAATTTTAGTTTGAAGTCTATTTTATCTGATATTGGGATTGCAACTCCCGCCTGTTTATGAGGGCCGTTTGCTTGGTAGCTTTTGTTCCAGCCTTTAACCTTGAAAATATGTTTGTTTTTACGGGCAAGATGTGACTCCTGCAGGCAGCAGATAGAAGGGTCTTGTTTTTTAATCCAACTAGATAGTCTATGTCTCTTAATTGTAGAGTTCAGTCCGTTAACGTTAAGAGATAGGACTGAGAGGTATTTGGGGGTTCCTGCCATGTTATCCACCTTCGTGGGGGCTGTGAAAACTGGGTTCTTCCTAAGGTTCTTGGATTCTCAGTTTGGGTGCAGTTTCTTGGCATTTGTTGCGTTCTTGTTGGTTTTCTATGTGTAGGACATCTTTAAGAAGCTTTTGCAGGGCTGGTTTGGTGGAGATGTATTGTTTCAATTTTTCTTTGCTATGGAAGGTTTTTATTTGGCCTTCAGTTATGAAGGAGAGTTTAGCTGGGTACAGTATTCTTGGTTGATAGTTGTTTGTTTTTAGGGCATGGCATACGTCATTCCAGGCTCTTCTTGCTTTGATTGTCTCTGCTGAGAAGTCTGAGGTGATTCTAATTGGTTTCCCTTTATAGGTGATTAACCTTTTCTCCTTGACAGCTTTAAGGATCTTTTCCTTGGTCTGGGTTGATCCTGTGTGGATTATAATGTGACGGTGGGATGTCCTATTCTGGTCTGGTCTATTTGGGGTTCTAAAAGCTTCTTGTATCTGAATAGGCCTATCTTTTTGTATGTTTGGGAAGTTCTCTGCTAGGATCCTGTTAAACAAATTTCCTAGACCATTAACTTCTGTTTGTAGGTGCTCCTCTACACCCATTATCCTTAGATTGGGCCTTCTGATGGTGTCTTCCAGGTTTTGGATAGACCTATCATATTTCTTGGACTTGTCTTGGATGGTTGTATGTTCTTTCTCTATAATATCTAGGCTGTCTTCAATCCCTGAGATTCGATCTTCTGCATGGTCTAACCTGCTGTCAAGACTCTCTACTTTGTTTTTTATCTCTTTTCCTTCTAATTGGTCAGCTTTGATGGCTTCAAGTTCTTTGTTGAAGCTCTGTTTTAGGTCTTGTATGAATTTCTTTACTTCCTTAATTTGGTGTTCAGTGTTTGTTCTCAGATCACTTAGTTGATTGGTTATGGTTTCTTTGGACTCCCATTCCTTCTGTTGGGTTCCATTCAGCATTCCCTTTGTGGTCTCCCTGACTTCCTTCAGCTCTTTGTTAATGGATTCCATGAATGCCTTTAGTGATCTTTGTGTATTCTCTACCTGGTCTCTTAATTCGTGAATTACTCTTTGATTAGTTTCCTCCCTTCTGTGGGATTCCTGCAGTTCTCTTTGAGTGTTCTCTGCCTGCTCACGCCATTCCTCCCTTTCTCTTTGAGTATTCTCAAGTTGTTCATGCAAATCCTGTATCAGTTTTTGAGAAGCTTCCTCACGCTTATTATATTCCTGTATAAACTTCTGGGATGCCTCCTCTCTCTCCCTATCACGCTCATACAGAGTCCTTTGTACATTGTCAAACTTCTCATTTATCATGTTTGCTATTAGTGTTTGTAGAGCTATTTGGGAACTCTCCTCTGGATTATTCTTTATCTGTTCTAATCCCTGATTATCAAGGTTGGGAATTGAGATACCCGAATTTGCCATTTTTTTTGTGTTTTTCCGGCTTCCTCGGCCCATTTGAGATAAAGATTGCACCAGTTTTGTGCTAGAACACTATCTTAAGGCAACCATCAACCAAAGTTTGCATTTGTACAGTCAATAGTCTACAGATACAATCTAGTTCAACAGATACATCTATTCAACATCAAACGACTATATGTTAAAAGACTTCGAACCGCAGAAAAGAATTTGGAAAACCAGAAATTATTAGGATTAGGGAGAGATGTGGGTAAAAAATGGGAATAGATTGGTGTGGGGAGGCACAGGGAGAGTTAACTATGTCCTATTCACAATGCAGGAAATGAGTTGGGTAGGATGCAAGTAGAGAGAGAGAGCAAAAGAAGAGACGGAAAGGGGAATAAAGAGAGACCAGAAAAAGAATAGAAACGTAAAAATTAATGTTATTATAGAGGTTAAAAGACCGTCTATTTAGAGAGGAATGTGAATATGTTCAGAGAAGGGGAGGGACATAGAGGAGATGTGAAAAGCTTTAAGGATGGGAACGGGAGAAGAAAAGATCAGAAGTTCAGTAGAGCTAGATAAAAAACAAAAAGATAATTAAGAAAGAAAGAAAAAGGGAAAGAAGACAAGAAAAGAAAGGAAAACTCTCATTCACGTATTCCTAAAATAAAAATTATAAGATGAGAAAAAAAAAGTTACTGGAAAACAATTATTTTTTCAGAAGAGGCAAAAATTAAAGATTAATAAAAGTTTTAGAAGGGAAAAAATTTATATATATATATATATATATATATATATATATATATATATATATATATATATATATATATATATGGTAACAAAAAACAAAAAACAAGCAAAAAAAAAGAAAAGAAGAAGAAGAAGAAAAAAAGAAAAAAAAAGAAAAAAAAGTCTTTTGATTTTTTTTGGGGGGGGGGAGGAGTGGGAAGAATCCTGTATCTCCCTTTTGTCTGCAACCAGTCTCTTGTTGGAGTCTCTGGTCAGCTTGAGGTCCTGTGGCTTGATTGGTTTCTTAAGTCGGTTGGTTGGAAGAGGTAGAAAAATGCTCTGCTTTACCCAAGATTTTGAGATCCCCCTCCCAGGTTAGTTTTCTGGGAGGGTGGTCTGCTTTGAGAGTCACAAAAGAGGGGGATGTGGTGATGAGAGTATGTTCTGGGTAGAGTTGAGGCCTTTCAACAAACAGTAGCTTTTCCCTGGGGCTATTTTGTGATAAAGCTCACAGTGCCCAGCCTGGAGCCATTCTCCGGGTTTCTGTTTTTCAATTGATTGTGGTGGCTGCTAGAGGGAGGGGCAGCCTCTGGCTCTGGTTACCCAGTGAGGGAAGGCACTCCGATGGCTGGCGCCTGAGCTGGGTGACTTTTCCCTGGATGGAGCTGAGTCTGGCAGGTCACTTCGCCGTTAAGTTCTTGTGACCTGCTAAATGACTCATTTTATTCCAAGGCCTGAGCTGGAGCTAGCAGCTCCTCAGAGCTTTGTCGGTATCCAAGATGGAGATCACCGGTGCTGGGGGGGGAGGGGTGGCCTTCCCTCCTCTGCTCCCTGAGGAGTGAGGATGTCGGGCTTGTACTCACGCCGAGTCTTGGATCCTGGGTCGTCTCTGGTCTGCAAACAGCAGGATGAAGATGTTCGCTCCTTGTCGGTTCTTGTTGGTGTTGAGTAGAATCCGCTCGTCCGCTGCGTCTGGCTCCTTTGTCCCCAACTCTCTGTGTCTCAGGTATGACTCCGCGGTCGCCACCGTGGCCCCGCCGCCGGAGCGGCAGCTGGTGCGTTTCCTTGGCTTCCCCTCTCTTGTCTAACTCTCTGTCCTGTGATGACACACTTGGTGTGATTCTCTGGCTTAGGACTGTTCACTGGAACTCTAAAACTCCTTTCTATGTGAGAGCTTGTTCAGATTCCAGCTTCTCCTCCGCCATCTTCCCGGAACCCATCTGTTTTCTGTTTTAGAATGAGACAATACTAAAATAATGTTTTTTAAAAAATAATGGCAATTGTATTCTGACAATATTGTATAGTTTGATAACATTCATGTTGATGTCCCTCTGATAAATAAAGAGGTAACTCAAATTAGCAGGCCAAATGTTCATTTTTATAAAAGATAATACACATAGAATAATATTTACTATACCAATACAGTGAAATTATATATTATGCAGCTCATTTTAAGTTAATTTTTTTGTCAAGGTGATATATAGAAGGGGTTGCAGTAATTGTAAGGTAGTGGATATATAACATCTCAAAATTTTTACCCCTCCCTTATTTTTCTGACACTTTTCCTTCACCCCAATACTCCTCACAAGTTGTAAAGTAAATTTCTAACATGTTGTCTTGTGAGTGTTGCTATTGCATTGGTTTTCCATTTGTCCTTTGTTGGGCCATTTTATTGTTACGTTTCCCTTGCCAAATGAAGATAAATGTATATATAATACACAGGATACTGAAATCAAATACAACAGTGGACAAAAAATAGAGGAAAACACAAAAGAAAAAAGAAATCACATAGTACATTAAAAAAAACAACCACAAAGTAAAACCTCTATTTCAATATCTAGGAGTTTATTTTGCTCAGCATCATTTTCTGTGGTCATTTATACATAGCTATTGAGCCATTCTACTCATCTGCTAGGACTATCCTAGATATTTCCTAGTTATTACAAATGAGGGAAACCATGGAATCTGTTTCTTTGTGTCTTGCTTATTTTTCTTAGTAGGATTTTTCCAGCTCTTTCCATTTCCTTATGAATTGGAAGCATAGAATTCCTCCGTACATATATAAAACACATTTTTTTCAATTCCCTCATCTACTGAGTGGTATATCGGTTTAAAACATGATTGCATGTAAGTATCACTTAAGGCCATTCAAAATGACAGATGGCAACTCAGCAGATATACTAATGTTATGATTTCCAAATAAAACAGTATTTTATGGTGGCAGAAGTGTTGAGATATCTGAATGAATCTAATGTATATCTTGCACTGAATTAGGCAGGAAGATATCCAATATCATATAGGATAAAAATGGTAGTGACAAAATATTTCCCTTGAGAAAGATATAGGAGGCTGCCAGAAGTATGAATTAGTTCAGATAATTTGAAGAATTTAGAAATGCAAGCTCAATTATGACTCTTTACATAATAATCATGTAAGTGGAAGGGCAAAATAAGGGTAAGAGAAGAAAATAACTGACAGCAGACAATTTTCCCAAGTTACAGTACAAAAAAATATAATCTATAACTACCAAATTAAAGAGATCCCAATATAATATGTCCCACTTAATTTAGGTACATGCAGAATTTTACTTGGCTTTTTCCTACTCTAATGCTCCAAAATAAATGAATACTTATAAGAAAAGTTATGTGATTGCCATTGCTTCAACTTGAACACTAACTGTGATAAGCCCTCTTTGTTTGATTTTTGCACTTGGAAAATAGTCCCGAAGTAGATGGTGTTGTGGCTGATTAGAGTCAGAGTTAGGGGCTTCTATTGTACAA
Source organism: Dipodomys merriami (assembly GCF_024711535.1). Taxonomy (NCBI): domain Eukaryota; kingdom Metazoa; phylum Chordata; class Mammalia; order Rodentia; family Heteromyidae; genus Dipodomys; species Dipodomys merriami. Next base: position 3,753,336 of record NW_027202360.1, on the reverse strand, counting down.
TTATCCCAGAATAGTTTAAAGCCGTTTTTCCCCAAGACATCCAACTACATTGTCAAACTGTATTTTGAACACACCCTCACACCTGAGCACATTATTTGAAATTATACTTCAGTTTTTCTTGGCACATTCTACTTTGTGCCTTTGTCTTTTTTGCACATTCCTTTTGAGTTCATAGTTGCTCTATTTCCATTTCATCTGTACAAACTGCAAAGAACATTGTTCAACTACCACTTCTTGTTTGCACATGCCCAGTCTATGTATGAAAGTACTTTGTCCATGTTAAGCAATAGAGTAATACTCACTCTCTGAGGAGAAAACTTCCACAATATAATCCTATGCCCACATTAGAGGATGTAGAATTTAAAGTATTTTGAGACAGTGATATTAGAAGTGAAAGGCTCCTTAGGGAAATTTTCCTGGAGCTCATTAGTTTACCCTAAAGAAATAAAAATATCCACAAAATTTGGAGCTAATTACTAAGTATCTGAATTAACATTAGATCCTAGATGTTGTTTTAATACAAGTCATGATTGTATTATTGTTACAACAGAAACCTTCACAACTTGGCAATGTGTATGAGAAAATGAAAGAAAGGCATTAAAGCAAAATGTCTTATCTTTTTAGGCATTTAATCCTAGTGGTGAGGGTAATGTCTGAACTCTTTCATTCAATAAAAGCTTGAAATTTATAAGAACACTTTCCTACATATACAAATTTGTGTCAGGTTGATAGACAGGGTTATTTCAGCATGGAGATATACCTAACAAAAATTACATTTCAATAGAGTATTTGGAAGTTATGATGTGTCAATAGCTATTGAAGCATTTTCTATTTTAAAGAAGAATCAATTTGAGGAGTCTTCAGTCACATCAGTAAAGCTGTATGTTCAACTTAATACTTGGTGTTACTTGTCCTACATTTTTAATGAGTAGGCTGATAAGATATCCAAACATATCTAAATATATTTCAATAAAATCCCGAACTGATATGGATAGATGAGTCACTAATTGGAACTGTAGGACAAATTACGCTTGTCTGTGCTTTAGTTCAATCTATAATCTCCTGGATAAATAAAGTTTTCAAAAATGTTCACAGAATACCTCTAAGAAAAGTTCATGACAGTTATATCTGTATAATATTTCTAAGGTCAGGATTAAAGCATTTGTTCCCAACATTGAGAATCAACAGGACCTGTTGAATTTATTGGTCCAGAATTTTATGTCTTCACATTCATAGCTCAACATTTTATCAATATGACTTTCACCAAAACACTGTTCTTATTGATCTTGTCTATGTCCTTTTACTTTTCAAATCCAAATAGTAGATTTCCTTACTGAAATTTCTTTCCTTCTTTTTCTTCTGTAAATCTGTGTTTATTACCTTTTTGTTTCCTTATTTGTCTCTTTCCTCCAATCTTGTCCACACTGGTACTCACATTGTTCACACTTTTGTCAGAACTTTCCTTTTCCTCTTCCCTTTAATAATGTTCCTGAATTTATCATTACATTTCATATTCATGTTCGTGGATATTTTGATGTTGTTCATATAGACCTATCTTGGCATCTATTTAACATAAACCTTAGAACTATCAGAGAGTTTATTTTCATTTAAATCCATCTTTTCCTCCTGAAATCCTTATCACCAAGAATGTAACTAACACAGTTAGGAGACAGAGATGTGAAAACACTTTATATTTCTTCTTACCCTACCTCCATCCATAGATAAGATGAATGATCAAGATTTTTTCAGTTTCTGTCATAATGTAATTTCTATGTACTCCTTTTTATGCCCCTGACACCAGCCTATTGCAAATACTCATCACCAGTCACTCAGTCCTAAAACAACTGTTTACAAAGTATGCATTTTTCCCCATAGTCTTTTCATATTGGTCCTCTCCTTCACCAAATGACTCTCCTTGCAAGCACACAGAGTAAAGAACTCAGAGAAAAATTCTAGTACCATTATTTACTAACAACATTGACTGTTGGTCTTATATTTCTCATCTGTAAATGGATGTAATCTACTAGAAATATTGAAGACTATATTTGTTGAATTCTAGAGCAAGGAAAAAGAAAGTAAACAGTCCTTCCATTTTCTACCTTAGCTTACAAATAAGGAAAGAATCAAATTCAGTTTGTTGGTATAAAGTCAGAAATAGTTTCATGCAGAAATAAAAATAAATTTTAACTCCTGGCTCTGTAGCTTGTGTCCTTTTATGGTAACTGCAGTTATGTAAGTGGTATTATGTAAATTGTATCATGTATTTATAGCTGTCATGAAGAACATTTTCTTAATATATCATTGGTAAACATTGATTATTGAATAGTATCTATATGAGAATGTTATTTGAACTAATCACACTAAGTTGAAACCTACATCTTAGTCCATCAAAATACGGAAATAAATGATTTTATTTATAAGAAAATAATACCACCAAGAACAGTGAGTATACATTAGAAAGACCGCTGGAATAACATTACGGTTTTTACTGTCTCTACCTGTTTATGTGATTGTATTTCTTGATATTCAAACTCTCCTCTTGTTATTCTGGTTCTTTTTTTTTCTTTTTGGTTCGTCATGGGGCCTGGACTCTGGGCTTGGCACTGTCCCTCAGCTCTTCAGCTCAATGCACTCTACCACTTGAGCCACAGTGCCACTTCCCGCTTCTTCTGCTTATGTGGTGCTGAGGATTCAAACCCAGAGCCTCATGTAGGCAAGGCCATCACTCTGCCTCTGAGTCAGCTTCCCAGCCTTCCTCTTGTTATTGTTATTGTATGTAATCCAACTCTGTTTATAACTATGCATTCAATGTGGGAAATTTAGCTTCAAAGATATCTAAAGATTTTTTTTTTCCTTTTCAATCACACCATCGTCATTATCGGGCTACACTGTGGTAATCATCCTCTCCATAAAAATTATTATTAGTATCATAAGTGCTAATTATTGAACGTTGGATTTGTGTCTATGATTTTATTATTATTTGTCTTTTGATTAATAATTTTAATGTTACCACTCTGCATGCATCCATATTGAAATTTTGAACAAATAAACAAAAAAAACTAAACCATATCAGGTTGCTTCACTATGTGCTTATAACAAATTATGGAATAGATTTTTTGAAGCATTGAAAATTCCTAATCAGTATGAATTAACTTCCTCCCTCTCCTTTACTACAAACAAATATTTAAGTTTGGGCAGAACCTTTTCAAGTAATACACTGTAAATATTACTACAATATCATATGTATATCTTCAATTCCCTTGAAAGTAATAAACTCTACTTTCTATTGAAATATTAGTTATTTTATTCTAGGAAACTTTTAGAAAAATATAGTGTATATCTTTGAAATGAAAAAGGTCAAGAATAGTAACATGAAAATTTTAGAGGGTGTCTGTTAAATATATATATATATATATATATACATATATATACATATATATATAAATGTTATGTGTAAAATAGTACATTTTTAGAGATTATTTGTCATCAGAAATATATACATATATCTAAATTTATTTGCAGAATGATATAAATCCTAGTGAAACAAACATCTTAAAACATAATTAAAATTAAAAAAAAAAATACTTCATGAAACCAAGTGCCGGTAACTCACCCTAATAATATGAGCTATTCTGGGTGCTGAGATCTTAGAATTGTTTTCAAAACCAGCCCAGACAGAAAAGTACTTATTAAATTCTTATCTCCAATTAACCACTGAAAACAGGAATTAGCTCTTTTCCTCAATTTCTGGAGTGCTGTCTTTGAGCATAAAAATAATTAGGGACAATGCCCAGGCCTTGCAAACAACACCACCACCAACAAATTGTATCATATTAATTTCACAAAGGCATCTTTTAACTGCTGTGAACATTTCTTAGAAACATGAATACATACCCCTGGAAAATGTTAAGTAAAAAAGTATAGAATATTTATGTCTGTGTTAAAGACATGACTATTTATACTGTTTAAGATATTTAGGTAATCATTAGAAGTTAAGAATAATGATAGGTAGGTCATATACTGGGAGTGGTTTTTTATTCTATTTTTTATTCTATTTTACAATAGTAATAAAATGATATTTACAATGCTTATATAAAATTACTCTTGCTTGGTATTTGAATTATCATAAGTGTTAAATGTTTTTAAATGATTTCCAAAGCAAAGGAGTATCAATTCTTTTGTGATTTCAAAACAATTAAGAAAATGATTTCAAGGTTGGTTCACTCTAAGTCTATATTTGTTTTATTGTTCTAGTTTTCATATGTTTGTAGAAATTGAAATTCCAAAAATTTAATGGATATTGGCATTCAGCAACATCTTCACATACACTAATATTGGATTCCCTTAAGTGGAATTGCTTTATTTTATTGTTACTTTCACCAGTAAATCAAGATGATTGTGTATTTTGTTCTTTTCATTGCTTTGGGCTCTTATCTTGAGAATACGTTTTTCCTAGCAAAGTAGAGATAAGCAATTGGATTGAACAAGTAACATATGACTTTCATAAAATGCAGATGCATAGATTTGTGTCTTCTGTAATTTGCTAAAAGTTTCCTCCAGAAAAGTTTCTCAATTAATTAGAAATTTTTTCCTTTCCCCTCCACAAATTATACCGACATCAAATACAGTGAAAGCAGAGGTTATACTGTGGGGGAGGGACATACAAAGCAACAAAGAAATAATCTTATAAATGTGTTAGAAACAATCGCATGAAAGAAAAAAAAACATTTGAATACATATCTTAGGGTTCATTTCCCTAACATCACCTTATCTGACCTTTTCTGCTTGACTCAGTCATATACTAGATATTGCAAATAAGGGAAACCATGGGGGAAAAATAGGGATACAGGTGAACCCATTGCAACAGTGAGATGTACAAGTCGAAAAATGAACCTTACAACAGTGGGGGGGGGGTAGCGGGGAGGATTGGGTGGGGCGGCGGGGGAGGATGGGAAGGGATAGGAAGGGCAAACAAAGGAGTAGGCTACAATGCTTGATAAGAAATATACTCATTATCTTGCCTATGTAATTGTAACCCCTCTGTACAGTTTTTTCACAATAAAAATAATAAAAATAAAAAAAATTACTTATCACATATACTTTTGGATTGAGTTATCTCTGTATAAACTCAAACGGACAAAATACCCTCAAAATAAACAGAAATCACATCTTTGTTTTAAATGCAGCAGTTTACAAAGAGTATTTAGCCAGCACCAAAAATATCTTTTTAGCAATTCTGCAGTTTGTGTGAAGAAGTTTTAACAATAGTTTTTTTTCCTGACATGCAATTCACTTACAATATAATATCTTCTTTTATTGTATACATTTTAGTGCTTTGGAAGTGAATTGTACCTTCATAGGTTTTCAAAGCCTAATTTTCACAAACTTGTATTTCTTCAAATAGAAATGCTGTAAATTTTAGAACAGACATTAAAATAGATATAAAATTCAGTTAGAGGAATTTGCCCAGCATATATTCTCTATAGTGTGTCTTTTCAAAATTTGTCTTTGGGGATCATATCCAGGGTCTCACACCTACTATTCAAGTTCACTGTCAATTAACTACATTCTCTGTCCAAAAAAGTTTTTTACTTCTGTTTAATACATTCATAAAAGTGTAATACCTGAATCCTGTACAATTCTTTCACCTTTGAAGATTTGAAAACTTGTTTGCTAAAATGATTGCAGTATTATACAAATCGATCACTATGAGAAGGATATCAATTTATCCACAAATGCATTACTATATTTTGGGTCCTCTTTTTATATTATGGTCATACTAGTGAGTTTTCTTTTTATTATTTCTTAGACACTAAAGGGAAGCTTATTTCATATGTTCCTCCTATTGACTATTAAATTACATATGTTATTTAAAGAAATATCTTATTCAGGAAAAAATTTATATAGAATTAGAAGATAGAAAAATACTTAAGTTTCAGAATCACTATAGCATTAACTTTGTAGCATTAACAAATCTGTGCCCTCTGTTGGATATGTTTTCATTTCTGTTATACTGTCCCTTGAGTTATGAAATGTTATCACTTGATATAATCCACTTCTTGCTTTTCTTTAGCCCCTAATGTTTTCCATGTCAAATTTTTAGAAACCTTTACTGATCAATGTCATGAATTTTTACATTTAATTCTTATAGGTTTTTACAATTCACATTTAGTTTGATAATCATTTTTTATAAGATTTGAGGTAGGCCATGTGCCAGTGGCTCATGCCTGTAATCCTAGCTACTCAGGAGGCTGACATCTGAGGATCGTGGTTTAAAGCCAGCCTGGGCAAGAAAGTCCATGAGACTGTTATCTCCAATAAACCACTAGAAAACGGGAAGTTTTTGCTGTTGCTCAAGTGGTAGAGTGCTCACCTTGAGCTGAATAGCACATGGGCAGCGCCCAAGCCCAGAGTTCAAACCCCATGACCGGCAGACAAACAAACAAACAAAGGATTGAGGTAGTAGTCTAAGATCATTCTTTAAATGTAGAGAGGCAATAGTGCCAACACAACCATTTAAGTTTCTGTTTTTATTTCATAAAGTCATAGCATCCTTTTCAAAATCTGTGGATCATAAAACTAAGAATTTATTTTTGACAAATCTGTTACCTTCTTCTATGTGTCTGTTCTTATAGTAGAACTATGTTATCTTCACTACTAAACATGGTAATACTATTAAAAGCTATTATGAAGGCTCAAGCTACACCATTTTACAAGATTTCTCTGACTGACCTGTATTCCTTGAATTTACATATGAGATTATTGAGCAGGTGGACCAATATTCTACAGAGATATCTAAATATTTGATAGTCACTCATATTTCACACCTTGTGAAAATACAAACCCCTGATATTATATATAGAAAATGTCTTAGAGACTGCTCAATGAAACTAAAATTAACTTAGGAATGAGTTAAGATTTAGATAGCAGTACAGCATAATAAAGTTGAATGATAACTACTTCAGCTGCACTGCAGAACAGAGTGAGAGGGAGAAGAATGGTGGACCACAGGGGAGCTCTATGTCATTGGTATTGTTTCAAAAAACAGAAAGAAATCAGAGAAGAGAAGGAGAAAAATAAAGTGTCCTGAATCTAGTTTCTTTTTAATCCACCTGATAGATTGGACTGAAAGTCAGATAACATGGGAAAAATAAAATAGAAAATAAAGCATTGTATAGAGCTGTTATAATGTAAAGAAGCTGTACTAGGAATATAATTAATTTCCAAATAAATAAGAGAAAGAATAACAATAACAATTGCTAACGTGGATAGAAAATGGATCACATTTTATCATACATAATTTTGAAAAAACATACTAGGAATGAAAATTTCAAAGACATAATTTAAAATACAATTTGTATTATAAGTAGATAATATAGCTCAGAGGTAAACCACTGGCCTAACATATGTGAAGCAATTGTGTGATCTCCCAAGCATTACAAAGTACACACAAAGCACACACACAAAAAAACACATAAACACACACACACACACCACATACACACATTTGTTATTATCATATTAAACAGGAAATTTCCACAAATAGTAAAATTATTTTAAAATATGAAATCATAATATTGCTCATAATATTTAAAAGTTTAGTAGAAATAAAATAGTCACAAGATTCTTGGATTCTTTTTTTAAATTTTTACTTTTTATTGTGAACATATTGTACAGAAGGGTTACAATTTCATGGGGAAGATAATGAGTACATTTCTTATCAAGCATTGTAGCTTCCTCATTTCTTTACCTTCACATCCCTCCCCAGCCTCCCCCAGCCCCGCGGCACCAAAGTTGTAAAGTTCGTTTTCAACATGAAAACTTGTACTTCTCATTGTTGCAATGGGTCCACCTGTATCCTTATTTAAACCACTTGTTCTACCCCTCCCCCCCCACAAATTATACCGACATCAAATACAGTGAAAGTAGGGGTTACACTGTGGGGGAGGGACATACAAAGAAACAAAGAAATAATCTTATAAATGCGTTAGAAAGCAATGCATCAGAGAAAAAGCAATTAAATACCTATCTAAGGGTTCATTTTCCTAACATCACCTTATCTGACCTTTTCTGCTTGACTCATACATATACGAGATATTGCAAATAAGGCAAACAATGGAAACTATGTTTCTTTGGGCTTGGCTTACTTCACTTAATATAATTTTTTCCAAGTCTTTCCATTTCCTAACAAATGGGGCAATGTCATTCTTTCTGATGGAGGCATAGGATTCCATTGTGTATATATACCACATTTTCTTGATCCATTCATCTACAGAGGGGCATCTGGGTTGGTTTCATATCTTAGCAATGGTAAATAATGCTGCAGTAAAATAGTTGTGCACGTAGCTTTAGTGTGGTCTTGTTTGTAAACATTTGGGTAAATGTCCAAAAGTGGGATTGCTGGGTCATAGGGGAACTCTATGTGAAGTCTTTTGAGGAACTTCCATATTACTTTCCAAAGTGCTTGAACAAGTTTACACTCCCACCACCAATGAAGTAAGGTTCCCTTCTGTCCACATCCCCTCCAGCGTCTGTTGTTATTAGAGTTCTTGATGTTTGCCATTCTAACTGGTGTGAGGTGGTATCTCAGTGTTGTTTTGATTTGCATTTCTTTTATGGCTAGGGACGTTGAGCATTTCTTCATGGGTCTATTGGCCATCATTCTTTCTTCTTCAGAGTAGTTTCTCTTTAAGCCTTTAGCCCACTTCTTTATTGGGTGGTTATTTCTTTGAGGATTTGTTGTTCTGGGATTTAATTTTTTGAGTTCCAAGTATATTTTAGATATGAGACCCTTGTCCGTTGTATGGCTATTGAAGATCTTCTCCCAATCCGTGGGCTTTTTATTGATCTTGCTAGCTACGTCCTTTGCCATGCAGAAGCTCTGCAACTTCATGCAATCCCATTTGTCCAACCTTCCTTTGATTTGTTGTGTTTCCGGGTCTCTATTAAGAAAATTTTGGCCTGTGCCAAGGAGACCTAGAGTTTCTCCTATTCCATCCTGTAATGTTTTCAGATTGTCTGCTTTGACTCCAAGGTCTTTGATCCATTTGGAGTTGATTCTGCTGCAAGGTGATATATATATGCATCTAGCTTTAGTTTTCTACAAGTAGTTAACCAATTTTTCCAGCACCATTTACTGAAGAGGCTGTTTTTTTTCCATTCTATTTTTTTAGCTCCCTTATTTAAGATTAGATGGCTCTAGGTCTGTAGGTTCATTTCTGGGTTTTCAATTCTATTCCATTGGTCCTGAGGTCTGTTCTTGTGCCAGTAAAGAGCTGTTTTTATTTCTATGGCTTTATAGTAGAGTTTGAAATTTGGTATTGATATTCCTCCAGCGGTGTTCTTTCTGTTGCGGAGCGTTTTTGCTATTTGGGGTCTTTTATTGTTCCATATGAATTTTTGGATTGCCTCCTCTATTTCCTTGAAGAATGAGGATGGAATTTTGATAGGTATCGCATTGAATTTGTAGATAGCCTTGGGAAGTATTGCCAATTCACGTTGTTAACCTTTCCAATCCAGGAGCATGGGAGTTTTTGCCACTTTCTAAGTTCTGTTTTGATTTCCTTTTTCAAGTTTTTAAAGTTTTCATCATAAAGGTCCTTCACTTCTTTGGTTAAGCTAATTCCTAGGTATTTTAGTTTTGTGGGGCTATCACAAATGGAGTTGATTTCCTAATTTCAGCCACACTATTCTCATTGTTGGGATACAGAAAAGCAATTGACTTTGGGGGGTTAATTTTATACCCTTGTAATTTGCCAAAGCTTTGAATCAGCTTGAGTAATTTGGGAGTGGCTTCTTATATATTAAGTAAATTGAAAATTAAGAATTAAAGGACATGAGAAATTTGTAAATAAAGTTTTAAGTAATAAACATTTTGAAATATGTGTCCTTTTATTTTGACAAAAGATTGATGTTACTAGTGTTTTAACTCAAGATTTAGAATATGATAACCAGGTGCTCTATATCTTGCTAGGGATGGCTATATCTCTAATCATTTCACTCTGGAAATTTTATGATAAGGTCTCATATTTTCTCAGTCTCTCCGAATTACAAACCCTATTTACACTTCCCCCAATAGTTAGAAAATGGAAACCACAAATCACTATGCCTAGCTCAAACATTTCCAAAAAGTGACCAAGTAATAAAGCCTTTTTAAATAAAGTATGTGCTTCTTGAAAATACAGTATTTGTTACATGTACAAATATGTACAAATATGTTTAGAACTATAAGAAAATAAATTTATTTAAATTCACAAACCACATAAAATTTAAGAAAATAATTTGTACATATTCACATGTTAACTATTTTGAAAGCAAAATATATATCTGAATAATTTACATGTGTTAAAATTATACAAAACTAAATTAACAAATCCTCCAACTCTGAAAAAAGAATTACCCTAAAGAAACAAAACAAAATAAGTTCAAAATTTGGAATTTAGAAAATAAAATGAAGTGTTCTCTTTAGTTGACTTAAGTAACTGTAAACCCTCTGTATATCAATTTTATAGTAAGAAATGCATAAACAAAGAAAGAAATGTACCCATTGGTCAATTGCGACAGGAAAAACATCAGTAGTTTTTTTTTGAGTGTGCAAAAATTCAATGGAAGAGATAACAATGTTCCTTCCATAATAAATGTACTCATCATCTTACTTATGTAACTGTATCCCCTCTGTACATTACCTTTAGAGTAGAATTAAATTGAAATTAACAATAAACTAATTAATATACCAATTAAGAATTCGTAGGGAGCTAGGAAGTTGGCTCAGTGGTAGTGCGCTTGCCTTGCATGCTTGAGGCCCTGGGTTCGATTCCTCAACATCACATAAACAGAAAAAAAGCCGGAAGTGCCGCTGTGGCTCAAGTGGTAGAGTGCTAGCCTTGAGCTAGCCTTGAGGGACAGTGCCAAATCCAGAGTTCAGGTTCCACGACTGGACCCCCCCAAAATAAAACAAAAAGAAAAACAAAAAACCCCACCAGAATTACTAGAAGCCATTGGTTAAAAACGTTTTAGAAAACTGCCCTAATTACCCAAGTAATATAATTTGATGATACTATTTAAATACTTCAACTTCAGCAGAGAAGCCAAAAGTTTAAAAATGTTACAAAGTAAAGTAATAAATCAGAATATATGACTATTAATAATAATCAAAAGATGAATTTATAGTGGTAGTCAAATATGTAAGAAATGAGGAAATTTGCCATTCGTTTGCACTTAATAAGTGAGAAGGAATTTTCTAGGTCTTTTTAAATATATAGTAAGTTTAATGAAGAAACTATTCTGTCACATCATATGATACTGAGATGAAGCTGATATTAGAACAAAGAGCAGATTGTACTAAGTGTTGGATGTTAATGTTTATACTTATTTTGGTTGTGGGAAATTGTGTTCAACTTGGGGTATTATTTTTGTTAACTGGTGTCATATCACTGGTTAATTTTAGGATAGGGGTTCCCTTTCCACAAGAACACGCACCTGATCTGTCTTTTTAGCCTTCCCATTATCAATGGCATAAGAGTTGCACACCAACTTGTCTAGATTCCTACCTTGGTTGGCCTGGATTCTGTAGTCCTTCCAATTTTATCCTGTAGATAGTGCAGGATGGTGGAAATAATCCAATGCACCCAGCAATAAATAGAGAAGGAAGTCCACTAAACTTTTGGCCTGGGTTCTGTTCTCAAGCCTCCTCAATAATTAAGAGTTCAGATGGGAGCCCCCGGTGCCATGCAGTAAGACTATTTTTTTAAAGCAACTACACATATATATGACTTAGTCATGTGAAAACCTCAGGACAAGAATAAAAGATCGGTGAAGCATAAAGGACAGGCCCAATTTTAACTAGCTACTTAGAGGCTGAATAAGCTTAGCTAGCTACTCAGGAGGCTGAGATATGAAGACCACTATTCAAAGCCAGTCCAATCATGAAAATAAATGTGATTATCTCCAAAAAAAAACCAGAAGTGGAACAATGGCTCAAGTGGTAAACCACTATCCTTGGTCACAGAAGAATAGGGAGAGTGCCCAGGCACTATCAAGCCTCAGGAATGATGAATGAATGAATGAGCACTTGCACATGCACGTGCGTGTATATGCGTGCATGTGTACACACACACTCTCTCTCTAACACACACACACACACACACACACACACACAAATGAGTATTTCAATGCGAAGTTCTTTTTTTACGGTGTTGTAATCTATTTCCCTGTATTAGTTTACAAATTAACAAAATCAGCTAAGCACCTACTTACATAAACTCATCATGTTTCTCTAAAGTCAACTCTCTTTTAGGAAGCATGCTTTTATTTGAACCAAATGTAAATTATTCAGAAGTTCGATTTATCTCCTTCAATTCTGTAGAATTAGATGACTGTTTAGCTTCTTCCAAGCAATATAATTTTGTGAAATCCTGCATCAAGCAACGTATTTCTTTCACTAGACGGGAAGCCTCTGTCAAACAATTAATAATAGGTTTTCTTCTCCTTGCTAGCATCTGTAGTTTTATTATCTTCTTATATTTCATGATCTGTCTGTGTATGACAAAGACTGCTGTGAAAATAAAAAGACCCTTCGCAGCACTTATCATTTATATACCATTAATAGATATGAAGGTGTTTAAATATTATTGAAATTGCTTTGGAATGAATCATGTTCACTTTGACTATCGTGAAAAAGAAGAATTGGTTTCTCAGAACTTTAGGTAAGAACTTGATTGAAAGAAAGAAAAGGAAAAGGGAGAAACAACTCCACACATACATTCAAATGAAAAAAAAAACAACACAAGAAAACAAATTAAGTACTGAAGAACCTGCAGGAAATGCAAAGACTTAAAAAAAATCAGCTATGACAAGCTTATGAAAATCCTGACTACATGGGAGTCTACTCTTGTGAGGATAGAGGTTAAAGCCCAGACTGGACAAAGATGTGTACATAATGCCATGCACCTGATATTCTAAATTCCAGAAAGAATAACATAATGTGGACTGAGCCCAAGATCATATACAAGTATCTGAAAAATAATCAAGATAATTTAGTCCTGGAAACCTGACAAAGCGGTAAGAACACCCATTTTTGGGGCACAAGACACTCAATTCAAACTCTAATATTATGAGTATTAAAGTAAAAAGCTATGATTTTAAATAATTGGAACAATTGTAAGATTTGAATATTTGAGTGGAAAATGCATGAGAGAGATAGAATGAACCCATGGTGCAATGCTTTCAACTTAAGTGAAAATATTTTCTGGTACTTCAGACAAAACAGAGTTACCTTGCAAATGAGCATGGTTGTGCATTTGTGTGATGGACATACTTTACTTACACAGGTATAAATTAAATAGATTTTATTTGGGTAGTTTGTACTTCTTGAACTAAGAGCCTTCATGATGTCCCTGAAATTTTTCTCTCAAGGCTACCACTCTACTACTTTGAGCCACAGTTCCAATTCTGATTTTCTGTTGATTGTTTGGTGATAAGAGGCTCCTGGACATTCCTGCCCAGGATGACTTCAAACCATGATCATCAGATCTCAGCCTCCCGAGTAACCAGGATGCCAGGCATGAGCCGTCGATAGTTTTTATAATTTAGTAAATTGTACAGTTACTGAAGTTATTCATTATCATTATAACCTGTGTAATATATGTGTGTATGTATATAACAATGCATATGGATAGAAATATTTTAACATATTTTTGTATCTACAGTATGAAATCATACATTATAAAATAAAATGGAGACAAAAGTTAATAAGGAGCAAAACAAAGGAAATTATCACATGTTTCTTGTTGTTGAATGGAATACGAATTGCAAAAATCTGTTTGGGAAAATCATCTGTACGTTAACAAAATGGATAAGAGCTATTAATTCCAATCCATCTATTTGCCCATGTTGTGCAACCTCACAGATGAGTGTCAAAATCAAACCACAATTTTTCCTTTGCTTTTAACTCACCTGTTATAATTTACAGGTTAGATGAAGTAATCAAATAAAGATTAAAATAATATTATATGAAGCTATGAATTGGAGCTGAAAATTATATTAAATGTGATAATAGCTAATTCAATTGCATACTTCTTACTTTTACTTTGTGATGTCCCTCATTCCCACATTAGGAAAGTACATAGAAGGTTCTCACTAAATTATGGGAACAATGTGGTTTTAGCTTATTTAGACCTGTAGGGGGAAGTGTGTTTTTGAGGACTTGCAATACATTGTGATGAAGATGAAGGGAGGGATGTTCTTATTCTGGAAAACTGGCTAGAGGCTTGCTCCCATAAAGGTAATGATGAATTCTACCAAAAGATTACAATAAAATCACTTTCACAATCACTGCTGCACTATTCACCGTAGCCAAGTTACGGAAACAAACCAGATACCCTTTGGTGGAGTGATGGTTGGAGAAAGTGTGGCACATATACACAATTTGATTGCACCCATCCATTCTGAAGACTGTTACATTATTTGCAATGAAATGGATAGATCTAAAAATATACTAAGTGAACTAAGTCACTAAGTGAACTAAGCCAGACACACAAAAGACCCATGTTTTGTCTCATATTTGGAAGCTAGAACTTCATACAGGTTTACACAAATATATTAACCAAAGCGTGCTATTTGCAGAGGAGTATTTCAAAGGTGTAATTTCTTATAAAATTGAAGCTTTAATCCAACAAAATATATATCAGGAAACTATCACTTGGAAGATGTGAGGGGAAGTCAAAAGGAAGGAATAAAGAGAGCTATGGAGGAAGAGAGTGAAGGTATAATATTCAATGCAGATAGTATGAAACTAGAAAAAATTAAAGTGGGGTGAGGTTTGGAAGGGTGTGGAAAAGTTATATAAAGATACATTATACTTAAAAAAATACTAATTTGTTGAATGGAAATTCCATTATCCAAGTATTTAGGATAATAAAAATCTAATTAAAAACAATGGAGACATCTGATCTTAAATTCTATTTCCATCTCTTTTAAAAAATTAAATTATTTGCTCTATAAATTGATCAGAGGGATGGATTTTGTGGCTAGCTATATCATTTCAGATCTGTCTCTCTCTTCCTCTCTCCCTTTCATGGTTCTCATAGGTAATATGATTGCTCCATAATTATCTTAATTTATTTTGCTTTTATATTTTTGGTTGCATCATTTCACTTTCTGCTCTGCCATTTCACAGTTCATTTACATAGAAGGCATTATTTCCTATTTTCTCATTCCTAGAATAAGCTGCACATGAAGACACCACTGGTCCTCATTTTCAGTCTGTACCTTTGAATACGGAGGAAAATCTTTGCTCTCTACCAATTCCCTACTCTCCAGTTAGAATAATTTAGAATAGTAAAAATTAAAAAGGAGAAAATAAATAATAGTGAAAAAAAGCAGATGCAGAAAATTTACTGGATTTTTCTGACCAGTTCATCCGATGTGAACTATTGGAGAAATACATGGACACCTCATTCTCACTGGCACTCAAAATCTCTGGCTAGGCAATTCTGATGAAGATGAGGAACAAGATGAAAAAGTAAGAAATGGTATCAATTGCAAGAGAAAAATGGAGAAGTATTCATGTAAATTTATTCTTTGGTCTGACGAAAATAATCGCCTTCATACAGTGTAGAGACTACTTTCCAAAAAGGCCACTCATGTGAATGTTAGGGATAACGATGAATATACCCCTCTTCATCGAGAAGCCTACAGTGGACACTCAGATATTGTCCATGAGTTGGTGGCTCAAGGTAGATATTCATGCAATAATCGTGAATGTCTGGACAACCCTGCACAGTACTTATACATGGAATAATACCAGAGTGGCTTCTTTATTTCATCATGATGCAGATACAAATGGCCAAACTAAAGGCTTCTTGAGCCCCTTGCATCTTTCTGCTGAGAATAGAAATAGCAAAGTTATGCTAGATCTCCTTCTGTTGAACCATTATATCAAACCAGGTCTGAAGCACAAATTGAAAGAAACTGCATTTGATATTGCCAAAAGAATAATTATGTATCACTACCTCTTTGAAGTTGTGGAAGGCTGTACAAATTGTTCTCCTAAAGACTAATGGTTTGGGTAAGTTTCTTAAATTTCAAAATTGCCAGTCCATCCTATGTGTCCATACAAAATATTTTTAAAATACAACAGCAATATCTTACTTTAAAAATTCATGGATTCCATGGTATTCTTCCAAGTGAACTGCCTGACTTTGATATCAAAATATATTTGAGTAGTTTTTATACACCTATAATGATTTTTGTGATTTTTTAATCAGAAATAATTTTAAGTTGTCTGTTGAAATGAGTAGTACAGAAACTAACGATAATTCTGGTGCTTGTCTGAAACAGTATATTTTAAAATATTTAGTTTTCTGTTTGTATAATGTCCATAATCTATTTCATTCTCTCCTAGATATAATACTTTGAATTCGACATTGTTTTCACAATATATAGGTTCATTAATAAATGTGGCCTTTCAGATTGCATTCCATATAGAAACAGTTTAAGATTCCTTTAATTCCTAGGTCCTTATAGAATTTTATTTCTTTGGGATAAAATGACAATGTTATCATATTTCAAAAGTTTTATAAAAGTTATGCTATGTAAAGACCTTTCTAAAAAGGTAAAGATTGAATACACTGATGTCAAACTAACTTTTATTTCTATTAATTACATGTATTATTACACTTGTATATTTGTAATCAATTTTTTAATTACTGTTTAATTTCTTGCATCTGAAGAATAAAAAATAATGAATACTTCACAAATTTTCATATCATCCTTGTACAAGAACCATGTAAAATTCTGTATTGTAATTTGGGTGGACGTGCTGCTGAAGCATGTAGTACCCTGTAAATTTAAGTAGTTAATGATGCAATCTTAAGACAGGCATATATCCTTGGTTGACTATTTGTAACAAGGAAACCTTATTGTTCTCAAAATTTCTATTCATCTTATTTCTGTAAAATTCTGTGTATGGTGGAAAAAACATATTGTTTGTTCGATTGCTCACATTTGCAATTTTTGTCAATGATTATTTTAAGTCTTTTTCATTTGAAATTTGATTATACTTTGGAGCCTTTATAGCTAGGTCCAAAGGTGATGGCTTTTCAAATACTTATTTATCAACTGAATTAGCTTTGTGGAGCTAATGGATTCAAAGTAAGGCTTACATAAGAGCTACTTCTAAACTTAGGCAGCATAAAATTTCCTAAATGACTTAGAGCTTACTGGCACAAATGTCTCCCTGACCCTTTTCCCTTGCTCCATGTAGGAACAGACCAACCAGAATATCTTACCCTGATAGCATAGATTGTCTAACTGGAGCAAAACTAATCTTAGTTACAAGGGATCATAGAGAGACGAACAGTTCAGACAGAAATGTTCAGACTAGAAGGTATTTTTTCCAAATATAATTGTTCATTACACCCTACTATTTCAAAAGTAGCTAAAGCCAAGAAGGTGAAAAAATTGTTCATATGCATGATTCCCTAATGTCCTGGCCTGTCTACCATCCAACCAGGCAGGAACTTATACCACTAATTTTCTATCACCAAATATATTCCATAGCGCCAGGAGAAGTCCATATGCTTCTCCTCGTTATTAGGCCTTAATTTGGTAATGTTTTAATCACAGTGTTTCCTCTTGTCTCTAGGCTGTACATCTCCGAATGGTAATGCTTTAGTTCTAATTCTACCAAACACTGAGGTAGAGGTAATGGAATAATACTTTCAAACAGTTGCCTTTGATACCATAACAACACAGAACAATGCAAAACATTTTCATATATTATATATAATTATATATTTTATATTTATATGTTTTGATTTTATATTTCACACAGTGAATTTTACTAGAATTAATTGATAATTTGACAAATTAATTGATATTTATTCCAATAAATAGATTGGAATATAAATAATCAGGATTAGAATATATATTAGAATATAAAAAGTATCAATGCAATGTTTTCGGTATAAACTTGTGATACATTCTAAGTATTCTTGGTTTCTGAATTCACATGGTAAAAAAAAAAACAACAATATTGTTTTCCTCTAATCTATAAGGGATTTTACTCTGCTGATGTTTATTGTTTAACTCGCTTGTCCCAAACTGTTTTTCTCCATATTTCTGAAGCATTCCTACTGATTATACTCAAATTTTATTGAAATGATGTATAAAAGCTATTATTCTTCTACAGGATCCACGGGTCCTAGGATCCCAGGTCCCAGTTATTCGCATCATCAGATAACTAGGGCAAGAGTTCTCACCTAGGCCCAAGCAACATGCCAGCAGAAAGTAATTGAAGACCCATCTCAATTTCTCATTTCCTATATTTCAGGGCCCCAATTCCTTGAAATGCAGGAATTAGCAGTGAGCAATTGGGAAATGCAAGGCAACCTAAAATGCAAGATGAAATCACAAAAGGTGAAAGTACAGTAATTCAAACTTTCAGTTTTCAGATGACCATCCCATATGAGTGAACAAGACCACAAATGTCACAAGATTATTTGTAATACCCTTCTCCTAATGATTAATAAATGATTTCAGTCCAACATCATCAGGCCAAAAAAATAGTTCCTGGAATGATAGATTCATAATTGTCTACCAATGCCAGGAATACTTGACATAGAGGTCAAATATAATTCAGAAAAACATTAATTGAGAAGATCCTTAGTGCTTCAAAACACTGGTACTTCAGTAAAACTTGCTTCTGTAGTAGAAAAATGTTAACATTCTCAAACAAATGATAACCTACATTGAATCTCCTGAAAGTATATTCCTTTTCAAATAAACTTTTAAAAATCACATTTGCCAAAATAACACTTTACAAATAGATGATATTTAGTGCCGTTACAGGTTTTTCAAGTGTAGGGAGCAAGTTACAATAGAGTTGATTTATTTACTCTGCACTAATGCCAAACAGGTTCAACCATTCATTAAAGTGTAGAAATAGTACCCCCCTCCATTTGTGCTTTTCAGTAGGTGCCTTCGAAAATTTGTTAACTAGATCAGCCTCCCATATTTCAAACCAAAACATTAGCTAATAAAGTAAATTTCATCACATAATAAATACATTTTAAAAAGTCATGAATAGTTGCTTTATCATATGGTGTTTTATGTTTTCCCTATCTGTCTAACATAGTAAGAAATATGACTTTAAGTCTTGAATATGGGTACTCATCAGAGATTTGACAAACATAAAACTGTCTTCTATTTCTATCATATTCCTCTACAGTAGTAAATTTTTAGTTTTCTTCTTTTGCCAAAACTTATAGTAGTAGAAAATATTATCCCATGTAAAATAATCACAAACCACTGTACAAAGCCATTTATAAAACTGGTGGTTAGGAACACATTCTAAGCCATTTTTAAACTTTCTTTTTGACTACAGATTAGTCAAAAAAAAACAATACTGTTTGGCGTCTAATTTAAATTAATTATCCATTTTTAATCAGAGGACCATCAACTTGAATGCTATCCAACTAGACAATATTTTCACAATATACTTACCAATATTTTGAAAAAAGAATAAATATAGTCCATTCTCATACTAAAAGGGAAAACAGTTTAATTCTATGGAAATTTATAACTTTTAAAAGTAAATAAGTTGTTAAGAAGACAGAATGTATGTGTTCTTCAACATTCCAATGACTAGTAACTGCTCATTTTTAAATTCGGAAGATTCCATATCTGAGATATTCAAAAAAGTACCGGCTTGCATGTTATGTAATTCTGCAATAGATGCATTTTCCAAAGGCATGTTACAGACTGAAGGTCAACAGAAAAAAACACATTCTGGTAGAGGATAAAACGATGTAGCAATGGTAATAATTAATTCTTCAAGAGTAAGCAATTGTTCATCACAGTAAGCTAGTATTTTTATGACCATCAATACCAATATTTATGATATAGAGTCATCCTAGCCCAACAGTTTCCAAATTTTAGGGTGCACCTCAAACTTCCCTTCATTCACATCATGAATAGCTTATCTCTATTGTGAAAAAATAGAACTCTACTAATGTGATGCCATACATGTTCTGGAAAGAATACCATAATAAACTGGGTTGCATCATTTCACACCCCCACCACCACCACTGGTATTCTTGAGATTGGAACACTTGCAAATATTATTTATATTTATACTTTTTAAACTATCTTTTAAATTCTGGATGCTAAGATCGGAACATTACACTTCAAAGCGCACCCAGGCAGAAAGATTCCCTAGATTCTTATCTCCAATAAACTTCTCAGCAAAAGCCAGACGCAAGTGGCACTGAGGTTGAAGTGGTAGGGCACGAGCCTTGAGCATAAACAAGCTCAGAGACAGTGTCCAGGCCCAGAGTAAAAGCCCTAGGACAAACCAATAAAACAAAAACAAAAATATAAACAAATCCAAACCTAACATTTTTCTCAGTGTATACAGTAGCAAATAATTAAGGAAATTGCTTCCTATGTTACATACAGGTAGAAGAAAGAAGATGTCACAGGATTATTCTCTTCATACCATGTTATACCAAAGACTCCAAAAATTGCTCTTATTCTAAATTTATAAATTAATATCATCAATTTTTTGGCAACTCTGTCTACAACGTTCACATTATCATTTTATACATGAACTGTTGGAATTATCTATTAATTAAGTTCTAATTATAACTCTCTTGAAATAATATTCTAGGGAAATAGAATGCAAAATCATTTGTGAATTTGTCAATTAACTCTCTACTTAAAAAGAATTTCGTAGAATCCTATAGAATATAAAATTTCAAGCAAAAACAAATTATTTTAAATCTAAATTCTAATTTAGCAAGATCTTCAAAATCCTATATTAGACGAACTTTGCTATTTTTCCAGGCTTAATCTTTTGTAATCCTTCATCATTTCTTTGGTATACAACAGAATGATGATAACTTATTTTTCAAATTTTGGATGGGAATCATAAGTCATTTTACATCTAGGAATGTTCTGTAATGAAGAGAGAATTTGAAACACAAGTGAGGATTAAGTATGAGTTGTATTTCAACAGGAAACTTGCCTCCTCAAAAGATAATGACAAAATTAGCCCAAATGTGCAAGTATGTATTCCTTTCTTGTTTGTTTTGTTTTATTAAGACAAAATAACCTGGTCCAGGGAACATATCACTATGTAATTCCATTCTCTAATCTCCTGTCTTAATCTCAGTGCTAGAATTCTAAGCTTGTATCACATTGCCCTGCCATAGTTTCTTGGTTTATTTAATCTAGATATAGACTACTATCAAATTTTAAACTACAAACATTTTTGAGGGTGATGTCTAAGCTGTAGCCCAGATTTTTAACTCAAGAATTATTTTTTGGGTAGAGTTGTGGCCTTTATCACCTCACTCCAGTTAGAACAGCAAAAATCAAGAACTCTAACAACAACAGATGCTGGAGGGGATGTGGACAGAAAGGAACCTTACTTCATTGTTGGTGGAAATGTAAACTTGTTCAACCACTTTGGAAAGCAGTATGGAGGTTCCTCAAAAGTCTTCACATAGATCTCCCCTATGATCCAGCAATCCCACTTTTGGGCATTTACCCAAATGTTTACAAACAAAACCACACTAAAGCTACCAGCACAACTATGTTTATTGCAGCATTATTTACCATAGCTAAGATATGGAACCAACCCAGATGCCCCTCAGTAGATGAATGGATCAAGAAAATGTGGTATATATACACAATGGAATTCTATGCCTCCATCAGAAAGAATGACATTTCCCCATTTGTTAGGAAATGGAAAGGTTTGGAAAAAATTATATTAAGTGAAGTAAGCCAGGCCCAAAGAAGCATAGGTCCCATGGTTTCCCTTATTTGCAATATCTAGTATAGGTATGAGTCAAGCGGAAAAGGTCAGATAATGTGATGTTAGGAAAATGAACCCTTAAATATGTATTTTAATGTTTTCGTTTCTTTCATGCATGTGTTTCTAACGCATTTATAAGATTATTTCTTTGTTGCTTTGTATGTCCCTCCCCCACAGTGTAACCCCTGCTTTCACTATATTTAATGTCAGTATAACATTTGGAGGAGATAGGGACAAACATGTCGTTTAAGGATTCAGGTGGACCTGTTGCAACAATGAGAAGTACAAAATGTCATGTCAAAACCAACTTTACAATGTCGGTGTGGGGGGGGAGGGGGGTATAATTGTGTCGGGGGAGGGGGGAGGCTGGGAAGGGATGTGAAGGCTAAACAAAGGAGGAGGGGGCAATGCTTGGTAAGAAATGTATGCATTATCCTGCCCATGTAATTGTAGCCCCTCTGTACAGTATGTTCTCAAATAAAATAAAATAAAATTTAAAAAAAAAGAATTATTTTTTGTTTGTTTGTTTTGGTGGGGGGTCTGGTCATGGGGCCTGAACTCTGGGCCTGGGCTCTATTCCTCAGCTCTTCAGCTACGGCTAGCCCTCTACCACTTGAGTGACAGCGCCAATTTTGGCTTTTTTCTTTTTTGCTTAAGTGGTGCTGAGGAATCGAACCCAGGGCTTCATGCATGCAAGGCAAGAGCTCTACCACTGAGCCACCTTCCCGGCCTCTAACTCAAGAATTCTTATAAAGATAGATGAACACACACATTACATATCCTGAGTGTATACTGTTAGGAATGTGATCATAAGCTGGGTCATGTTGAGATATGAGGATTGAGGTTCAAAGCCAGGCCAGGTAGGAAAACCCAGAGACTCTTTGCTCAAATTAACTAAAAGAAAACTGGAAATGGCACTGTGGATCAAGTTGTAGAGTATTAGCCTTGAGCTGAATAGAAGAGAGACAGCTCGCAGACCCACAGTTCAAGTGCCAAGACCACTGCCAACAAATATGTGTGTGTGTGTATGTATGTGTGTAAAGACAAAAAGAAATGTGATCTTAGCCACCAGTTCATTGCTAGCATAATCGCGGCTCTCACAAGATGGATATTTTTTTACAGTTAATTCCATGTTGTTACATTTGACTTGCATTGAAAACATAATTATTCTTCCATTCTACTTTCTACAAAGTTGCATGATTACCAAGCATGATTTACAATGGGATTGGCCTAATACTTCATGTTCCACATAGGAGTCTTGCTTTCTGTATATCAGTCCCATAAATCTACATACTCGGCTTGGCTTTATTGTTTCAATGTTGCCTTATTTGTAGTCTTCTATATCGTATTGAGCCCTTATACTTAAACAGAGAACTTCTCTTTCTCCTATTATTGCTATTGTTTCCTTACTGTTAGCTCATGTACACTTGGGAAATAATGAAAACACATACACTCACAAAAAGAATGTTCTGAAAACCTTCTTCCCATTTAAAATTCACCTTAATTTACAGAGAACTTACAAAGTTTGAACTCAATGTACTCATGTATAATGTATTTATAAGCAATATAAATTTCTTATTTTCCTTTTACCAAGCTGTCTCTGAAACACGTGTTACCTCTCAGGTCCATAGGTGTTCTAGTGTTATTTCAGTGAAGCCAGAATACATTCATTATACCTCAAGCAGCACCATCGATTGTTACTGGAAGTAACTGTTACTGAATTTGGAAACTGACCCCAGGAGAGGAATGGAACATAGAGGAATAACAAAGTCAAGTTATCTTGTGCTTTCCTTTTTACTGTACAAATGTATCCCAAGGCTTGAAGGAAACTCTGCCCCTGGCTTTTTGAGTGTGTTCTTTACTCATATAAAATTTGTCTGTAAACTTCTAGTTCAGAGTATTACAAAAAGAAATAATGTACCATTTGAAGGTCAGCATAGAACAAAAGGAAAATAAAACGTTGTTTTAAATGTGTTCTCCAGCAAAGTAACAAAGACATGGAGGTTTTAAAGTGTCTTATGGATGGCTATTTCAATCCTGAGATGATTCTCTTGATGCAGGAGTCAGTTATCAGTTCCTTTGGTCTGGTCCTGAGTTCTCCAGAGCAACAAGGATTCCAAAAAAGCAGGATCCAGTGAGTTTGATCAGCAAAAGGAGCATGTTCTCTGGCCAGTATTCCTTTAAGGAGGGTCCCAAAGAAATATCTGGGATTTTTGTTTGCTTGTTTGTTAGTTTGTGGTGGTTCTGGGTCTTGAACCCAGAGGCTGGATCCTGTCCCTGAACAGTTGTCTTTCCTGCCCACCTGCCCCCAAAGCTAGTACAAAACTGCTTGAGCCAAAACCCACTTCTGGTTTTTTGGTGTTCAATTTGTGATAAGAGTTTGACAGACTCTCCTGCCTGGTTTGGCTTTGAATTAAGATAGTAAGAAAGCTAATTGACATCAACTGTATAGACTTCTTTTTTGAAACAAAAAATATTAGACGAAGTTTATTGTAAAGCTAGTATTTGACAATTTTTAAAGGAAGACAATATGTCTAGCAAAGAAGCCATAACTTAAATAATTCAGCAAAAGTAGATGCACTGAATCATTTTGAAATTACTTTTTTCTGCTTGAGAAGATTATTGATCTTGTTCTTCCTTTTGGGGAAACTTAAGGTAATATTTGCACTTTTTGTTGGTTGTGGGGCTTGAACTCTGATCCTGGGTGCACTCCCTCACCTCTTCACCTCAAGTTGAGCACTGTACGGCTTAAGCTACAGCACCATTTCCGGGTTTTAGGTGGTTAATTGAAGATAAGTGTCTCATGGACATTCCTGACCAGGCTTTCTTTGAACCACAATTCTCTGGTTTCCTGAATAGCTAGGATTACAGGCCTGAACCACCAACGACCAGCTCATATTTGCGTTTATGTGCACTGAATGACACTATGTAAACAAATAATGGAAATTTGAATCAAATGATGGCATTGCAGCTTTTCAGAAAATTTGAGGTAACAATAAATATGCCCTCCTTGTCCATGTGGTTTCATTAATAACTCATCAGTTATGGGACCCTTAAATGATCATTCTCTGCCATCTGTGTAGGAATTTAGTATCAGGAAATGTTCATAGAGAAATATAGAAAGACTGAGATTTTTAGAAAGCAAAGAAGATAAAGTAAGAAAAAATAGCACAGAAGGAGATACATTTTTAAGAGGTAACATAAGAGATTTAGAATGTTAAAGGTAATGAGGAATAAGACTAGTTGATAACTATTTTTTCAATAACCAAAAATGGTTCTCTAAAACAGGTTCTGGTATACCTTAGTTATTACCATTTATTAACTCTGGAATTATTCCTTCTCTTCTGTCACAACTGTTACTTTGCCTCTGTGTTTTGGTGCCATGAATGACCAAAAATATTTCCAAATCTCACTTAGACTACCCTTCTCATTGTGATTAGCAGTGCCATTCAAAAACCTGGAATCTTTGAATTTCCAGAATTAATCTTCACCTGACATCTAAGCACATTCAAGACATTAATTGTTGTGAGCTAATGAACAAATTTTTTTTCAACACAATATCCTAATATAAGTAAAGTTCATGAATTAGGGACTATTGTCAGGTGTCAGTAGGCAGGAGCAATTATATATTCCAAGTATGGGTTCTTTATTTTGCATTTGCTAATTAAATGTTTTTTGGTTTGGTTTTGGTTTGGGATTTTTTTTTGTTTATTTTGCTCAAGGCTATCACTGTACCACTTGAGGCACAGCTCCACTTCCAATGTTTTTCTGTTTATGTGGTACTGAGGAATTGAACTCAGGGTTTCATGCATGCTAAGCAATCACCGTATCATGAAGCCACATTCCCAGAGCCCTAAATGACTTTCTTAAGTTGAAATTACATTTTCATTCAGTAACTATGTACCATAGTATTGTCCAGGTGCTAGAAAATAATGTAGAAAAGAATACAATAAAATAAATCCAGTAAGGCAAGATGGACAATGAATAACCTTCACAGTCTTTCAATGGCACAGAGGGTTTACCTCATGGAGATCTATCAACACGCTGAATGAGACAGCTCCTGACACACAGCCCACCTCCAGAATGAGTGGGCCATCTTCGGTTCCAGCCACCTGGGGACGTTGTGCCACCTCCTACAGCACCCATTGAACCAGTTCCTAAGAGAAAGAGAGAGAAATCAGAATTACACTTAAATCGGGTGCCAGTGGCATAAAACTCTAATCCAAACTACACAGGAGGCTGAGATATGAGGATCATGGTTCATAGACAGCCCAGGCAGGAACGTCTGTGAGAATCTTATCTCCAAAGAACCACCAGAAAACTGGAAGTGGCACTGTGATCTCAAGTGGTAGAGCGCTAGTGTTGAGCTGAGGAGGTCAGGAACAGTGCCCAATCCTAGATTTCAAACGACTGAAAAGAAGTGGACTACCCACCACAAGAAGTGGACTGAATAGCACCCATTGTCCTAGGGAGCATAGTAGAGAAGTCAGGCCGAGCTTCCTGTGAACTTGAGGTCATAAATAGATCACCTGGCTTCTCTGTGCCTCGGTTTCCCCAGCTGCAAAAAAAGTGAAGGATCCCCTTCCTCATGGGGATAGAGTAATAAAAGAGACATGTTTCAGTTCATAATCCCATACCTGTTGTACTATTAATAACAAGCCCCACCTGAGCCCTTTCTGGTATCTTCCTGTCATATGCTCACAGAATTGCCAAAACCTTATCTGAAGGTCGCTCCCTCTCTGCCTAGCCATTCTCCAGAGATCTCTCTGTATAAATCCCTTGTTTCCTCACAACTGTCCTGTGAGGAGACTGAGGTCCAATGGTTGAGGCCCTACAAAGAGCTTCACGTGTGGTCAAGAATCCGCTGCTATGGACTGAGTTTAGGATAATCCATGTTAACCGATGACTGAGCATGACACCACATGTCTACCATCCCAATTACAGAGGACCAGGCCTGGTGGAGCATACCTTTCACAGGAGGACCGTGATGCAGCCCAGCCTGAGCATATTTGTAATTTCTATCTCAGAAATCCTCAAGACAGAAAGGTGGCTCATCAGCGCCATGGAGAGGAAACAAGAAGGGGGGACATGGTGCCCCCAGAGGGGTGTTTGACCCAGGGTATGTTGTTGTTGGGACAGAAACTCACCTGTGCTGCTGGGAGAAGCTGTTGGCAGCTGCTCCAATTGGGGCAGCAGCAATGGAAGCAGCATCGCGGACACATGGGCCCAGAGCAGAAGACTAGGGGCAGGGACCAGGTCGGGGATTTAGGCCTGCTTGCAGCACAGCCTTTCCTGAGGTTTGAAACCTGGCACCGTGTGAAGGGAGGGAAAGGGCCAGGTGGGGGTGGGAGCATCAATTTTCTACTATACTCCAAAGTCACCTCGAGTCTCTTCCTCACCACTCAGACACTGCTACTTTCCTCAACTGCTGGTAATGGTGTAAACTAACAGAGGGAATCCCAGTGCTACCTGGCAACATGGAATGTGGGCGTGGCCACCATTCTTGTATCCCATTGGTCAGAAAGAAGCATGAAAGAATGGGGGTGTGGCCATAATCCTGTGAAGCATGCAGCATGGGCGGAGTCAAGAACACAGAGCTTCTCCCAGCCCTTTTCCCAGGGAATTCTGTCCAATTCAGTTGGGGACAAGAGGGTGACCTGCTTTAGCTGGATGGCTACACAGATTGTTGTGTATTTCTGTTTGTTGCCAGTCCCAGACCTTGAACTCAGGGTCTGGGCACAGTCCACAGCTGCTTTTGCTCAAGGATGGTCCTCTACAGTAGAGCCACAAAGCTTGTGGCTTTGTTGGCACTGAAGTTGGACAGGGGTCTCAAGAATTTTCCTGCTTAGGATGACTTTGACCATGATCCTACTATCACAGCCTTGTAAGTATCAAGGAGGTCTGCTGAGAGCCACTGGTGCCTGCTTAATCACTGGTCTTATTTATGTGCTTGGACAGATTGGTGAGTTCCCTATCCTCAGGTTGAAATGGTGGGAGCTGGAGCCCACTATTCGAATCCTGGTCCTGCCACCTCTAAATGGTAGGAGATCCTAAGAAACTTGTTCCTATCCATATGATTACCAATGGAATGTGATGTAAGACATGATTGAACAGTTCTTGAATAATTCTAGGATACAATTATACACAATTATATTACACGACATTGATCGATTTAGTTAATATTTTATTAAGTATTTAAACAACCACATTCATTAAATGGAGGCATAATGAAATACCTAAGAATTGGGCCTCACATACTATAAAGGTGACATTTTTTCTACCAGGACTGGGATTGGAGCTTATAGTCTGGGTAACTCTATTGCACTGTGTGGGAAGGGGAAACTTGCTTCCTTGAAGTCAAGAAATTCAAGTCTGTTCCTTAGGCTTGAAATCGATCCCCAGCAATAGAAAACACCCTATTCATGTACAATTTACATATATGTTTTATAGTTATATATATATGTTGACTCCATATTGTGTTCAGTGTAGTTATTTTTTTTATTTTATTCATGTATTGACCATTTATTATATTGACTATTATAGCAAATAGAACATTGACTACATAGGATATAGGTCTCCATATGTATTCCACCTCATACCTAACACGCAGAAGATTCACAGTAAAGGAAACCAGGTGTCACCATCATCTTCTTACTCCACGATTCATTGTTTGGAAGTGCTGGCATCTGAACTCATGGACTACAAGGCCAAATTCATTAATGGGTGAGTGTAAACACGCCATCCTGGGGCAAATTGAGCTGACAGGTTGTTCCCAGGACCTGAGAACAGGCCCCAGGGGTTAACCCAATAAGAACAGATTGGCATGCAAATGGCAGTATGCTAATAAATATATATCTTTATAGAGTGCCAGAGATGTCTATACATTATTCGGTTACATAGACTATATTCCTACCAATTCCTGGGTATTTATTATGCGTCCATGTTATTAATGTTATTGCTTTCATCCTTAAAATATTAATGAAAGCACTCAGTGTCCTGAAAATATTGCATTCCTTTAAGTAATAATATTTTTAATGCTTCATAAATATTAAATAAAATCCACCAGCCTTCTGAAATTATGCTATTTAATTTTATAGGATCATGATTCACGATCAACTCATTCAACTGTGAAATTGACAAAATTCTAGTGTTATTCCTTTGGATGGAAACCAGTTTCTTAGTACCTCCTGCCATTGGTTGGTGTCAGGACGGGGATTCGAAGTGAGGGCCTAGGTTGCCACGTGGGCTTATGGCTTCCCTGATAGTCTGCAAGCCTTCAGCAATGCAACATGAAGTAACCTTTGCAACAGTGTCATTCAGACCCAGAAGGGTCACTGTGCAAAGGAAGAAAACATAAAAGGCCACATTTTCCTGTGCATTGTTTTCCCTACAACACCTGGGGGTCTAGAACCCCAGTAGCACCTGGGTGTCCAGTGGCTGCACCCGATCCTAGGATTATCGAAGCTAAGGCGGACTTGCTAAGACCTGAGTTCAGGCCACATGCTGAGAAAAAAATTAACTCACTGGCTTGCAATTCACAAAGTTTATACTTACAGGCTTTGGATTTGTACTCAGGATCTGGGTAAATCTGAAGCAATGTGGATAAAGGGGAAGATCACCTTACATGAAGATAAAAAAGTCAGGCATATTCACTAGTCCTGAATTCAAGACCCAGCCCTGGAAAACATACTATTTATATGTATTATAAAGATAGGATTTATACTTACCTATAGATGTTCAGTCCATACATGTTTGCTGTGTTTGTTCCTTGTATCTATTGTTTTATTCATTTATTTACCATTGATTTTACTATGATGAAATACATTCTGTTTAATACATTGATGAAAAACTATCACAGATCATTTAGATTTGGAGAAATGGTCTCCATTAGGCTTGACCCACAGAATTCTCAGAGAAAAGGAAAACAAGTTTCACACTCTCCTTCTTACTCCACAATCCACTTGTTGGTAGTGCTGGGATCTGAATTCAGGGCAAAGCAAAACAAATTGGCCAATCAGTCAAGGTGATCATACGAACCTGTGAGCAACTAAGGAGTGTGGCCATTCCCAGAATCTGACATTGATCCCCAGGGTGGTCCATTATAGTCATAAATTCATAATTTAAACATAGGATCTATATTGACGTCCATGTTTGGACAGCATCTTGTGTTCAATGCAATTATTCTCCTTATTTTGTCTCTAATTCATGGAGGTATTGTGTATTTTAATAAATATGGGGACAGGTATAAATGTGCTGACATGGATGACAACCTGTTCTGATAGTTACAGGGTTGTCTATCGTGTTCTCCATCGTATTTGAGGCACAGGACTTTCAAAGGAGAGGATAAAAGGAACAAAGACTGGCTTCTGACATCAGGATGAAGCTTTAGTCAGTGCTGGGATTTTAGCTCAGGTCTGGGTAACTCTGTTGCACTGTGGAAGAAGGGGAAGCTCACCATCTTTGAAGAGAAGAATGTCAGGTCTGGTGCAGGGCCTGATTTGAAGCCTCAGCACTGGACAAAATAGCAAGCCCACCTTTTTAAAACATAGGATTTCTCTTTAACTGCAGGTATGGTATGCATCTTGCATTCAGTGTAGTTATTGTTTTTATTTTGTGTCTTTTTCAAGGATGTATTGTGTATTTTATTTCGTATGGGGTGACAGATATAACTATGCTGACATGGATGACAACCTATTCCCATGGCTACGAGTAGCCTATATAGCATTCCCCATCCTCAATGAGACCCAGGACATTCACAGGACAGGAAAACCTGTGCCACCATAGGCTTCTCACATCAGATTGAATCTTTTGGTAGTGCAGGAATTTGAACTCAAACCTAGCAGGCCCAATTGGTGAATGTGTCATGGTGAGCACACCAGGCTTTGAGCCACTAAGGAATTAGGCCATTCCTGGGACCTGAGATGGAGCCCTGGTGGGGGCCAATATAGTCATAAATTCATAACTAAATAGAGGATCTATATTTCCAAACATGGGTGGGCGGCATCTTGCATTTGGTGTAGTCATTCTCTTTGTTTTGTGTCTTATTCATTGATGTATTGTGTATTTCCTTGAGTATAGGATGACAAAAATAACTGTGGTGAACTGGATGACAACCTATTCCCATGAGTATAGAGTTGCATATACATTCTCCTTCCTAGCTAAGCCCCAGAACTTGCACAGTACAGGAAAACAGGTGCAATGACTGGCTTCTCACATCAGGTGAATTTTTGGCAGTGCTGGGATTCAAACTTTGGACCTAGGAGGCCAAACTGCCCAATGGGTCCACGTGATCACACCAGACTGTGAGACACTAAGGAGCTGGGCCGTTTCCAGGAACTGAGATCGAGCCCCAGGGAGGCCAAAATAGTCCTCAATGATCATTGAAACATGGGATGTACATTCATATCCATGTGTGGACTGCATCGTGCATTGAGTGTAGTTATTCTTTTTATTATGTATGCTATTCATGGGTGTATTGTGTATTTTCTTGAGTATATGATGACAGGAATAACTGGGCTGACATGGATAACAACTTATTCCCATGGCCACAGGGTGGCCCATGCATTCTCCGACCTAGCTGAGATCCAGGACTTGCACAGGAAAGAAAACAATTGCAATGATTGACTTCTGACATCAAGATGAATTTTTTGGCAGGGCGGGGCATCTGAACTCTGGACCTAGCAGGACCAAGTGGTGAATGGGGTCATATGAGCACACCAGCCTTTGAGCCACGAAGGAGCTAGGCCGTTCCAAGGACCTGTGATTGAGCCTCCACCCCCGAGGGGACAGCGGGGAGCCCAACAGTCATCCATTCATAAGGTGAAGGTAATATGGAAATGAGTACACATTAATATAGAGTAGGAGAGATGGTTACCTGTGGTAGAATCCAATCTGTGTGACTACCGATTCTTGGATCTTTCCTGATACCTCCATTTCATACTGTGATGATAATTGTCATGCTTCATCAACTGTTCTTTACAAATAATCAATACCCCATGAGTCGTGCCTATCATTTCCTACTTGCATCATGCACAAACTACTCATTCAAGGATGAGATCAATCACATTCCATGAGTCATCCCAGGTCCAGAAATGAGTATCTCAGGATCTGCTGCCATTTCTTCTGCATAGAAGGGCTAAATTCAAGCCTCAGGCCTGGAAAATTTACTCCATATATATATATATATATATATATATATTGGTCCACTCGTGGGCCTGAACTCTGGGCCTGGGCGCTGTCCCTCAGCTCTTCACCTGAAAGGTAGCGCTGTACCACTTGAGCCACGGCGCCACTGCCGGCTTTTTTTCTGCTTATGTGGTGCTGAGAAATGGAGCCCAGGGCCTCATGAATGCAAGGCAAGCGCTTTACCATTGAGCCACCTTCCAAGCCCTCCTTGTATATATTTTAAAGATAGGATTTATACTTCCCTACAGATGTTCAGTCTATATTGTGTTTGGTGTGGTTATTTATTTTATTTCTTGTTTCATTCATTTATTTAGAATTTATTTTATTGACTCTGATGACACCTATACCATTTATTACATTGTTTACATCCTGTCACATAACATCCAGATGTAAGATGTGTTCTCCATCATGCCTGGCCGTGCTAGGATCTGAACTTAGTCCCTAGCAGGCCCAATTCATGATTGTGTGAGTTTGAGCATGGCAGCCTGTAGCCAATGAAGATGTCAGGTGTTCCCCAGACTCTGAGATCAACCCCGGTTTGGCCAAAACAGTGATACATGGATAGGCAGACAGAGGTATACAAATATATATATATATATATATATATATATATATATATATATGTATGTATATATGTATATATATAGGTAAAGAGTTCCATAATCGTCTATGATAGAATGACACCTACTATGTTCCTACCAACTCTTAGGTATTATTATACCCCAATTGAAGAAATATTATTCTTTTCATGCTTAATAAACTATTAATTATGCTCAATCAGCATTCTAGGATTATTGCATCCAATTTTAGCCTAGACCGATGTATAAAATATTCTTTCAATCAGTATTCCTATGCATAGGAATGAGTCCCTTGTATTTTTCTGCGATTGATATCAGGAATGCAATGTGAACCCAGGGCCTATGTTAACAGGTTGGACTATGGCTTCACTGATAGCCCACCAGCCACCAGCAATGGCAGCTTAAGTCCATATTGCAGCTTTGTCATTCAGACACAGGATGGTCACTGTCCAAAGAAAAAAATCGTAAAACCCCACCTCTCCGCAGGTCACCACTTTTTGTGCTTTCCAATGATTTTTTTCTTCCTGAAAGCCCTCTGGGCCCAGGATCCGAGGATGGGCTATGGGACCAGAGACTGCACACCAGCAAAGGGAGATCCAACATGAAGTAGAATTTCCACGACCTGTGTTCAAATCCCATGCTTGGTCAAAAAAAAACTATATATATATAGATATATATAATATATCTATATCTATCTATCTATCTATCTATCTATATATATATATATATATATATATATAAATTATTTAACTAAATTAAAAAAGTAAAGCTCTCTGGTTTGGAATTTCTGCCAGTTTTCTTTTCTAGTCTGGGATTTGAACTCAGGGTCTTGGTAAATCTGTAGGAATGTGAGTAAAGAGTTGCCATTACTTGAGTTCAGCCTTGTGCCAACCAAAAATGAAAAACTAAGTCACTGACCTCGGCAGGGGGAGGTAGTAGTGGAGATGGGAAGGAAGGGATGGTAGGGGAAAAACACAGGAGTAGTAAACAATGCTCAATAAGAAATGTACTCATTATCTTGCTCCTGGAACTGTAACCCCTCTGTAGAATATTTTTACAATAAAAATATACAAAAAAAGAGAAACAATGTAGTTCTCAGAGAAGCACTTTGGAGGTAAGGGAAGGACGTTTGAATAGCTGTACAAAACTCTACACTGCTTTTTTTAATGTCCAGTATGGAACTGAATAAACATAATTGCATCCATCAAAAAATTAAGTTACTCTCTTGGAACTGGGGCCAGTATTTCTGCCATTGCTACTTTTTGAGCTCACCGTCCAGGTAACTCTTTTGCAACAGGGGTGAATGCGAAGCTCATTGTCCTTGAGGAAAAGAAATTCAGGATAGTGTTCCCAGGGCCTGAATGAAGGCCTTGCAATGGAAGAAATATTTCTATACATGTGTAATACATGATATATACATATATATTCATGTTAATTTCATATTATGAATTTTATTATAGTTTTTGTATTGTATTTTTCTTTGATTCAATTATTCATTATGGTATTTAGTATTATTATACACATAATATCATATTTTGCACATCTATCATAAAATTATACAGAATAATTTAGGGCATTGACCCATTTTAATTAACATTTTATTAAGTGTTGAAACATGATACATAATTGAATGGAAGCATTTGTCCCAGTCTTCACATATTTAGAGTCCCTCCTAAGTATGAGCTTTGAGTTCAAGCCCAAGTCTGGCAAAAAAAATTGAGCCTGGTGAGATATATTATTCTGGAACTCAGAGGAGGGCCGAGGTTATAGTAAGAGGTAGGATAGAGAGCAGGTGCTGGAGGCTCACCTCTGTAATCTACTCAGGAGGATGAGATCTGAAGATTCCAACTGCAAGCAGGAAAGTCAATATGAGACACTTTTCTCCAATTAAACACCCCAAAAGCCAGAAGTAGAGGTGTGGTTCAAGTAGAAGAGTGCTAGCATGGAGCACAAAACCTCAGGGATAGGATATCATCCAGGCCCTGAATTCAAACACCAGGACTGGTGCACACACACACACACACACACACACACACACACACACACACACACACACACACACACACACACACACACACACACACACACACACACAAACACACACACACCAATATAGAGCATTTGCCAGTCAGCCTGCACAAGTTCCCTCTCTAGCAACTCAATATTAAAAAAAAAAAAGATGGAGAAGGGAAGGAAAGATTTGCTCCAGGAAGTCATATAGCCAGTGCCAAAATTCCACAGTAGTTCTAACATGTGGGTACAAGACAGAGAGCCTCAGGCAGAAGGTATAGCATGGGCAAAGGTCCTGAAATGTGCTGTAGATCAGGTGGTATGAGTGGTATGAAGGTTTTATGGCTTCAGAAAAGTCTGGCAGGAAATTCAAGGCTGGGTCAACGTTGACTTGAGTCATAGGGCAGAGGGTGGGAATGGTGGGTAGAATGGTGCCCAGGGGGAAGCTTAGCTTGGCTTTTCACCAGGGACCCAAAGCCATTTCCTGTGGTTTGGAACCTGTTTTCCTAGCTCCTGACCCTCAGGCCTCCTTTGCAGGGAGGAGTCAGGGCAAACGCAGGGAAGAACTCTTGCTTTAGAAAAGCTTCTAGCCCAATGCCACCAATGGCTCAACCCCTATAAATCCTAGCTACTCAGGAGACTGAGATAGAAATCAAGGGTCATGCCAGCTGTGGAGGGGAAAGTTAATGAGACTCTTCTCGCCGATTAACTACCAAAATCCAGAAATGGAGCTGTGGCACAAATGGTAAAGTGGTAACCTTGAAGGAAAAAAGAGACCAGAGCCAAGACCCTGAGTTCAAACCCCAATACTAGCACAGGAAAATTAAAGAAAAGCTTTCAGGAGCTCCTAGTCCACTGTGGTGTAAGGCCAGATCACCAGGCACAGGTGGCTCAGCCTGTCCTCCTAGCTCCTCAAGAGGCTGAGATGTGAAGATCACGTTTCAAAGCCAGCCCAGGCAGGAAAGTCTAGGAGACTCAGATCTCCAAGGAACCTACAGAAAACCAGAAGTTGCTCTGTGGCTCAAGTGGTAAGGTGAAGAGCTGGGGGACAGCGCCCAGGCCCAAAGTTCAAGCCCCATGACTAACACCTGGCTTGCTTAGACCTTGCTCTGTAGCTCTAGGCAGAGTTCTTTCCAGTGGGTCCCTGAGGGTCTCCTAATGTCTAGGTGTCCTACAAGTCTTGATAGCAGCCTGTTTGGAGGCCATTGCCTACAGAGCAGGACACAGTAGCAGAGAAGTATCCAGCCGTGGGGCATGAAGATCATCAGAATGGCATCTGTCATGGGTGCAATGTGGATCAGAGCAGTAAATCACTATCTCAGACCACAGTTCTGGGCCAAGAGGGGCAGGAGCTGTAAGATGTCACACCAGATAATGCCCATCACATGAGTATCATAAGAGTGCAAATTTGTCAGTCAGACCTTGGGCAGGTGTTGAGTTGGGCTCATGAAAGTTTTGTAGGCTCAGGAGTCCACAGCCAACTGGCTGCTCCTTGTAGCAGTCACTAGTCCAGGAGTCCGATGGCTCAGTGCCCTGCTTTCCTCATCAGTGCTTGGGGAAGGGGGCCAGAGGAAAGTCTGGAATCATGGGCCGACTACCAAAAGCAACCCTAATGTCCTTCACTTGATCCTGTAGACCCATGTTGAGATAGAGGGGCATGTTCCATGGAACTTACTGCCATGGCCCAAACCCCTCAGCCCAAGAAGGACTTAGGGAGAAACCACTTGATCTGGCTTGAGAGTTTACTGTGACTATGACTCAGGACTGCCCCCCAATTGTAGCTCAGCTAGCTCATCCAGGGCAAAACTAATGCCCCAGAACATTGAGGTACTGGTTATACCAGGTTCTCATCCCCCAGTTCCCTGGGCCTGGAATTTAAAGTTTATGCCTCTGTATTCTGGGAATCCAGAATTGTCTAGAAGGACCTAAGAGGCCCAGCTGTTGCCAGAAGATAGATTTGCCTACAATAAGGTATGTTGACATTTCCTAGACATCGAACAATACATCCAAGCCACCTTGGCCTCACCTCTCATGTAGCCCCAGATTACCCTTATTTGGGGAGCCTTCAGTCAGATATCAAGGTCGAGTTGGCCAGAGCCACTGGCAACCACCCTTCCCCCACACCACTGCCAGCCTGCTGGGAGTGGGAAATGCAGCCAGGGTCCCAGCTGAGAAAAAGACAGGACACAGCATGAGTCACCCTGGCCCCCAGAGGCAGGAGAGAACATATGCCAGCCGGCCCTGAGGATCCAGAATCCCCTGGATGAGGACAAAGATATGGACAGCCAGACTTGTGTCCCAAGGAAAAGTTGGAATAGGCAGGTCTCTGGCAATTTGGGACTCATTGTAGACCATGATAGGGGACTAAAGACAAGGTTGCTATTGAGGAAGGGTTCCATCCAAGGTCAGGAAGAGGCAGACAAGCACCCAGGAAGTGGGTAGAGAATGATCAGGGAAAAATACACACACATAGAAACACACACACACACACACACACACACACACACACACACACACACACACACACACACACACACACACACACACGGGTAGCCCAAGGACTCAGCAGTCCCTGAGCAACTGAACATCCCAAACTCCAAGAAGATGGCACTACCAATCTCAGACCAAATGTTGACAAAACTCAGAGTCTCTCACACATCTGGAATGGCTCATAAAGCAGCATGGCATTTCCTACTGTATACCCCACTATGAAGAAAACTCAGCCACAGCATTTTGGTTGTCAGTCATGGGGTTTGAACTGTGTGCCTGCGTGCTATCCCTCAGCTCTTCAGTTGAAGCTATGCACTCTACCACTAGAGCCACAGCACCAATTCCAGTTTTCTGGTGCTTCCCTTGAGTTAATTTCTCACAGACTTTCCTGCTCAAGCTGGCTTTGAACTGTGATCCTCAGATCTCAGCCTCCTGAGTAGCTAGGATGACAGTTGTGGGACACTGGCAGTGCCCAGTTTCAGCCACCTTCTTACAACCAGGGGAAATCCAAATTGTCAGGCCATAAAGCACATGCGACCCTATTCCCATTCTCCCACTCCCTGCATAAGATAGGCCACAACCTCTGGAGTTCTTGGTAAGACAACGCCCAGGCTGCTGTAACTTTACACTTGGGCAAATGTGGGGAGTTCTTAGAAATGGCTGTACACTGAGGCCAGAACCTGGTGTCCCAACAACAGCAACCCCACTCCTTCACCATTTCTGGCAAGCAAAGGGTGTCTTTCTTTCTTGTTTTTCTGGATGAGGGGCTTGAACTCAGGGCTTGGGTACTGTCCTTGATGATGAATTTGCTCAAAGCCAGTGCTCTACCACTTGAGTCATGGCACCACTTCAAGTTGGAGATTGGAGATGAGAATCTCATCGGAATTTCCTCCTTGTGCTGGGAAACAAGACCCTCTGGATCTCAGCCTCCCGAGTAGCCAGGATGAAAGGAGTGAGCCATCAGCGCATGGCCTATGATGTCTCATTCTTTACAATTTCTATCTATTCTTCCTCTAGACACTACCACCTAGAACCTCCTCTACCTCCCTTAGGGACAGCAAAGGGAGGCTCAGAATCTGGGAAGGGCCATGGGCATAAAAGGGGCCCCTTCACATCACTAATCCTTTCTAAGCTCCCATCCACTTCCTCTGGATGGCCTGGATGTCTGGCGTAGATCAGACCTACTAGGACTTCTTAGGCCTGCCCTGTATCCCCCCCGCCCCCCGTCACACCCAACCAGTACCTGAGAATTTCTGGGGGCAGCTGCTCCATGTCCCAGTGGAAGACGTTGGAAGGTTGCTGATAACCAAGTCCAGGGGTGCCCAGGGAAGAAAGAGTGTCCAGATCCCCTCTGTCAAAGAAGGAGACACAAAGCATGAATGGATCTACTAAGTGCTACAGGGCACACCATCCACCTGTCACCCAGGTCCCTTGGAGTGAAGTTTTACCTTGACAGAGCTGGGGCTTAAACTCAGGGTCCAGGTGCTGTCCCTGAGCTTCTTTTGCTTGATGTGAGCACTCTTCTACCTGAGCCACAGTACCACTTCTGGCTTTTTCTGTGTATGTGGGACCTAGGAATCGAACCCAGGGTTTCCTGTGTGCTAGGTGATCCCACTACTGCTAAGACAAAATCCCAATATTGGATAGCTGTTCTTCTGTGACCCCTTAGGCCTGACCCGGGACAGTCTTGCACATCTTTACCGAGTATATAACCAGCAGCCTTGGCTGGAAAAGAACACGCTCTTGCTATGTTGTCCTTTATCTATGGCATCTTTTCTCTCTGTGCTTCCTGTCCCATCCTCCTTCTTAAGCAAGATCTCCTTTCAAGTGCTGCCTCTAAGAAGCCCACTCTAATCACCTTGGCAGAGGGGGATCTTCTCCACTCTGCAGGCTTTTGGCCTTGTCATGCTCTGCCTCAAGCTGTTGTGGTTGAGAGCGCACAAAGGCGAAGGCCTGGCTTTCACCACCCAATTTCTGAAGGCTCTGATACACTACCTAGGGACCAGTGTGGTATCACATTCTGTGAGAGGGCACTTGAGGCCCAGGCAGCCAAGGAGCAACAAATGGGGCCATTTCTTATGTGGGTTGGAACTGAAGATCTGGGAGCTGTCTCTCTGAGTTTTCATGCTCAAGGCTGCTACTCTACCACTTGAACCACAGCTACACGTCTGGATTTTTGGTGGTTCCATGCATAGAAGTGTCTTATCACCTTGCCAGCTTATGGCTGGCTTCGATCTTTGATCCTCAGATCTCTGCCTACTGAGGAGCCAGGATGTCAAGTGTGAGCCTGAGCCAGACAGGCTCCAGAACCTTTCCTTTGAGCTTCTGTTTATCTTGTGTCAACTAGCAAGCCCTAGTTAAAATAGTCATTTATAGAGGATCATGTTCCTCTCCTAGGTCAGTTAACCCAAGGAGATAAAGTATCTTTGGAAAAGGCTAGTAAGAGTTGGCCTAGGTGAGTGTGTGTGTGTGTGTGTGTGTGTGTGTGTGTGTGTGTGTGTGTGTGTGTGTGTGTGTGTGTATGAGTTTCAGGGATACCTACCCCCATCTCTCTGGTGCTTCTTTCACCCAGAGGTGAGTACATCCAGGATCCCCACCCCATGAAAGGCGGGTAGGGGAGGGTACTTAAGGTCACATCAAGTGGGATGATCTGAATTCTATCCTGCAACTGAAGCCAGGAGAGATAATAGAGAGAAAGAGAGCTTTAGAGGAACATCAAGGGAAGCCCCTTACCTTTGGCTACAAGTACCAGAGAAAAGAATGTATCCATCCTTTTTGGTAGTAAGATAACAAGTGTCCACTGTTCTTTTTTTTTTTTTTTTTGTGAGTCCCAGGTGTTGGATTCAGGGACTCGGTTTCATCCCTGAGCTTCTTTTACTCAAGGCTGAGGCTCTATAACTTGATCCACAGCACCAAAACTGGCTTTTTTCAGGGTGGGGTGAAGGAGGTCGTTTATGGGAGATAAGAATCTCGCAGACCTTCCTGCCTGGGCTGGCTCTGAGTCACGACCATCAGAACTCAGCCTCCCAAATAGGCCGGATGACAAGCGACAGCCACTGGCACCTTGTTGGGTCTTCATCTGCACAAAAGACTGACGGGGTCTGAGGAAAGGAAAGGTAAGTGCTGTGCTCGCCCGTTCCCCAGCCTCCCTCAGCCCAGGAGACAATCAGATACAGCGGGGAGCCAAATCCAGCAGGTAAAACACTCATTTATTAACAGAGAGCAGCCCCGTTTAAAGACAAAAAGGGCAGGTGGCATGGTATGTGAGGAACCAATCACTGTCAAGGTCACACCCTATCATTCACCTGAGCCTTCATGGGCTGGTTAGGCACTGATCAGCAGGTCAATTGGGCTCTGCCCACTCTACTCTCTCCCAGCGCCATCTTGGCTGCCCATGTGCTCTACAGTAAATTAGGCTCTGCCCACTCAACCCCCTCTCAGCGCCATCTTTGCTGCCCATGTGCTCCACAGATTCCCCCCTTTTTCTTTGTTTTGTTTTAATGGCAGACCCACCTAGCACAATAATAAACATCAGTCCCACCACAGTTAGAAATGTCTGAAGCAGTTCATGGCTGGGCACTGGTGGCTCACGCCTGTAATCCTAGCTACTCAGGAGGCTGAGATCTGAGGATGGCGGTTCAAAGCCAGCCCGGGCAGGAAAGACCATGAGACTCCTATCTCCAAAAAACCACCAGAAAACCGGAAGTGGCATTGTAGCTCAAGTGGTAAAGCGCTCGCCTTGAGCTGAAGAGCTGAGGGACAGCGCCCAGGCCCAGAGTTCAAGCCCCACGACCGACAAAAAAAAAAAAAAAAAGAAATGTCTGAAGCTGTTCAATTAATTCCTGGGCACCTGGTGTCTTTTAAATAAGCCAATTCCTTGTACATGCCTTTAAGCTAGCACAGGGGTCAAGATAAACTTTGAGCTTTACTGTCAGCTCCCAATGGCTCCCAACATCATCTCTCCCCCCCCCCGTCTTTGTTTAAAGAAGCGAACCCACCTGTCTTAGGTTGGGTGGATCGCCTTGTCTGCCTTCCCTGTAATCGGGAACTTCTTCAGAGAGAAGCTGAAGGCCCTGTCTTAGGTTGGTCACACTGACACCCCCTCTTACCCGTCTCTGGCTGCGATTCCTCTGGGGGGGGGAATTCATTCATTTGGAGCTTGATAACTGGCTGGCTAAGCTCATAAGAGTTTTGCAGTGCACGTATAATGCAAGGAAAGCATAGAAAAAACCATCAGCAAAAGCATTACCAGGCCAGGAAATGTCACTACAAGTCCTTTAACCTTAGTGAAGGATGGGATAGCAGTCTTTGCCACTTCAGAGTCCGGAGGTGGGGATTGTTCTAATCCAGCTATTTGCCTGTGGGGTTGGACAAGATCTAAACTGCAAGCATAACAAAAGGTGGTTGTTTAACAATAATTATGGATAATGCTGCTAGACAAGCAATTAGTAAAAGAACAATTAAAGCAGGTAACATTGAAATAATTAACTCCTACAAAAATATTAAACACTTCATAGGGTGGGGAGCAAAATGAAAGTCAGGCCACCAGGTCGAAGGGACAGATTCTCTTGTGGTGCTCCCGACGATTTTTGCATTGCCAGCGTTGATCACTGCCCAGGTCACCCATTGAGGTTGATGCAGAATCTATGAATCAGGGTTGGGAGAGTCAGGACAGCCAACAGCTGGAGTATCGCCATCTGCAATTGTTAGAGAACACAAGAGTTTCTCAAGGGCTGGTTGCCCTTGGGTATGGTTAATAATTGTCTTTCTGGCTTTTGTCTTTAAAACACAAGCCTAGGCCATGGCCATTTTTCTTTCCTTGTTGGTTAGCTTATCCTTTGGCATCCTCCTGTAGAGAGGAAATGGGTAAAAACTTAAGGTTCCTGGCAGGGATCCAAATGGGAGTGTACTCCCCTACGGGAAAAACGCATCCAAATCCCCTGCTCATAGTAACTAGGGGGTCAGGTCCTCTCCATTGTTGTGTCTCCACCTGACTTGCACTTGGGGCTTAGGGTTTAGTTGTCTCCAGTGCTTCTGAAATCTGGATTTAGTTGCCCCTTTTGAAAAATTTAAAAACAAAGCTATCTGTAACTGTATATGGGGGCTAACTCCCCCTTTTTTGTTTTATAGGCTATCAGAATACAAATTAAAGGCCAGCATTTCCTTATATTGTAATTGTAGGGACAGAAACCCGTGACAACAGCCAATTGATTTCCCCTAAAAGACTCTGAAGTTGGGTTAAGGTTAGAGAGGCTGGAATATCCAGCAAAGGCTTAAGGTGGCTGGCCTGAGTCAAGGTAAGGTGGGTCCTGAGCACCTTAAAAGGAGCTACCTTTTGAATTTTATTAAGGGCTATGGTAAAACCCCCCTTTTTTAATATGGGGGGAAGCTGGGTCAGAAGGCCCTCCAGGCAGCTTGGGTCTCGGTGCCCCAGAATCATATCATCCATGTATGCATAGACAAGGGAGGTATCTGAACCCAGCACAGGCTCTAAAAGTGTGGCCAAGTATGGTTGGCAGAAGGCCGGGCTATTGGCCATACCCTGTTGCAGCACCGTCCATTCAAACCTCTGATCAGGCTGGGAAAAATTAAGAGAAGGTATAAAGAAAGCAAACTTCTTGCAGTCATCTGGATGCAGAGCAATAGAAAAAGAAAAACAATCTTTAATATCAATCACAACCAAAGTATATTCTGAAGGTATAGCAGGAGTCCAGGGCATGCCTCTTAGGGGCATTCCTACTAGCTCCATCCTTTCATTTACCTTATGTAGGTCTTGGAGCATATGCTAAGCCCCGGAGGCTTTTTGAATAACAAATACAGGTATGTTCCAAGGACTTATAGAAGGGCTGATATGCCCAAGGCTTTATCTGTTCCTCTACCAGAAGGTGGAGGGCTTCAAGTTTAGGTTTGGTCAATGGCCACTGCTCCACCCAGATTGGGCTTCCCGGCTTCCACCTAATGGGAGGTACTCGGGGGGCAGTGGCCTTTAGGATTGGGGATGCACCCGGGAGGGTCCCCTATGTTCTTCTCTGTAATTATGAAAGTTAAAAAAATCCCTTTCCTTAACTCCCTCTAGATCCTGTTTATGCCTTTGTGCGTCTTCCCCATCCAGGATATCATCATAGGATGCTTGATGGTCTGTAGTGACCACGGCATCCATTTGTCTTAGCATAGCTTGCCCTAGTATATTGGCAGTGAGGTTCTTTGCCACTAAATGGCGTATCTTTCCCTGTTCTCTTTCTGGGCTAGTCCATGTCATAACGGAAACAGTCTCTTTGGTCTGGGAATTGCCCCTACCCCCAATATAGGAGGCCCAGGTGCAAGCTTCCAATCCAAGGGCACTTCCTCCTCCCTGAGTATGGTTCGGTCTGCCCCACTGTCAATTAAGCAGTGAAACCTCTTTCAGCCTATGAGAATACTCTTTTTAGGGCAGAGTCGGTCCACCAGGAGGATGGTCCAATGGAACTGGGCTGCCCTGCCATGAGGCTGCCTGGGCTTCACAGCAGAGGGAGTTCCTCCTTGAATTAATGGGGCTAGAGAATACCCCTCTCTAAGTTTAAAGACTTCCTATCTAAATTAAACTTGTATCCCTCCATGTCCCTGGGGCAGGGTGTAGGGGGCAGTTTGCCCTCAGGCTGGTTGGCAGGGGATTGTTGTAAACAGTCCCTCTTAAAGTGCCCCTCCTGCCCGCATTTAAAACAAGTCCCTCTCCTCGATAATCTCGGGGTTCCTTGGCCCTGGGCTGCCAGCACCTGAGAAATAGCCTCAGTCATTGCAGACGTCTGAGCCTGTAAAGCTAAAGCTAGTGATTGGGACTGGTGCTGTTGCATTCCCACATCCTGTGAGGCCACCACCCATCTGCTCAGGGAACTCTCTCTCAATCCTGCGCAGGCCATGCGGTGGTCTGCATTCATCTCTTCCCAGACCAGCAGCTTTACAAACTGATCTCAGAGGTTCCCTGCTGGTAGCTTGCAGTGAACACTCTGTTGGACTCGGTCTATGAAATCAGGTAGAGATTCACCCGGTTTTTGTCTCACTCCTGCTATGGGGAACTCAGTAGGTCCATCATCTAGTTTGTACTACGCGGCAAGTCCTGCCTGCCTCACCTGGTCATGGTACAAGCCACGTATTGCGGCCTGTTGGACGCTGGTGGAGTACCCTTCCCCCATCTGTGCTAGCATGGCATAAGTAATGGGTATCGCGGGTTGAGCCTACCGGTTACTCTCTGCTCACACTCTGCATTCTTCCTGAAAGAAAGCACAGCATTTAATAAACTGAGAACTAGTAAGAACGGATTTGGCCACATCCATCCAGTCCTTAGGGGCACACGGGTGATAGGCAATATCTTGTAATAGGGTCTGGGCCCAGGGAGAATTTGGGCCATCCTCCGCCACCGCCTTGCGGAACTCTTTAAGATCCTTAACT
This sequence comes from Dipodomys merriami, assembly GCF_024711535.1. Taxonomy (NCBI): domain Eukaryota; kingdom Metazoa; phylum Chordata; class Mammalia; order Rodentia; family Heteromyidae; genus Dipodomys; species Dipodomys merriami. The sequence goes on along the minus strand of NW_027202360.1, from coordinate 3,708,831 downwards.
TCCCATGGATACCATTCCAAGGGCCTGTTAGCTCCTGGTGCCAGGTTGACCAGATATGCTTGGGGAAGTGAATCCTGTGGCCGAGAGTCTGGGCTCTTGAGTGGCCCTTCCTTTCCAGAGGAGGTCTCCGAGTAGGTTACTTTCCCAGCCCTCGGCCCCTCCAATGAAGGTTGGTAGGGGTCTGGGTCTTCCAAGTCCCTCTCGCAGGTCTCGTAGGGCGCCGTACCTCCTCTCCAATTGGGGGAATAGGGAGGGGGCCTAGGACCGTCATTATCAGCTGGGTCAGAGCGGGTAATTTTTACCCTCCTTTTAACTTCTACTGTGCACGTTTCAGTGCTTTCTCGATCGGATTTGACCGTTTCCTTTTCCTTCTCATTTCCAAGTCATCCTGTACTTCTTCTAGGCCTAATGTTGCCTCCTCCTTCTTCTGTGATATAGCATTACCCAAATTTAGGGTTTCACTTACCCCGAGAGACCACTTAGCCTCGGCCGGTATCTTTTCCTTTCGTGCCCCACGTTGGGCACCAGATGTTGGGTCTTCGTCTGTCCCACAAAAGATGGACGGGGTCCGAGGAAAGGAAAGGTGAGTGCGGCGCTCGCCCGTTCCCCAGCCTCCCTCAGCCAGGGAGACAATCAGACACAGCGGGGAGCCAAATCCAGCAGGTAAAAACTAGTTTATTAACAGAGAGCAGCCCCTTTTAAAGACAAAAAGGGCGGGTGGCATGGTAAGGGAGGAAGAGGAACCAATCACTGTCAAGGTCACACCCTATCATTCACCTTAGCTTTCATGGGCTGGTTAGGCACTGATCAGCAGGTCAATTGGGCTCTGCCCACTCTACTCTCTCCCAGCGCCATCTTGGCTGCCCATGTGCTCTACAGTAAATTAGGCTCTGCCCACTCAACCCCCTCTCAGCGCCATCTTTGCTGCCCATGTGCTCCACAGTAACTGACTGCCACCATCCATTCATAGTCCCCTAGATCCAGTGCTAGGCTACCTGCACTGCATCCTCCTTTTTGTGAGTTGGAAGCAGACCTGTGTGGGTTTGATTCTTCAACCGCCTACCTACCTTTGAGCATTGTTCTGGCTCAGTCTGATGCCGGCTTCCTCCTTATCTACATCAATGACTTCGTGCTGTCATGGAACAATTGTCCCCCAGGAGGTGTCGGACCTGGGGTCTTTCCTCTGCACACTGACTCTACTCCCCGAAATGACACACTGCAGCAATGTGAAGTTGACATAGAGTGAATTCAGTTTCTTATAATCAGGGTCTGGCCAGATAGGTGGCAGTGAGGATCAGAGGCTCAGGATAGTGCTGTGCATTTGGACAATGTGATGCCTCCTCATCCACTTTCCTTTAACTGTCTTAGAAGAGAGTAGTGGGGAAAGATTCACCAGACAGACTGACAATGAGTTACCATCACGGTCTACACCGGGCATAGAGGGGCTTACCTAAGGGAGCTAGTTCCACAGTCCAAGTGGGAATGATCCTGACACAGCCTACCTCCAGAATGAGAAGGTCACCTTGGGTCCCAGCCACATGGGGACGCTGAGCCAACTCCTTGAGGACAAATTCAACAAGTTACTGAGAGAGAGAGACAGAGTCAGAGACAGAGAGAGAAAGAGAGAGAGAGAGAGAGAGGGAGAGAATTACACTTAAGCAGGCTGCCGGTGGCACAGGCCTACAATGGTAACTACACATTGAGATATGAGGATCATGGTTCATAGCCAGCCGAGGCAGGAATGTCTGTAAGACGCTTATCTCCAAAGAACCACCAGAAAACCAGAAGTGGTGTTATGGCTCAAGTGGTAGAGCCCTAAACTTGATCTGAGCAGCTTGTGGACAGTGCCCAGGCCCAGAATTCAAGCCCCACGACAGACAATAAGTGGACTTCCCACCACAAGAAATGGACTGAATAGCATCCATTGTCCTAGGGAGCATGGCCAAGAAGTCAGGCCAAACTTCCTGTCTCCTGGGGGTCATGAGTAGGTCACCCAGCTTTTCCGTGCCACATTTGCCCCAGCTGCAAAGCTGAACAGTGAAGGATCCCCTTCCTCATGAGGATAGGGTAAGGATGAAAGAGAGCCATGTTTTGTTTCATAATCCCATACCTGTAGCATGATAAATAACAGGCCCCTTCTGAGTCCTTTCCAGGTATCTTCTTGTTATATGCTCACAGAATTGCCAAGAAACTTATCTGATGACAGTTGCCTCTATGCCTGGCCCTGCCGCAGATTTCCCCTTGTATTGATCCCTTGTTTCCTCACAACTGTCCTGTGAGGAGGACCAATGGTTCCAGGCTGAACCCAGAGCTTCAACTGTGGTCAAAAATTGGCTGCTGTGGACTAAGAGTTTGGGACAGTAATCTAAACCGATGACTGAGCATGGCGCTACATACCTACAACTACAGAGGACAAGGCATGGTGACACCTGCCTGTCATAGGAGTACCATGATCCAGACAAGCCTGAACATATATGGAGTCTCTATCTCAGAAATGCCCAAGACAGAAAGGCTTGGCTCCCATGGAACAAGACCTGATTGGAAACCCTAAGCTCTTGAGTTCAAACCCTAATATACCAAAAAGAATCTGAGGCCTGGTGCCAGTGGCTCATGCCTATAATGCTACCTACTCAGGATGCTGAGATCTGAAGATCACAGGTCAAGATTTAAAGTAGGGTTGGCCTTGCCCATCAGACGTCATGATGAGATTACCCAGAGTCTGACCCATGCCAATAAGGTCCATACTAACAGGGCTCACAGCCTTAATAAGTGCTAACCACCCTTTCTATCCCCCTGGGGAGCCAACCCCTAAGGGCCCCACCCCCAGGTCCTCCCGTGCTCCCTCTGCCACCAACCAGGCCCAAGAGAGTAGACAGTTCTGGATCACAAAGATCCCTTGTTCTTATAATTAAAGGTGCTGAGTCCCCTTCAAACGTCTCACCCTTCCAAGCCCCCAGACCTCAGCCACAAAGTCCATGCACCCCCCCAAAGACAGCAGATAGAAGTTACCAAAGGTTCCAGCACTCCTTGTAACAACCAACTTCTACACACACACACACACACACACACACACACACACACACACACACACACACACACACACACACACACACACACACACACACACACACACACACACAGAGCCATCACGGGTGGCTCCTGTCTGTCATCCTAGTTATTTAGGAGGCTGAGATCTGAGGATCACTGTTCAAAGCCAGCCACTCAGGAAAGTTTGTGAAGCTCCTATCTACACTGAACCACCAAATAGCCACAGGTGGAGCTGTGGCTCAATTGTCAGAGCTCTAGCTTTGAGCAAGATATCTCAGGGACAGCACCTAGGCCTTGAGTTCAAGGCTCAGTTCTTCTACCTCCAAACACACACAATCACAGACACAGACAGTCAGACAGACAGACAGACACACACACACACACACACACACACACACACACACACACACACACACACACACAGGATAAACCAAGGATTCCGCAGTCCCTGAGAACAGAAACATGAACTCCCTCAATTAGGATCAGATCCCACCCACTAGAAGGTGGCAGTACCAACATCAGACCCACTGTAGACAAAACCTTGAGCCGCACATATATCTGGAATGTCTCATAGACCAGTATGGCATTTCGTATCATGCACACTGCTATGTGGAAAACTTAGTCACCTCTTTTTTTTGTTGTTGGTCAAGGTGTTTGAACTCTGGGCCAAGGTGCTGTCCCTCAGCAATTCAGCTGAAGGTGAGCACTCTCCCACTTGAGCCAAAGCAACACTTCCTGTTCTCTAGTGGTCTATCATCAAGTCTCACAGACTATTCTGCCCAAGCTGACTTGTAACCATGGTCCTCACATCTCAGCCTTCTGAGTAGCTAGGATGAGAGTTGTGAGCCACGGGTGGCTTCTGGTTTCAGCCACCTTCATATACACAGAGGAAACCCATCTTGTCAGTCCAAAAACTTTTTGCAACCATTCACTTCAGATTTTGATACCCAGCATCCAAATCTATCCTTCAATGGAGAAAAAAAAAGACAAAACAATCACACCTGCACCCCTTCGCCCACTCCCTGCCTGTCACAGGACATGTCCTCTTGAAGCTGTGGCTTCAAACTTGGGCAAACTTGGGGACTTCATACAAATATCTTTACAGTGAGGCCAGCACTTGGTCTCCCAAACACAGCACCCTCCCCACACCCCCACACCTCCACCATCATTTGCAGGCAAAGATGTCTTACTTTCTTTCTTTTTTATGTTGTGGGGCTTGAACTCTGGGCCTGGATGCTGTCCCTGAGCATTTCAGATTAAGGCAAGCACTCAATTGCTTGAGCCACAGCACAACTTCTGGTTTTCTGGCAATTCCTTTTAGGTAAGAGTCTCAGGCCAGCTTTGACCTGTGATCCTCAGATCTCATGACCTGAGTACCTAGGATAACAGCCATGAGCTACTGGCACCCAGCCAAACAAACTTCCATTCCTGTCATCCTCTCCCCCTAGGAGACTGAAATCTGAGGACTGCAGTTGGATGCCACTTAGCAGCAAGGCCCGTGAGAACTCTTTATCTCCAATTAAACACCCCAAAAAGCTGGAAGTGGAGCTGTGATTCAAATGGTAGAGTGCTATCTTGGAGCAAAGAAGATAAGATCCATGCCCTAGTTTCAAACTTTTTCTAGCATAGACCCACCCAAGAAAGGGAAGCAAGTGGGCACACGGGAGCTCAAAGCTAACACATAATACTCAGAACTCCCACAACAGACACCATCCAGCTCTGATTCTCTAGATTCTATGTCCTACACCATGGCAGTCTTAGATGGTACTGACCATGCACCAAGTTGGGACATTCAAGTACAATCTCATACTGAAGATCCCCTGACCTTATCACTCAGGATCTCTCGCTGTCCTGCCTGAAAACTAGGCAGTGAGGTAAGATCTAGTTATCCACCACATGATATGGGAACCAAAGGGATTCCTGGTCAAGGGACGGAGACTGGGGGAATCTAGTTCCCTCTTTGGGAGGTGAAAAGGGAGGTTCTATCCCAGAAATTTTCCTATGTTGTGAGTATTATCAAAGAAACAACCCTGCTCAGACCACAGTGCCTCTGATTTTTCCACCAGCCTCTATCCAGCTCTGCCCCACCTTCAGCCTGCACTCTCTGAATCCCAGATCTGCCATCTATACTAAAGAGTGAGCCAGCCAAGAGACGCACTTCCTGCCCTTATTCAGAGGCTGTCCTGTGTCAGTGGCATGCATTCCTCAGTCTTTGTTGAAGGAATGAACACCGGGAGTGGTATCATCAGATTGAGCCCTGTAAAGTCCTAGTCCCTAAGGGTGTACTGCACAGGCATCCTGCAGTGAACGGCAGCCAGGTTGTCAATGATGAACCCAAGGTGCCAGGACTTTTAACAGCAGTGTGGCTGGATCAAAGGCAGGTAGTCTATGTTGTCAGGCGAGGTCATAGCTCCAAAGGCCTGACACACGTGACCCAGGATCATTCTCCCTCTTCAAATTCCTACTTATACTTTGATCCCCCCTTGAAACTGTCTCACTCCAATACCTCCCTAGCCCTTGGAAACTTTCTTTTTATCTGACCAGAAAATAAACTCAATGAGGCTGGGCATAATTGATACCTGGTGACCCACTTTGAGCCTTAGGTTCTACCCAAGGCTGGTTCCCTATATTGTCAGTGACCACACAGCTCCTGGATGGCATGAAGTTTCTGAGGGGTCAGTGGCTTGGTCCTCCATACTGGCTTTAAGCTCTGAAACTGTCCCAACATAGATTGTGAATAATTGGCTCCCTTGATCCAGAGACTCCAAACCATGGCTTGCATGTTCTCCCTTCTTCCTTCCTTTCCTTTTTTTCTCCCTCTGTCCTTCCTTCCTTTCTCTCTTTACTTTCTTTGTGTCAGTTCTGGGACTTGTACTCGGAGCCTAGGTGCTGTCCCTAAGCCTTTTTACTCAAGGCTAGCAGTCTATGGCTTGAGCCACACATCCATTTCTGGTGTTTTGGTTTTGGTAGTTAATTGAAGACAAGAGTCTTACAGGCTTTCCTGCCTGGGCCAAAAGCCTCAATCCTCTGATCTCAGCCTCCTAAGTAACTGGGATGACAGGCTTGAAGCACTGGCATCCAGATCAATCCAAGGTTTCTTCATGGGTTGTGGAACCAGTCCTGGAACTTTTCATTGTCTATGACCCCCCAGAGCCTCGTGCACACTGTAATGGTTTGTTGGTTAAATAAATGAGCATCTATGACAATACTACAGAAAATCCCATCTGATTCAGGTAAGAATCCTCTGTGGGGGAGTGGGGAGAAAGCCTGTGTAGCTCTCCCACAGTTCTCCCTCCTCCCTCTTACCCACTCCTGGTGCCACAACACTTAACTGTTTTGGCTCTGAGGGTGTGAGCCACTATGTACTTGCTACATTCCAGAGTCTCTGGGATGCCTGTCTTCTCAACGATCTCTGTCCAGCAGCTGACCAGCTCTGTGGCACTCAATTCACCATGGAGGTGTGAATGAGTTTGCTGTGAGCTGAATGGCTGGCTCAAAGGGACTCCTCTCCTCCCCGTGGGGCCAGGCAGGATTGTCCACCACATGTGGCCCCTAAATTTCATGTTGTAGATGAAGGATTCTTGAGGTAGCCTGGGTTCTCTGAATCTCCCAGAGTCCAGTACAGGTGCTGGGAATCATCTCTACTCATTGCTGGCAGGCTGGGGATGGTGAGGTCACAATGTCTGCTCCCCACAATGTCCTCAATTGGGGTCATCACCCTAGAGAGATGCCACAGCTGCCAGAGAAAGGCAGTCAAGGCACAACGTTCAAAGCAGGAGACTATCTGGCTTGGGAACTCTGTGTGTGCCACTTTGAACATCATTGTTTGATGGCTGAAATCATCCATCTAATTTGATCCATTATCCCAGGTATTAGTGGAAATTGCCAGCTTAACTAAAAAAAAAAAACCTGGAAAATGTGGTATTTAATTTGTCCCAATCAAACTTAAAGGGTTCCAAAATCAGTGGTCCCCTTTTCCTTCCAGACTGCCTATAACAGGTTACAGAAACTGGCATTCAGCCAGCCCTAGCTAACTGCTACCTCCTGATACTAAGCGGGCTCCAGCAAGGGAAATGGACTTGACTACCACTGCCCAGCTGGAAACAGCCCAGGCGGGACACAGACTGGATTCTGCAGGACTCCAGGGAGGATTGACACTGAGCACTGCCCCAGGAGGGTGTCCTGACCATCGGGGGGGCCCGCAACCCTGTGCCAGAATGCCCACAGAGACAGTTAATGCCCTAGATATGGTTCCCTTCTCACCCACTGTCATGGTGAACCATCTGCCATGTCACACCATACGCCAGTCCCCAAAACCTCATAGCTTCACAGCCCCTGCCTTATCATTTCCCTCATCTCGTTCCCTAATTATGTTGGGCAAACATTCCAAACCCTTGAATTCCCTCCAACTAAACACACAAGAGCAGAGTATCTGGCTTGGAGAATGTGGCTGTGATCTCATTCACCTCATGAAACTTCTGGCTGGGGATAGAAGGACAGGCTTCCACTCCAGTCCAGGGTTCGCAAAGTTCTTCTAGAGGAGGCCCACTCTGGCCCAGCAGCTCCTGTGGGCTAAAAGAAAGGGGGAAGAGAGAGGTGGAAAGAGGAAGAAAGTAATGTCTACTTAAATCTTCCATAAAGGAGCCATGAAACTGTGAAGGAGAAAACAAAAATTGTGGTTTGGCTTGTACTTGGTATTGATGAAGAACAACAACAACAAATACACACACATACAGAGAAATAAAATGTTTTTGCTGTTTTTAGACATGGTGACTTAAATATATTTTCATTGTTCTCATCTCCCTGCTCTCCCAACACACACACACACACACACACACACACACACACACACACACACACACACACACACACACACACATACACACACACACACACACACACACACACACACATACACACACACACCTCCAGAATGGTGACAGATGACACTTCCATGCAGCACCTGCAATTTGCCAACTGATCACTCACCTGAGGACAGTCAGGCTGTACAAGGAGAAAGATTCTCTCTCTCTCTCTCTCTCTCTCTCTCTCTCTCTCTCTCTCTCTCTCTCTCTCACACACACACACACACACACACACACAGACTCAGAGTAGTACCTCTCCTAAGTTTGTTGATTCCTCCTCGGAGCACGTGGCTTCCCATTCTCCATTCCCTTGTCAGAACCAAGGGCTCCCACACAAGGGGAGCACCACTCTAATGACACAGCACAAACCCGCCTCTCCCCTTCTCCAGGGACAGACCCTTCCCCTTGGGAACAGCCAGCCTTAACTTCTCATTCACCAAAACCCTACGCCAGGATGGTGGGTGAAGGAATCCCCAGACAGGTTGGTCCTCAGAGCAGGACTGAAACAAGCATGGGTCATGGGGTGCCAAGGGGGGTTTCTGACCCAGGGTGGGGGCGGTGTTGAGGAAATGGATGGGGTCCTAAAGGCTACATACATGCACAGACTCCTACTTCCAGCCTAGATACTTCTGGGCAACTGGGCAGATTCTTGGGGAGGACAAGGAGACCAGATGGACAGGGAACACTGGCAGACACTGTCAGAACTGGGAAATGTGATCACCCTGTGAGTACTGTTGACAGCTGGGGTGGGGGGATAGGCCGGGTATATGTGTGTCTGAGGGCGTGTGTTCCTCCCATATATTCACCTAGTATCTGACCCCCAGTGCCCTCACCTCCCTAGTGGGCTTTTCTGGGACCCTCCTCAGATGAAAGGGTGACTGAGCACAGAGGACAAGGGCTCACATAGCAAGGAAGGCCTATCTGCTGCATCCAACATCCCCCACTCCCAGAAAAAAAGGAAAAGACCCAATAAGGCAGGTGCAGAGGTGATGTTCCCCACCTCTGACTAAAGCCACCAGGTTCCCACCAGGGAGAAGAAGGGTGCAGATGTGGGACTGTGTAGCTCCCACTGCTCCAGCCAGGTGCTCAGTGGTCACCCCTTCTCACCCATTCTTGCATCTCCCCATTTCCATGGATACTGGCCACTAGGGATGGGGGTGAGTTCCCAGAGTCAACACCTACTCCCCAACCCCCCACTCCTGGGGCGCATTTGTGGCAGAGTCAGGGCTGGCCTGCCTGGTGCTGGGGAGGCATGGTTCTGACACAAGAGGGTTTGCAGGGGGGGGAGTGGGAGTGGTAGGGGGAGGTAACAAGGTACTGACCTGCGATCGGCCACTTACTTGTGCTGCTGGGAGAATCTGTAGGCTGTGGTCTGTGTGCAGCGTGCAGCAATGGTGTGAGGGATGTGCCTGATGTGCTGGCTTTCTGTGCTCTGTACTCCTGGCCCAGACCAATGCTCCCACAGCAGCAGAGGTTTTGAGGCCGCCATCCCTGGTGTATGTGCCTGCTCTTCTCTCTGCTCTCTCTGCCCCCACTTCTCTCCAGGGCTGCCCTGCCCCTGTTGCACAAGTGCTGCAGTCCATGTGTGCCCCTGGCTGCAGTAGATATGTGCCCCCTCAGCCACGCCCTGTCCTCCCCTGGGTCACGCCTCCTCCCTCCCTCAGCCACGCCTCGATCCCTGGCTTTGTGCTGTCCTGACTCTCCCCTAAGTCTACCAGGCCATGGCAGAAGTAGTCTCACCTCAGGTCAGGGCTTCCCCCTAACCCCAGCAGCTGCCCGGGGGGGGGGGTGATCGAATCTCCACTCAGCCCAACGGAGGAATCTTCTCCATCCACCCCACACCAAGCTGGTGCACGGTGTCTCTGTATGTTTGTGTGTGTGTGTGTGTGTGTGTGTGTGTGTGTGTGTGTGTGTGTGTGTGTGTGTGTGATTTTTGGGGATACCAACCTTGCAAGGACTCAGAACGATTTTAAAAAATAGCACAAAGAATCCTGTGTAATGGACTCAGCACAATAGCAACCTTTGGGATCCTCATGGTAATCTAATGACTAGTAAGATAAGACATGCAATTTTAACATCACTAAACTTACATATCATAGTATTATGACATCATATGTCATAGTGACATTATAGACATATTGTGAATGCCTATTCTGTGATTTCATTCTATTTCAAGTGAGCAATATTGGTGGATTTCAGAAATCCATTGTGACCTCAAAACCATTGTGATGAGAAAATCCCTTTTTCACATCACAGTGCCATTGTGATAGTAACCTGTTGTGACATTACAAACTGGTCCTGTCCATTGTTACCTCATCACCAAGGTGACATCATAAAGCCATTATCATATCACATTGCTGTTGTGACATTACAATCAAGTTGAGACCTCCCAAACCCATTATGACATCTTTAGCACCTTTGAAAAAACACATGGCCTTTGTGACATGACAGTCCCTTTGTGGACCCATATCCTCATTGTGAAATGTCAATTGAGATCAGATATGCCAGAGGAATATCACAAAGTATTTACAATATAATCATAGGTGTGACATCACATTGTCATTGTGACAAAATCAGCTCATTGTGACATCACAAATCTGTAATGACATCATACCACTATGACATCACATTGTCATTGTGACATCATATATACATTATGAATGCCTATTAGGTGATTTCATTACATTTCAAATGTGGCATGTGGATTCATATCAAAAACACATTTTGACTTCATAACCATTGTGACATCACAATCCCTTTGTGATGTAACATTGAAATTGTGATATCTCTAAACAACTGTGACAACTCAAATATATCCTGTCCTCAAAAGTTTTGTGACATGTTGCCACTGTGTTAGGCACATTGATAGCTCAATCTATTTTCGACCTCAAATTATTTCAGGAATGACATGAAATATTAGAAATATACTTTGACATCATGAGCATAGTGACATCACACTGCTAGATGTAATGACCATTGTGTCATATTGTCACATCACAAATCTGTTTTGACTTCATTACATTTGTGCCAACAAATGCTTTGGAATCCTCACAAGCCCATTCTAAATTTATATACTCATTGTGAGTTAGTGACAATTGAGGTCTGGAATGCCATTGTCACATCATCAATCTACTGCAACATCACAAAACAATTTTGAACTCATCACTATTATAGCATCAACAATTAATTGTAATTTGACATCATATTGCAATTGTGATATTACTGTAACATCATGCTTTCACAAACCTATTATGTCCTAATCACATCTTAGAAAATGCATGGCCTTTGGGACATCAAGCTCCTTCTGTGAACTTGTATCATTGTGAACTTGTAGCAATTGAAATTTGAAATAATATGTGATATTACAAACTAGTTTTGACATCATTAACCCATTTTTATATCATTAACGTTTTGACAACCAAAACCTGTTAGGAACTTTAGCACTTTTGACAAAAAACATGGCGTTTGTGTCATCACAGTTCATTTGTATATGTCATGGTGACTTCATTCTCATGTCCTCATTGTAAACTAATAGCAATTAAGATCTGACATACCATTGTGACATCACAAACCATTTGTGCCATCATCACCAGTGTGATCTCAATCATTATGACACCATCAGCACATTGTGACATCAACAAGTTACAGTGACCTCATAGCATTATGACATCACATTGCCATTTTGCTGTCTTAGACACATTGTGAATGTATATCCTGTGATTTCATTCTATTTAAAATGTGGCATGTCAGTTGATATCAGTAACACATTGTGACCTCATAACCACTGTAACATTATAAACCCTGTGTGACGTCATAGCTGGTGTAACATCACATTGTTGTTATGACATCTTTAGCTTATGGTGACATCACAAAATGGCAATGACATTATAACATTTGCCATTATGTCATTGTGATATCATAGTCACATTATGAATGCCTAATTTGAAATGTGGCATGTGAGTTGATATCAGAAACTCATTCTGATTTCACAACCGTTGTCACATCAAAATCCCTTTGTGACATTAATTTGGCAATGTGACATCACAATGGCAATGTGATGGAACTAAGACATCATGATATCAAAATGGTCATGAACACACAATGTGTTTCTGATAACCGACATGCCACATTAAAAATAGAATCAATAACATAATAGGCAAACACAACGTGTCTATGACATCAGAATAACAATGTGATGTGGTAATGCTATGATGTCATTGTAGTTTTACATGTCAAAATGAGCTGATGGTGTCATAATGGCAACATGATGTCACAATTATGATGTCAGAAAGGATTTGTTATGTTTCCTTGGTATGTCTGATGTCAGTTGTCATTTGTTCCCCATGAAGTTATGGATACAAAACAGGTTCTGTGATGTCACAGAGGCCATGTTTGTTTTCAAAGGTGGTTATAAGTCATAATAGTTTTGGAATGGCACAATGTGATCCATAATGTCACAATGGACTGAGATGTCCTTTTGGGTTTTGATGTCACCGTGGTGATGAGGTCACAATGGCTTTGTGATGTCACAGTTTGTTTGTAATATCAGAATGATCCAATTTCAATTACTCATAATTCAATATGAGGATACCATTTGATAGAAGAAGCTTCATAGTGTGAGGTCATACTATGTGAAAACCAAACGGGACAGTGATTTCACAATGACAATGTGATGTCTCAACATCATGTTATAATAATGTTCTGATGTCACAATTCGTGATGCCATACTGATGAGGAGGTCATAACTTAGTCATAACTTGTGTGAAATGCTGCCATTAGGATATTTTGGCTTTTAGTAAGCTTATAATCTGTTTTGAAACATAATAATTCAGGTATGACATATGATATCAGAAATTGACTCTGACATCATGAACATTGTGACATCATGAACATTGTGACATCACATTGATAGATATCAAGATCATAGTGGCACAATATGAACTCACAAATCTGTTAGGACTTCATCATATTTGTGAAACACATGACTTTAGAGACAACACAGTCCCTTTGTAAACTCATATCTTCATTGTGAATTAATGACATTTGAGATCTGGCATGCCATTGTGACATTTCCAACCAATTGTGACAGCACAAACCTATTATACTAGAAACACATTGTGATCTAATAGCCATTGTGACAGCACAATCCCTTTGTGACCCCACATTTCCATAGTGATAATACTAACCCACTGTGAAATTCCAATCCTCTCAAGCCCAATCCAGGTATGAAATGTGATACTCGAATCCAGTGTGACATCTAGATCATGGTGACATCACACTGATAGATGTTAGCATTTTGTCACATTCTGACAACACACACCTGTTAGGACTTCATCACTTTTGTGAAAATACATGCCTTAGGAGACATCAGAGTCCCTTTGTGAGCTCATGTACTTATTGTGAGTTAATGAAAATTGAAATTACATGTGTCATTTTGATATCACCAACCCATTGTGACATCACACACTTCTTGTGAACTCATCAGTGTGGCATTACAAATTATGATATCAAAACATTATTAAGTCAACATATCGCAACATCACATTGTCATCATGATATCACTATCCCATTGTGTTTTCACAAACCTAGTATGTCTTCATAGCATTTTAGAAAATTCATGGCCATTTATACGTGTCTTCTTCTGTGAACTCATATCCTCATTGGACATGTGAAACAGGACATGTGATTATGAGATGTGACTTCACAAAACTATTTGATATCATCACCAATGTGTCATCACAAAACCATTGTGAGCTTTCATTGCCATTTGACATCACTATCACATTGTGACATCGCAAACCTATTAGGACCTCTTATCACCTTTGAAAAAACACATGCCCTTTGTGACAAAACAGTCCCTTTGTGGAACTATACCTTCATTATGAACTGACAATTGATATCAGACATGCCAATTTAACATCATGAACCTTTTGTGACATCACCAGAGTGACACAACATTTTCATTATGACAGCATCAACTACTTTTGACATGACAAAACTACAAGGACAAGAGAGCATTATGAGATCATATTGTCATTGTGATGTTATAAAAAGATTGTGTATGTGCCACGCCGACCCCAGTAGAGTCTGCTTAGCATGGGAAACCATCTATCAGACCATGATAGGGGCCTCGAGACCTATCTCTGAGTTTTGGGACTTCACCGAAGTCTACCTCAGAGAATGGGGTTTTACAGAATCCTATCTCCAAGTTTTGGGACTTCACCGAAGTCTACCTCGGAGAATAGGGCTTCTAAGAGGCCTACTCCTGGGAAAAGGCTGGCAAAAACCCCTGGAAAAGATGTGTTTCTGCCTATCTTTTCCTCATAAGAGTGCCTATTAATCTTTTACTGTTTCTACTGCTCTTTGTACTTGCTCATTGTCAACGTTTCCCTTATTCAAAGCTCTTTCTTAAGAGTGTTGATGACTCCAATATCTGATGAGTGTCTTAAAAATATGACTAACTCACCAGAGTTAAGTGCTACCCTGAAACCCCTCTTATGGAGGCTAGTAGACAAGTTATAAGTAAATATAAAAGTATTGGAGGTTTCACAAAGTCACTCCAGCAGAAGGAATTGTAAGAAATTTACAAGAAGCTGTAGGCGCGGCTAGAACAGAAGGAATGTATGGCAGTTGCTGAGATAACTACTTAGGAGAAAGAACTTCCTGGTACTCTCATTTACTAAGAGACTTGCTAGATCTAGGCCTCCGTGACCTTACTATTAAAGAAGGAACAGGAAAGATCTTATGGGATAATTAAGGCCTCTATAGAAATAAGGTAATGGTGAGATGGTGACAAACGTCGAAACCCATTATATTTCTTAGAGATATAACGGAAACAAGTGCCTTTCAGGCGACCAGCTGGTGACCACCTAAGAATGAAGCCCTGCAGCAAGATTGTGTAAACTTTTGCCCTTTCAGGCGACCAGCTGGTGACCATCCAAGAACGAAGCTTTTCAGCAAGATTGTGTAACCTTTTGCCCCTTTCTTATGAAGACTTCTGTTATAAAAGTTTGTTATCCTCTGCATTAAATCGCACTCAGCACTCAGCATCCACTCCTAATGTGTGTGAGTTGTCTGTTTGCCATCTCCCCATCCTATTCCAGGTTCCTCCCCTAGGTATCCTCTGTCGTCCTGACAGAACCTGGCCCGCGGCAGGTGGCGCCCAACGTGGGGCTCAAAGCGGGGCACGAAGCAGTTTCTTCAGTCAAGGAACCTTGGGAGGTAAGCATCTATCTCTCTCTTTTCCTTTCACCTGGAATAGTAGTCAGAAGCTCGTTGGGGTGCTGCAGGCCCCTCAGTTGTGGCTAAGAAAGATAACGAGTAAATCATGGGGAGTTCATCTTCTAAGAATAAGGATAGTTTGTCTCTATTTTAAAACATATACTCCACAGCAGCAGTGGGAGAACAAACTAATCCTTGGTTCCTGCAGGAAAAAGGAAACCATTGAAAAAGTGAATGTAAATCTAAGTTCCATAAAGACGGAACTCCTCCTTCGAGAGGAAA
Organism: Dipodomys merriami; assembly: GCF_024711535.1. Taxonomy (NCBI): domain Eukaryota; kingdom Metazoa; phylum Chordata; class Mammalia; order Rodentia; family Heteromyidae; genus Dipodomys; species Dipodomys merriami. Next base: position 3,693,415 of record NW_027202360.1, on the reverse strand, counting down.
CAAAAAACGGAAAAAGGAAACCATTAGAAAAGTGAATGTAAATCTAAGTTCCATAAAGACGGAACTCCTCCTTCGAGAGGAAACAAACAAACAAACAAAAAAAAAAAAAACGGAAAAAGGGAACCACTGAAAAAGTGAATGTAAATCTAAGTTCCATAAAGAGGAAACTCCTCTTCAAGAGGAAACAAAAAACGGACAGAGGGGCAACCAGCCCCTCCCCAAGAGAATAAGAAACAGTTAGATCATTTGATACAATTTTCATATTTCAGGAATAGTGAAAGCCTGCAGGTGTGGTCTTGGGGCTGGCGGAGAGTCTTGGCGGACGCGCTATAAGACTGCCAGTGGGGCCAGTGGGAGACGTCCCCTGGACCCCTGGGTGGGGCTGTCCTCGAGATCGGGTAGAGGGGGTTCGAGTCCCCCTGATTAGCCTATTCTCTCTGGTTGGAAGCCCTTCTGGACAGACTGTCTGACCAGCAGTCTGATGCGCTTGCTGTCTGTCTTGAGTGTGCGTATATGTCTTCTGTTAACTCTAATTTGAATCTTAGGCACGCAGCCCGGGGGCTGGTGGATGAGGGGCTTACTGATCCCCTAGACCAGAGGAAGAGTGCGCATTTCCCACTTAATTGCCCCTTCCACCCTTTTAGAATTCCAGGAGTGCCCGGACCAGATTGCCCACCTCCCCAGAGAAAGCGTGACCAAGTGCACGTACATTACCAACCCCCGTATGCAGCAGTGTGTGTGTGTGTGTGTGTGTGTGTGTGTGTGTGTGTGTGTGTGTGTGTGTAATTTTAACTTCTTTTTCTTTCTTATCTCGGTTTTATTAATTTGGACACTCCTTGTCCCAGAGATGGGGCAAGGACAAAGCAAGCTTACTCCTCTCAACTTCCTGCTCAGTCATTTCAAAGAGGTAAAAGATAGGGGGTATAATTTGAGTATAATTGAAAATCTCAGAAGAATCTAAAAAGAAAAATTCTCTAGAATAAGTAGAGGGGGTTCGAGTCCCCTGGTAAGTGGTGAGATGTCACCCCATTCACTGGGACCTGATTTTGTCTTTGTGGCCACTTGTTTGTCTTGTTTAGTGTGTGTGTGTGTTCATTTTATGTTTTCTGAGGTAGGAAAGTTTTGGGTGAGTGTGGCAGGCTCACTCAGCCGACTCTGGATTCAGCTTGCTGAATGAGAACAGCACAGAGATTCAAAAGACTAATTAGTGAATTGCCTTGCTAGATAAGCAAGCTCTGGGAAAATGAAGCCCAGCAAAGGTACCTAGTTTAAAAGAAATACTGTCTTAAATTTTTGTTTAAAACCTTTAGAAAGTGTACGTACAACTGATTTTGATTTTTGCGTGCTTTAAGATCTGTGTGTTTTGTGTGTGTCTGTGAACGTGTTCAAAGATAAAAAATTGTCAGCATGCTGTAACAATTGGGTGAGTTTAAATTTAAAAAATTCAAAAGGTTATGAGGTTTGGACATTACCAAAAAATTTTAAAAATCTTCACATTGTTTTAAATGGCTTTTTAAAAGGTTCTTTAACTTGTAAATTAGAAAATCTGGTATTTTAAAAACTAATATTTTAAAATGCATAAGACTGTTTATACTGTAATCAAGTTACCTGGCTTAACAAAAATGCATTGGCAGTTCGGGATTTAATTCCCTTGGCTAAAATTTGGGATAAATATTAAAAATTTAAATGTAAAAGTTAGTTTAACACTGTCAAAGAAGTTACCTGTTCTGTCTGTCAAAAACTGTATTTCATTCGAGAACCAAGAGAAGAGACAGGGAAAAACTTAGAAACCAACAGAAGACCTATCTTTAGAGGTGAAGGGTGAACAAGCAGAAGTGCAGTTCAGCTGGTCATGCAGTGGGACAGGCCCTGGGAGGGGTCCACGCATGGTGAGGCAAGCTGGGACAAACGCAGTTCATCTAACCCTAAAGAGTCAGATTGAGTGTGTGGCCATTCCATAGGAGGGGCCAAGTGGCCCATCGTTGTTCTGTCTCTTTTCCCTGCAGATAGACACTGAAAACATGATGGTTAAAATGAATGATGTGATGATCTGATTAGTATTGCTAAAACTTTCCCTTGGATGTGTTAACATTAAAATTAGGAAGGCTTTAAAAAGAGGGTAAAAATTATTTGTATAATGTGGCTTACTTTCAATTATGTTCTACAATTAGGATGTTTTTAAAAGTTATAAAGATGTTAAATCTAGCTTTGTGGTATAGTAAAGGTGACTGTAATTCTTGCATTAAGGAAAATTGTCATTTGAGTTTAAAAATCTTAATGTGTGTCTGTTTTAAAACAAGCAGCCAAGAGACAATGAGTGACACTTGGCCTCAAGATTTCAAGGGATCATTTCAAAATGCAAATAAAAACTAAAGTATAAAATATTAAAGGTGATTAGTAAGAGGTTTAAAAAAATAGGGAATGGATTTTTGGATATAAAGTTTAAATGTAAAATCATTCTTGACATTGGCCTCAATGTGCAAAAAAAAAAAAAAAAATTGCTATTCTAGTTTGCTCTTATAGTTTCTTTCAGTTTCCAGCAAAGTCCAGAGCAAAGCACAGAGGATTCTCACAGTTTGTCAGATGTAACTTTGACTCTTAATAAGTGTCAGGTAAGTGCATGCTTAAAAGCTACTTCTATGTTGACCACCTTGTTGCTTTTAATTGGAGTAAAATGGCCTTTTATAAGACTCACTGATCTGCAAACTGGTTCAAGGCCAGCCCGGGCGCAAAAAGGTTCCTGTGAGACTGTCACCTCCATTCAGCCAGCAGCAGAGTACTAGCCCTGGACTGAAGAGTCAGGGGACAGTACTCAAGCCCCAAGCTGGAGACTCACAGTGGCAGAGCACTAGCCCTGGACTGAAGAGTTAGGGGACAGCATTCAAGCCCCGAGTCTGGGACTCAAAGTGGCAGAGTGCTAGCTTTAAGCTGTAGAGCTGAGGGACAGTGCTCAGGCCCCGAGTTCAAGTCCAGCGACCAGCTAAAGGGAAATGCCAATGAGGCATTTATCCAGTGTAGAGAAGACACTCATGGGACAAAAGCAATGGAGGAGCATCCAGAGGCAGTAAGCCACTGCTTGGATGGCAGAAATGTCAGATCCTAGAGTCATTTGTGAGTGGCCCTTCAAAACTGGTCAGAGCCGGGAGGTAATGGGAAGAGTTTATAAGCATGCCTAATGTTCATGACTACCTTGTAAGGGACAGGAACTTGCCAGTCCTCTGTGATAGTAAAAAGCTAATGTTATAAAATGTGGGACATAGCTTAAATCTTAACCCCTTTATGTGCCAAAAGCTCTAATTGGCAGTAACTATTGAGCTGACACTAGTTACATGAAATTCATCTGCCCAGGAAAAAGTTTGTAAACCTGAGAGACTGTTTCTATTGATATCTGTCTTAGGCATTATTTGGGATCATTAGAGATCACATTCCTAAGCCTTCTAAAAAGATGCTTTTACAAACCAGAGTGCTAAACAAGCTACACTACTGTAGCCGGAGAAAAGGTCTGTGCAGTTGTCAAAAGTTAAATATTGTTCTTAATGACATCTAACCCTGATAGCCTCTTTGTAAAATAGGCTAAGGTTATAGGCTCCTGTCTAGGTAAGATCAACGCCCCTAAAGTCAGCTTGAAGAAGTTACAGAAGATGGACCTTCACCCATCAATCCCCTTTTAAGATCAAGGGTCCAGAGTCAGTTTTGAAAAAATGAGGCAAAATAGATAAAATAATTTTTTAAAGGCATAAAGAATAGTGTTAACAGCTGTAGGTGTGCAAGTGTGGAGACTGCATCTGTCAGAGATGGTTACAAGACTAAGCCTTCTGTGTCTATTTATAAAAAAAAAATCTGGTTAGTAAAAAAGGTTATTTTGGTAAATTGTCCTGGTCTATTGTCTAAATGTTCTTAGAAACCAACGGAGTCACGGCCTGCCAAGCCTATGTATTACTTGCAACCTTAACCAGTCTGTGTAGGAATTTACAGCCCAGCATGAGGTGTGACAGTCCCTTGGAGCCACTGAGAGACCCAGCTGTTGCGGTTGCTGCTGCTGCTGCTGTTGCTGCATACCCTAATGGGTAAAGTTCAACGACGGCCTGACAGTCAACCGGAGATACTCCTGCTTGATTCCATCACCTGAATCTGCTTCCTGGTTGAAAGCTGCTAAATCTAAGATCTTGTGGGACATTCTTTTGGGTGATATACAGAAATCCTCTCTATTCCCACAGTGGATATTGGGGAAAAGAATATCACTGGCTTGCTTGCCTTAGGCACTTCAGTGCATAGTGACTGGAAATCCACTCTATGGTCACAGCCTAGTTTGACTCTGGTATGGAAATAACCTGAGTGTGTTATCAATAGTGGTAATACTCTTAGCCTTAAAATCTAGCAAGCTTCTGCATCACGGTGGTGCCTTAAGGCTGTTCTAAGATAAAGGTTCCGCAAGCCATAGGAAAATTGGGCAGTTTTAAACTACAGCCACAAAGATGGTCAAGAGATTGTAAAGAAAGAGGGTGGTAAAGAAAGTCTTGGGAAAGGAATTGTAAAGAAAGAAGGAAGTAAAGAAAGCCTTGGAAAGAGAATTGGGGAAATTTGAAAAGTAAGGATTGTCTTTAAGACAAACCTCAGAAAGTTTAAGTATGTCGCAAATGGTATGAGTATGTCTTAAAATTGGAGCTTACAAGTACAGCTGGTATAAAATTGATACACGGAGTCAGGACTGGTGAAAATTAAAATAAAAAAAAAAAAGGGGGCAAATGCCACGCCAACCCCAGTAGAGTCTGCTTAGCATGGGAAACCATCTATCAGACCATGATAGGGGCCTCGAGACCTATCTCTGAGTTTTGGGACTTCACCGAAGTCTACCTCAGAGAATGGGGTTTTACAGAATCCTATCTCCAAGTTTTGGGACTTCACCGAAGTCTACCTCGGAGAATAGGGCTTCTAAGAGGCCTACTCCTGGGAAAAGGCTGGCAAAAACCCCTGGAAAAGATGTGTTTCTGCCTATCTTTTCCTCATAAGAGTGCCTATTAATCTTTTACTGTTTCTACTGCTCTTTGTACTTGCTCATTGTCAACGTTTCCCTTATTCAAAGCTCTTTCTTAAGAGTGTTGATGACTCCAATATCTGATGAGTGTCTTAAAAATATGACTAACTCACCAGAGTTAAGTGCTACCCTGAAACCCCTCTTATGGAGGCTAGTAGACAAGTTATAAGTAAATATAAAAGTATTGGAGGTTTCACAAAGTCACTCCAGCAGAAGGAATTGTAAGAAATTTACAAGAAGCTGTAGGCGCGGCTAGAACAGAAGGAATGTATGGCAGTTGCTGAGATAACTACTTAGGAGAAAGAACTTCCTGGTACTCTCATTTACTAAGAGACTTGCTAGATCTAGGCCTCCGTGACCTTACTATTAAAGAAGGAACAGGAAAGATCTTATGGGATAATTAAGGCCTCTATAGAAATAAGGTAATGGTGAGATGGTGACAAACGTCGAAACCCATTATATTTCTTAGAGATAAAACGGAAACAAGTGCCTTTCAGGCGACCAGCTGGTGACCACCTAAGAATGAAGCCCTGCAGCAAGATTGTGTAAACTTTTGCCCTTTCAGGCGACCAGCTGGTGACCATCCAAGAACGAAGCTTTTCAGCAAGATTGTGTAACCTTTTGCCCCTTTCTTATGAAGACTTCTGTTATAAAAGTTTGTTATCCTCTGCATTAAATCGCACTCAGCACTCAGCATCCACTCCTAATGTGTGTGAGTTGTCTGTTTGCCATCTCCCCATCCTATTCCAGGTTCCTCCCCTAGGTATCCTCCGTCGTCCCGACAGAACCCGGTCCGCGGCATGTATGCCTGTTTTTAACATTTTTTTGTCTATCGTGGGGCTTGAACTCTGGGCTTGGGTGTTGTCCCTGCTCTTCAGCTCAAGGCGAGTGCTCTATCACATGAGTCTCAGAGCCACTTCCGGTTTTCTAATGGTTTTTATTGGGAATAAGATTCTCATAGACTTTCCAGCCTAAGCTGGCTTTGAACCTCGAACCTCAGATCTCAGCCTCTGGAGTAGCAAGGATTACAGATGTGAGGCACCGGCGCCCAGCTTTTTCATTTTATTTCAAATTTGACATGCGTGTTAATATCAGAAACATAATGTGAACTCATAACCATTGTAACATCATAAATCAGCAATGACATCAAATTGTCATTATGACACCATCAGCTCATTGTGACATACCAAAACGACAATGGCATCACAGCAATATAAATCACAGTGACATTGTTACATCATAGACTTAACAGTGTGAAGGCCTATTCTGTGAATTCATTATATACCAGAAACCCATTTTGACCATATAACCATTGTGATATCACAATCCTTTGTAACATCACATTGCCATTGTGATATCATTAACCTGCTGCTCCATCACAAACCAGTCCTGTCCTTATAAGTTTTGTGACATACTGCCATTGCCATATATTAGGTCCTTTCTCAGCTCATAATCTGTTTGCAATCTGATCTTTCTGGTATGACAGGTGATATTGGAAATCCCCGGTGACATCAAACTGCCAGATGTCATGACCATTTTGTCATATTGTGACCTCACATTTCTAACAAAACATGCCTTTGGAGACATTACAGTCCCTTTTTGAACTCATATATTCATTGCCAATTAATGACAGTTGAGATCTCCCATTCCACTCTGACATCGTGAACCCATTATGACATCACAAACTTATTGTGACCTCATCACGAGAATAGCATCAACAACTAATTGTTGTATCAAATCATTATTTTGACATGATATTGTGGTATTGCTGTTGTGATATCACTCTCCCATTGTGGTTTTACAAACCTGTTATGGCCTCATCAAATCTTAGAAAATTCATGGACTTTGAGACTTCAAGCTCTTTCTGTGTACTCATGTACATATGACCTCTAAGGCAAGGAGAAAATCCATCGAGTCACATTTAACATAATAAACCATTTTTCACTAGAAAGGGGACTGTGATTAACTTATTCAGGACTTGATACCCAGGTTCAAGAGCAGCCTTGACCACCAAACCTCAGACCTCCAATGGGCAGCTCCACCCTTTCTTAATTGTTCTGCAAACCACCAATCACAAAATTATGATCTCCAAAGCTCCAAAGCTCAATGGGCAAGGCTTTTTTTCTTTTCCATTCTTCCCTCCTTCTCTACAGACCTGTCATTCCTTCCTTGTCTTTCCCTTTTTCCCTTCCACCACTTCCTTCTTCTCTTCAGGCCTCTCGTCTGCACAGGCCTGCCCTACTCGGCCCCAGTGACCAATTGCCAACCTTCTGCTCTCCCTCAGCTTCCCCCTTCTCAGGTTTTTCCTTTCCTGCTGTCTCAGAACTTTCTTCCATCCAGGTAACTCCCATTTTTATCTCCCCTAACAATGCCCTGAAAATGCAACTTATATATAGGTTGTACCCCTCCTCCCTCCAACGGATCTCAAGACTAACAGTTTTCAGACATCACTTCCAAAACTGCCCAATGCTCAATCACTTCTTGACAGCTCACTGTGTGAGGCTTGACACCTCCACCTTTGGCAGCATTCCCCACACTCTCCGGTGGGCCAAGCCAAGAATTTACAATGAATATCGGCACCCACAGATAATCCTGGCCCCACTGGTTATTATAGTATCCTCATAGTGAATTAGAAGAAATTGAAATTGTGTATGTCACTGTTATATTAAAAACTTGATAAGACATCTTTAACTCTTTGTGGCCTCATCACCTCGGAGACATCACAAACTCTTTGTGTTATCACATTGCCATTGTACCAACATGATCACATTGTGAAATCCCAAAACTATTATGACTTCAGAAGCTTTCAAAGAAAGCATGGCCTTTGTGACATGACAGGCCTTTTGTATACTCCTATCCTCATGTTGAGCTAATGACAATTGAGATCAGGCATGCCATTTAACATCGCAAAACCTTTGTGACATAATCACCAGTGTAACATCACATTGTCATTATGATAACATCAGCCCATCATGACATCATAAAACAACAATGACATCAAATCACATGTAATTGTGATGTCACAGATACATTGGAATGCCTATTCTGTGATCTCATTCTATTTCAAATATTGCTGGTGGGTTGATATCAGAAATACATTGTGACCACATAAGCATTATAATATCACAATACTTTGATGACACCACATTGCCATTATTATATCACTAATGCACTGTGACATCACAAAACAGTCTTATCCTCATAAATTATTTTACATGCTGCCAGTGTGATCTCTTTGGCCTCCCTGAGTTCATAAATTGTTTAACTCATAATACTTCAGGCATGACATGTGATATCAAAAATCCACTGTGATATCATGACCACTGTGACATCACACTGCCAGATTTCTTGACACTGAGTCACATGAGGACAACACAAACGTGTTAAGACTCATTACACTTGTGCCAATGTATGCCTTAGGATACATGATTATCCATTGTGAACTTATATAGTCATTGTCAATTTGAGATCTGGCATGAGATTGTGACATCACCAACCCATTGTCAAATCACAAACCTATGTGACCTCATCACCTGTATGGCATCACCATTTGTAACTTCAAAACCATACTATCTCATGTAATGGTAGCATCACATTGCCAATGGGATATCTCTGTCTCATTGCATTTTCACCAGCCTATTATGTCCTCATAATATTTTACAAAATTCATGGCCTTTCTGACTTCTAGCTCCTTACGTGAACTCGTATCTTCATTGTGATCTAGTAGAATGAAATTGGACATGTAATGGTGATATTACACATTCATTGTGACATCACTATCCAAGTGTGACCTTATCATCACTTGACATTACAAACCCATTATGACATCATATTGCCACAGTGATATCATGATCACCGTGTGATATCCCAAAACTGTTGTGACCTCTTAGCACCTTTGAAAAAGCATATGGTGTTTGTGAGATCATGGTCCCTTTGGGTAACCATGTTGTCATTATGAACAAAGACAACTGACATCAGACAGGCCAAATTACCATTACAAACGCATTGTGACATCACCTCCAGAGTGAGATCACATTGTTGTTATAATACCATCAGCCCATTGTTACATCCCAAAATGACAATGACATCATGGCATTATGACATCACATTTTCATTGTGAGGTCCTAGAGACAATGTGATTGCCTGTTATGTGATTTCATTCTATCACAAATGTGGCACAAAGGTTTATTTCAGAAACCCATTGTGACCACACCATCATTGTGACATTACAATCCCTTTTTGACCTCATATTGACATTGTGATATCATTAATGCAATGTAACATTGCAAATCTGTCTTGTCCTCATAAATTTTGTAACAAGCCACTACCTTGGCCAGGCTGGATGCGGAGAGCTAAATTCAGTCTCAACCATGAACCCTCAGACCTCCAAAGAGCAGTTCAGGCATTTGTTAACTGGTCTGCAAACAACCAACCGCCAAAATAATGATCTCCAATACTCCACACTTCAAAGGCCAAGGCTGTTTTCCTATCTCTTCATTATCCTTCTCTACAGATCTGTCCTACCTTTCAGCTCTTTTCATTTTTTCCTTCCAGCATTCCATTCTTCGCTTCAGGCTGCTCTGCTCTTGACAGGCCTGCCCTGCCTTGTCCAGGTGGCCAGTTGCCATCCTTCACCTCCTTCTCTCTCTCAATTTCCTCTCCTCCCAGGTCTTTGCCCTCCAGCAGTCTCATCATTTCTTTCCATCCAGGCCTTTAACCTTTTTATCTCCCCTTATCTTGCTCTGAAAATGCAGCTTATATATAGGCTGTACCCTTCCCCAACTGCAATAATTTCTTGCCTTCCAGTTTTTAATCATCACTTACCAAATGTCCATGCCCAATCACTTCTTGGCAGCTCACCATGTTGGACTTGACATCCTATCTCCTTCAGCAGCATGTCTTGCCCCCTCCAGTGTCATGCACCCCCTTTCAATTGGTCCAGATTAGGAGGCCATGATGACTATCTGTTCCGGTGGATTATAGGGGCACTGCTGGTTATTACAGTGTCCTCATGGTCAACTAGTAGCAATTGAAATTGGACAAATAATTGTGATATTACAAACTCGTGACATAACTAACCCATTGTGACCTCATCACCACTGTGACATCACAAACCCATTGTGACTTCACATTGTTGTTTTTGATACCAAGATCACATTGTGACATTTCAAATCTATTATAACCTCTTATAACATTTGAAAAATGCATAGCTTTGTGATATCAGAGTCCCTTTGTGTACCCAAAGCCCCACTGTGAAATATTGACAATTGAGAATCAGACATGACATTTTGACATCCAAAACAGTTTGTGAGATCATCATAATTGTGACATCACATTATCATTTTTATACCATCTACTCATTGTGAAATCACAAAACTATAATGATAGAATTATAACTTCACATTGTCATGGTGATATCATAGACACATTATGAATGCCTTTTCTGTGATTTCATTCTATTTTAAATGTGGCATATAGGTAGATATCATAAAAAATCAGGAACTCATAATCATTGTGAGATGACAATCCCTTTGTATATCATGTTGCCATTGTGATATTACTAAACCACCGTGATATCACAAACCTATCCTCTCATGATAACTTTTGTGACATGCTGAAATTCTGATACCTTAGGCCTCATTGTCCTCATAATCTGTTGTTGACCTCATTAAATTTCATATATGACATTTGATATCACAAATTCCCAGTGACATCATGACCATGTTGGCATCATACTGCCAGATGTCATGTCCATTGTGTCAAATTATGACATCACAAAACTTTTAGGATTTCAATATATGTGTGACAACACATACTTTTAGAGAAACCACAGTCCCTTTGGGAACTCATATACTCATTGTAAGTTAGGACAATTGAGAATCATAATGTCATTGTGACATGCCCAACACATCACCAATATTTTGTGACCTCACAACCAATGTGGAATCATCAACTACTAGTGACACCAAAACAATATTTTGACATGATGTAATGAGTTGACATTGTCGTGGTGATATCACTCTCCCATTGTTAATTCACAAACCTAAAATGACCTCCTAACATTTTTAAAAATTCATGTCCATTAGTACTTCCAACTCATTCTGTGAACTTGTATGCACATTGTGAAATAGTAACAATTGAAAATGGACTTGTGTTTAGATATTACAAATCATTTTGACGTCAAAAGCCCATTGTGACCTCATCACAACTGTGTATCATAAAGCTATCATGACCCCTATGTACCTTTGAAAACACACATGGCATATGTGACATCATAGTCCCTTTGTGTCTCCATATCCTCATTGTGAATACATGACAATTGAATATATATATGCCATTGTAACATCACAAACCTTTGTGACCCCATCACCAGTGGGACAACACATATTCATTATTACACAATTACCTCCTTGCAACATCACCAATTTACAATGACCTCATAGCATTATGACATTTATTGTCACTGTGATGTCATAGTCACATTGTAAATGCCTATTCTCTTATTTCATTCTATTTCAAATGTGGCATGTGGGTTGATGTCAGAAATATATTGTGATCTTATAAATATATGGCATCACAATCACTTTGTGACATCACAGTTCCATGGTGATATCACTAACAAACTGTGATATCACAAACCTGCCCTGTCCTCATAAGTCTTGTGATGTGCAGCAATTATGATGTCTTAGGCCCTTTATGAGCTCGTAATCTGTTTTCAACCTTATAATATTGCAGTTATGATATATGATATCAGAAATGCACTGTGACATCATACCATTGTGACATCACACTGACAGACATCATAAACATTGTGTCACACTGTGACATCACAATCCTCATCTGACTTCATAACGTTTGTGAAAACACATGACTTTGGAGATACCACAGTCTGTTTTGAACTCATATTCTCTGTGATTTCATGACAATTGAGATCCGTTTTGCCATTTGGATATCACTAATCAATTGTGACATCATAGACCCCTTAGCATATAGCATCACCAATTAATTGTAACATCAAAACCTTTTGTAATGTCACAATGTGACACGATGATCATGACATCTGTCAATGTGATGTCACAATGGTCATGATGTCACAGTTGATTTCTGTTATCTCAAGTCATACATGAAATATGAGGTTGATAACAAATTATGAGGGCAAAAAGGTCTAAGATATCACAATGTCAGCATGTCACAAAAGTTATGAGGACAGAGCTTTGTGATGTCACATTGTGTTAGAGATATCACAATGGTACTGTGATGTCACAAAGTGATTATCATGTCAAAATGGTTTGTAGGCACAAAATTGCGTTTCTGATATCAACTCTCATGCCACATTAGAAATACAATGAAATCACAGAATAGGCATTCACAATGTGTCTATGATATCACAATGAGAATTGTTGTCATAATGCGATTCTGTCATTGAGTTTGGTGATGTCACAATGAGCTGATGCTCTCATAATGAAAATGTGATGTCACACTGTTGAGGATGTATCAAACACTTTTTGATGTTATAATGGCATGTCTAATCTCAATTGTCATTACTTAACAACAAGGATATGGATACATAAAGGGACTGTGATGTTGAAAAGGGCATGTGATTTTCAAAGGAGCTAAGAGGTCATAATAGATTTGAGATGTAACAATGGAATCATCATGTAACAATGACAATGTTGTCACAATGGCTTTGTGATGTAATGGCGGTGATGATGTCAAAATGGATTTGTGATGTCACAACGAGTTTGTAATACCACAATCAAATTTCCAATTTCAATTGCTACTAGTTCACAAGGAGGATACTGTAATAATTAGCAGTGCCCGATAATTTATAGGGTCTGATAATCAGCATGGGCCCATCTCCTGGCCAGCTGGGGAGGACAAAGAATGCCACCAAAGAAGTTGAGGTATCCTGTGGGAGGGACTGGTGCATTAATCACCATGTGTTGAGCTGTTAAGAAGTGATTGGGTTGTGGGCAGTTTGGGATGTGATAGTCGAAAACAGGCAGTTGGAGTGGAGAAAGGGTACAGACTTTATATAGGCTGCTTGTTCAGAGCAATAGAAGGTGAGAGAAAAAGGAAAAAGTCTTGGAAGGAAAGAACTGGTGTGATAGCATAAGGGGAAAGACCTGGGTGGAGAGGAAGTTGAGAGAGGGCAGAAGGTGAAGGATGGCAACTGATGAGCCCTGCAAAGCAGTTCAGGTCTGTGGAGAGTGGAGAGCCCTAAAGAGAAGAAGGACCTGGTGGAAGTGAAAAAAGAAAAGACCTCGAAAGAAGTATAGGTCTGTAGTGAAGGAGAGATAAAGAGAAGAGGAAAAGAGGCTGTCCCTTTGATGCTTGGATTTTGGATATCATAATTTTGGGGGTTGCTGGTTTGGAGAACATTTATTATATAAAACGTATCTCGATGGATTTTCTTGAACTATAGAGGTCTTAATTTTTGAAGACTCCATCGAGATAATCCATTTGGATTGTATCAGGCCTTGGCCCCAGGGAAAAATCCCCATAGGTGTGAGTGTCAGCCTTCAGGGTTGAGAGTCTACCTCGAATGTTTGTCTCCGGAGGTCCAACATGAAAAAAAGTCATTTATGTACCTCTAGAGGTGCATCTTGGCATGCTTGCCAGCTTGTTTAGGACCCCTCTGGAAGCAATTTGTGGCTTCCTTGGGACGCCATCTGGAACCTACTTGAGAGATAATGTAGGGCTTCCATGGGAAGCCATCTGGAACCTCATCAAGAGTACATCTGCAACTTCCTTGAGAAGCCATCTGAGACCTAAGCTGGAGGTCATCTGCGGCCTTCTCCAGGGGCCATCTTGGACTTTCTCCAGAAGTCATCTGGGGCTTCCTCAGGAGGCCACCTGAGACCTCTTCAAAAGTAGTCATTGGGGCTTTCTTAAGAGGCAATCTAGTACCACCTCCTGAGGTCATCTGGAGCTTCTTTGGGAGGTCATCTCAGGCTACCATGATGAGAAATCTATGACCGTCTTTGGACATCATCTGGGACTTCCTTGAGAAGCTATATAGGACCTTTCCTGGAGGTCATCTGTTGCTTTCTCAAGAGGGTTATTTGGAACTTCCTCTGGAGTTCATATGTGGCCTCCTTGAGTGGCCATCTGGGAGCTACTTGAGAGGTAATGTCAGCCTCATTGAAAAGACATCTGGAAACTCCTTTGGAGATTATCTGACACTTCCTTGGGAATCAATTTGGAACCTCCATGAGAGGTCATCTAGGGCATCCTAGGGAGGACATATGTGACATCATCCAGAGGTCATCTGTGTCCTCCTCAAGACACAATCTGGGACGTTCTCTCTGTCATCTGGGACCTCTTGTAGAGGTCAACATTGAGAGGTATGACACATGTGGGTTAAGTGTCTGTGGCTCTTGGTCTTTGTATGTATGCTGATAGTTCTATCTGTGTCCTGCATACACCTGTTTACTCCTTTTCTCAGGATGGGAGAACAAGGCCTTAGGTTGTCATATCCAAAAAATATTCTCCCCCAGGTTTACAGAATTCCTCAGTGGAAGATGCACTGATGTATTCTCTCTCCTATTCTTTGCCATCAGCACCTCTAATGTTAAGTCTTCCCATACCAAAATGGTTACTTGTACTAGTATGAGGTGGTACAAAGTTGTATGTTACCCTTATTACCTTTGAGACAGGAACTTGGAGGAGATGGTGGGCAAGCCCTATTTCTAGTATATGTTCCCTTTACAACTAGTGACCTGTATAACTGGAAACAGCAAAATCCATCTTTACAGAAAAAAAGGGGCTCATTACTTCATTAGAGACAGTAATTTTCACACACAAGCACATCTGGGATGAGTGTCAGCAAATTTTACAGGCACTTTTCACCTGGTAGAAAAGGGAGTGAATCCTGCTTGGTGACTTGAAGGTGGTCCTTCGACCAGAGAGTAGCCCCACTATTGATCCAGAAAGTCTTTCCATAGACTTACCCAAGCTGAGACTAACAGCAATTGAGGTATGGAGGTGGTTACCTATTATTACCAGGTTCTGTTAGCAGGGATACCGCAGTGGCTAAAAAGCCAAATCATCAATCTAAGTTGGGTGAGATGGTACAGTTCCCCAGTGAGCACTCTAATGCTTTTCTGAAACTTCTCCCAGAAGCCTATAGGACATATAGGCCTATTGATCTTGAAGCCCTGGAGAATGAAAGAGCCCTAAATATGGCCTCTGTTACCCAGACAGCCCCAAATATTAGAAGAAAGCTTCAAAAGTCAGAAGGTTTTGAGGGAAAAAGTTTATTCTAATTTGGAAGTAGTTGCCCAGAGGGTGTTTGTTAACAGAGATACCCAGGAAAAAGAGTCTAAGAAGAGGGTTTGAGTTTTGGTAGGAGCACCAGAATAGGGATCAAGAAACTCTTGGCAAAAACAGTACAAGTCATTTCCAAATGGCAATAGGGAACCTCTAAGAATACATCAGTGTGCTCATTGCAAACAAAATGGACATTGGGAAAAGGAATGTCCAAGGAGGAGAAAGATAGAAAATGACAGGTTAATTAATCACATTAACCACCTGGAAAATGTGTTTATATCTCTGGAGAAACATGCAAAGGAGCTTGGGGCTCTGAATTCCAACTATGTTCAATTTAAAAAGCAGCCCTCTGAACTTCAGAAATGTGGCAAAGAAAAAATTCCACCCTTCTATCTCAAAACATAGTCTTATAAAAGACTGTGTCTCCAATATGTGTCAGTCAAACCCACCAAGAGATTAAAAGCACATAGAAAAGCACATTGGAGAAAACAGAGAGAATTATTTGACGTGAAGAAAAGATTTGAAGATATAAATTAGGAACATCTGACAGTCAAAAATGAGAAGAAAATCCTCAAAGGGAACCTAGAAAACACTCAAAATCAAATGAAATTCAAGTACATTAGCCTGGGTGAGCATGAGGCAAATTAGGGGACCACAGGTCAGAGGCAAACAGGAGCACAGGACAGCAATTTTACCATCCTTGCGAACCACAAGTGAGGCCAAAAAGAGATCCTGATGCTGCATTAAGAAATCATTGCCATGAAAAAGGAGCTGGACCTCATATAAGAATGTATTAGGCTGAAGTACATGTCAATTATCAGCTTTGAAATGTGTCACCAGAAATTCAAAGCAAAAGAGAAAGAAGGAAAGGGTAGTTAGCAGAGAAGATGGGGAAGTGCTGTGTCATAGAAGATGAGGCCAAGAAAAGTGAAAAGGAAAATATCAGGCCCAAGTTCTCAATTATTAACTAATGCCCTAGGAATAAATTGGAAGTTACAATCCATTTATAAGCCTCACAGTTCAAGCACTAGAAAGAATGAATATGACCTTAAAGGAAACTTTAACTAAATTAAATACAGAAACTGGCAATAGCTAGGTAAGCCTCCTACTCTTCACTCTCCTTTGAGCAAGATGTAGCCCATATGTTAATGGATTCAATACCTTGAAATACTTTAGTGTAGAACACCCACTTGGGTTCCTAAAATTAGGAAGGCTATATTAACAGAAATGTCTAACTACAATCTGCAGGTTTTACAACATATTCTTTTATGTACCTATCCTTTGGTAACCAAGGCCCAACGGCCGGATAAGAAAAAGTCCAACTGAAGGGGAGGGACCAAGAAAGTGATGGAACAGCAGGGAAACACCACAGCTCTCTCCAACCAAATACTGAGTTTGGATTTCAATTCTCTGTTTCTCCAAGTGACCCACAAAAAAAGACAATTACTCAGAGAGATAAAGGAAGTGCAAAAAGAAAAGTGAAAAACCCACAGAGACAGTAAAGTGGGAAGACCCTTCCCCCACCCTTTGTTGGTGATGGCGCTCCATGTTGCGCAGCTTAAGTGATGGGGTTTTGTGCCAAGCTGCTTAAGTGCCCCGGGACTGGACCCTATGAGGACCACACACCCACAAGCATCCCAAGTCCCAGGAGACACCCAAGAGCTGGGCCAACCCAGAATATACAAACAGAAATCTCAGAAGGCAGAGCTGGAACAAAGACTCCCCTCACCCTCCCTGGTACAGCGCCTCTGCCTGGCTGGTACAAGTAGCCCATCCCAGTCAGGAGCAGTAACAGCTGTCAACAGTGGCAAATGACCCTAGTCTCTCAGGGTGGCACCTCTGTCCTGCTGGTGTAAATAGCCTAGCCTAACCTGGAACAGCAGCAGCAGCTGGCAGTGCTGGCAAACCACCCAGAATTGGGGCACAATGCCTCTTGGCAATGGCCAGACCAGCCTGGGGCGGCAGCGGTGGCTGAGGTGGGGACAGCTACAGTGAACAAGTCCAGACCTGTGGTGGTTTGTGGCCTGCATAAGTGGCCCAGCCTAACCTGAGACAACAGCAGTGGTTAACACCTGACTTGTGGTGGGGTGCCTGGCTTGCATAAGTGGCCCAACTGATCCTGGGGCAGTGGCAGCAGCTGGGGTAGTGGCAACAGCTGTGGCAGCAGCAGTGGCATCAACAGTGGCAGCAAACAACTCTGGACCCGTAGTGGGTGTGGCACCTCTCCATACTGGTTTGCATAAGCAGCCCATGGTGGCAAAGGTGGTGAACAACCCTAGACCTGAAGCAGGGTGTGGTGCTGAGCAACCCCAGAAGAGAATCCCTGGGCTGGCTTTGAACCTGAATACACAGATCTGAGCCTCCTGAGTAGCTAGAATTAAAGGTATTCACACCAGTAGGGTCTTCCTCTTGCAACCCCCCTAACTTTTTCTAAAATAGATAATTTCTTAGTTCAAACATGGAATTTAAGCAAATACAAGAGGATCAACATAATACTCTGTATTCTATCTGAGCATAGTGGAATCTCCCAGACTTTCCTGCCTGGGCTGGATTTGAAACGTGATCCACACATCTCAGCCTCCTGAGGAGCTAGGAGGACAGGTGTGAGCCACCTGTGCCTGGATGATCTGGCCTTACACCACAGTGGAATAGGAGCCCCTGAAATCTTTTCTTTAATTTTCCTGTGCTAGTTTTGGGGCTTGAACTCAGGGTCTGGGCTCTGGTCTCTAAAAATTTTCCTTCAAGGTTACCACTTTACCATTTGTGCCACAGCTCCATTTCTAGATTTTGGTAGTTAATTGCCAAGAAGTGTCTCATTAACGTCCTCTCCTGAGCTCGCTTGACCCTCTATCTATATCTCAGTCTCCTGAGTAGCTAGGATTTACAGGGGCTGAGCCACTGGTGGAATTGGGCTAGAAGCTTTTCTAAAGCAGGAGTTTTTCCCTGCGTTTGCCCTGACTCCTCCATTCAAAGGAGGCCTGAGGGTCAGGAGTTGTGAAAACAGGTTTCCAGCTACAGGAAATGGCTTTGGGTCCTTGGTGAAAAGAAAAGCTAATCGTCCCCCAGTGCGCTATTCTGGGACCCCACCCTCTGCCCTGTGACTCAAGTCAACTTTGACCCAGACTTGAATATCCTGCCAGACTTTTCTGAAGCCATAACACCTTCATACCATTCACACCACCTGCGCTACAGCACACCTCAGGACCTTTGCCCATGCTATACTTTCTGCCTGAGGCTCTCTGTCCTGTACCCACATATTAGAACTACTGTGAAATTTTGGCACTGGGTATATCACATCCTGGAGAAAGTCTTTCCTTCCCTTCTCCATCTTTTTATTTTTTTAATATTGAGTTGCTAGGCATGGAATTTGTGCAGGCTGACTGGCAAATGCTCTATATTGGTGTATGTGTGTGTGTGTGTGTGTGTGTGTGTGTGTGTGTGTGTGTGTGTGTGTGTGTGCCAATCCTGGAGTTTGAATTCAGGGCCTGGATGCTTTCCTATCCCTGAGGTTTTGTGCTCCAGGCTAGCACTGTACTACTTGAACAACAGCTCTTCTTCTGGCTTTTTGGGTGTTTAATTGGAGAAAAGTTTCTTAAATTGACTTTTCCACTTGCAATTAGGATCCTTCCTCCTGAGTAGCTTACAGGGGTGAGCCACCAGCACTGCCCTCTACCCTACCTCTTACCTATAACCTCGGCCCTCCTTTGAGTCCGAGAAGAATATGTCTCACCAGGCTCAATTTTTTTTGCCCAGTCTTGGTGCGTGAACTCAAAGCTCATACTTGGGAGAGACTCTAAACATGTGAAGACTGTGACAAATGTTTCCATTTAATTATGTATCATGTTTCAACACTTAATATAATGTTAATGAAAAATGAGTCAATGTCTTAAATTTTTGTGTATAATTTTATAATAGATGTGCAAAATATAATGTGTATAATAATACTAAATACAACAATCAATAAATGAATCAAAGAAAAATACAATACAAAATCAATAATAAAATTATAATCTGAAATTAACATACATATATAAGTATATATCATGTATTACACATGTATAGAAATATTTCTTCCATTGCAGGGCCATCATTCAGGCCCTGGGAACTCTATCCTGAATTTGTTTTCCTCAAGGACAATGAGCTTCACATTCACCCATGGTACAAAAGAGTTACCTGGATGGTGAGCTCAAAAACTAGCAATGACAGAAATACTGGCCCCAGTTCCAAGACAGTGACTTAATTTTTTTAATGGAAGCAGTTATGATTATTCATTTCCATACTGAGCATTAAAAAAATAGTGTAGAGTTTTGTACAGCTATTCAAACATCCTGCCCTTACTTCCAAAGTGCTTCTCTAAGAACTACATTGTTTCTCCTTTTTTGTATGTTTTTTATTGTAAAAATGTTCTACAGAGGGGTTACAGTTCCAGGAGCAAGGTAATGAGTACATTTCCTATTGAGCATTGTTTACTCCTCCTGTGTTTTTCCCCTATCATCCCTTCCCTCCCATCTCCACAACTACATCCCCCTGCTGAGGTCAGTGACTTAGTTTTTCATTTTTGGTTGGCACAAGGCTTGAACTCAAGTAATGGCAACTCTTCGCTCACATTGCTACAGATTTACCAAGACCCTGAGTTCAAATCCCAGGCTTTAAATTAAAACTTGCAGAAATTCCAAACTAGGGAGCTTTATTTTTTTAATTTAGTTAAATAATTATACATATATATATATATATATATATATATATATATATACACATATGTGTGTGTATATATATATTGATTTTGGCCAAGCATGGGGCTTGAACACAGGTCATGGAAATTCTACTTCAGCTTGGATATGCCTCAGCTGGGGTACAATCTCTGGACCCATAGCCGATCCTGGGCCAAGAGGGCTTTCAGGAAGAAAAAATCGTTGGAAAGCACAAAAAGTGGTGAGCTGCAGAGAGCTGGGGTTTTATGATTTTTTTTTCTTTGAACAGTGACCATCCTGGGTCTGAATGACAAAGCTGCAAAAGGGACCTGACCTGCCATTGCTGGTGGCTGGCAGGCTATCAATGAAGCCATAGGCCACCTGTCAACATAGTCCCTGGGTGAAATCGTAGTTCTGACATCAATCACAGGAGATCACAAAAGACTCATTCTTATGCATAAGAATACTGATTGAAAGAGTAGTTTATTCATCAGTCTACTCTAAAGTTGGATGCAGTAATCCTAGAATGCTGATTGAGCTTAATTAATAGTTTATTAAGCATGAAAAGAGCAATATTCCTTCAATTGCGGTTTAATAAATACCTAAGAGTTGGTAGGAACATAGTGCGTGTCATTCTATCATACATAGATGGCTATGGAACTCTTTACAAATATGTATATTTATTTGTATACCTCCGTCTGCCTATCCATGTATCCCTGTTTTGGCCAAACCTGGTGGTCGATCTCAGATCCTAGGAACCACTTGACATCTTCATTGGCTAGAGGCTGCCATGCTCAAACTCACCCAATCATGAATTGGGCCTGCTAGGCAGTATGTTCAGATCCTGGCACTGCCAGGCATACTTGAGAACACATCTAACATCTAGATCTTATGTGACAGGATGTAAACAATGTAATAAATGCTATAGGTGTCATCAGAGTCAATAATATAAATTCTAAATAAATGAATGACACAAGAAATAAAATAAATAACCACACCAAACACAATATGGACTGAACATCTGTAAGGAAGTAAAAATACTATCTTTAAAATATATATAAGGAGGGCTGGGAAGGTGGCTCAGTGGTAGAGCTCCTGCCTTGCATGCATGAGGCCCTGGGCTCAATTCCTCAGCACCACATAAGCAGAAAAAAAAGCTGGCAGTGGCGCTGTGGCTCAAGTGGTAGAGCACTAACCTTGAGATGATGAACTGAGGGACAGCGCCCAGGCCCAGAGTTTAGGCCCACAAGTGGCCCCCCAAAAAATTATATACGGAGAATCTTTTCTATGCCTGAGGCTTGAATTCAGTCCCCCTATGAGGAGGGAATGTCGGGAGATCTTGAGGTACTAGTTTCTGGCCTGGGAAGAGTCATGGAATGTGATTGATCTCATCCTTGAATGAGTAGTTTGTGCATGATGCAAGTAGGAAATGATAGGCAAGACTCATGGAGTATCGATTATTTGTAAAGAAGTTGATGAAGCATGACAATAATCATCACAGTCATGAAATGGAGGCATCAGTAAAGATCCAAGAATCTGTATTCACACAGATTGGATTCCACCACAGGTTACCATCTCTCCTACTCTATACATGCATACTACCTTCAGCTTATGAATGGATGACTGCTGTGCTCACTGCTCTCCCCTGGGAGGGGGGCTCAATCGCAGGTTCCAAAGGCTGGTGTGCTCATGTGGACAAATTCGCCACTTGGTCCTGCTAGGCACCGAGTTCAGATTCCTTGCCCTGCCAAAATATTTATCTTGATGTCAGAAGTCAATCATTGCACCTGTTTTCTTTCTGTGCAAGTCCTGGATCTCAGCTAGGATGGACAATGCTTGATCCACCCTGTGGCCATGGGAATAAGTTGTTATCCATGTCAGCC
The DNA here is from genome assembly GCF_024711535.1 of Dipodomys merriami. NCBI lineage: Eukaryota > Metazoa > Chordata > Mammalia > Rodentia > Heteromyidae > Dipodomys > Dipodomys merriami. The sequence continues at coordinate 3,671,534 of NW_027202360.1, read as the reverse complement.
CAGTTATTCCTGTCATCATATACTCAAGAAAATACACAATACACCCATGAATAGCATACAAAATAAAGAGAATAACTACACTCAATGAACGATGCAGTCCACACACGGATGTGAATATACATCCCATGTTTCAATGATCATTGAGGACTATTTTGGCCTCCCTGGGGCTCGATCTCAGTTCCTGGGAATGGCCCAGCTCCTTAGTGGCTCACAGTCTGGTGTGATCACGTGGACCCATTGGGCAGTTTGGCCTCCCAGGCCCAAAGTTTGAGTCCCAGCACTGCCAAAAATTCACCCTGATGTAAGAAGCCAGGCGTTGCACTTGTTTTCCTGTACTGTGCAAGTTCTGGGGCTCAGCTAGGAAGGAGAATGTATATGCAACTCTATACTCATGGGAATAGGTTGTCATCCAGTTCACCACAGTTATATTTGTCATCCTATACTCAAGGATATACACAATACATCAATGAATAAGACACAAAACAAAGAGAATGACTACACCAAATGCAAGATGCCGCCCACCCATGTTTGGAAATACAGATCCTCTATTTAATTATGAATTTATGACTATATTGGCCCCCACCAGGGCTCCATCTCAGGTCCCAGGAATGGCCTAGTTCCTTAGTGGCTCAAAGCCTGATGTGCTCACCATGACCCATTCACCAATTTGGCATGCTAGGTTTGAGTTCAAATTCCTGCACTACCAAACGATTTATTTTGATGTGAGAAGCCTAAGGTGGCACAGGTTTTCCTGTCCTGTGAATGTCCTGGGTCTCATTGAGGATGGAGAATGCTATATTGGTAACTCTTAGCCATGGGAATAGGTTGTCATCCATGTCAGCACAGTTATATCTGTCACCCCATACACAATAAAATACACAATACATCCATGAAAAAGACACAAAATAGAAAGAATAACTACACTGAATGCAAGATGCATACCACACATGTAAGTAAAGAAAAATCTTATGTTTTAAAAAGGTGGGCTTGTTATTTTGTCCAGTGCTGGGGGCTTCAAATCAGGCCCTGCAACAGGCCTGACATTCTACTCTTCAAAGATGGTGAGCTTACCCTTCTTCCACAGTGCAACAGAATTACCCAGACCTGAGCTAAAAATCCCAGCACTGACAAAAGATTCATATTGATGTCAGAAACTAAAAATCCCAGCACTGACAAAAGATTCATACTGATGTCAGAAGCCAGTCGTTGTGACTTTTATCCTCTCCTGTGAAAGTCCTGGGTCACAAATATGATGGAGAATGCATGGACAACACTGTAACCTTGGTAACTGTTAGGTTTTTAAAAAGAGGTAGTCGAGTAAGAACAGCACCAGCACACACGTGGTATTCAGATAAGGGGTAGGTTTATTCAGTAGACCTGCTGGGACCAGGCAAGGTTGGCACTCCACGTGGCTGGGAAAGGCCTGGGAATGAGAGAAAGCTAGGAAGAGAGGAAAGAGAGAGAAAAGAGTAGAGAGAGGGGTAAGAACAGTAGCACTCACGTGGTATTCAGGTAAGAGGTAGACCTGCTGGGACCAGGCAAGGTTGGCACTCCACGTGGCTGGGAAAGAGAGAGAGCAAGAGAGCAAGAGAGCAAGAAAAGAGCAGCAAGAGCTAGAAAGAACAGAGAGAGAAAAAAGGGAGAGTCTGGGCCTGGGCTAGCCCTTATGTAGGGTATGGGTGGGGAAAGGTGTGGCCACATCAAATTCAGATGTGACCTCAGCGGATGCAGATGTGACCTCTTCCCAGTGTACCAGTTGCCTAGGTAACGCAGGTACTGGGTGGAGACTTTGCTGCGAGGAGGGTGGAGTCTGCTTGCCATCTAGGAGCGGACCTTACAGTAACGGGTTCTCATCCATGTCAGCACTGTCATAGCAGTCACCATACTTATTAAAATACACAATACCTCCATGAATTAGAGACAAAATAAGGAGAATAAATGCACTGAACCCAAGATGCTAACCAAACATATATGTCAATATAGATCCTTTGTTTAAATTATGAATTTCTGACTATAGTGGACCACCCTGGGGATCAATGTCAGATTCTGGGATTGGCCATACTCCTTAGTTGCTCACAGGTTCATATGATCACCTTGAATGATTGGCCAATTTGTTTTGCTCTGCCCTGAGTTCAGATACCAGCATTATCAACAAGTGGATCGTGGAGTAAGAAGGAGAGTGTGAAACTTTTTTTCCTTTTCTCTGAGAATCCTGGGGGTAAGGCATGAGAGAGAACATTTCTACAAATCTAGATGTTCTGTGATAGGTTGTCATCAATGTAATAAACACATTGAGTACATAAATGAATAAAACAGAAGATACAAGGAACAACCCCACCAAACATGTATGGACTGAGCATCTATAGGTAAGTATAAATCCTATTTTTACAATATATAGAAATAGTATGATTTCCAGGTCTGGGTCTTGAATTCAGGACTAGTGAAAAGACCTGACTTTTTTATTTTCATGAAAGGTGATCTTCCCCTTTATGCACATTGCTGCAGATTTACCCAGAGCCTGAGTTACAATCCAAAGCCTGTAAGAATAAACTGTGTGAATTGCATGCCAGGGAGTTAATTTTTTTCTCAGCATGGGTCTTGAACTCAGGTCGTGGCAACACTGCCTCAGCTTTGATCACACTAGGATGGGGTGCAGCCACTGGACACACAGGTGCTTCTGGGATTCTACACCCCCACGTGTTGCAAGGAAAACAATGCACAGAAAACATGTGGCCTTTTATGTTTTCTTCCTTTGCACAGTGACCCTACTGGGTCTGAATGACACTGTTGCAAAGGGTACTTCACCTTGCATTTCTGAAGGCTGGCAGACAATCAAGAAAGCCATAGGCCCACGTGGCAACATAGGCCCTCATTTCAAATCCCCATACTGACACCAACCAATGGCAGGAAGTACTAAGAAACTGGTTCCCATCCAAAGGCATAACACTGGAATTTTGTCAATGTCACAGTTGAATGAGTTGATCGTGAATGATGATCCTATAAAATTAAACAGCATCATTTCAGAAGGCTGATTGATTTTATTTAATATTTATGAAGCATTAAAAGAATATTATTACTTACAGGAACACAATAATTTCAGGACACTGAGTGCTTTCATTAATATTTTAAGGATGAAAACAATAACATTAATTACATGGACGCATAATAAATACCCAGGAATTGGTAGGAATATAGTCTATATAACTGAATAATGTATAAACATCTCTGGCACTCTATAAACACACAGACACACACACACACACACACACACACACACACACACACACACACACACATATGCCATCTACATGTCAATCTGTTCTTCTTTGATTAACCCCAGGGGTTCTCAGGTCCTGGGAACAACCTGCACCTCAATTTCCCCCAGGATGGCATGTTTGCACTCACCCATTCATGAATTTGGCCTTGTAGGCCATGAGTTCAGATGTCAGTAGTCCCAAACAATGAATCGTGGAGTAAGAGGATGATGGTGACACATGGATTCCTTTACTGTGCATCTTCTGTGTGTCAGGTATGAAGTGGAATACATCTGTAGACCTATATCCTATGTAGTCAATGTTTTATGTGCTATAATAGTCAATACAATAAATGGTCAATACATGAATAAAACAAAAAATAAAATAACTACTCTGAATGCAATACGGTGTCAACATATGTATAAGAATATAAAACATATATGTAAATTGTACATGAATAGGGTGTTTTCTAGTGCTGGTGATCGTTTTCAAGCCTAAGGAACAAACTTGAATTTTTTGACTTTAAGGAAGCAAGCTTCCCCTTCCCACACAGTGCAACAGAGGTACCCAGACTATGAGTTCCAATCCCAGTCCTGGTAGAAAAAACTCACCTTTATAGTATTTGAGGCCCAATTCTTAGGTATTTCATTATGCCTCCATTTGATGAATGTGATTGCTTAAATGCTTAATAAAATATTAACTAAAATCAATCAGTGTCGTGTAATATAAGTGTGTATAATTTTATCCTAGAATCATTCAAGAACTGTTCATTCAATCATGACTTACATCACATTACATTGGTAATCATATGGATAGGAACAAGTTTCTTAGGATCTCCTACAATTTGGAGGTGGCACGACCAGGATTTGAATTGTGGGCTCCAGCTCCCACCACTTCAACCCGAGGATCGGGAACTCACCAGTCTGTCCAAGAACATCAACAAGGCCAATGATTAGGCAGGCACCAGTGGATCTCAGCAGTCCTTCTTGATACTTACAAGGCTGTGAATAGAGGATCATGGTCAAAGTCACCCTAAGCAGGAAAATCCTTGAGACCCCTGTCCAACTTCAGTGCCAACAAAGCCAGAAATCTTGTGGCTCTAGTGTAGAGGACCAGCCTTGAGCAAAAGCAGCTCATGAACTGTGCCCAGATCCTAAGTTCAAAGTCTGGGACTGGCAACAAACAGAACTATACAGCAATCTGTGTAGCCATCCAGTTAAAGCAGGTCACCCTCTTCTCTCCAACTGAATTGGACAGAATTTCCTGGGAAAAAGGCTGGGAGAACCACTGTCATCTTGACTCCGCCCATGCTGTTTGCTTCACAGGATTCTGGCCACACCCCCATTCTTTCATGCTTCTTTCTGACCAATGGGATACAAGAATGGTGGCCATGCCCACATTCCATGCTGCCAGGTAGCACTGGGATTCCCTCTGTTAGTTTACACCACTACCAGCAGTTCAGGAAGGTAGAAGGGGCTGAGTCCTGAGGAATAGACTCAAGGTGACTTTGGAGTTTAGTAGAAAATTGATGCTCGCACCCCACCTGGCCCCTCCCCTCCCTTCACGCAGTGCCAGGTTTCAAACCTCAATCAATGTCTAGCTGCCAGCCGGCCTAAATCCCAGACCGGGTCCCTGCCCCTAGTCTTCTGCTCTGGGCCCATGTGTCCACAATGCTGGCGCCATCGCTGCTGCCCCAATTGGAGCAGCTGCCAACAGCTTCTCCCAGCAGCACAGGTGAGTTTCTGTCCCAACAACAACATACCCTGGGTCAAACACCCCTCTGGGGGCACCATGTCCCCCCTGCTTGTTTCCTCTCCATGGCGCTGATGAGCCACCTTTCTGTCTTGAGGATTTCTGAGATAGAAACTACAAATATGCTCAGGCTGGGCTGGATCATGGTCCTCCTGTGAAAGGTATGTTCCACCAGGCCTGGTCCTCTGTAATTGGGATGGTAGACATGTGGTGTCATGCTCAGTCATCGGTTAACATGGATTATCCTAAACTCAGTCCATAGCAGAGGATTCTTGACCACACGTGAAGCTCTTTGTAGGGCCTCAACCATTGGACCTCAGTCTCCTCACAGGACAGTTGTGAGGAAACAAGGGATTTATACAGAGCGATCTCTGGAAAAGAGAGGGAATGGCCTTCAGATAAGGTTTTAGCAATTCTGTGAGCATATGACAGGAAGATACCAGAAAGGGCTCAGGTGGGGCCTGTTATTAATCATGCAACAGGTGTGGGATTATGAACCGAAACATGGCTCTCTTTCATTACTACCCTATCCCAATGAGGAAGGGGATCCTTCACTTTGTTCAGTTTTGCAGCTGGGGAATCTGAGGCAAAGAGAAGCCAGATGACCTACTTATGACCTCAAGTTCACAGGAAGCTCGGCCTGACTTCTCTACCATGCTCCCTAGGACAATGGGTGCTATTCAGTCCAGTTCTTGTGGTGGGAAGTCCACTTCTTTCAATCGTGGTTCTTGAACTCTAGGATTGGGCATTGTTCCCGAGCTCCTCAGCTCAAGGCTTGCGCTTTATCACTTGATCCCACAGTGTCACTTCCAGTTTTCTGGTGGTTCTTTGGAGATAAGATTCTCAAACACGTTCCTCCAGGGCTGTCTATGAACCATGATCCTCAAATCTCAGCCTCCAGTGTAGTTAGGATTAGAGTTTTATGCCACTGGCACCTGATTTAAGTGTAATTCTGATTTTCTCTCTCTCTCTTTCCCTCTCTCCCTCTCTCCCTCTCTCCCTATCACCAACTCTCCCTCCCTCCCTCTCTTCCTCTCTCTCTCTCTCTCTCTCTCTCTCTCTCTCTCTCTCTCTCTCTCTCTCTCTCTTTCTCTCTCTCTCTCTCTCTCTCTCTCTCTCTCTTCTCTCTCTCACTGTAGCTCTCAGGAACGGGTAGAATGGGTGCTGTAGGAGGTGGGCCAATGTCCCCAGGTAGCTGGAACCCAAGATGGCCCACTCATTCTGGAGTTGGGCTGTGGGTAGGGAGCTGTCTCGTTCAGCATGTTGATACATCTCCATGAGATCAACCCTCTGAGCCCTTGCAAGACTGTCAGGGTTATTCATTTTCCACCTAGCCTTACTGGATTTTTTATATTGTATTCTTTTCTACATTATTTTCTAGCACCTGGCCAATATTATGGTACATAGTTACAGAATGAAAATGTAATGTTAACTTAAGAAAGTCATTTAGGGATCTGGGAATGTGGCTTCATGATATGATGATTGCCTAGCATGCATGAAACCCTGAATTCAATTCCTCAGTACCACATAAACAGAAAAACACTGGAAATGGTGCTGTGCCTCAAGTGGTACAGTGATTGCCTTGAGCAAAAAAGGAAAAAAAAACCCAAAGCAAAAAACATTTAATTAGTAAATGCAAAATAAAGAACCCCTACTTGGAATATGTAATTGCTCCTGCCATACTGACACCTGACAATAGTCCATAATTCATGTACTTTTTCTTATATTAGGATATTGTGTTGAAAAAAAGTTTTGTTCATTAGGTCAGAGCAATTAATGTCTTGAATGTGCTTAGATGTCAGGTGAAGATTAATTCTGGAAATTCAAAGATTCCAGGTTTTTGAATGGTCTCTGCTAATCACAATGAGAAGGGTAGTCTAAGTGAGATTTGGAAATCTTTTTGGTTATTCATGGCACCACAACGGCAGAGGCAAATTAACAGTTGTGACAGAAGAGAAGGAATAACTACAGAGGTAATGAATAAATGATAGTTACTAACGTATACCAGAAACGTTTATAGAGAACCATTTTTGGTTATTGAACAAATAGTTATCAACTAGTCTTATTCCGCATTACCTTTAGCATTCTAAATCTCTTAGGCTACTTCTTAATCTCTGTGTAATACATGTATCTCCTTCTGTGCTGTTTTTTCTTACCTTAACTTCTTTGCTTTCTAAAAATCTCAGTCTTTCTATATTTCTCTATGAACATTTCCTGATACTAAATACACCTACACAGACGGCAGAGAATGCTAACTAAGGGTCCCATAGCTCATGAGTCATTAATGAAACAACATGGAAAAGGAGGACATATTTATTGTTACCTCAAATTTTCTGAAAAGCTGCAATGCCATCATTTGATTCAAATTTCCATTATTTGTCTACATAGTATCATTCAGTGCACATAAATGCAAATATGAGCTGGGTGCTGGTGGATCACGCCTGGAATCCTAGCTATTCAGGAAACCAGAGAATTGTGGTTCAAAGCCAGCCTGGTCAGGAATGTCCATGAGACACTTATCTTCAATTAACCACCTGAAACCCAGAAGTGGTGCTGTAGCTTAAGCGGTAGAGCACTCAATTTGAGCTGAAGAGCTGTGGGAGTGCGCCCAGGATCAGAGTTCAAGCCCCACAACCAACAAAAAGTGCAAATATTACCTTAAGTTTCCCCAAAAGGAAGGACAAGATCAATAAACTTCCCAAGCAGAAAAAATAATTTCAAAATGATTCAGTGCACCTACTTTTGCTGAGTTATTTAAGTTATGGCTTCTTTGCTAGACATATTGTCTTCCTTTAAAAATTGTCAAATACTAGCTTTACAATAAACTTCGTCTAATATTTTTTGTTTCAAAAGAGAAGTCTATACAGTTGATGTCACTTAGCTTTCTTACTATCTTAATTCATTTTTTTTTTTTTTTGGTCGGTCGTGGGGCTTGAACTCTGGGCCTGGGCGCTGTCCCTCAGCTCTTCAGCTCAAGGCGAGCGCTCTACCACTTGAGCTACAGCGCCACTTCCGATTTTCTGGTGGTTTATTGGAGATAGGAGTCTCACGGTCTCTCCTGCCCGGGCTGGCTTTGAACCGCGATCCTCAGATCTCAGCCTCCTGAGTAGCTAGGATTACAGGCGTGAGCCACCAGCGCCCGGCCTATCTTAATTCAAAGCCAAACCAGGCAGGAGAGTATGTCAAACTCTTATCGCAAATTGAACACCAAAAAACCAGAAGTGGAGTTTTGGCTCAAACAGTAGATTACTAGCTTTTGGGGTAGGTGGGCAGGAAAGACAACTGTTCAGGGACAGGATCCAGCCTCTGGGTTCAAGCCCCAGGACTAGCACAAACTAAACAAACAAGCAAATAAAAATCCCAGATTTTTCTTTGGGGCCCTCCTTAAAGGTGAACTGGTCAGAGTAGAGTCTTCTTTTGCTGATCATATTGACTGGATCCTGCTTTTTTGGAATCCTTGTTGCTCTGCAGAACTCAGAACCAGACCAAAGGAATTGATAACTGACTCCTGCATCAAGAGAATCATCTCAGGATTGAAATAGCCATCTATAAGATACTTTAAAACCTCTATGTCTTTGTTACTTTGCAGGAGAACACTTTTAAAACAATGTTATTTCCTTTTGTTTTATACTGGCCTTCAAATGGTACATTATTTCTTTTTGTAACACTATGAACTAGAAGTTTCCAAAAAAAATTATATGAGTAAAGAACACACTCAAAAGCCAGGGACAGAGTTTCCTTCAAGCCTTGGGATAACTTTCTTGTACAGTAAAAAGGAAAGCACAAGGTAACTTGAACTTTGTTTTTCCTCTATGTTCCATTCCTCTCCTGGGGTCAGTTTCCACATCCAGTAACAGTTACTTCCAGTAACAATCGATGGTGCTGCTTGAGCTATAGTGAATGTTTTCTGGCTTCACTGCTAGAAGACTAGAACACCTATGGACCTGAGGTAAAACGTATTTCAGAGAAAATTTAGTAAAGAGAAAATATGAAATTTATATTGCTTATAAATATATTATACATGAGTACATTGAGTTCAAACTTTGTAAGTTCTCTGTAAGTTAAGGCGAATTTTAAATAGGAAGAATGTTTTCAGAACATTCTTTTTGTGACTGTACGTGCTGTTCATTATTTCCCAAGTGTGCATGAGCTAACAGTAAGGAAACAATAGCAATAATAGGAGAAAGAGAAGTTCTGTGTTTAAGTATAAGGGTTACATACAGTATAGAAGACTACAAATAAGCAACATTGAAACAATAAAGCCAAGTCCAGTATGTAGATTTATGAGAGTGATATACAGAAAGCAAGAACCCTATGTGGAACATGAAGTATGAGGCCACTCCCATTCTAAATCATGCTTGCTAATCATGCAACTTTGTAGAAAGTACAATGGAAGAATAATTCTGTTTTCAATGAAAGTCAGATATAAAAGCATGGATTTAATTGGAAAAATGTCCATCTTGTGAGAGCAGGGATTATGCTAGCAATAAACTGGTGTCTAAGATCTCATTTCTTTTTTTTTTCTTTACACACACACACAGACACACAGACACAAACACACACACACACACACACACACACACACACACACACACACACACACACACACACACACACACACATATATATATATATATTTGTTGGCGGTGATCTTGGGACTTGAACTCTGGGCCTGCGAGCAGTCTCTCTGCTATTCAGCTCAAGCTAATGCTCTACCACTTGATCCACAGTGCCAATTCCAGTTTTCTTTTAGTTAATTTGAGAAAAGAGTCTCTGGGACTTTCCTACCGGGGCTGGTTTTGAACCTCAATCCTCATATCCCTCCATAACCCAGCTTACGATCACATTCCTAACAGTGTACACTCAAGATGTGTAATGTGTCTGTTCATCTATCTTTATAAGAATTCTTTAGTTAGGGCTGAAAGGTGTCTCAGAGGTACAGAGCTTGCCTCGCATGCATGAGGCCCTTGGTTCGATTCCTCAGTACCACTTAAGCAAAAAAGAAAAAAGCCAAAATTGGCGCTGTGACTCAAGTGGTAGAGGGCTAGCCGTGAGCTGAATTGCTGAGGGACAGAGCCCAGGACCAGAGTTCAGGCACCATGACCAGACACCCCACCAAAACAAAAAAAAAGAATTCTTGAGTTAAAAATATGGGCTACAGCTTAGACATTACTCTCACAAAAATGTTTGTCGTTTAAAAGTTGATACTCCTGGAGAAATAAAACCTAAGAATGTAAAGGAGTCTGGGAAGTTCTATTGGCATCCAGCCTGGGCAGAACATTCTTTGCAACAGTATATAAAATTAAGCAGTCAAAATCTGGATTGGAAGAATGGCTCAATTGATGGAATATCAGTCATGAGCAAGATTGCTTAATAAAAGCTTGAGGCTTTTGCATATATACATACAGACATACACATACACCCAGAGGCACTTATATATGCACACACAAATACACAAATGAAACAACTCTCAGAATGTGTAGAAAAGTTACAAAACAATAAATATATGTCCTGAACAAGACTAGAATCAAGTGATAATTTTTAATATTTGAAAGTCCTCAAATGAACTTCCTTCAAATAAGTTTGAGAATATTACATTGGTAGGGATCAGAGATAGTAAGAATCAATAATCATTATTAAAGGGATCAGGTCCATGGAGGAATGAATCAGAGATCTGGCAGGTGCATTTGAAAATGTTCATATCCTGTATCAAATGTTAGAACATCTTTGAAAATAGTAGATAAAGTTTAAGCAGTCACTCTGGTGTATAATATCACTGGAGAAGTTCAGAATTGGTAGTCTATATCTAGATTAAATAAACCAAGAAACTATGGCAGGGCAATGTGATACAAGCTTAGAATTCTAGCACTGAGATTAAGACAGGAGATTAGAGAATGGAATTACATATTGATACCTTCCCTGGACCAAAGTGTATAATTTTAACTTAATAAAACAAAATAAACAAGAAAGGAATACATAGTTGGACATTTGGGCTAATTTTGTCATTATGTTTTGAGAAGTCAAATTTCCTGTTGAAATGCAACTCATACTTAATCCTCACTTGTGTTTTAAATTCTCTCTTCATTACAGAACACTCCTAGATGCAAAATGACTCATGATTCCCATCCAAAATTTGAAAAAATAAGTTATCATCATTCTGTTGTAACCCAAAGAAATGATGAAGAATTACACAAGCTTAAGCTTGGAAAAATAGCAAAGTTCCTCTAATGAAGGATTTTGAAGATCTTGCTAAATTAGAATTTAGATTTAAAATATTTTGGTTTTGTTTGTAATTTTATATTCTATAGGATTCTACAAAATTGTTTTTAATTAGAGGGTTTAATTGACATTCACAAATGATTTTGCATTCTATGTGCCTAGAATATTCTTTCAAAAACTTAGTTAATAGATAATTCCAACAGTTCATGTATGAAATGATAATGTGAATGTTGTAGACAGAGTTGCCAACAAATTGATGACATTAATTTATGAATTTAGAATAAGAGAAATTTTTGGAGTCTTTGGTATAACATGGTATGAAGAGTATAATCGTGTGACATCTTCTTTCTTCTACCTGTATGTAACACAGGAAGCAATTTCCTTAATTATTTGCTACTGTATACAGTGAGAAAAATGTTACATTTGGGGTTTGATTTTATTTTTGTTTTTGTTTTATTGGTTTGTCCTAGGGCTTTTACTCTGGGCCTGGACACTGTCTCTGAGCCTGTTTATGCTCAAGGCTCATGCCCTACCACTTCAACCTCAGTGCCACTTTCATCTGGCTTTTGCTGAGAAGTTTATTGGAGATAAGAATCTAGGGAATATTCTTGCCTGGGTGGGCTTTCAACTGTAATCTTCCAATCTTAGCATCCAGAATTTATATGATAGCTAAAAATTATAAATATAAGTAATATTTGCAAATGTTCTGATCTCAAAAATACCAGTGGGGGGAAAATGATGCAACCCACTTTATTGTGGTGTTCTTACCAGAACATGAATCGCATCACATTAGCAGAGTTGTATTTTTTCACAATAGAGATAAGCTATTTATCATATGAATTAAGGGAAGTTTGAGATGCACCCTAAAAGTTGGAGAATTTTGGGCTAGGATGACTCTATATCATAAATATTGGTATTGGTGGTCATAAAAATAATAGCTTATTGTGATAAACAATTGCTTACTCTTGAAGAATTAATTATTACCGATGCTACATAGTTTTATCCTCTACCAGAACATGGTTATTTTTCTGTTGTCTCTCAATCTGTAACAACCCATTGGAAAATGCATCTATTGTAAAATTACATAACATGCAAGCCGGTATTGTTTTGAATCTCTCAGGTATGGAATCTTCAGAATTTGAAAATGAGTAATTACTAGTCATTGGAATGTTGACGAACACATATATTCTGTCTTCTTAACAACTTATTTACTTTTACAAGTTATTTATTTCCATAGAATTAAACTCTTTTCACTTTTAGTATGAGAAAGTACTATATTTATTCTTTTTTCAAAATATTGGTAAGTATATTGTGAAAATATTGTCTAGTTGGATAGCATTCAAGTTGATGGTCCTCTGATTAAAAAGGGGTAATTAATTCAAATTAGACACCAAAAGTATGGAATTTTAAAAAGTTACTACATAAAGAGTACTATGTACTTTACCAATACAGTGAAATTTTATTTCATGCAGCTTATTTTTTAAATTTAATTTTATTGTCAAAGTGATGTACAGTGTGGTTACAGTAACTTTAAGGTAGTGAATACATAACTTTTCAAACTTGTTACCCCTTCCCTCATTTTCTTCACAGTTTTCCTTGACCCCAGTACCCCTCACAAGTTGTAATGTACATTTCCAACATATTGTCTTGTGAGTATTGCTATTGCATTGGTTTGCCTTTGTCCTTTGTCTCACCATTTTGTTGTTCCTCGTCCCTTCCTTAATTAAGGTAAATATATACACAATACACAGGCTACCAAAATCAAATACAGCAGGGAAAAAAGCATAGGGGAAAACCCCAAAAGAAAATGGAAATCACATAGTACATTAAAAACAACAATCGCAAATAATACTCTCTGTTTCCATATCTTGGAGTTCATTTTGCTTATCATCAGATTATAAGGCTATATATATGCATAACAAAGCCACTGGAAAATAGTAGTTTCATGGACACTATATCATGAAAACAACATGTTAACTGTTTTTGATATTAAAGGTGGAGTTAGGATTGATGAACTTGTGGTTCTAATAAAGGAATTTCAAAAGAGTTTTAAAATTATGACAGGTTTGGCTGGGAAGGTGGCTCAGTGGTAAGAGCGCTTGCCTTGCATGCCTGAGGCCCTGGGTTCAATTCCTCAGCACCACATAAGCAAAAAGAAAAAAAAAGCCGGAAGTGGTGCTGTGGATCAGGTGGTAGAGCGCTAGCCTTGAGCTGAAGAGCTGAGCTAAAGCGCCCAGGCCCAGAGTTCAGGCCCCACGACTGCACACCCCCCAAAACTGACAGGTAAATTTTAATTTGTTCAAACTTTTTAACAACTTAGCCTATTAGGAAAATTTAAAATTTCTTGGGAAAATAGGCTTTCATGCAAAATAATCAATGGAGACTTAACTGAGAGGGAGCAAAGAGGGTGAAGATGGCTCATGTTCATACTAAACAAACAAACCTCAGAACCCTTGGTATAAGTCCTGTAGGTTCCCTTGAGAATTGTCCTTACCCAGGAAATCTACTCACTGTGTGAAACAAGGTTGTAGTGGAATTTAAATTCAACGTTCTTAAAAAAAAATCAAAATTTGTGTATTGACTTTAATTACCAAACAGTAATTCTCTGAAAAAGATAATTTGGGTCAAAATATTTAGGGAAAAAGTGCACTCAAAAATGTTTGTAATACGTTCTACAATGTCTTTGCATGTGAAGCACTGAACTACAGAAAAAAACCTGATTGGATACTTGAAACCAATGATTTCACATTTCTTAGTAGCTCAAAAATATAATATCCTTATTAACGAGATAGTGAAGACTTCTCTTATTATATAAGCCCAAAAGTTTTGGGATCAGAAAAGAATTGAGCAAATTGAAAAGTCAAGAAAACGTGTTCTTAGAAGCCCTAGCTAAGCATATTGGCTTCAGCAGTGGAGGGTGGCCAAACTTTTTGATATATTGTCTTAATATTTTTGCTACCTAAAGTGATTTTACAGAGCCTATTTAGCTCACTACAATTTAGAATGGATTGAATGAAGACATGAAAATAAATTCCACATCCAAATAAAAGAGTTTTAATAGAGAAACCATGAAGAGGTAGCAGTGGGGAAGGACTTATAGTGGTTCACCTTCACTAGACTTGAAGCCAAGAATCTGTGATTAGTTGGAAATCACGCAAGAGCTAAGAGAAGGACAGAGACATAGGACATAGGAGCATTGTCATTTTGTAACAGACACTGTCATAAAATGTATGGATGATTTAACTCTATTCTTTTCCATACATCCTTCTGAGCAAATGCAAGACCAAGAGAAAGATAATCTATTGAAATAATTTTTGAAAGAATAACTTCACTGGTCCTGATATGGTATCTAAAGAGATTCTTAAGAGAGAAGATAAAAGTGAAGTATTCTTCGGTTTCTTCTAAGCATTTTGTTAGCAAAGTATATCTTTGAGGTTAGAAGTGATTGAACCAAAAAGTGGTGGAGTACCCATGTTTTTTTTTAATTTTTATTTTATTTGTGAACATACTGTACAAAGGGGTTACAATTACATGGGCAAGATAATGCATACATTTCTTACCAAGCATTGCAGCCTCCTCCTTTGTTTACCCTTTACCTCCCTTCCCAGCCTCCCACTCACCCCCCACCCAATCCTTCCTCCCATCCCTCCACCCCCACCGACATTGTAAAGCTCATTTTTGACATGACAATTTGTACTTCTCATTGTTGCAACAGGTCCACCTGAATCCTTAAACGACTTGTTTTTCCCTATCTCCTCCACAAGTTACACTGACATCAAATATATTGAAAGTGGGGGTTATACTGTGGGGGAGGGACATACAAAGCAACAAAGAAATAATCTTATAAATGCATTAGAAACACATGCATGAAACAAAAAAAAAAACATTAAAATACCTATCTAAGGATTCATTTTCCTAACATCACATTATCTGAATTTTTCCGCTTGACTCATACATATACTAGATATTGCAAATAAGGGAAACCATGGGACCTGTGTTACTTTGTTCCTGGCTTACTTCACTTACTATAATTTTTTCCAAGTTTTTCCATTTCCTAACAAATGGGGCAATGTCATTCTTTCTGATGGAGGCATAGAATTCCATTGTGTATATATACCACATTTTCTTGATCCATTCATCTACTGAAGGGCATCTGGGTTGGTTCCATATCTTAGCTATGGTAAAAAATGCTGCAATATACATAGTTGTGCTGGTAGCTTTAGTGTGGTCTTGTTTGTCAACATTTGGGTAAATGCCCAAAAGTGGGATTGCTGGGTCATAGGGGAGCTCTATGTGAAGTCTTTTGAGGAACCTCCATACTTCTTTCCAAAGTGGTTGAGCAAGTTTACATTCCCACCAACAGTGAAGTAAGGTTCCCTTCTGTTCATATCCCCTCCAGCATCTGCTGTTGTTAGAGTTCTTGATTTTTGCCATTCTAACTGGAGTGAGGTGGTATCTCAATGTTGCTTTGATTTGCATTTCTTTTATGGCTAAGGATGTTGAGCATTTCTAAATGTGTCTATTGGCCATCCTTCTTTCTTCTTCAGAGAAGTTTCTCTTTAAGTCTTTAGCCCACTTATTTATTGGGCAGTTGTTTCTTTGAGGATTTGTTGTTGGGGGATTTAATATTTTGAGTTCCAAGTATATTTTAGATATGAGACCCTTGTAAATTGTATGGCTAGTGAATATCTACTCCCAATCCGTGGGCTTTCTAGTGATCTGGCTAGCTATGTCCTTGGCCAGGCAGAAGCTCTGCAATTGCATGCAATCCCATTTGTCCAACCTTTTTTTGATTTTTTTTGTGTATCTGGGTCTCTATTAAGATAATTTCGGCCTGTGCCAAGGACACCTAGGGTTTCTCCTATTCCATCCTGTAATATTTTCAGAGTGTCTACTTTGACTCTGAGGTCTTTAATCCATTTGGAGTTGATTCTGTTGCAGGGTGATAAATAAGGATCTAGCTTTAGTTTTCTACAAGTAGTGGATGAATTTTGCCAGCACCATTTACTGAAGAGGCTTTCTTTCTTCCATTCTATTTTTCAGCTCCCTTATCGAAAATTAGATGGCTATGGGACTGTAGGTTCGTTCCTGTGTTTTCAATTCTATTCCGTTGGTCATCTTTTACGTTTTACTTCATCTTTCACTATTTGGATTCCCTTTAAATTTGCATCTTGTCTTAATGTCCCAGCTAGCATTCTAATACTAAGTAGTTGAAGAGGAGTGGAGAGAGCAGACATCCTTATCTCTTTCCTGAATTAATAAGAAATGCCTTTAACTTTTCACCTTTAAGTATAATGCTGGCTGTAGTTTCATCAATTCTTAGAAGAAAGAAGAGCACTGGAGCAATATCAGTTCCAAATTTCAAACTATACTAAAAAGCCACAATAATAAGAAGAGCTTGGTACTGGCACAAGAACAGTTCTGAGGACCAATGAATAGGACTGAAGACTCAAAAATAAACACACTGACATATTGCAACCTAATCTTTGACAAGGGAGCTAAAAAAATAGAACGGAAGAAAAACAGCCTTTTCAGTAAATGGTGCTGGTAAAATTGGTTATACACCTGTAGAAAACGAAAGCTAGATCCATATACATATTTATGTATCATATATATCATGCAGGGTGATATATATATATATATATATATATATATATATATATATATATATATATTAATAGAGAACCACAAACAAAACAAATCAAAGAGAGGTTGGACAAATGGGATTGCATGAAACAGCAGAGCTTCTGCAAGGTAAAGTTCATAGACAGCAAGATCAATAAAAAGCCCACTTAGTGGGAGAAGTTCTTCATGAGTCATAAAGCAGACAAAGTCTTATATAGAAAATATACTTAGGACTCAAAATCATAAATACCCCAACAACACATCCTCAAAGGAACAACTGTCCAATATCTAAATTGGCTGAAGACTTAAAGAGAGACTTCTTTGAAGATGAAGAAGTATATATATATAGTATATATATATATATATATATACATATATACATATATATATATATATATATCTGTAATTTGGAGAGAGGAAGGGATATAGCAGAATGCTTAAATGGGGATTCAGGTTGACCATTGTGACAATGAGATGTACAGGACACTGTGCAGAAAATGAATTTACAATCTCAGGCAGGGGTCGAGGAGGGAGGAGTTGGAGATGTGGGGAAGGAAAGGATGGTAGGAGAAAAACAAAGGAGGAGGTAACAATGCTGTATACGAAATGTACTCATTACCTAGTCCTGTAACTCTGAGCCCTCTGTACAGTATTTTTACAATAAAAATATATTAAAAAAATCTCTGCCTGCTGTAGATTTCCAGTGCTTCCCTCGGAATTGCATTTTCTGCCTATTCTGGCTGTGGTTAGGTCCACCTGCACAATGGATCAGTAGTCTTCAAGGCATCTTGGTCTTCCAGTGGGACTTGGATTATCCAGTGGTGGTTGGAACCAGGCCAAGGACAGGACAAAATCACTTCCAGGACATGCCTTCGTCATTACGCAGGCAACTAGGATTGCAAGCAGAATTTCTCTGAATTTGACTCCAGCAATCTATCAGTGAAC
Source organism: Dipodomys merriami (assembly GCF_024711535.1). NCBI lineage: Eukaryota > Metazoa > Chordata > Mammalia > Rodentia > Heteromyidae > Dipodomys > Dipodomys merriami. The sequence goes on along the minus strand of NW_027202360.1, from coordinate 3,653,739 downwards.
CAAAAGGCAAGTCCACCAAACACCTCACTCTTCCCCCCCCATTTCCTCCTTTCTCCTTCCCTGGGAAAGTAGAAAATAATTTTGCATGTTTTGACACACACACAAAATACCCACCATCTCCCCTGGTAAACTTGGTTTCAAGTCACTGAGTCATGTCAACGGATAATGCTGCATTCATTATTCTGGACAACATCTTCAGGTTGTTTGATGCCTTAATTTGTTGTTGTTGTTGTTGATGTTGTTGGTAGGGGTGCCTGAACTCTGGGTCTGGGTGCTGTCTCTGAGCTGTTCAGCTAAAGGCTAGCGCACAACCACTTTAGCCACAGTGCCACTTCTAGTTTTTTCTGCTTATATGGTGCTGAAGAATTGAACCTAAGACTTCATGCATGCAATACAATGACTCTACCACTGAGTCTTCTTCCAGCCCTAATGATTTAATTCTTTAAAATTTATTTTTGTCAGTTATGGGCCTTGAACTCAGGGCTTGGGTATTAACATATCCCAAAGTTCTTTAGCTCAAGGGGAGCCCACTCCAAATTGAGCTACAGTGCCACTTCCTGTTTGGAGATAACTGACTCACAGACTTTCATGCCAGGATTTGCTTTGAACAGATGAATTTTTAAATTATATTTCTCCTAGGTGTTTATTGGAACATTACAGTGTTTCTGGAATTTAAAGTTTTCTGTAAACCTTTGTTTTCAAGTAATGCTACAGCATTAAATATTACATTTCGAAGCTATCCTTTAGCACATCCATTTTGAAATTATTATCTTAAGATGAAATTCTAATTCTTTGTAGTCACAAAGCATTAAAGTCCAAATGGGAAATATGCTAATTTCAGCAGCCTTAGCTCTCCTTCCTCTTTTTTTCTCTCCAGTATCTTTTCTTGTTTTGGAACAAGTGTCATGGACTGTCCAACCAAGCAAAAGGAAGATTATTCCATTAATTTAATAGAAAAGGAATCCAGCCTACCTGCATCTCAAGGGAACTTTGAGTATAATGTTAATCTAATAGTGGATTTTCAGTCATTTTGATAATTTTTTGTTTAACCACTCATTAAAGAGGTTCCAAAAGGCTAGATTCAAAAATCATGTTCTGCTTTCTAAGAATGTTTAATAAGCTAGCAATTCAACAACGATTACATGGTGAAGAATTTCTCTTTTAACATAGCCCTTGCCACTGATCCCTTCCCTTCAAACTTGTAGCTTTGTTCAGTTTTCTTGTTCCAGCATTCATTTTGGTATTTGCTTCAGTAATATCCTTGTAGGATTTGACAATGAAATCCCATTTATTGTTAGAGAGCTCAATTCATATTGCCAAAGGCAGACTCATGAGCAGTTCATAAAGCATAAACTATTGAGAATCATTAACATGGTCATATGCAAATATTCCATAAATTAATATAAGTACCACATAAATGTGCATCTTCATATACTTTTAAAAATGCAAAGTAGTTACATATATATGTCATAAAATAATTCAGATCACTGGTAGAAGAGATTAAGCTAAAATTTTTATTTATATCATCCCCAATATTTTGTGAAATTTTCTTTTCTCATTAACATTCACCTTAGGACCTGCTTTTCCTAGCAACAAGTTGTAAGTTGATATACTTAGATATTAGTCCCCTCTGAGTAACGTCTTTTCTTTCCACCACTAGTTAGTCCCTCATGTTAAATACCTGAGGAATAACGTCCCATTGTGCCTGCAAGAGAAGTACCCAAGTCGACTGTCTGTACCTACTCTTGCTTTGCTTTGTTTGTGAATGTTGTAGCAGAGACAGGGGTGTCAGAGATCAGGTGGCTGGAACCATGGTGTTAAGAATTATGGGTAGCAAAATGAGTAGGAGAGAATAGGATACCAGGGAAAGGGTAATTGTGACTGTAATTGCTGAGTTGTATTGTCAGTAAATTGGGTAGCAGCAACAGCTTTGCAGGGGTTGGGGTAGCTAATACATGTATCCAGAACAATTTAGCAGTGACAAGGAAGGACAGACAAAATGAAAGATAAAAGTTGTGAGGCATTGTGGGAATTCTTTGTCTACCCATTCTAAAAACATAGAAGAGGGTATATTAAACTAAAACTACAAAAGAAAATTTAAGTTCTTGGTGCTAACAAATCTGTCCAGGTGTTATTACATTAAATAGAGAATTCAAAATGGTTTTTCTTCATGAATACAGAGATCAAAGATATTATAATTCTTATTTCAAAATGCAAATTAAAGGGGAAAATTAGTCAAGAGGTAAAATTCATATTGAATGTTAATATTTAAGAAGAAAAGAAGATCCTAGATGTCGGACTAAAGACAAAGCAATATTAGAGCATTATATGTTCAATAATAAGAAACTTTAATTGAAAAATTGAGCTAGAATGTTCACATCAGGAAAAGGCAAGCAATCAGAGTCCACCACCAACAAAGAAACATCATAATGTATATCTCAGAAAAAGGAACCAAGTTCCTTATCCTTGATGTCAATGATACACATAACACCCTTACAAACACACACACACACACACACACACACACACACACACACACACACACACACAAATTATGCAACAGCTCAAGCTACTCACATCCATTCAACATGAATCAAAGATCTTCTTGTAATACTTGAAACTTTAAATTTTGAAGTCTTACTCTGAAAACATTACAGGAAGGAATAGGAGAAACCCTAGGTCTCCTTGGCACAGGCCGAAATTTTCTTAACAGAAACCCAGAAATACAAAAAATCAAAGACAAATGGGACAAATTGGATTTCATGAAATTGCAGAGCTTCTGCATGGCAAAGGACATAGCTAGCAAGATCACTAGAAAGCCTATGGATTGGGAGAAGATATGCACTAGTCATTCAACGGATAAGGGTCTCATATCTAAAATATACCTGGAACTCAAAAAATTAAATCCCTCAACAACAAATCTTCAGAGAAACAACTGCCCCTTAAATAAGTGGGCTAAAGACTTGAGAAACTTCTCTGAAGGGGAAAGAAGGATGGCCAGTAAACACATGAAGTAATACTCAACCTCTCTAGCCATAAAAGAATTACAAATAAAAACAACATTGAGGTACCACCTCACCCAATTAGAATGGCTATACTCAAGTACTCTAATAACAACTGATGCTGGAGGGGATGTAGTCAGAAGGGAACCTCACTGCATTGTTGGTGGGAGTGTAAACTTGTTCAAACACTTTGGAAAGCAGTATGTAGGTTCATCAAAAGACTCCACATAGAGCTCCCCTATGACCCAGCAATATCACTGTTGGGCATTTACCCACATGATCACAAACAAGATCATAGTAAACCTATCAGCACACCTATGCTTATTGTAGAATTATTTACCATACCTATGATATGGAACCAACCAAGATGCCCCTCAGTAGATGAATGGATCAAGAAAATGTGGTATATATACACAATGGAATTCTATGCCTCCATCAGAAAGAATGACATTGCCCCATTTGTTAGGAAATGGAAAGACTTGGAAAAATTATATTAAGTGAAGTAAGCCAGACCCAAAGAAACATAGGTCCCATGGCTTCCCTCATTTGCAATAACTAGTATATGTCTGAGGCAAGCAAAAAATTCACATAAATGGATGCTAGGGAAATGAACCCCAGGATAAGTATTCAATTTTTTTTATTTAATGCAGTTGTTTCTAACATATTTTTAAGATGATTTCTATATTGCTTTTTATGTCTCTCCCCCTGCTTTCACTGTATTTGATGTTGGTACAATTTGTGTAGGGGAAGGGCATAAACAAATCGTTTAACTACGGGTACAGGTGGACACATTGCAACAATGAGATATACAAGTCATTATGTTGAAAAAATGAACTTTACAACTTTGGTGGAGGGAGGAGGGGTTTGGCCATCTACTTTCCAGCTGATCTATAGGTGTAGAAGCAAAATGTAATACAAAGCAATACAAACCAGTTCTTACTATAAATAATTTTTCTCTGAACATCTTAAAAATCAATTCTGACAACATGCAATAAAAAAATCCCTAAGTTTAAAGCATTCTTCTTGACAAATTGAAGAAATACTGAGAACATGTATTTTAAGAATAATTTCAGAGAGCTTGAACTCAGGGCCTGGGTTCTGTCTCTGATATTTATTACTAAAGACTAGTGCTGCCACTTTGAGCCACAGTGCCACAGTAAAGTCTCACCAATTTTCCTCTCCATACTGGCTTTGAACTATGATCTAGATGTTTCAGCTCTCTGCATAACTAGGATTATAGGCATGAGCCCTTGCACCTGGCTAGAATAATTGCTTACCTGAGACACAGGCCAGTTAGTATTAAATGTCATTCATGTTTAACTTTGTAAAATAAAGTTAACTGAAATGCCTTCCACTACAAATAAGGAATTAAATGTGTAGGTGGGTTACAAATTTCTTACCAAAAGATACATATTTTCCTTGCTTTGTTTTTCTTCCAAAATTGTTTGCTTTCCAGAATCATACCTTATCTTTCCTTGCTGGTTTCTTTAGTTTATTTCATACATGCCCACAGCTGCTTCAACTATCAATTCTTATGTGAAGACCTTGCAAATATCTATTTTCAGTCCAAACTCCTTGTATGCACCTCTCCTCCATATATTCAACTAACATAAAAACTTGTGTAACAGTAATCATCTCTTATCATTACTGGATATTAAAGTGTAAGTAAAATTTAAGAAAATAAAGAATAACATAACTAAATATAACATGATTTTAATAGTAATGCTAAACATAAATGCAACGTTGATTATTTTCCGGAGCAATTTAATAAAAACCTCAAGGTAAAGAAATCACAAAATGTCATGTCAAAACCAGCTTTACAAAGTCGGTGGGGGGGGAGAGGGGGTATAATTAGGTGGGGGGAGGGGGGAGGCTGGGAAGGGAGGTGAAGGGTAAACAAAGGAGGAGGCTGCAATGCTTGGTAAGAAATGTATCCATTATCCTGCCAATGTAATTGTAGGCCCTCTGTACAGTATGTTCTCAAATAAAATAAAATAATATTAAAAAATAAAAATAAAAAAATAAAAAAAAATCAACTTTTTTGAGGGCTGATATTATGGTTTAAACTTAGGACCTTACCTTGTCACTTAGGCTTTTTCCCTCAAAGGTGGTGCTCTGTATTTGAATGACAGCTCCCCTTCCAACTTTATTTGGGGGATTATATACAGATAAGAATCTCATGTAATAAAAACATTTGTGTCCCTATCTTGGGGTTCCTTTCACATAACATCCTCTTATACGGTACCATGTACAAGTTACTCCAAGTAAGATTAACCATGGGACCTTAATCACTTAATATAATTGTTTCTGCGTCTTTCCATTTCCTAGCAAATGGGGCGATGCCATTTTCTCTGATTGGAAGCATAGAATTCCAGTGTGTGTGTGTGTGTGTGTGTGTGTGTGTGTGTGTGTGTGTGTGTGTGTGTGTGTGTGTGTGTATCACATTTTCTTGATCCATTAATCTACTGAGGGGCATCTGGGTTGGTTCCATATCTTAGCTATGGTAAATAATGCTGCAATAAACATAGTTGTACCGGTAGCTTAGTATGGTCTTGTTTGTGATCATTTGTGTAAATGCCCAAAAATGGGGACTGCTGGATCATAGGGTGGCTCTAAGTGAGGTCTTAGAAAACTTTATATCAAGTGAAGTAAGCCAAAACCAAAGAAACATTGGTCCTATGGTTTCCCTTATTTGCAATAACTATTATATGTCTGGGACAAGCATAAAAGTTCAAAAGCTATCTCCATATGACCAGATAAGATGCTGTTAAGCAAAATGAACCCCAAGATAGGATTTACAATCTACCATGTGTTTTTTTTATGTTCCTCCCCCATGGTTTAACCTTTGTTTTCACTGTATTTAGTGTTGGTGCCCTGCATCTTGTATACACCCTTCTCTAGCTTCGGGAGGGGAAGGGACAAAACAAAATAGATAAATAGTGATACAGGCTGACGCATTGTAACAATGAGATGCACAAGACACTATGTTGAAAAAGTATATTTACAATATAGGTGGGGAAGAGGGGAAGGGAGTAGAGGGGAGTGTATTTGTGGAGGTGGGAGGGAAGGGGAGGGGAAAAACAAAGGAGGAAGTAACAATGCTTGATAGAAAATGTACTCATTAACTTGCTCATGTAACTATAACCCCTCTACACAGCATTTTTACAATGAAAATCTCTTTTAAAAGATAGAAGGTGTGCCGGGCATCGTTGGCTCATGCCTGTAATCCTAGCTACTCAGGATGCTGAGATCTGAGGATCACGGTTCAAAGACAGTTCGAGAAAAAGTCCGTGAGACTCTTATCTCCAATAAAACCACTATAAAACCGATGCTGGTGCTGTGAGTCAAGCGGTAGAGCACTCTACTTGAGCTGAAGAGTGCAGGGACAATGCTTGTGTCCAGAGTTCAAGCCCCGCGACCAACACACACACACACACAAAACAGAACTTGTCATGTACACCAAGTATAGTAGCCCCATCTGTAATCCCAGCTGATTGGGAAGCAGAAATGACAAGGATCTTTGTCTCAGGCCAGGCCAAAGTAATAACTGCCAAGACAGCCATCTCAACAAATGTGCTGGCCATTGTAGTTCACATCTTTAATCCTAGCTAATTGTGTGGGAGACAAAAGAAGCAATCTAAGATCATTCAGTCAATCTGAGATCAAACCTGGGCAAAAAGTTCAAGACCTCAAGTAAATAAAATGGACCAGAAGTATGGCAAAAGTAATTGAACTGCTTGTTGCTAAACAACTAAAGTCCTATCTAACAAGCAGAGAACACCTGAATAGAACCCTAGTAATACTCCTCTCTTCCACCAAAAAGCCTAAATAACTTTGTCCTATTTGAACATCTAATTTCAAGGCCACTGACAGATCAGAGATGGTGATATTATCTTAAAAATTGGGTATTCAAAAGAGACAAAGTTCTTTAGGTTTTGAAAAAGTTGAAAAGGTAGGAAAATGCATGTGATGTTTGTTAACTCCATAATTCTTGAAAACATAAAATATACTCAAGTATTTAATATATATCCATATGTGTGCATATATCCATGTATGTATATATATATATATGTGTGTATATATATAATCATATATATGTGTACATACATATATATGTATGGTTCATCTCTTTTCTGTGTAGCAAATGGTTCAAATGAATCTGTACAATCACTACTCAAAGGCATGAATAGACAAAGAGAATGAGCAGAGAACTCATACTAAGGAATCTATGGTTAGCCCATAACCTGAAAATCTTTTACATCAGTTTGCATGTGTTAGTTACTGCAGTACAGGGACAATACGATGGCAATGAGATACCAGGCAGATGAAATGAGAAATGAGAGATACAAATGGTACAATATTCTTCTGATGGGTAAGTAGAATTTCCAGTGTGTTTATGTGTGTGTGTGTGTGTGTGTGTGTGTGTGTGTGTGTGTGTGTGAGTGTGTGTGGGGGGAGTGGGTGGGTGGGTGTATTACATTTACTTGGTTCATTTCTCTCTTGAGGAGTATTTGGGCTGATTCTGTAAGCATGGTTGTGCTGAAAACGTTACTATATCCTGGTTTGTAATCTTTTGGGTAAATGCCCAGGAGTAGAATTGCTGGATCATATGGAAGTGGGTAGTCAATAGAGGAGTGAAGTGGGAAAAGGTAGAAGATTGAATAGGAGAAAAGGTGTAAAATGCAGAGAGGAATCCAGTAAATATCCTACAAAATTAAGAAGAGTGAAGGAAGAGGTGTATAGGGGAGGGATGGATGAGAATGTTGAAAGGGTTGACATTGATCAAAGTATATTTTACGCATAAACTGTTTTGTTTAATGATAACTGCTTTGCTACTTAATAATTAAAAAATCATGTCCCTACAATGTTATGCAATTAGAAGCAAAGCAGGAGAATCTGCTCAGATAATCTCGAGGGTCAATAAATCTTTTTGATTAGGATAAGTTTTAGAACAACACTAATGATACTTATCATCTGAAGAAAATTTAATGATTTCCAGCTATTTAAAATAATCATTTTTGAAGATATGGCTCAAGTGGCAGAGTGCTACTTAGTGAGCAAAGCTGTCAGATAATGAATTCAAGTCTCAATCTCGAACACAAGTAAAAACAATAAGTATAATTTGGGCACTTTCCTGGGCATTAGTAGTACCTTATATCAGAAGGCAGAGATCTGGGGATCTCAGTTCAATGTCAGCTTAGATTGGAATGTCTGTGAGACTCTCATCTCCAATTCACTGTCAAAGAAAGCTGGAAGTGGAATCATGAGTTAAGTGGTAGAATGCTAGCCTACAGCAAAAAGCTCAGGGGCAGAAGCCAAGCCTTGAGTTCAAGCCTTAGAATAGTGCATATATATACACAAAGAAAGTAAGTCACTCAATTTCTCAACCTTCCATTTCCCTAATCCTAACTCTAATCTTGGACAAAACCCTAAGAGTCACCTTGATGATAATAGTAACCCAATCCTAAAATTAATGGAAAACACTCGAGTTTAGACACATTCTAACAGATACTCATTGTCTTTGAAATGATTTGCAGTTTGTTCCAAATCCCTGACTTGGACCCTGAAATAGTTCCCTATTATGAATCATTAACCTCAAATCTTCATATCATGAAAACTATCACAGTTTCCACTGATCTTAACGTTTACTGAACTCCTATATCTCCAAAAAGGAGTTAAAGGTTCATTTAAAATATACTTCAATACGTAACACTAACTATATATAAATCTTACTAGAAACCTAAATCTAAATTTAACCCAATTCAACCTTAACAAGTAAAACTCTGTAGTTTTTGTTAAATCTCAAACTTATTTTACTTGAAAATACTAGCAGAAAACTCAGTTTTACCATAGAGCTTATCCTTCCCTAAGCCTAAGTCTACCGTGAACTAGAACAGTAACCCTAACCCTAGAACTAATAGACTTTGGATTCTAAAAGCCATACAAATATATTATTATTTATTCATCTTAACTTTGATTCAACTCATCTTTCTAAAAATAGTTTGTAGTTTTACTCAGTATCTTGCCATTTTTTAATTTAATTTAATTTAATTTGTGAACATACTGTACAGAGGAGTTACAATTACATGGACAGGATAATGTGTACATTTCTTACCAAGCATTGCAGCTTCCTCCTTTGTTTACCCTTCACATCCCTTCCCAAACTCCCCCTTCCCCCCAATCCCAATCCTTCTCCTTCTTCCCCCTTTCCCTCCCCCCCACCTGCACCGACCTTGTAAAGCTCGATTTGGACATGACAACTTGTACTTCTCATTGTTGCAACAGGTCCACCTGTATCCTTAAACAACTGGTTTTTCTCCATCTCCTCCACAAGTTATACTGACATCAAATATAGTGAAAGCAGCCATTATACTGTGGGGGAGGGACATACAAAGCAACAAAGAGATAATCTTATAAATGCGTTAGAAACACATGCATGAAAAAAAAAACATTAAAATACATATCTAAGGGTTCATTTTCCTGACATCACTTTATCTGACCTTTTCCGCTTGACTCACACATCTACTAGGTATTACAAATAAGGGAAACCATGGGACCTATGTTTCTTTGGGCCTGGCTTATTTCACTTAATATAATTTTTTCCAAGTTTTTCCATTTCCTAACAAATGGGGCAATGTCATTCTTTCTGATGGAGGCATAGAATTCCATTGTGTATATATACCACATTTTCTTGATCCATTCATCTACTTAGGGGCATCTGGGTTGGTTCCATATCTTAGCTTTGGTAAATAATGCTGCAATAAACATAGTGGTGCTGGTTGCTTTAGTGTGGTCTTGTTTGTCAACATTTGGGTAAATGCCCAAAAGTGGGATTGCTGGGTCATAGGGGAGTTCTATGTGAAGTCAAATATTACATGGGTATAAGTCTGTAGGTTCATTTCTGGGTTTCCAATTCTATTCCATTGGTCCTGAGGTCTGTTCTTATGCCAATACCAAGCTGTTTTGATTACTATGGCTTTACAGTAGAGTTTGAAATTTGATATTGATATTCCTCCAGCAGTGTTCTTTCCGTTGAGGAGCGTTTTTGCTATTCGGGATCGTTTATTGTTCCATATGAATTTTTGGATTGCCTCTTATACTTCCTTGAAGAATGAGGTTGGAATTTTGATAGGTATTGCGTTGAATTTGTAGATAGCCTTGGGAAGTATTGCCATTTTCACAATGTTTATCTTTCCAATCCAGGAGCATGGGAGGTTTTGCCATATTTTAAGTTCTGTGTTGATATCCTTTTTTAAGATTTTAAAGTTTTCATCATAGAGGTCCTTCACTTCTATAGTTAAGTTAATTCCTAGGTATTTTATTTTTTGTGGGGCTATCACGAATGGAGTTGCTTTCCTAATTTCAGCCACACTTTTCTCATTGTTGGCATACAGAAAAGCCATTGATTTTTGGGGGTTAATTTTATACCCTGCTACTTTGCCAAAGTTTTGAATGAGCTTGAGTAATTTGGGAGTTGAGATTGTGGGATTCTTTAAATATAAGATCATGTCATCTGCAAAGAGGGAGAGTTTTTTTTCTTCTTTCCCTATTTGGATCCCCTTTATATCTGCATCTTTTCTTATTGCTGTAGATAAGCATTCTAATACTAGATTGAACAGAAGTCGAGAGAGTGGGCATCCTTGTCTTGTTCCTGAGTTAAGAGGAAATGGCTTTAGTTTTTCAACATTGAGTATAATTCTGGCTGTAGGTTTGTCATATAAAACCTTTATTGTATTGAGGAATGTTCTGTGGATTCCTAATTTTTCCAAAACCTTCATCATAAAGGGGTGTTGGATCTTGTCGAATGCTTTTTCTGCATCTATTGAGATAACCATGTGGTTCTTATTCTTGCTCCTGTTGATGTTATGAATAATATTAATTGATTTGCGTATATTTAACTGCTATGCATCCCTGAAATGAATCCTGTTTGATCGTGGTGTATGATTTTTTGGATGAGTTGTTGAAGTCGATTGGCCAAAATTTTGTTGAGAAGTTTTGAATCAATGTTCATCAATGAAATGGGTCTATAGTTCTCTTTCTTTGATGAGTCCCTGCCTGGTTTTGGGATGAGGGTTTTGATGTCTTCATAGAATGTGTTCGGCAGTGAACTTTCTCTTTCAATTTCTTTGAAGAGTTGGAGGAGTATTGGTGTGAGATCTGCTTTGAAGCCCTTGTAAAATTCTGCTGTAAAACCATCTGGTCTTGGACTTTTCTTAGCTGGGAGGTCTCTTATTGCTGTTTCTATTTCCATGCTTGACATTAGCCTGTTAAGATAGTTTAACTCATCTTGGTTTAGTTTGGCATGTCAATATTTGCTAGGAAAAGGTCCATTTCTGTCAAGTTCTCAAACTTATTGGCATAAAGTATTTAGAAGTATTCTCTTATAATGTTCAGAATCTTTGTTGTTTCCGTGGTGATGTTTCCATTCTCATCTCTGAGTTGATTAATTTGGGTATGTTCTCTTCTTTTTCTGATAAGTTTTGCTAAGGGTCTGTCAATTTTGTTATTTTTTTCGAAGAACAAACTCTTTGTTTTCTTGATTGTTTCTATAGTTTTTTTAGATTCTAATTCATTTAATTCTGATTTAATTTTGATTATTTCTTTCTGTCTACTGGATTGGTGTTTATCTTGCTGCTCTTTTTCAAGGAGGTTTAGATGTGTCACTAAATTGCTAGTTTCAGATCTCTCCAATTTGTTGATGTAGGATCTCAGAGCTATAAACTTGCCTCTGAGTACTGCCTTTGATGTGTCCCATAGGAGCTGGTAATTTGTGTGTTCATTTTTGTTCAATAGCATGAACATTTGAATTTCCTTTCTAATCTCTTCCATGACCGACTCATGATTCAGCATTGTGTTGTTCAGCCTCCATGTGATACCGGACTTTCTTTGGTGGCTTTTGGTATTGAGTTCTAATTTTATTCCCTTGTGGTCAGAGAGAATGCAAGGTATAATTTCAATGATTCTGAATTTAGACAAGTTTGCTTTGTGGCCTAAAATGTGGTCTATTTTAGAAAACGTTCCATGTGCTGCTGAGAAAAACGGGTATTCTGATGCTTCTGGGTGAAATGTTCGGTAGATGTCTGTTAAGTCTAGTTGATCTATACAGCTGTTTAGATCTGCGGTTTCTCTGTTGAGTTTTTGCCGAGTTGATCTATCTAGTGGGGAGAGTGGTGTGTTAAAATCCCCAACAATTAATGTCTTTGGATCTATATGGGATTTGAGGGAAACTAGTGTTTCTTTGATAAATTTGGGTGCTCCATTGTTTGGCGAATAGATATTTAGAATTGTAATATCCTCCTGAAGGAGAGATCCTTTAATTAGTATGTAGCGACCTTCTTTATCTCTTCTCACGTATTTTAATTTGAAGTCTATTTTATCTGATATTAGGATTGCAACTCCAGCCTGTTTATGGGTGCCGTTTGCTTGGTAGATTTTGTTCCAGCCTTTAACATTGAAAATGTGTTTGTTTTTACGGGCAAGATGTGACTCCTGCAGGCAGCAGATAGAAGGGTCTTGTTTTTAAATCCAACCAGACAGTCTATGTCGCTTAATTGGAGAGTTCAGTCTGTTAACGTTAATAGATAGGACTGAGAGGTATTGGGGAGTTCCTGCCATGTTATTCACCTTCTTGGGGGCTGCGAAAACTGGGTTCTTCCTATGGTTCTTGGATTCTCAGTTTGGGTGCAGTTTCTTGGCCTTAATTTCTGTCTTGTTGGTTTTCTTTGTGTAGGACATCTTTAAAAATCTTTTGTAGGGCTGGGTGGTGGAGATGTATTGTTTCAATTTTTCTTTGCTATGGAAGGTTTTTATTTGGCCTTTAGTTATGAAGGAGAGTTTATCTGGGTACAGTATTCTTGGTTGATAGTTGTTTGTTTTTAGGGCATGTCATACATCATTTCAGTCTCTTCGTGCTTTGATTGTCTCTGCTGAGAAATCTGAGGTGATTCTAATTGGTTTCCCTTTATAGGTGATTAATCTTTTCTCCTTGTCAGCTTTAAGGATCTTTTCCTTGGTCTGAGTTGATCCTGTGTGGATTATAATGTGATGGTGGTATGTACTATTCTGGTCTGGTCTATTTGGGATTCTAAAAGATTCTTGTATCTGAATAGGCCTATCCTTTTGTATGTTTGGGAAGTTCTCTGCTAGAATCCTGTTAAACAAATTTCCTAGACCATTAACTTCTGTTTCTAGGTGCTCCTCTACACCTATTATTCTTAGAGTAGGCCTTCTGATGATGTTTTCCGGGTATTGGATAGATCTATCATATTTCTTGGACTTGTCTTGGATGGTTGTATGTTCTTTCTCTATAATATCTAGGCTGTCTTCAATCCCTGAGATTCGATCTTCTGCATGGTCTAACCTGCTGTCAAGACTCTCTACTTTGTTTTTTTATCTCTTTTCCTTCTAATTGGTCAGCTTTGATGGCTTCAAGTTCTTTGTTGAAGCTCTGTTTTAGGTCTTGTATGAATTTCTTTACTTCCTTAATTTGGTGTTCAGTGTTTGTTCTCAAATCACTTAGTTGATTGGTTATGGTTTCTTTGGACTCCCATTCCTTCTGTTGGGTTCCATTCAGCATTCCCTTTGTGGTCTCCCTGACTTCCTTCAGCTCTTTGTTAATGGATTCCATGAATGCCTTTAGTGATCTTTGTGTATTCTCTCCTTGGTCTCTCAATTCCTGTATTACTCTTTGATTAGCTTCCTCCCGTTCATGATATTCCTGCAGTTCTCTTTCTTCCTGTCCGTGGGATTCCTGCAGTTCTCTTTGAGTGTTCTCAGCCTGCTCATGCCATTCCTCCCTTTCTCTTTGAGTATTCTCAAGTTGTTCACGCAAATCCTGTATCAGTTTTTGAGTAGCTTCCTCACGCTTATGATATTCCTGTATAAACTTTTGGGATGCCTCCTCTCTCTCCCTATCACGCTCATACTGAGTCCTTTGTAAGTTTCAAACTTCTCATTTATCATGTTTTCCAACAGTGTTTGTAGAGCTATTTGGGAACTCTACTCTGGATTATTCATTATCTGTTCTGACCCCTGATTATCGAGATTGGGAATTGAGATACCCAGATTTGCCTTTTTTTGTGTTTTTTTTTTCTGGCTTACTCTGCCCATTTGAGATGAAAATAGCACCAGTTTTGTGCTAGAACACTATTTTAAGGCAACCATCAACCAACGTTTGCATTTATACAGTCAATAGTCTACAGATACAATCTAGTTCAACAGATACATATATTCAACATCAAACAACTATATGTTAATGGACTTCGAACCACAGAGAAGAATTTGGAAAACCAGAAATTTTTAGGGTTAGGGAGAGATGTGGGTAAAAAATAGGAACAGATTGGTGTGGGGAGGCACAGGGAGAGTTAACTATGTCCTAATCTTAATGCAGGAAATAGGTTGGGTAGGATGCATGTAGAGAGAGAGAGAGAAAGAAGAAAGGGAAAGGGAAATGAAAAGAGACCAGAAAAAAATAGAAACGTAAAAATTAATATTATTATGGAGATTAAAAGACCATCTATTTAGAGAGGAATGTGAGTATATTAATAGATGTGTAGGGACATATAGGAGAAGTGAAAAACTTAAGAAAATGCTTAAAATATTATATAGGTATAAAGAGGTAGTACTGCTATTAAGGAATTTAAGTCTCAGAGGTTTTGAATTGAGTAATAAATTTGTGGATTAAGTGTGTACACAATGGGGGATAGGGTCTACTAGTTATCTACAGGTTTATCTGAGGATGTGCAGGACAAGAGTTAAGTCACATAAGGAAGAACAAAAGAGACGAAAAGGTGAAAAAGGATAAGAAAGGGAGAAAAAAAGATCAGAAGTTCAGTAGAGCTAGACAAAAGACAAAAAGATAATTAAGAAAGAAAGAAATAGAGAGAGAAGACAAGAAAAGAAAGAAAAACGCACATTCACGTATTCCTAAAATAAAAATTATAAGAGGAAAAAAAGTTACTGGAAAACAATTTTTTTTTCAAAAAAGGCAAAAATTAAAGATTAATAAAAGTTTTAGAAAAGGAAAAAAAATTATATATATAAGGTACCAAAAAAAAAAAAAGAAAAAAGAAAAGGAGAAGAAGAAAAAAGAAAAAAAAAAAGTTCTTTGATATTTTTTTTTTATTTTGTTGGGAGGGGTGGGAAGAATCCTGTATCTCCCTTTTGTCTATAAACTGCCTCTTATTGGAGTCTCTGGTCAGCTTGAGGTCCTGTGGCTTGATTGGTTTCTTATGTTGGTTTCTTCGAACAGGCAGAAAAATGGTCTTCTTTACCCAAGATTTTGAGATTCCCGCTCCTAGGTTAGTTTAATGGGAGGGTGATCTGCTTTGAGAATTACAAAACAGGGGGATGCAGTGATGAGGCTATGTTCTGGGTAAATTTGAGGCCTTTCAACAAACAGTAGCTTTTCCCTGGGGCTATTTTGTGAAAAACTCACAGAGCCCAGCCTGGAGGCATTCTCAGGGTTTCTGTTTTTCCATTGATTGTGGAGGCTGCTAGAGGGAGGGGCAGCCTCTGGCTGTGGTTACCCAGTGAGGAAAGCCACTCCAATGGCTGGTGCCTGAGCTGGGTGACTTTTGCCTGGATGGAGCTGAGTCTGGCAGGTCACTTCACCGTTAAATTCTTGTGACCTGCTAAATGACTCGTTTTATTCCTAGGCCTGAGTTGGAGCTGGCAGCTCCTCTGATCTTTGTCGATATCCAAGATGGAGATCACCGGTGCTGGGGGGGGGAGGGGTGGCCTTCCCTCATCTGCTCCCTGAGAAGGAGTGAGGAAGTCCAGCTTCTACTCACGCCGAGTCTTGGATCCTGGGTCGTCTCTGGTCTGCAAACTGCAGGATGAAGATGTACGCTCCTTGTCAGTTCTTGCTGGTGTTGAGTAGAATCCGCTCGCTCACTGCGTCTGGCTCCTTTGTCCCAGACTCTGTGGCTTAGTTATGGCTGAGGTCAGCGCTGCGACCCTGCCGCCGCCGCCACCGCGGGAGCTGCTGGCAAGTGCTCAGATGTGTCTCCTTGCCTTGGCTTCCCCTCTCTTGTCTAACTGTCTGTCCTGTGATGGCACACTTGGTGTGATTTTCTGGCTTAGTACTGTTCACTGGAACTCTAAAACTGCTTTCTATGAGAGAGCTTGTTCAGATTTCAGCTTCTCCTCTGCCATCTTCCCGGAACTCCTCTTCCCATTTTTTTAACCCGAACCCTAACTGGAATATTGAGGATAACCCTCGCATTAATCATACCCTAATTGTAATATTATTATCAGTTTCTTATCTCACATTCATCCTAATTCTAACTAGATTTGTTATTCGAAGATTTACTTTCATTTTGACCCTAAGCTTTCCATTTCCTTAAGGCTAACTCTAACTCCAGGTGGAACTGAAACCTAACTTTCACTCTAATGATAGTCCAGTTCTAATGTTTAAGAAAAAAACTCTAGTTTTTAATCATTCTAATGGATACTCCAGTTTGCACTCTGGAAATGTGTTTTAATTTGCTCTAATTCCCACAAATTTTCTGACTCTACCTCTGAAGTTATCTTGTTCCCTAACATGAAGTATTATATTATTTGTCCTCAAATTCTCTTATCAGGAAAAATACTGTAGTTTCCAATGATCCTACATTTTTCTGAACCCCTGTACCCTAAAACAATTTCAGATTTACTTACCATCTAATCCATTACCTCACTAACTCTCAAGTTTAACCTGGCTGGAAGACTCTCATTAATAATTACAAGAATGATCACTGAGAAATAAATATAATGATAATGCTCTAGTTACTTTTTAATCTCTCATATTTGTTCCTACTTTTAGTTAAAACTGAATACTTTTTTGTTCAGGCATGGGGCTTGAACTCTGGGCTTGGGCACTATCCCTCAGCTCTTCAGCTCAAGGCGAGCCCTCTACTGCTTGAGCCACAGCACCACTTCCAGGTTTTTTGGGTGTTTAATTGGAGATAAAGAGTTCTCATGCACTATGCTTCCAAGGGTGGCATCCAACTGCAGTCCTCAGATCTCAGTCTCCTGAGAGGATAGGATGACAGGCATTGAAAAATATGTTTTGCTGGGTGCCAGTTGCTCATGGCTATCATCCTAAGTACTCAGGAGTTGAGATCTGAGGATCACGGCTCAAAGCCAGACTGGGCAAGAAGGACCCTGAGACTCTTATCTCCAACAAACAACCAGAAACCTGAAAGGGGTGCTGTGGCTCAAGTAGTAGAGTCCTTGCCTTGAGCTGAAGAGCTCAGGGGCAGCACCCAGGCCCAGCGTTCAAGCCCACAATCGAAAAAAAGAAAGAAAGTAAAACATCTTCGCTGCAAGGATGTAGAGGTGTGTGGGGGAGGGTGTTGTGATTGAGAGACCAGGTGCTGGCCTCACTTTACAGACATTTCTAAGAACTCCCCAAGTTTGCACCACTTTGAAGCCACAGTAGAATGGATGGGGCCTTGCCATGAACTCAAGTGGTCAAAGCCTATGGCAGGCAGGGAGTGGGCAAATGGGTGCAGGGGTGGGATTTTTGTGTCTGTATTCTCCCGAATGAAGGATGATTTGGATGCTGGGTGTCAAAGCCTGGAGTAAAGAGTTGCAAGAAGTTTGTGGCCTGATGAATTTGGTTTCCTCTGGGTATATGAAGATGGATGAATCTGGCGCCTGCTGTGGCTCACAATTGTCATCCTAGCTACTCATAAAGCTAAGATGTATAGACCACGGTTCAAAGCCAGTTTGGGCAGGAAAGTCTGTGGGTCTTGATATACAATGAGCCACCAGAAAACAGGAAACGGCACTATGGCTCAAATTGTAGAGTGCTCATCTTCAGCTGAAGAGCTGAAGGAGAGCTCCCTGACCCAGAGTTCAAACCCCATGGCCAACAATAAACAAAGAGGTTGGCTGAGTTTTCCACATTGCAGTGTGTATGGTAGGAAATTCCATGCTGGGTTATGAGCATTCCAGCTATGAGAGGCTCAATGCTGTGTCTACAGTTAGTCTGAGTATGATAGTGCCATCTTCTCAGGGGTTGGATGTGATCCTAATAAAGGGAATTCATGGTATTGTTCTCAGGAACTGCTAAGGGCTTGGAATATCCGTGTGTGTGTTTGTGTGTGTGTGTGTGTGTGTGTGTGTGTGTGTGTGTGTGTGTGTGTGTGTGTGTGTGTGTGTGTGTGTGTGTGTGTAATTTTCCCTCGTCTTTTTCTGTCCCCTTCCTGGTTGCTGGTCTTCCTCTTTCTGACCTCAGATGGTGCCCCTCCTTCACACCGATGTTCCTTTTAGCCCCCTATCAGGGTCTACAATGAGTCCTAAATT
Organism: Dipodomys merriami; assembly: GCF_024711535.1. Classification (NCBI taxonomy): domain Eukaryota; kingdom Metazoa; phylum Chordata; class Mammalia; order Rodentia; family Heteromyidae; genus Dipodomys; species Dipodomys merriami. The sequence goes on along the minus strand of NW_027202360.1, from coordinate 3,635,446 downwards.
GCCACAGGCCTGTGTTCCAACTTTTCTCTAGGGCACAAGTCTTGCTGTCGCAATATTTGGCCGCCTACAGGGGATTCTGGGTCAGTGATGCCAGCTGGCATAGGGTCTCCTCTGCCTGAGAGAGATAGCCTCAGTCATGCGATGTCCTATCCTTTTCCTCAGCTAGGCCTCTGACTGCACATCCATCTCATCAGGCTGGCAGTGGAGTGGGGAATCAGGGATTGCTGGTGGCTCTGGCCAACTCGAGATTGACAGCTGACTGAAGGCTGCCCAAGCAAGGAGGATCTAGGGCGACATGGGAGGTGAGGCCAAGGAGGCTTGGAAGTATAGGTCAGTGTCTAGGAAATGTAAATGTACTTTATCACAGGACAGTCTATCTTCCGGTCCCAACTGGGCCTCACAGGTCCTTCTAAAAAAATTGCAGATGCTCAGAATACAGAGGCACAAACTTTAGATTCCAGGACCAGGGAACTGGGGAATGAGAGACTGGTATGGCCAATACCTCATTGTTTTGGGGTATTAGTGTTGACCTGGCTATACACCCCCTTGTGTACTTTCACTTCTTAACCCAGTGTTGTCCACACACCGGACAATTGTGGCAGTACTGTGGAAGTGGCAGGAGTGGATGTGAGGTCTAGGATGACCAAAATCAGGATTTATGACCTTTGGGGGTGGCAAAGGATGACTTTCAAAAAAAAATCTTAGAGCTGGGGCTCAGGGCCTAGGCAATGTCCCAGAGCTTCTTTTGCTCAAAGCTAACATTCTACCACTTAAACCAGAACTCACCTATCATCTTTTTTTTAGTAGTTTAGTGGAGATAAGAATCTCATGGACTTTCCTGCCTGTTCTGGCTTCAAGCTGCCATCCTAAGATCTCAGCCTATTGAGTAGCTAGGATTGTTGGGATAAGCCACTGGCACCTATTAAGGATATTAGTGTGTGTGTGTGTGTGTGTGTGTGTGTGTGTGTGTGTGTGTGTGTGTGTGTGTTTACCGGGACTTGAACTCAGAGCCTAGGTGGTATCCTTTATCTTGTTTTCACAAGGTTGGTGCTGTACCACTTGAACTACAGTAGCGCTTCTTCCCAGCTTTTTGGTGATTCATTGGACATAAGAGTGCCCAAGCTAGCTTTTAATTTTGATTGATCCTCAGGTCTCAGGCTTGCATACCTAGGATGACAGACATTAGCCACAGGCGCCCAGCTGATAATGGCCTTTCACCACAGTGTACTGGGATCTCCTGAAAACTTCCTTTATTTTTTCTGTGCCAGTACTGGGGCTTGAACTCAGGGTCTGGGCTCTGGTCTCTTAACTTTTTCCCTTAAGGCTGATACTCTACCACTTGAGCCACAGCTTGATTTCTGGATTTTGGTAGTTCATTGGATAGAAGAGTGTCACTAATTTTCCTCCACTGAGCTGGCTTTGACCAACGATCTCTGATCTCAGACTTCTGAATAGCTAGGATTTACAGGGGTTGAGCCACTGGAGGCATTGGGTAGAAGCTTCTCTTGAGCAAGAGTTCTTCCCTTCATTTGCCTTGACTCCTCCATGCAAAGGGGGCCTTAAGGTCAGGAGCTGTGTAAAATAGGCTTCCAGCCACAGAAATTGGCTGGGGTCTTTGGTAAAAAGTCAAGCTAATCTTCCACTGAGACCCATTCTGGGACGCCACCCTCTGCCCTACCTGTGACTCAAGTACAATCCTTGACCCAGCCTTCAGTGTTCTGCCAGACTTGTCTGAGGCCATAGAACCTTCATTCCACCCACACCACCCTCAGGACCTTTGCACATGCTCTGCACCTTCTTCCCTAGGCCCTCTGTCCTGTTCCACATCTTAGAACTCCTGTGGAATTTTGGCACTGATCATATCACCTCCTGGAGCAAGTCTTTCCTTCCTTTCTCTCACTTTTTTTAATACTGAGTTGCTAGAGATCGAACTAGTGCAGGCTGACTGTCAAATGCTCTATGTTGGTGTGGGCGTGTGGGGGGGTGCCAGTCCTGGGGTTAGAATTCATGGCCTTGATGTTATCCCTGAGTTTTTATGCTCAAGGATAGCATTCTATTACTTGTACCACAGCTCTGTTTTTTGGTGCTTAATTGGAGAAAAGAGTCTCATATAGACTTTCCTGCCTGCACAGGCTTGCAGTTATAATCTTCAGATCTCAACTTCCTGAGTGCTATTATTACAGGGCTGAGCCACCACCACCTGCCCTCTACCTCTTACCTACCTCAGCTCTCCTCTGAGTTCCAGAAGTGTATGTCTCACCAAGCTCACATTTTTTTTGCCAGTGTTGTGGCTTGATCTCAGGGTCTAGGCATGTTCCTGAGCTGCTTTTGCTCAAGGCTACATTCAATCACTGTGATACTGAGGAATCCAACCCAGGGATTCATGCTTGCTTGGTAAGCACTTTACCACTTAGCCACATTCACAGCCCAAGGATTATTTCTAACAGGAACTATGAGGGTGGGATTTATTGGCATACTCTTTTCAGCACAGAAATCGATGGGCTTTTCAAATCTTTGCCAGGATTTGGGATCAGAGTGGGACTCGGCAATGAGGAATGATGAATGAGTGATAGCCACCAGGCCCCAGAGATCTAGTCTGAAGTCCTACAGAGGGATAGGGAATATGGAGCCAGAAACTTCCACAATACCTACAGTCTAGGAACAGTGGTCTCCCTGGAGGCAGTGGCTGGCTGCTAGATGTCCCAATGGGACACCTCAGCCAGAACATAATGAACCCGTTGAATACACCAGCCAAGGCAAGCCTTCTGGGCTTCAGTTATTAAATGGCAGAGAAGGATGCTTTGTTCAAGCTACTGGCTTAGTACACTCTGAGGGCTTGTCCCAGCATTCACATGTTGGGGGTCTGTTCATGGGCAACCTGCTGAATGCATATCATCCATACATCATCCATACATACACAGAGACATGAAGTTACTGCCTTCTTTTTTTCTTTGGCAGGTCTCAGGTTGAAATATGAACCTAGGCCTTATCCTTAATCTACTCTTTCTCAAAAGTAGCACTCTGCCCTTGAGCCACAGCCCCAATACATGGGGATATTTTCCTGTGATCTCTTAGAAATAAGAGTTTTGCAGACTTTCCTGCCCTGGCTGAATTCAAATTGGCATTCTCTACATCTCAGGCTCCTGAGGAGCTAGGATTACAAACAGGAGCCACTGACACCTGGCTTTCTTTGCTTCTTCTTGTTCTTTTTTTAATCATGACAATCTGAAATCTTCAGTGTCATTCCAATGGTTTGCATTCGAAGTAAACTTCCCAGGCCTAGAGTTTGAACCCCAGGACTGCCACACAGAAATGGAGGGAGATCTTGACAAACTAATTCCTATTTATGTGAAGGATAATGGAATGTTATAAAAGTAATTAAATTTGCAGTTAATTCATGATTCTATTTTAGAAAGCAACACATAAATCATTGGATTTATATCTTCCATTCTAGTACCATGTTATGTTTTCCCTAATGGAAGGATATTGATTAATTTTTAATTAATGCTTTCATAAGTATTCAACCATGATACTTCATTAAACGGAGACATAATTTAATAACTAATTATTGGTAACTATATATCATTAAATGGAGACATAACTTAATAACTAATTATTGGTAACTATATATATAACATTTAATAATATCTTCACATTCTCTCTCTCTACATATATATATATATATACAGCAATCTACACACATACATATATATATGTATATATATATATGTATATTTATATCTATATTGGGAACTACTGTGGCTTGATAACAGGTAACAGGTCCTTAGAACTTCCTGGCATCTCAGTTTTCCAGAGGTTGGTGTGTTAAGACTTTGATCCCATTTATGTATTGGACATTGTAGGCCGTGAGTTGAAATCCCAGCATTGCCAAAAATTTATTCATGTAGTAAGAAGGTACTTCTGACACATTTTTTTCCTAAAAAAAAGTCCTGGGTCTCAGTATGATGTATAATTCATATGCAAATATATCATGTATGATAAGATGTAATAAATGAAATGTTATATGTGTAATAATAAATGAATAAGGGTAATAAACATCATATTCACTAAACTCATGTGTGTATTTTTTCCAGTGCTGGAGCTTCAATTCAGGCCCTGGGAACTGGTTTGAATTTCTTGTCTTCAAGGAGGGTGAGATTCCCCTTCACCCACAGTGACTCAGAGATACCCAGATGCTGAGTTCAAATCCCAGGCCTGCCAGAAAAATGGTGCAAATTCCAAGTCATGGCCTTATTTTATTATTTTTTTGCCAAGCAAGGGACTTGAACTCAGGTCTTGGCTTCTCTGCCACAGCTGGCCCTAGGATTCTAGGACCCAAGTTCAAATATTGGGGTTGGCAAGAAATAAAATAAATAGGAAAAGGATAAAATGGAGAAATTCAAGAAGGTGGTTTTACTTTTTTTCCCTTTGCATTGTGACCATCCTGCGTGTAAATGACAAAGCCCTGAAAGTGTACATGACATTGCATGCTGATGTTTGGCTGGCTATTAGGGACGCCATAACCAAAACCATAACTTAGGCCTGGAGGTTGAATCCCAGGGCTGCCACTAAATATTGGCGGGAGATTCCAAGAAACCCATTTCCATGTACATCCTTTCGAATGGAATTTTATAAAAGTAACAAATTAGTAGTTAGTGTATGAATATACTATAAAATTATACACAACAATTTTATTACATTGATTAATTTTAAATTAATACTTTACTATGTATTCAACCATGATACTTAAAAGTGGAAGGAATAATTTGAATGTCAATAATGGATAGTAATATAATATATGTAATTTCATAATATGCAGACACATTTCTCTTGTCTTATACATACATATATGTATATATATATATATATATATGTATATACATATACATATATGCCAATATACACATTTATCTGTTCATACACTTGTCACTCCTGGGGCTCAGTGGTATAATGATAGCTAGTACATACAAAGCCCTGGATTCGATTCCTCACTACCACAAGCACATAAAAATCCAGAAGTTGTGCTCTCGCTCAAGCAGTCGAGCATTAGCTTTGAGCATCAAGCCTAGGGACTGTGTCTAGACTCTTACTCAAGGTCCAGGATGGGCATGAAAAAATATTGAATGTTGTGACTGCAACTCTATAAGGATAGGACTTCAAATACCTCATCACAGAGCAAGCCGGGAGTCTGGTGCTGACAGTTGCCATCTAACCTGACTTAGTCAGAAGTATACGACTGCAACTCAGCCCCAGAGAACCAGATGCTGCTGGCTTGCTCACCCCTGTCATCCAAGCTACTCGGGAGCTGAGATCTGACACTGTTGTATTTAAAACCCAGTCCTGGCGGGATGTCTGTGAAACTCTGAGCTGTGGATCAAAGTGATAGATCTCTAGCCTTGAGCAAAAGATCTTAGGACAGTACCCCCAACATTTCAGTGCAATCCCTGTGGCTGACACCCCCCCAAAAATGCTCCTCTGACTCATTAGATGGGAACTTTGTGCAGTTTGTGATGTGTTTCTGAAAGAATGGTGATACTGATGAAAGCACCCTAATACTAATGACAGCTTGTGGGATGCATCTATGTGATGAGTCCTTCCTGGAATGCTTGGGCCCTCACGGGGTGCTGTGTGCTGAGTCCTGCACAGGATGCTATGTGCTGAGTCCTTCACAGGGTGCAGTGTGCTGAGTCTTGCATTGGGTGCTGGGTGATGAGTCTTTCACAGGATGCTGTGTGCTGAGTCCTGTAAAGAGGGTTATTTGGAGCCGGGCACCAGTGGCTCACGCCTCTACTCCTAACTACTCTGGAGGCTGAGATTTGAGGATAGTGGTTCAAAGCCAGCCCTGGCAGGAAAGTCGCTGAAAGTCTGATCTCCAATAAATCACCAGACAACTGGAAGTGTCGCTGTAGCTCAAGTGGTAGAGCACTAGACTTGAGCTGAAGAGCTGAAGGACTGTGTTCAGGCCCAGATTTCAAGGCCCATGATTGACAAAAAAAAGTGTTATGTATTTTGTTCTTGAAAGGGTGCATACTTTCATCTTGTCCTTGTAAGAACTCCAACTGACATGACTATGCAGAAAAGAATATTGAGACTCAGATCTGTCCCCAGGGCAGGGACAAAATTATGTATTACTGAAGACTAGTGAGTTGTCTACAGGAGACAATGGTTTTGTCTTGTTTTTTCTAAGTCATGAACCTTGAACTCAGGGCTTACGCACTGACCCATACCTCTTGGGCTCATGGCTAGCACTCACCACACAGAGCCAAGGACCCCCTTGCAGCAGAGTGTCACAGCTTAGGGTTCTATAACCGAGGTCTGTCATCCTGCCTTCTCAAGAAGCTGAGGTCTGGGTTCCAAACTATCCCTGACACAAAAGGTACCATGAGACTATTATATCTTATTCACCACTAAGAAACCTGAAGTGGAAAATAGGTGCTTGTGGCTCATGCCGATCATCCTAGCTACTCAGGAGGATGACATCTGAGGATCATGGTTCAAAGTTAGCTTAGCCAGGAACGTCCTTGAGACACTTAGCTCCAATGAACCACCAGAAAACTGGAAGTGGCTCTGTGGCTCAAGTGGTAGAGCACAAGATTTGAGCTGAAGAGATCAGGGACAGCTTCCAGGCTCAGATTTCAACTCCAACAATGACAACAACAACAAAAAAATACAGAAACAAACTAACACACTTGAAGTAGAGGGCTAGGAATGTGCCTTAGAGGTAGAGTGTTTTGCATATACGAAACCCTGGGCTTGATTTCTCAGAACCACATCACTAGGAAAAAGCTTGAAGGGGCTCTGTGGTTCAAGTGGGAGAGAGCAACCATTGTACAAGAGAAACTAGGTACAGTGCTCATGTCTTGAGTTCAAGCTCCAGGACTAGTGTATGCACACACACATGCACATACACACACTCAACACAGAGAGAAAGCAGAAGTGAAGCTGTGACAAAGTGGTAAAGCACTAGAGTTCAGCTCTGATCTCATGGTCAGCACCCAGGCCCTATGTTTAACCTCAAAACCTAGCCACCCAAGGCCCAACTAGGAGAGGGCAAAGGTTTCAAAACCTGATGAGCTTCATCAGTCCTAGTTGACAGGAAGCTTTGTGATATCCAACATGTGCTTGGATTTCCCAAGGTTCTGGAAACCTAGGAGAAGCATTATAGGCCCATCATTGCCGACGATGAAATGTTTCATTATGTTCAGTGCCCTAGTTATCTGCCTGAAGGATTCCTGAATTATATTGAGCACTGTATCTGTACACTGGAATATAGTCTCATAAAGGCAGGATAAGAGCACAGAACTTGGCCTGCGATGGGAGGTGGCAAAAATGAAGGTCTCCTGTTAAAACAGAGCACTGGGAAGAGAGATAGCTAAGGGTAAAAACAGGCCTTTTTCTCCTGACCCTCAGAGCCCGCCCACACAGCTTCACTAATTGGCCCAGATGGAGTTATTTGGTACACAGCTGTACAGGAGTGAGGGCTTTTGTGTGCCTGTCCAGACAAAAAGGGAGACTTTTTCCAGCAGGCCTGGGGTGAAGAGAACCCCTCAGGCTACATTGGGAGCAGTGAGGGGAGCCCTGGAACATGCAATATCATAAAAGCAGTCTCTGTGTTATGAACTCATTGTTTTGAATACAATTTTCCCTGCTTGGTGCCACTCATCATACCTACTCAGGAGTTTCACCTAGAGGAATACATCCATACATACACAAAGAAATTGAGGTACAATTTTTTTTGAGGGGGCAGTCCTGGGTTTGAACTATGAGCCTAGGCCTGGTCCAAGAGCTCCTTTTGCTCAAGGGTACTGCATTAAGCTTGAGTCACAACCCCACTTCTGGGTTTTTCTGTGATCTCTTAGAAATAACATTGTCAAGGACTTTCTTACACTGGCTGGTTTCAAACTCAAATGCTCTACATCTCAGCCTCCTGAGGAGCTGGGATTATAGTCAGCAGGCACTTTCACCTTCTTTTTTTTTCTTCTTTGTTTTATAATCTGAACTTACTTCTTAATAAGGTCATTCCTATGGTTGGGACTTATAAGTAAACTACCCAACGTTCTTTATACCTGCTTTCTCTGAGAGTATTTTCTCTCTTCATCTTACCCTCTGGTCACAGGGTTGAAGCCAAAAGTGAGAAATGAGTGTTACAGGATTTAGGAGCAAATGTCAACAGGACATGTCATTTCTGTCACTTAGCATTGAGCTGCAGTGAATTTATTGTCTCAGGATATGAGGACCGAAGACTAGAGTGATCCTCATACAGTCTGCATTGCTCCATTTGCCTATAAAATGATCTAATAATTATGAGTGTTTTGTATCTCCAACCTTAATTATCTGGGACACACTAGAAGCATGTTCCTGTTTCCGTTTTTCTCTAGTACCTCTTGATATTTAGACTAAAGGTTTGGGTGGAGCAGCTTCTAGGTGAATCCCTGAGGAAATCCACTTGAAGCCTCCTCAGGAGATCTCCATTCAAAGCCAGCCCTAGCAGGAAAGGTTTATTGTCTCCAATAAACCACCAGAAAACCAGAAGTGGAGCAGTGGCCTAGAGGGTAGAGCTCCAGCTTTGAGAGAGAAATCCAAGCAGGACTACAGGCCAGACCAGGCAGGAAAGCCTAGGAGGTGCTTATGTCCATTGAACAACCAGATGGCTGGAAGTGGAGCTGTGCCAGTGGTAGAAACTCAGCCTTGTGAAAAACAGCTGAGGAATGCATCATGTCCTCAGTTTAAGCAATGGGATGGCCACAAAAGAAAATTCAAAAAGAGAAGGCCAAGTTTATGTATCACGTGTGTATATTACTTCCCTAAGTGCAAAGAGGCTGTATGCAAAACTTCTGCTTTTATTTACACATTTATGTTTTAGATATGCTCATTGTACATACTGCATCATTTTCTTCATTTCAGCCCCATTGATTTTCTCTTCCAGGATTCTAAGCCTATTTCCTAATATGATGCACACTGAAGCTCTCAGCAGCCTTTATTTACATTTTATTATGAGGCCAATGCAGGAGCAGTCATAAATCAGGCAGGGGAAAAGAAGATCAGAGTTCATAGAAATAAGCGGTATTCAGAAAATTATACTTGGGGACACAAACTGGTAGCATATATATGTAAAAACTACCATTAAGAAAAAAGATGAGGGGGCTAGGAATGTGGATTAGTGGGAGAGTGCTTGCCTAGCATTCAAGAGGCCCTGGGTTCGATTCCTCAGTAACACATACACAGAAAAATCCAGAATTGGTGCTGTGGCTCAAGTAGCAGAGTGCTAGAGACAATGCCCAGGCCTTGAGTTCAGCCCAAGAAATGTCAAAGAGATAACTAAGTAGGTAGTTAGGTAGTTAGGTAGTTAGTTAGGTAGGTAGGTAGGCAGATAGGTAAGTTGGTACATAGATAGATACAAAGAAAGAAAGAAAGAAAGAAAGAAAGAAAGAAAGAAAGAAAGAAAGAAAGAAAGAAAGAAAGAAAGAAAGAAAGAAAGAAAGAAAGAAAGAAAGAAAGAAAGAAAGAAAGAAAGAAAGAAAGAAAGGTCAATATATGATAGATAGATAGATAGATAGATAGATAGATAGATAGATAGATAGATAGATAGATAGATAGATAGATAGATAGATAGATGATAGATAGATAGAAAAATGATAGATGAATCTGGTCTTGGACTTCAGGAGGAAAGAAGGGAACTATTCCCAGTCATGAAGCTTCTGCAGTGTGCCAGGACACCAGCATCACCTTCACACAACCACAAAGCAGGAAAAATGTCTCTTTACCACTTCTCAGGCAGCCGAATGCCGCAGAGCCAAGAGGGCAGAGCCAGGTTCTAACTCAGCTGCTTGGGGACAAAAGAGAAATTACCCTGCCTCACCTTGGACTGGGGATTAGCATTAATGATGTGGAGAATGAAGGAAGGAGAAAAGACAGGCAGAGGTTGAAGAAGGTCCTTCAAATCTGATAGATGTAGAGTAAAACACCCACTCCCTAAGACCAGAGAGCAGGGCTTTTCTACTCTGTTCTTCCCCTCTCCCTCACTAAACTGGCTCTCTATTGGGGTAACCTAAAGATAGCCTGAAGCTCTCTTCACCTGAGTGAGGAAGGTTAGTCATTGTTTGAGGAAGCTGAGAAAAGCCTGATCCTGGTGTAACTGTAACAAACATTTCAGGTTTCCCCCATTGCTGGCTGTCCCTGGAATGAATGAAGTGGTGTTGCAGCTCACTTCCCTGTTGAGTGTGTATATTCTGCCTCCTTGTTCTGGCTTTTGAAATTGTTTTCTGTCCTTCAAATACAGTGTTATACTGGAGTTCTTCCTGCTGACTGTGCCAGGGCTTGGATCCTGAGAACTTCATTTGAACCCAGGATGGGGCAATGGGTCAAGAACACTAAGAACATTCAGAGTAACTTCTCATCAGCAAGGGGAAAACAAGAAGCTCTTGAACATCTGACTTTGCAGATGTGGAAGTCAGAGGGTCATAGAATTTTCTGCCCTGGCTGGCTTCAGTGTGATCCTGAGACCTCAGCCTCCTGAGCTAGGGTGATGGGCAAGAGCTACTGGTGCTCTGCTAGGTTCAGATGAGTAATGACATTAACAATACAAGTCAACTGCTTATCACAAAAGGGTTTGGGGAGCATATTAAGCCTTTCAACATTGGACCTTTCAGAACCCTGTGGACACAAGGTTACAATGCTAGAGCCAGTGAAGGCTGGACATGTGGATCTGCTACACTTAAGCCTGGAGGTCTGACTCCAATTCTGGTGTATATTAGTGTTGATTTTCCAGAGAATATTCTCATAATTAGCAAATAGGAAAAGTACTTTGAGTAACCCTCAATTTTTTCCAGTTGTGTGTCTTGTATCAACCCTGGGCACTGTCTCTGAGCAATTCAGTCATGTCTAACCCTCTACCACTTGAGCCACAGCTCTACATTGGATTTTTTAGTGGTTCATTGGAGATAAGAGTCTAACAGGCTTTTCTTGCCTAGGCTGTCTTTGAACTGTGGTCTTCAAATCTCAGCCTCATGAGAAGGTAGTTTTCCAGGTGTGAGCTACCAGCATCTGGCCTATTGTTTTTGACAGTCCTGGGGATTGTTTTTCTCAAGGCTAGCACTCTACCACTTGAGCCACTCCACTGCGTCTGGTATTTTTTGAATATGTGGCATTGAGGATTCAAACCCTGGTATTCATGCATGTTGAGTGAGCTCTTTAGCACTAAGCCACATTTCTAGCTTCCCCCTTACAATTTTATCCCACAAGTTTCCTGTCCTCAAGAAAGCCTTCTCAGTATAAACCATCTAAAAACACCCCTATAGGAAGGTGTCCAAAGATAAATAAGACAAAGCTCATTCTTGGGAGAGACTCTAAACGTGAGAAGACTGTGACAAATGCCTCCATTTAATTAGGTATCATGTTTCAACACAAAAAGTTTTAATGATAAATGAGTCAATGTCCTAAATTATTGTGTATAATTTTATAATAGATGTGCAAAATGTAAATGGGAATAATATAAATAAATTAAACAATAAAAATGAATCAAATAAAAAATAAAATAAATACAAAACCAATAATGAAAATCATAACATGTAATAAACATACATATGTACGTATATATCATCTATTACACATGTATAGAAATATCTTTTCCATTGCAGGGCCTTCATTCACGCCATGGGAACTCTAGCCTGAATTTCTTTTCCTCAAGGACAGTAAATTTTTCCTTTACTCATGGTACAAAAGAGTTACCTGGACGGTGAGATCAAATCCCAACAATGGTAGAAATACTGGCCCCAGTTCCAAGACAGTGACTTAATCTTTTAATGGAAGCAGTTATGTTTATTCAATTCCATACTGAACATTAAATAAAAAGCAGTGTAGAATTTTGTACATCTATTCAGACATCCTACCCTTACCCAGAAAGTGCTTCTCGAAATACTACATGGTTTCTTTTTTGTATGTTTTTTATTGTAAAAATGTTGTACAGAATGGTCACAGTTACATGAGCAAGGTCATGAGTATATTTCCTATTGAGCATTGTTACCTTCTCCTTTGTTTTCCCCCTACCATCCTCTACTTCCCATCTCCACAACTACTCCCCTTACCAAGCTCAGTGACTTACTTTTTAGTTTTGGCTTGGTAAGGTGTTTGAACTCAAATAGTAACAAATCTGCACCTTCCCTCACATTGCTACAAGTTCCTGAGTTCAAATCCCAGTCTAGGAAAGAAAACTGGCAGAAATTCAAAACCAGAGAGATCTATTTTTTTTTAATTTAGTTAAATAATCATTTTTTTTCTTTTTTGTGGCTTTTTTAGGGCTTGAACTCAGGTCGTGGCAACTCTGCCTCAGCTTTGATCACCCTAGGCTAGGTGCAGCCTCGGAACCCATACCCAATCCTGGAATCCTAGGCCCAGAGGGCTTGCGGAAAGAAAAAAAAAGTGGGATAGCACAAAAAGTGGCAAGCTGCAGAGGGATGGGGGTTTAATTTTTTTTTTAATCTTTGCACGGTGACCATCCTGGGTCTGAATGCCATGGGTGCAAAGTACACCTGACTTGCCATTCCTGAGGGCTGGCGGATTAGCAGGGAAGCCATAGGTCAACCGGTCAACATAGGCCCTGGGTTCAAATCCAGGTCCTGACAACTACCAATGGCAGGAGATCACAAGATGCTCATTCCTATGCATAGGAATATCAATTGAAAGAGAAGTTTGTGCATTTGTCAAGCCTAAAATTGGATGCAATAATCCTAGGACACTGATTGATCTTAATTTCATGCTTTATTAAGCATGAAAAGAATAGCATTCCTTTAATTGTGTTATAATAAATACCTAAGAGTTGGGAAGAATGTAGTATATGTCATTCAATCATAGATAGGATGCTATGGTGCTTTTTACCAATATATATTTATTTGTATACTACTGTCTGCCTATCCTTGTATCGCTGTTTTGGCCAATCCTGGATCACGATCTCAGCACCTAGGAACCACCTCACAGCTTCATTGGCTAGAGGCTGTTGTGCTCACACTCACCCAGTCATGATTTGGACCTGCTAGACCCTGACTTCAGATCCCAGCACTGCCAAAAATTTAATCTTGGAATAAGAAGCCAAATGCGACACCTGTTTTCCTTTTCTGGAAGAGTTCTGCGTGTCAGGCATTATGGAGAACACATCTACAAATCTAGATGGTATATGATAGCATGTAAACAATGTAATACATAGTTAGGATGCATAAGTGTCAGTAAAATAAACGGTAAATAAATGAAAAAAATAAATATATATAATGTATAACCACACAAACATAATATAGACTGAACATCTGTAGGGAAGTTCAATCCTATCTTTAAAATGTATATAAGGAGTAAGTTTTCCAGGTCTGGGGCTTGAATTCAGGCCTAGGGAATAGGCATAACTTACTGGTCTTCAAGCAGGGCGAGCTTCCCCTTCCCTGACAGTGCAATAGAGTTACCCAGAACCCGGGTTCAAATTCCAGGACTTGCAGACAAAATATGGCACACATTCCAAGCCAGGGAGCTTCATTAGCATTTTTAATATTTATTAAGTTCACTTCACCTTTATTTGATACATATTGATTTTATCATATGAGAATTTTTCCAAAAAGGGGTCTAAACTTTTACATTTCAGCATAGCACATTGGTGTTTCTATTTTGACCATCTGCCCTGAAGAGTGAGAATGAAAATAAGGACATTTCTCCATAGGAGATCAGGACAGTTGAATTTATTTCTATTTAGAGTTTTTTCTACAATTATAAACTCTCTGCATTTGTGTCGTATGAGTTTTCCTCAGTGCCTACCATGAAATACACTAGTGGAGTCCTCATAGAACAAAAGGTAGGATTTCTGAATAAAACCTCACTTCTGTGAGGACAGTAGGTACTTCTAAGCATTTTGGGAATAAACTGGATTGTAAAATGAAAAACGAAAACAATGGGACTGTGATGTATCTCAGTAGTGGAGTACTTTGCTAAAGAGCATAAGAACCTGGCAGAAAAGTTTCCTAAGGCTCAGAATGTTAGAATTTTATGATCTGCAGGAACAGACATTTCTTGGGGGGTCCTGTGCTTTGAACTCAGGGGTTATCCCTGTGCTCTTCAGCTCAAGACAAGCGATCTACTGCTTGAGTCACAGTGCCACTTCGGTTTTCTAGTGGTTTATTGGAGATAAGAGTCTCACAGACTTTTCTGCCTGGGCCGACTTTGAACCGCCAAACTCAGATCACAGCCTCCTGAGTAGTTAGGATTATAGGCATGAGTCACTGGTGCCAGGCACATGAAAAAACTTCTTAAAGATGGATTCTGAGAAAAGAAACTTGGAAAACACTTTTAGTATAAATAATTTACAGTGCCATGGTTAAGGCACTAATTCAGAAGTATTTATTCATTGGCTGGTTTCTTAGTTTATTTAAAAAATATATATATATATTCATTATTAAATTATATATGTATATATATATATTATTAAAAACATAGCTTTGAAGTGTACCTAAGAGCATATGTGCTCATGTAAATTTATACAAATGAAAAAGATTCATTTTTCTTTTCAGTTTGGTTGGTACCATAAATTAGGGGGGATTTGTGTATTGTTTTTTTCTCTGTTCTCCCAACCCCCTCTCCTCACATTTGAACACAGCTTGCTCTTCCTTGGCTTCGTTGTTCATAGCTGATTTTCTACCACTTCAGCTATACCTTAGCCTGGCATTTTGCCACTTAATTGGAGATGATGTCTCTCAGGCTTTTCTGCCTTCATTGGCTTTGAAATTTCATCTTCCAGTTCTCAGCCTCCTGAGTAGCTAGGATTAAATATGTGAGCCACTGGGGTGCCTACGGATAATTTAGACTTTGGTTAGTGTATTCTTTGTGTTTTTCTTGGCATGGGATCATTTACTATAAAATTTCTGTGAATGACCTGGGTCTGAAGTAAGGTATATAATACATATGTAAATCTGTAGAATTTTCATAAGATGTAATAAATTTAATACGTGTTATAAGTGTATTAATAGTCAACAAATATAATGAATTAATAATACAAAAAATAAACACACTCAAAGCAATATGCAGTAAACATAAATATGTAGATATTAATCATTTCATATGTGGATGAATATTAATTAACAGGGTTGGGATTGAATTCAGGTCTAGGGAACAGGCCTGAATTGCTTGTATTCAAAGAGTGTGAGTTTCTCCATCCCGCAGAGTGCATTAGATTTTCCCAGACTACAAGTGCAAATCCCAGGCCGAGCAGAAAAAAACGAGCATGAAATCCAAGCCAGAGAGCACCATTAGTATTTTTAAATTTTTAAAATTCATTTTATTTTATTTTCTATGTATGTATGTATGTATGTATGTATGTATGTATGTATGTATGTATGTATGTATGTATGTATGTATGTATGTGTGTGTGTATGTATTTTGCCAAGCACTGGATTTGCACTTAGGTCGTGGCAACTCTGCCTTAGCTTCCATCAGCTTAGGCTGGGTTTGTGCAGCCTTTGGACCCACAGCCCATCCTGGGAGCCTAGGCCTCATGGCTGACAGGAAAAAAAAAGAAAATACAAGGAAAAATAGCCACGAATTGCAAACAGTTAGAGGTTTCTCGGTTTTCCTTCCATGCATGGTGACCATCCCGGGTCCAAATGACACGACTGCAACCTGTAAGTCACCTGGCACTGCTGTTAGTGGGCTGTCAGCGAAGCCATAGGCCCATCTTCACACCTAGGCCCTGAGTTTGAATCCCGGTCTTGCCACTTACAAAGGACTGGAGAGTGTAAGAAACTATTGCCTGCCCATAGGAACACCATAGGAATGTGATCAATGTTATGGTTGGATGAGTAGTTTGTCAATTAGTCTAGCAAAAACTAAATCCAGTATTCACAAGATGTGGATTGATTTTAATTTATAGTTTATTATACATTAAAAGAAACATTGTGTGTGTGTGTGTGTGTGTGTGTGTGTGTGTGTGTGTGTGTGTGTGTGTGTGTGTTTGTGTGTGTGTGTTTTGTCAGTAGTGTGGACTGAACTCGGACCTGGGCGTTATCCCTCAGCTTTTCAGCTCAGGGTTAGGGCGGTACCATGTGAGACACAGTGCCATTCCCAGCTTTTTCTGATCATGTGTTGCTGAGGAATCGAAACCGGGACTCATGCATGCAAGGTAACGCTCTCCCAATGAGCCACCTTCCCATCCCCTAAAAGAATACTATTGATTAAATGGAGTCCTCATTAAATACCTGAGAATCTCTAGGAAGGTAGTATATGTCATTGAATAACAGATAGACATCACTGGCAATATCTACATATCTAAATATATATTTGTATACCACTGTCTGCATAGAAAGGTATTGCTATTTTGGCCAAACCTGTGTCTCCATCCTAGGTCCTGGGATCCACCTGGCACCTGAATGTGCTAGAGGCTGTTGTGCTGACACTCATCCATTTGTGAATGGGGCCTCTAGGCCCTCAGTTCAGTTTCCAGCATTGCTAAAAATGTCTTCCTGGAGTCAGATTGCAAATATGATACCTGTTTTCCTTTTCTGTGCAAGTGCTGGGTGTCAGGTATGATATTTATAATATGTCTGCAAAGCTACCTGCTATGGAATAGATTTGAATGAATGTAATAAATGTAATAGGTGTACTCACAGTCCATAAAATAAATTGTAAACAAATAAATATATAATAAAATATAATTAATCATTCCAACAAACAAGATATAGACTGAATGTATGGATGTAAGTATAAATCATAAAATAAAAATGGTTATAAATGTTATGTTCTCCAGGGGGGGCTTGAATTCAGGCCTAGGGTACAGGCCTGAATTGCTTGCATTCAAGGGAGGAGATCTTCCTTTCCTCCGGCTCCCCCAAGTGCATCAGAGTTACCTAGATCCCAGGTGACATCCCTGGCATGGCAGACAATAAAATGGCACGAAATCCAAGACAGGGAGCTTCAATAGTGTTGTTAATTAATTAATTAATTTTTGCCAAGCACAGAGTTTGCACTCAGGTTTTGGCAACTCCTCGTCATTTTCTATCACCCTAGGCTGGGATAGTGCAGCCTTTGGACCCACAGCCCATCCTGTGGTCCTAGACCTCAGGGGCTCACAGGAAAAGAAAATGAAAATAGCATCGAAAAAAAGACACAAACCAAGGACGGTCAGCAGTTTCTGTTTTCCTTCCTTGCACGTTGACCATCCTGGATGTGAATGACATGGCTGCAACCTGTAGGTCATCAGGCATTTCTGAAGGCTGGCTCTATCAGCGAAGCCATAGGCCAACGTGGACACTAGGCCCTGAGTTCGAATCCCGGTCATGCCACTTACAAGGGGCTGAAGAGCCTAAGAAAATATTCTTGTCCATAGGAATACCAGAAGAATGTGGTTAATGTCATGGTTGGATGAGTAGTCCGTCAATCTGTCTTGCTTAAAATTAGACCCAATAATCACTGGACAGGGATTGACTTTAATTCATAGTATATTATGTATTAAAAGAATACTATTGATTAAATGGTGTTCTCACTAAATACATGAGAATCGGTAGGAAGGTAGTATATGTCATTGAATACTAGATAGACACCTCTGGCAGTACCTAAATATCTAAATTTATATTTGGGCTGGAAAAGTGGCTCCGTTGTAGAGCTCTTACCTTGCATGCCTGAGGTCCTGCATTCGATTCTTCAGCACCACATAAGCAAAAAGAAAAAGCCAGAAGTGGTGCTGTGGCTCAAGTGGTAGAGTGCTAGCCTTGAGCTGAGGTCAAGCAACCAGGCCCAAAGTTCAGGCCCCACGACCAGACACCAAAATAAATACATAAATTTTACTTATTTATATATCTCCATCGTCATAGAAAGTTACTGCTATTTTGGCCAAACCTGGGGCTTGATCCCAGGTCCTGAGATCCACTTGGCAGCTGAATCGGCTAGAGGCTGCAGTGCTGACACTCACCCATTCATGAATTCAGCCTCTCAGGCATTCACATCAGGTCCCATTATTCCCAAAAATTTCTTCCTGGTGTAATATTTCAAGGGTGACACCTGTTTTCCTTTTCTATACAAGTTCATAATATGTCTGCAAAGCTACACGCTATGGAATAGATGGGAATAAATGTAATAAATGTTATAGGTGCACTCACGGTCCATAAAATAAATGCTAAATAAATAAATAAATGATAAAATATCACTCAAAAAACATGATATAGACTGAATATATTGATGTAAGTAGAAATCATATATTTAACATGTCTATAAATGTTATGAGATGCTTGAATTCAGGCCCAGGGAAGAGTTTAGTTCATGCATGATTCTCATTGGAAATGATACGCAAGATGTATGACACAACAATTATTTTTAATTAAGAGTTCATGAAGTGTGACAATAAGAATCACATTCAGGAAATGGAGGCATTGGGAAAGATCCAAGAATCGGTACTTAAATGGTAGATAGGATTTGAACACAGCTCGCTACATCTCCTACTCTATCCAAATAGGTAATTAGCATACTAGCTTCAGCTTATGAATGGATGAATATTGTGCCCCATCCCCACACTGGGGCTTGATCTCAGGTCTGGTTATGTCTTAGCTCAGAAGCTGATGGGCTCATGTGGACCTATTTGGCTGTTGGGCTTCCTAGACCCCAAGTTCAAATCCCAGCACTACCAAAAGGTTTATCTTGATGTGAGAAGCCAATTCTTGCACCTGTTTTCCTGTACTGTGCAAGTGCTGGGTCTCAGCAAGAATCAAGAAACATTGGCAACTCTACACCCATGAGAATAGGTTGTCATCCATGTCAGCACAGTTTTATATGTCATTCTATGCTCAATAAAATACACAATACATCCTTGAAAAAGACACAAAATAAAAAGAATAACTACACTGAATGCAAGATGCATACCATACCTGTACGTAAATAGAGATCCTATGTTTAAAAGAGCTGGGCTTCTTTTTTTGTCCAGTGCTGTGACTTCAGATCAGGCCCAGTACTAGGCCTGACATTCTATTCTTCAAGGATGGTGAGCCTCCCTTTCCCCCACAGTGCAACAGAGTTACCCATACCTGAGTTCAAATCCCAGCACTGACAAAAGATTCATCCTGATGTCAGAAGCCAGTCGTTGTACCTGTTTTCCTCTCCTGTGAAAGTCCTGGGTCTCAGCTAGGCTGGAGAATGAATGCATAGGCAACCCTGTAAACATGGGAAAACTTTGTCATCCATGTCAGCACAGTTATAGCTGTCACCATACTCAGTAAAATACTCCATACCTCCATGAATTAGACACAAATTAAGGAGAAGTGCACCAAATGCAAAATGATGACCGCACATGTATGTCAATATAGATCCTGTGTTTAAATTATGAATTTAGGACTATCCTGGCCCTCCCTGGGGATCGATGTCAGGTCCTGGGAAAGGTCTAGCTCCTTAGTTGCTCACAGGCTGGTATCCTCACCTAGACCTTTTCGCCAATTTGCCCTGCTGGGCTATGAGTTAAAATCTCAATACTGCCAATAGATGAACTCTCATGTGAGAAACACATCGATCCTCCTGTTTTCCTATGAAAGTCCAGGTTCTCAGGGAGGATGGAGAATGCTATATAGGCAACTCGATAGCCATGGGATAGGTGGTCATCCGTTTCGGCACAGTTATGTCTGTCATCATGCTCAATAAATCACAAAATGCATACATGACTAAGACACACAATAAAAAGAGTAACTATACTGAATGCATGAGGCATTCCACACATCTATGTAAATAGAGATCCTATATGTAAAATAGGTGGGTATATTACTTTTGCCAATACTGCGGCTTCAATTCAGGCCCTGTGACTTAGCCTGATATTGTAGTCTTCAAGGATGGTGAGCTTCCCTTTCCTCCACAGTGCTATAGATTTACCCAGACCTGAGTTGGAAACCCAGCAGTGGTAGAAAAATGGTGGGAGTTCTGAGCCAGGGTGTTTATTATCATTATTATTATCATTATTATTACTATTATTATTACTATTACTATTATTATTTGCCAAGGAAGGGATTTGAACTCAGTTCGTGGTAACTCTGCCTTAGCTCCAATCACCTCAGGGTGACAGGCTGCCATGGGCCCATAGCCAATCCTGGGATGCTAGGCTTTGAAGTCTTGCAGGAAAACACACACACAGAGAGAGAGAGAGAGAGAGAGAGAGAGAGAGAGAGAGAGAGAGAGAGAGAGAGAGAGAGAGACAGAGAGACAGAGAGACAGAGAGACAGAGAGACAGAGAGACAGAGAGACAGAGAGACAGAGAGACAGAGAGACAGAGAAAGACAGAGACAGAGACAGAGACAGAGAGAGAGAGAGAGAGAGAGAGAGAGAGAGAGAGAGAGAGAGAGAGAGAGAGAGAGAGAGAGAGAGAGAGAGGAAAGGCTGCGGGATGGATTTTTTACATTTTTTTTCCCTTTCTATGGTGACCATCCTGGGTCTGAATGACATGTCTACAAAGGGTACTTCACCGTGCATTGGCGAAGGCTAGTGGGCTATCAGGGAAGCCATAGTCCCATGCAGCAATGTAGGCCCTGAGTTTAACTGTTGGTCCTGACACCTACGAATCGGGGGATTTCCTGAGACTTATTCCTATGCATCGGAATACCGATGGAATATTAACAAACTATGATTGAGAAGTTTCTGCATGCATAGGTCTAGTCTAAAATTAGACACATTGATCTTATTGAATAGTTTATTAAGCATGAAAAGAATCCTATTCCTTCAATGGCACATAATAACTACCTAAGAGTTGGTAGGAACGTAGTTGATGACATCGAATCCTAGGTAGATGTCTCTGGCACTCTATACAAATATATATTTATTGGTATACTACCACCTGCCTATCCATGTATGGCTATTTTGTCCACCCCTGTGGCTTGATGTCAGAGTCTGGGAACTGCCTGGCAGTTTCCTGGGCTAGAGGTTGTCGTTTTGACACACCCATTCATGAATTGGTTCTGCTAGGCCCTGAGTTCAGATTCCAGCACTGCCAACAATTGGATCGTGGAATAAGAAGCCAAGCGTGACACCTGTTTTCCTTTGCTCTGAGCGTTCTGGATGTCAGACATGCTTGAGAACACTTCTATAAATCTAAATACTATGTGATAGGATGTCATCAAAATAATAAATGGAATGAGTGTTATCACAGTCAATAAAATAAATGGTTAATGAATAAAACAAAAATACAATAAATAACCACAACAAACAGGATATGTACTGAACATCTATAAGTAAGTATAAATCTTATCATTACAATATATATAAATAGTATGTTTCCCAGAGCTGGGGCTTGAATTCAAGCCTAGGGAGCAAGCCTGACTTTCTTGACTTCAAGCACAGTGAGCTTCTCCTTTGTCCACAGTGCTGCAAAGTTACCCAGACCCTGAGTTCAAATCCAAAGCCTAGCAGAAAAAACGGCACCAATTGCAAGCCAGGGAGATTATTTATTTATCTATCTATCTATCTATCTATCTACTTATTTATTTTGTGCGAAGCAAGCTCTCGAACTCAGGTCATGGCAACTCTGCCTCATCTTCCATCACTCTAGTCTGGGGTGCAGCCACTGGAACCACAGGCAATCCTGGGATCCTAAACCTCCAGGCCTTCTGGAGGGGAAAAATGCACAGAGAATAAGTGGTGGGATGAAGTTTTAACATTTTGCACCATGACCATTTGGGTCTGAATGATACGGCTCCAAAGGGTACTTCACTTTGTATTTCTGAAAGCTGGCAGGGTACTGGGGAAGACATAGTCCTGCACGGCAATATAAGCCTAGAGTCGAATCTAAGTCATGTCACTTCCGGATGGTGGGAGATCCTAAGAGACCCATTCCCATTTATAGGAATAATGATTGAATGTTGTAAGTGTCACGGTTGAATGAGTTGCTCATGAGTGATACTCGTATAAAATTAGACATTATGATTTCAGTAGGCTGACTAATTTTATTTAATATGAAGCATTAAAAGACTACTATTTTTGGAAGTGGCTCTGTGGCTCAAGTGATAGAGTGCTCGCTTTGAGCTGAATAGTGCAGGGACAGCGCCAAGCCCACAGTTTATGTTTTTGAAAAGACTACTATTTCTTACAGGGACACATTAATTTCAGAACACTGATTTACTTAGTAGTTTATTAAGGATGAAAACAATAATATTAATTATATGGAGACATAATAAATACCCAAGAATTGTTAAGAATGTAGTGTATATAACTGAATAATGGATAGACATCTCTAGCACACTATAAAGATATATATTTATTAGCATACTAACATCTGCGTGTCAATCTGTTTTTATTTTGTCAACCCCTGGGGCTCAATCTCAGGTCCTGGGAAATGCCTGTCAGTATGGCATGCTGACAATCATTCATGAATTTTGCCCTGTAGGCCATGAGTTCAAATGCCAGCACTCCCAAACAAGAAATCATGGAGTAAGAAGCAGATGGTGACACATGTTTTCCTTTTCTGTGAAAGTCCTGTGTGTCAGGTATGAAATGAAATACATATGCAGACCTATATCCTATGTAATCAATATTATATGTGCCATAATAGTCAATAAAATAAATGGTCACTACATGAACAAAACAAAAAATAAAACCCTCCCATCAGATCTTCAGCATTCAAGAAAACAAAGAATAAATAAAATGGAAGGATCCCAAAGACAAATACCTCTGGGAAGGGTGATTCAACCAAGGGTCTGGCCATAGGTGATGCTGACCACTGGCCTCCCCTGCCTTTGGACACAGTCACAGCCACCAGGGTCCAGATGGTCAAGGGTCCCGAAAGCACCAAGAATATGCAGAGGTGCTAGCAACATGTGGTGCCTGCCCTGGACCACAGCAAAAGGAGAAACCAGGTGCTCTATGCCAAGATCCAACCACTGAAACAGGAAAAGACAGACCTGCAGGATTGACGAGAGAAAGAGAAGGAGAAGGTAGCCAAAGTACACAAAGCACCAAAAACAGAGCTAGACATCCACAAGCCACCCATATAGAGGTTGGTTTCGGCAGAAAGTGATTTACAATCAGCACCAGCCCACATGCAGCTCATGGCCGATGACAGCGAAATGGAGCATGAAGCTCTCACCAGCTGCCTACAGGCCGCAGAGCAGTGCATGGCAGAGCTGGAGATGGTGGCTTCTGTGGTTACTACTTACAGAAGGTGACCAAAATGTTCAAACAGGTAAATGATGTAACACTTCAGCTCAAGAGAAAGAAGAGAAGCTTCTATGACCTGCAGCAAGTGAACACAGAATTTTAGGAGAAGGTGTAAGCATTCTGGACATAGAGGAGCAACAGGAAGAACAGAATCTGCAAGTTCCAACAAGTGCTGGAGGGGTGTGAGGTACTAAGGAGACTTCAGGACAACCTGAGTTGAATGGTGTCTGCAGCGAATCTGGAGACAGACAACTTCTTGCAGAACCTGAGCATTGAGAGGTCCAAGCAGAAGGAGGAGCCCTGGTGGCAGACCGAGCAGGTGAACCAACTGACAGAGGAAAAGGAGTGAGGATGAAGCTAGGTGCTGCACCTAGAGAATGAGCTGGGGGAACTGAGAAGGAAGTTGGCAAAGCCATGGCCCTCTGCGGGTCCATCTCAGGAGGAGCAGCACCTGCGGGCCCAGACCTACAGCACGCAGATGGGGTGGAAAAACCAGGAGAAACAACTTCACATCCAGGTACAGGAAAACTATAAACTCCGTCTCCATTATGCAGAACAGCGGGAGCAAGTGGGAGGATTGGAGGAGAAAACCAAGGATCCACAGGAGATCCCCGAGACCCCACGGTGTGCATGTGTATGGAACCCACAGCTGGAGGAACAGCTGGCCTTGCTGCAGGACACTCTCTACAGGGTGAGCAGTGAGAAGGAGGATCTCACCAGCATCGTGGACTCAGAGTAGCAGGTGAAGAAACATCTACAGGAATAGCTGTACTGCTGAGAGGAGAAGATAGAGAAAGGGAAAGAGGTAGCTGAGAGAGAAAGCCAAATGACTCAGGATCTCCGGGAGCAGCAGGAGCAGTCTCTGGCCCAGCTTCAGGAGCTCAGAGTCAACTGTGAGCAGCACATCACCTCCAAAGAGGAGCTGTGCTCCAAGTAGTAGGTCCTGCAGTAGCACCTGCAGAGGCAGACCCAGCTGTTGGAGCACCTGAAACAAGTGCAGGGTCCAACCAACTGGAGGGACAAGATGGTGCCCCCAAAGTGGCAGGACAGTTTCTAGTGCCTGGATGTGACCAGTCCAGAGGAGGAGCACATGCAGGCCCAGCTGAGCTTCCTGGCTTTCCCTGGGGAAGGAGAAGCTGTGAACCCTGGAGAAGCAAAAGCTGAGGAAGCCACTCTCCTCGATGTGCCCATGGCAGAGGATGGAGATGTCCCCCAAACTCAGAGGGACGTGGAGCTGTTAGCACTCTCGGAGGCTGAGATCCACAGGGGGATACTCCTGCCACAGGAGCAGCGAGACTGCTGCAGGCACTCCCCCTCCCACCGACAGCTCAGTGCCAGATAGAGCTGGAGCCACAGGTCCCCCGCCCAATGAGCTGCCACCACAGCATGTGTGAAGATGGGAAGTGGGACACGTGGGCGTCCAAGAAGAAAATCTTCTTCATCCACAAACTGCCTGATGAGGTGGACTTCCAGAGTCCTGCAGATGAGCTCCACCATCGATGCAACCAGCTGTCGGCACATATCTGCACCATCCAGGAGTCCCTCCTGACATGTAAAGGACAGATGTTCATTCTGGATCAGCTGTGTCAGGAGAAAGCCGAGTGCATGTGCCAGCTATCCCAGGAGAATATGAAGAGTAGATAGCTGCCAGAGCTTCTGTCGCTCCTACACGGGTCTCCAGATGCTGACACAGGCTGAGCTCCCCACCAGTGCAGCTGATTCAGAGGACTCAGGGTCCTGGGTGGTCAAAATCAGGGAGAAGCAGAAAGGTTTTGAAGAATTGCAACTTCAGGATAGTGTGGAAACTGCAAGAGGAGAGGTCAAGTTTCCCTGCCCCGTACAGGACTCCCCCACAGAGCATGTCCTACTGCAGATCCCCACATGCAGAACTGCCCACAGCTGGTGTGCTCAGGCTTGCATTGCTCTGTACCTTTTTTCTGTAGACAGATGGGGATGATGACTCCCTATGTGACTTACTGAGTCCCAAAATCCTCAGCAGCCACCAGAACTAGGTGGCCAGGTGGGCTTCTCTAGGCCTCCATCTGCCTAGTGATAGGAAGGGTAAACTATGGGCCTGGTAGAGCAGAGGCTGCTGGGAGGAGGCCCAAATTCCAGGAACATCTAATGGCTCATTGGTGGCCAGGGAAGAGGCCCGTGTTATGCTTAACAAAAAGAATAAATTGTTTCCAAAGGGGAAAAAAATGCCTCCACAAAGATTTGTTCTTCCAGTTATGGGGCTTGAACTCAGGGCCTCTCCACTGTCCTTGAGCTCTATTTGATCAAGACTGGTGGTCTACAAGTTGAGCACCATCTCCCCTTCCAGCTTTTTCTTTGTGGAATCGAACCTAGGGCTTCAGGCTTGCTAGGCAACCATTCTATCACTGAGCCACATTCTCAGCTAGGATGATCTCCTGCCCCCAAACCCATATGGCCATTCCTCAGATAAATAGGAAGTAGGGGCTAGGATGAATATGAAGCACAAGTTTGGTTCACACAGAAACAATCCCCTGTCCCCTCTTCGACACCCTTATTTAAAGTTTCTCTTTTACTATTGAGGGATGAGGGAGGGAGAGGGACATCTGAGAGAGGAGTACCATGAACAGTGGCCCCCTGAGCCCCACAGCTTCCCCCACACAAGTCGTCCTACAGATTCCCATCTTACCTGACTCAATGTTGTGTCTACACTGTCTCCCTACTCCTGCAAAGCTCAGAATGAAATAAATGTCAGCCCTGGCCTCATCCCACACCCAGGGTAGAAGCTCCTAGTCCCAAACTGATTTCCACCTCTGACTTCCCAGAGTTAGGCTGGACCCACCACTCACCACTGTGTTGGTGTCAATGATCTCATGGATGGATTTCAGGAAGAAGGCCTATGGCAAAGAGCAGATGCAGCAGGGTAAGCAGGGAGGAAGGACCCAGGGCAATTGGTCTGGGATATTCCTCCTTGGAGTCCTCCCAGAGCCATCCTGACCCAAAACCCAGACAAGGGCAGGGGGTGGAGAAGATATAGGAGCACGGGACTAGAGGAGGTACTGCTTTATCTTGGTGCACTTGAAATTTCCAATATTTGGCCCATGCCAATCCCAAAGCCAACATGCAATGCCTCTCCTTGTTATTGTCCATGAGTGTTGTCCCTGAGCTCTTTTTCTCAAGGTTTGCACTCTACCACTTTAGCCAAGGGACACTTCTTGTTTTCTGATGGTTCATAGAGGATAAGATTCTCACACACTTTCCTGCCCAAGCTGGCTTGGAAGCCAGATCTCACCTTCCTGAGTAGCAAGGATGTCAGGCGTGAGCCACAACTGCCCAGCATATGCTGCCTTTTTAAAGGATCTTGGCAAGTCTGTAAATGGAACCCTAAAGGGCCTGGATAGACCAAGACCCAATCAAGGAGCTGGGACTGGGGAAGGCTGACATTCTAGCCATTCTGTTCCCCAAAAGTATAGATGTCAGGTGATGTTGGATGCATCGAATTACTAGGCCAACAACCACCAGACTTTGTGGGAAAAAGGTATAGAATACCCAAAGGTTACAGTGTAGAAATCTCTGATTTTGCATGCATATGGGTGTGTGTGTGTGTGTGTGTGTGTGTGTGTGTGTGTGTGTGTGTGTATGTGTGTGTGTGTGTGTTTGTGTGTGTGTGTGTGTGTGTGTGTGTGTGTGTTTACCAAGGGTTGAAGAGCCTAGGTGGTAACCTTTAGCTTGTTTGCACAAGTTTGGTGCTCTAACACTTGAACTATAGTATTACTTCTTCCCAGCTTTTTGGTGATTCTTTGGAGATAAGAGTATGCCCAGGCTAGGTTTGAATCTTGATTGATCTTCCAGTGTCAGCGTTGAGTAGCTAGGATTATAGGCATGTGCCACTGTCATCCAGCTGCATGGATGTCTTTTCATACTTTCTGTTCTAACAGCTGTCTACTTGCCTTGGCCTAGATTGCTGACCTCTACATCAGCTCCCAGCAGCACCTGACTGTGTGGAGACCATAATGTTCAAAAATTGTCAGTGCATCCTATTTCTTTGTCCTCAGGGGAGGGTATGTCTCCTCTGAAGACCGGAGGGGTAGGGGAAGGGGTACGAGGGATAGCTGTAGATGGGTGCTCGGCTAGGAAATAGGTACTCTGTTTTATCCAAAAAGGAATGCGTGCCCAGATGCTAATGGCTCATGCTCTCATAATCCTAGCTCGTTCAGCAGGCTGAGATTGGAGGATTAACGTTCAAATGCAGCCCAGCAAGAATTGTCTGTGAGACTCTCCTCTCCCAAGAACCACCTGAAAGCTGGAAGAAAAGCTCTGGCTTAAGTGGTAGAGTGGTATCCTTGAATGAAAAAACTGAGGGACAGAGCACAGGCCCTGGATACAAGCCCTACTACTAAGATGCACTCATGTGCACGCACACACACACACACACACACACACACACACACACACACACACACACACACACACACACACAGAGGAAGGTAGTAATGATAAGCTGAGCTAGAACTGGGGGCAGTCCTGAGGCATAATCATAATAAACTCTCAAGCCACATCAGTTGTTTTCTCCTTAAGTCCTTCTTGGGCTGAGGGGTCTGGGCTATGGCAGTAAATTGCATGGAACCAGCCCCTCCATCCCAGCACGGGGACATAGAACCAAGGGAAGGCCAATATGGATGCTCCTTTGTAGTTGTCTCATGATTGCAGACCTTCATCTGCCCTGAACACTGGTGAGTTAAGCAGGGCTCCGAGTCCTGGGACTCCTGGAATATAGTGACTGCTACAAGCAGCAGCCAACCTGCTTTTGTTCCTCAGCCTACAAGTCTTTCATGAGCCCAACTCAAAACCTGCCCAAGGTGTGCCTGACAAATTCACATTCTTGTGATTCCCTTGTGAGCTGGCCTTAACTGGTCTACCCCTTCTGGCCCAGAACCATGGTCTGAGACATTGATTTAGTGCTTAGATCCACACTGCACTCATGACAGATGCCCTTCTGATGAACGGCGGATGACCTGAATGCCACAAGGCATTACCTTTTCTGGTACTGTGTCCTGCACTGTAGGCAAAGGCCTTCAAGGAGGCTGCTCTCAAGACTTGTAGGACACATAGACATTGGAAGACCATCAGGAGCCCACTGGAAAGTACTTGCTAGAGCCATAACATGAGGTCAAAGCAGGCCAGGTATTGGTCATGGGGCTCTAAGTCTGGGCCTGGGCACCATCTCTCAGCTCTTCAGCTTAGCACTTCAGCCACTTCTGGTTTTCTGGTGGATCTTTGGAGATCAGAGTCTCCTGGACATTCCTGCCCAGGATGGCTTTGAACGGCAATCCTCACATCTCAGCCTCCTGATGTGCTAGGAGGACCAGCATAAGCCACCCATGCCTGGCCTATCTGTCCATTCACCACAGTGGACTAGGAGCTCCTGAAAGCTTTTCTTTAGTTTTTAGGTGCCAGTAATGGGGCCTGAACTCATGGTCTGGCCTGTAGTCTCTTAACATTTTCTCTCAATGAGGACATGCTACCACTTGAGCCAAAGCTCCATTTCTGGCTTTTGTTAGTTCACGGGCAAGAAAGTCTCACTAACTTTCCTCCCTTGAGATGGCTTTGACCCACAATCTCTGATCTCAGTCTCCTGAGTAGCTAGGATTTACGGGGGTTGAGCCAATGGTGGCATTGGGCTAGAAGCTTTTCTTAAGAAGAGTTCTTCCCTGCATTTGCCCTGACTCCTCCATGCAAAGAGGGCCTGAGGGTCAGGAGCTGTGAAAAATAGGCTTCCAGCCACAGAAATTTGCTGGGGTCTTTGGTGAAATGTCAAGCTAATATTTCCCTGTGCCTCATTCTGGGACCCCACCCTCTGCCCTACTTGTGACTCAAGTACAAATCTAGACCCAGCCTTCAGTGTTCTGCAAGACTTGTCTGAAGCCACAGAATCATCATTCCATCCACACAACCTGCTCTACACCACACCTCAGGACCTTTGCCCATGCTGTACCTTGTGCCTGAGGCTCTCTGTCCTGTTCCACAACTTAGAACTCCTATGGAATTTTGGCACTGGTTATATCACTTCCTGGAGCAAGTCTTTCCTATCCTTCTCCATCTTTAAAAAAAAAAATACTGAGTTTCTAGAGGTGGAATTTGTGCAGGTTGACTGTCAAATTCTCTATCTTGGGGTGTGTGTGTGTGTGTGTGTGTGTGTGTGTGTGTGTGTGTGTGTGTGTGTGTGTGTGTGTGTGTATGTGTGTGTATGTGTGTGTGTGTGTGCCTGTGCCTGTGCCACTCCTAGGGTTTGAATTCAGGGCCTGGATGCTATAACTGATCTTTTGTGCTCAAGACTAGCACTCTACTACTTCAACCACAGCTCTACTTCTGGCTTTGTGGGTGTTTAATTGGAGAAAAGAATCTCATATAGACTTTCCTGCTTGCATTTGGCATCCTCAGATCTCAGCCTCCTGAGTAGCTAAGGTTACAGGAGTGAGCAAACAGCATCTGCCTTCGACCTATTACCCATAACCTCGGCCCTCCTCTAAGTCCCAGAAGAATATGTCTCACTATGCTCACGTTTTTTGTTGCTGTTGTTGTTGTTGTTGTTGTTGTTTTTGCCAATCTTAGGGCTTGAACTCAGGGTCTGGGCATGTTCCTGACCTTTTTTTGCTCAAGGTTAGCACTTTTATTGCTTAAGCCACAGTTTCACTTTTGGCTTTTTCTGTTTCTGTGGTAGGAAGGAATCGAACTCAGGGCTTCATGTGTGCTAAGTAAGCACTCTACCAGTAAGCCACATTCAAAGCCCAAAGCTTACTTCTAATGGGAGTTATGATGGTGGGATTTATTGGATTACCCCTTTTGGCACAGAAATTGCTGGCTATTTCCTATCTTTCCCAGGATTTGGGACCAGCCTGAGACTCAACAATGAAGAATGATGAATGAGTGATGGCCACCAGGCCCCAGAGACCTAGGCTCACATCTTAATGAGGGATAGAGGATTTAGAGCCACAACCTTCAACAACTTCTACAGCCTAAGAATTGTGGTTTCCCTTGAGAAGTGCCAGGACATAATGCACCCATTGTACACACCAGTTGCACACACCAGCCCAGGCAAACCCTTTGTGGCTTCAGTTCTTAAATTGCAGTGAAGGATGCTTATTCAAGCTGCCTGCTCAGACTTAGTACTCTCTGAGGGCCTGTTCCAGCTTGCCCAGTTTGAGGGGCTGGGCATGGCCAACCTGCTGAATGCCCATCATCCTGGCCCTGTCCCTGAGACTTTTGCTCAAGGGTAGTGCTCTGCAACTTGAGCCACAGGGCCACTCAGGGTATTTTTGTTGTTATTTTATTTTGATTTCCTGTGATCTCTTAAGAAATATGAGTGTCGCAGTCTGTCCTACCCAGGCTGAATTCAACTTGGCATCTCAGCCTCCTGAGGAGCTAGGATTACAGGCAAGAGACACTGACACTTGGCTTCCTTTTCGTCTTGTTGTTCTTTTTTTTCGTGACAATCTGAAATCTTCAAGGTGTCATTCCTTTGGTTTGTATTAGAAGTAAACTTCCCAGGCCTGGAATTCGAATGCTAGGACTACCACCCACAAATGGAGGGAGATCCTAACAAACTCATTCCTATTCATGCGAATGCTAATGGAATGTTATGAAAGTAATAATTAAATTTGCAGTTAATTCATGATTCTACTTTAGAATGCCACACAAAAATTATTGAATTTATATCTTCCATTCTAGCACCATGGTATGATTCAGGATATTGACTGATTTTTATTAATGATTTTATAAGTATTAGATGATGATACTGAAGTGCCCCCGTCGCAGGACCCCCACCAAGAAGACCACCGAGAGTTGGATGTTCTGAAATACAAAAGCAAGGCTTTATTCAGTCAGGCTGCAGCTCAGGCCTCATCCTACACACCGACACAGTGGAGCTTAGGAGGAAGCCCCGAGCTGAAATTTCATAGGGCTTATAAAGGCAAAAACTACAAAGTTACAGTAACCAGATGTGTTAACAGGACATCCTAGTGTGATAAGGGGTGATAGGGGGTGATCAGACCATTTGGGCTAGGGCATTAAAGGGCAGGGTGTTATCAGACCATTTGGGCTAGGGCAATAAAGGGCAGGGGGTTATCAGACCATTTGGGCTAGGGCAATAAAGGGCAGGGGGTTATCATACCATTTGGGCTAGGGCAATAAAGGGCAGGGGGTTATCTGTGAAGCAAGGGAAGTTTGTGGCCACAGATAACTCTGTCCTTGGGATTCATGTGAGCTCTGGTTAACTTCAACAGGGACAAGTCAGTTCCTGGAATTTATGTTTGCTCTGGGTCACTCATAATTTAACATAAAGGACAGAATGGCTGCTGCCTCAAAATGGAGTTACTTCAACTCTTCAATACTTCATTAAATGGAAGCATAATTTAATAACTAATAATATGTAATAATATATAATTTAATAATATCCTCACATTCCCTCTGTCTATATGTATGTATGTATGTATGTATGTATGTATGTATGTATATATATATATATATATATATATATATATATATATATATATTTGGCGTTACTGTGGCTTGATCACAGGTCCTCAGAACTTCCTGGCAGCTCAGTTTTCTGGAGGCTGGTGTGCTAAATCTGTGACCCCATTTATGGATTGGGCATTTTAGGCCGTGCGTTGAAATCCCAGCATGGCCAATAATGTATGCATGGAGTAAGAAGCCAATTTTGACACATTTTTTTCTTTCTCTGTGAAAGTTCTGGGTCTCAGTATATGTGATATGATGTAATAAAATAAATGATTTATGTGCAATAATACTAAATAAATAAGGGTAATAACTGTCATATGGAGTAAACCCATGTATGTAAATAGAACTCATATGTGAGTATCATTTTTTCCAGTACTAGGGCTTCAATTTAGGCGCTTGGAACTTTTCTGAACTAGTCTTCAAGGAAGGCAATCTTCCCCTTCACCCAAAGTGCCACAGAATTACCCAGACTCTGAGTTTAAATGCCAGGCCTGCCAGTATAATGGTGCAAATACCAAGCCAGGGCCATATTATTATTGTTATTGTTGTTGTTGTTATCATTATTATTATTATTTGGTTTTAGGCCAAGTACCGAGCTTGAACTCAGGTCTTGGCATCTCTGCCAAAGCCAATCCTGGGATCCTAGGTCCCGAGTTCAAATCTCAGGGCTGGCAAAAAAATAAAAATAGAAAGGAAAAAAATAAAACTGAGAAGTTCAATGAGGTGATTACACGTTTTTTCCTTTGTATTGTACCATCCTGGGTCTAAATAACAATGCCCAGACAATGTACATGACCTTACATTGCTGATGTTTGGCAGGCTATTAGTGAAGCCAAGCTGAAATCGGCAACTTAGGCCTGGAGCTTGAATCCCAGGACTCCCACTAATGAATGGCTGTCGGGAGATTCTATGAAACGCTTTCCAATAGACATCTGTACAAGTGGAATGCTGTAAAAGTAACAATTACATTAGTAGTTAGTGTACAATTATATTAGAAAATTATTCACAACAGGTATACTACATTGACTAATTTTCAATTAACACTTTATTATGTAGTCAATCATGATACCTAAAAAAGGAAGGAATAATTTAATTGGAAATATTTAATTTAATTGGCAATATTTGATAGAAATATCATATATGCAATTTCATAATTTACAGATATCTCTCATTAAATATATCTACATCTATCTATCTGTCTATCTATCTATCTATATATCTATCTATCTATCTACCTATCTATCTATCTATCTGTCTGTCTGTCTACCAATCTACACATTTATCTGTTTATACACTTGTGACTACTGGGGATCCATGGTAGAGTGCTCGCCTAGTAAGTACGAAGCCGTGGGTTCAATTCCTCACTACCATTTGCATAGAAAAATCCAGAAGTTTTGCTGTAGCTCAAACACTTGAGCACTAGCTTTGAGCATAAAGGCTTAGGGACTGTGTCTAGATCCTTACTCAAGAGCCAGGACTGGCACCAAAACAAAAAATAAAAAAGGAAAAGTTAGAATGTTCTGACTGCAACTACATACGGATAGGGCTGCAAATACCTCATCACAGAGCAAGCTGGGAATCTAGTGCTGACATTTGCCAACTAACTTGAATTAGACAGAGGTAAACTGCTGGAACCCAGTTCCATGGACTAGATGCTGCTGGCTTGCTCACCCTGTCATCCAAGATACTAGGGGGCTGAGATCCTACACTGGTGGGTTTAAAACCTAGGCTTGGCAGGAAGTCTGTGAAACTCTGAGCTGTGGCTTAAAGTCGCAGAGTTCTAGCCTGATCAAAAGACCTTAGGACAGTACCGCCAAAATTTCAGTGCAATCCCCGTGGCTGACTCCTCCCCCCCAAAAAACTCACCCCTCCAAAATCTAAATTTGGACTGTTTGTGGTGTGTTTCTGAAAGAATGATGATACTGATGAAAGCACCCTAATTCTAATGATATTATGTGGGCTACAGCTATGTGATGAGAATTTCATGAGGTGTTGTGTGCTGAGTACTTCTTGGAGTGCATTTTTTCATCTGGTTCTTGTAAGAGCTCCACAAGTAAGATGATTGTGCAGATGAGAAACTTGTGGCAGCATTTCATGGCCAAAATTATGTATGTAACTAACTGTAGTGAGTTGTCTCCTGCAGACAATTGTTTTGTATTATATTTCTTGATAATGAACCTTGAACTCAGGGCCTAGCCACTGACTTTTACCTTTGGGGATCATGGGTAGCACCCTACCACAAGGAGGCAAGGACCCCCTTGCAACAGAGTGTTACAGTCTAGGCGTGCATTAGCTGAGGTCTGTCATCCTGTCTACTCAGGAAGCTGAGATCTGACGGTCTGGGTTCAAAACTATCCCAGACACAAAAAGTCCCATGAGACTTTTATCTCCTATTCACTACTTAGGAACTTGAAGTGGAAGCTAGTTGCTGCTGACTTGTGCCTGTCATCCTAGGTACTCCGGATGCTGAGATCTGAGGATCACGGTCCAAAGCCAGGCTGGGCAGGAAATTCCTTGAGATGCTTTTCTCTAGTGACACACCAAAAACCTCAAGGGGTGCTGTTGCTCAAGTGGTACAGTGATTGGCTTTAGCTAAAGAGCTCAAAGACATCACCCAGGCCTAGACTTAAATTCCTCCAACTTCCAACAAAAGAAAGAAAGAAACCTGAAGTAGAGTGCTGGGAATGGGTCTTAGGAGTAGAGTGCTTTGCATGTATGAATCCCTGGGTTTGATTCCTTAGTACTACACTAGAAAAAATCCTGAAGTGGCTGTGTGCCTCAAGTGGTAGAGTGCTATTCTTGTACAGGAGAAACTCAGGTACAGTGTTCAGGTCCTGAGTTGAAGCTCCAGGACAAGTGTATGAACACACATACATGCACGCACACACACACACACACACACACACAGATAACAGAAGTGAAGCTGTGACAAGAAATGATAAAGCACTGAGCTTCTGCTCTGAGCTCATGGTCAGTATCCAGGTCCTGTGTTCAACCCTGAAACACAGCCACCCAGGGCCCAACTAGGAGAGGTCAAAGTTTCAAAACCTGATGAGTTTCACCAGCCATAGATGACATGAAGCATAATAATATTACACATGTACTTTGATTTAGCAAGCTTCTGGAAACACAGGGAAGCATCATTGCCAATAATGGATCATTTTATTAGGTTCAGCTCCTTAGTTGTCTGCCAAAAGGACCCTTGAATTAATTGTAGCAGTTTGTTTCAACACTGGAACATAGTCTAACAAATGCAGGATAAGTGCAGGGAACTTGGCCTGCCACCGGAGGTGGCACAAATGAAGTCTTCCTGTCACAACAGAGCTCTCAGCAGAGAGATAGCTTGAGATACATAGAGGCCTTTTTCTCCTGGCCTTCAGAGCCCACCCACACTCCTCACTAATTGGCCTAGAAAGAGTTTTTTGTCACTCAGCTCTACAGGAGTGAGGCCTTTTGTCTGCCTGTTCCAATAATGAGGAAGTCTTCTTCCAGCAGGCCCAGGCTACAATGGGAACAGTGAGAGGAGCCCCGGAAGATGCACTGTCTTGAAAACTCTCTCTGTGCTATGAAATCATTTTATTCAAAGCAAATATCCTAGCTGGATGCCTTTCATTATAGGGATTCTGGACCTTCACCAATAGAAATACATGTGTACATACATGGGGAGACATGTTGTTACTGGCTTTTCTTTTAATTGCCAGGCTCGGGAGTTTTACTATGAGCCTAGGCACTGTCCCTGAGTTCTTGTGCTTAAGGTTAATGCTCTGGCCTTGAGCCATAGCCCCATTCATGGGGATTTTTTATTCCTGTAATCCCTCAGAAATAAGAGTGTGGTGGATTTTCCTGTCCTGGCTGAATTCAAACTGGCATTCTCTACCTCTCAGCCTCCTGAAGAGCTAGGATTACAGGTAGGATCCACTGACATTTGGCTTTCATTCCTTCTCATTCTTTTCTTTCATCCTGACAATCTGAAATCTTCACAGTGTAATTCCAATGGTTTGCATTTCAAAGTAAAATATCCAGGCCTGGAGTTAAAGTGACAGTACTACCACCTACAAATGGAGGGAGATCTTGAGAAAATCATTCCTATCCGTGGGAATGCCTAATGAAATGTTATAAAAGTAACAATTAAATTTGCAATTAGTTAATAATTCTCTTATAGAATGCCACACAAAAAGTATTGGATAATGTCTTCCATTCTAGCAACATGATTTGATTCTCCCAATTATGGAATACTGACTACTTTTACATTAATACTTTAATAAGTATTCAACCATGATACTTCATTAAAAGGAGGCATAATTTAATAACTAATAATTCATAATATATATAATTCAATATTCTCACATTCTCTCTCATATACATAGCAAACTACATGTCTATCTATCTATCTATCTATCTATCTATCTATCTATCTATCTATCTATCTATCTATCTATCTATCTATCTATCTATCTATCTATCTATCTATCTATCTATCTATCTATCTATCTATCCGCCACTACTATTTCTTGAATACAGGTATTCAGAACTGGCTGGCAGTTCAGTTTGCCAAAGGCTTTTGTTTTACAAATGACCCATTCATGATTTGTGCATTGTGGGCTGTGAGTTTAAATCCTAGCATGGCCAAAAGTTTATATGTGGAGTCATAAGCCAATTTTGACCCATTTTTGTCCTTCTCTGTGAAAGTTGTGGGTCTCAGGATGATGTATAATCCATATGCAAATAAATCCATGTGATAATATGTAATAAATGAAATAAATGTGATATATGTAATAATACAAAATAAAATAAATAAAAAATAAATAAGGGTAATAAATGTCATAGGGAGTAAACACATGTATGTAAATAGATCTCATGTATGAATATTATTTTTTCCAGGGCTAGTGCTTGAATTCAGGCCCTGGAAACTGGTCTGAAATTCTTGTCTTCAACGATGGTGAGTTTCTCCTCCCCTACAGTGCCAAAGAGTTAATCAGACCCTGAGTTGAAATCCCAGGCCTGCCAGAAAAATGGTGCAAATTCCAAGCCAGTGTCTTAATTTTTTGACCAGGGACATGCACTATCTTGAAAGCACTCTCTGTGCTATGATATCATTCTATTCAAAGCAAATTTCTTAGCTGGGTGCTATTTTTCCTAATGACTATGGATGTTCACTGATAGAAATACATGCATATATACACAGACACATGGAATTACTGACTCTTTCTTTTTAGTGCAGATCCTGAGGTTTGAACTATGAGCCTAGAAATTATCTCTGAGCTCCATTTACACAAGGCAATACTATATTGTGCCTTAATCCATGATACTTCATTAAATGGAGGAATAATTTAATACCTAATAATTATTAGTAATATGTTAAATGTCATTTAATAATATACAAACATCTCACATTCTATAATATATTTATATTTAAATGTACAGTGGAATATACATATACATCTCTCTCTCTCTCTCTCTCTCTCTCTCTCTCTCTCTCTCTCTATATATATATATATATATATATATATATATATATATATATACATGTATTTGCAGCAAATTACACATCTATCTATTTATATATTGACCACTCCTGGGGCTAGAACTCAGGTCTTGGGAACTGCCTGGCATTGAATTTGTTTGAGGCTGCTGTGCTTAAACTGACCCCTTGATGAATTGGACATTCCAGGACCTGAGTTCAAATCACAGGAGTGCTGAAGTCAATTGGTGGAGTAAGAAGCCAATGTTGACCTAATTTCCTCTCCGTGGAAATATTATGCCCTAGGTACAATATGTAATATCTATGCAAATACATATGTATGATATATATTATACATGTATATAAATATTATTTTTGCCAGTTCTAGGGCTGGAATTCACACACTGGGAAATGCTCCAGATTATTTTTTTCTTCTAGGTTAGCTTTCACTTCACCCAGAGCACAATAGAGTTACCCAGTCCCTGAGTTCAAATTACAACTATGGCAGATAAAATGGCCCAAACTCCTATCCAGGACCTTAACTTTTTTGGAGTGGCAGGCACGGAGCTTGAACTCTGTCTCCACAACTCTTCCTCAGCCTTGATTATCCTAGGCTGGGGTGCAGCTTTTACACCCACAGATGATCCAGGGATCCTAGGACCTGTGTTCAACTCCCAGCTCTGACAAAAAAATAAACCAACCAAGATTGAGGAGGAAAAACCAGGAAGTTTTAGACAACAGTTTTACCTTTGTTTCTTTTGCACTGTGATCATCTTGGATCTCAATGACACGGCATGAAAATTGTATATGACCTTGCATGGCTGAAGGTTGGCGGGCTGGCAGTGAAGCCTCAGCCCAACCCAGAAACCAAAGCCCTGAGTTTGATCCTGGGACTTCCACCTACTCGTTCCTATCTATAGGAACAATAATAGAATCTTTGTAATGTACCAATTGAACTACTAATTAGCTAGTCATTATAGTATAAGATTGTACGCAATAAATATAGGTCATTGATTAATTTAATATTTTATTGTCTCCCACTGTGATTAATTAATGGAGGCATAATTTTAGACCAAATAATTCATAATAATAGAGTATATAAAATAAGATATAGACATCATTATACAGTAGAATCTATATAAATGTCTATTTGTCTCTCTCTATAACTTCATTTATAGATTCATATACATATGTAAATACACACCCTGCAATATGCATATCTGTTTATATATTGGCCGCTCCTAGGGCTTTATCTCAGGTCCTCAAATTTGCCTGACAACTTCACTTGCATCAGACTGGTGTGCTAACATTGACACATTCATGAAGTGGGCCTTCTAGGGCCAGAGTTTAAATCACAGAACTGCCAAGAACTTAATCGTTGTAGAAGAAGCCAATTGTCCCACTTGTTTTCCTTATCAGTGAAAGTCCTGGGTCTCAGGAATGATGTATAATACATAGGCAAATCTGTGTTCTATTTAATAGGATGTAAATAATGTTATACATGTAATCATACTCTCTAAAATATATAATAAATAAATAAAAAACAAAATAAAATTAATACCTACACTAAATGCAATATGTCATAAACATGCATATGTAAATATAAATCATGTTTTTAAAATGTATACAAATATTATTTTTGCCAGTGCTAGGGCTTGAATTCAGACCCTGGGAACAGGCCTGTCTTTTTTGTCTTCCAGCATTGTGAGCTTTCCCTTCCCCCACAGCACTGCAGATTTACCCAGACCCTGAGTTCAAATCCCAGGCTCGGCAGAAAAAATGGCTCGAATACGCCAAGTAGCCTCATAATTATATAAATATTTTTAATGTATCTATGTATATATGTATGTATGCATGTATGTATTATGTATTTTTATTTTGTCAAGCTCAATGGCAGCTCTGCCTCAGCTTTGATCACTCTAGGCTGGGTTGTAGCCAGTGGACCCACATCCAAACCTAGGTTCCTGGGCCTCAAAGGCTGACAGAAAAAATAAATAAATAAAAAGACACAGAAAAAAACCCAGTAACCTTCAGATGTCTGCCGGTTTTACATTTGTTCTCTTTTCAAGGTGACCATCCTGGATCTAAAAGACAGGGCTTAAAAGTGTTGGTAACCTGCCATTGCTGAATGCTGTTGGGCTTTCAGGGAAGTAATGGGCCAACACCACAACATAGGCCCTGTGTTCGAAGCTGGGTCCTGACCCCTACCAGTGAAGGGAGATCCTAAGAGTCTCGTTCTTATTCATAGGAATACCGATGAAAGATTATGAATGTCAAGGTTTAATTGGTTCTTCCTGAATGATACTAGTATAAAATTAGAGAGTGATTTTAGGAGTCCGAAGGATTTTAATGAATATTTTTGGCACATTAAAAGAATACTATGTGGACACAATAGTTTTGGGACAGTGGTCGATTTAATTAATAATTCATTAAGGATGAAAACAGTAATATTAATTACATGGAGGCATAATAAATACCCAAGAATTAATAGGAATGTAGCCTATATAACTGAATAATGTACAGACATCTCTGGCACTCTATAAAGATCTGTATTTATTTGTGTACTACCATCTGCATGTCAACCTGTTCTTGTTTTGTCAATCCCTGGGACTCAATCTTAGGTGCTGGGAACTGCTTGTCGGTTCAATATGCCCCAGGCTGGCATGCTGACACTCACCCATTCATGAATTGGGCCTTGTAGCCTGTGAGTTCAGATGCCAGTACTCACAAAAATTGAATCGTGCAGTAAGACACAGGGTGACACATGTTTTCTTTTTCTGTGAAAGTCCTGGGTGTCAGGTGTGAAGTTTCATGAATAGGCAATTCTATATCTTATTTAATAAATGTAGTAAATATTCCATGTGTTGTAGCAGTCAATAAAATAAATGATAAATGAATAAAAATTGAATAATTTCATTAAGCACAATTTGGAGTCAACATACAAGGCTCTAGCTCAGGGCCTGGGAACTGCCTGGCAGCTGAATTGACTAGTGGCTGCTGTGCTGGCATTAACCCATTCATGAACTGAGCCTTCTTTGCCTGAGTTTAGATCCCAGCACTGCCAAAATGTAATTTTGGAGTGAGAAGCTGAGCATGACACATGTTTTCCTTTTCTGTGAATGTGCTCTGTGTCAGGTAGGGTGTATAATTTGGATGCAAATCTATATTCTATGTAATAGGATGTAATAAAGGTAAAAAACATCATAGGTTGAAGAATTGCCACTACAGTAAATAATAAACAGATTGAATTAGTAGTGAATCATTCTAGGATAAAATTAGATGCAATAAGTGTAGGATGTGCACTAAGTTTAATTGCTATTTTATTAAGCATTAACAGAATAAAAATTACATGGAGACATAATTAAATAACTAATAATTGGTAGTAACACATGATGCATAATTTAATAATATATAGACATTGGTCTCATTCTATGAAATATCTAATTATATATATGGATATATGTACATATATGATAAACAATAATGGGATATTGAGTAATAATTAATTAATGCTTTATTAATTGTTAACTGGGACACATCATTAAATGGAGATATAATTTAATACCAAATAATTGGTAGTAATATTATCTATAATTTAATAACATGCAGAAATCTCATTTTGTATATATAATATTTATATAAAGCAATCTCTATCTATTTGTACCTCATTCACTCCTGTGGCTCAGTGGTTGAGTGCTCCCCTAATAAGCACGAAGCTCTGGGTTCGATTCCTCAGTGCTACAAAACAGAAAACCCTGAAGTTCTGCTGTCTTTCAATCAATTGAGTGCTAGCCTTGAGCACAAACGTTTAGGGACAGTGTCTAAGCTCTTACTCATACCCCAGGTCTGATAAGAAAGAGGTAGAATGGTCTAACTGCAATTATAGGACATAACTTCAAATACCTCATTACAGATCAAGCTAGGAGACTGGTGCTGACAGCAGCCACCTAACCTGACTTGACCATATGTAAACCGCTGCAACCCAGCTCCACGGGTTACCTATATCATCCTGGCTTATGCCCATCATCCTGGCTGCTCAGGAGCTTTA
This sequence comes from Dipodomys merriami, assembly GCF_024711535.1. NCBI lineage: Eukaryota > Metazoa > Chordata > Mammalia > Rodentia > Heteromyidae > Dipodomys > Dipodomys merriami. Next base: position 3,594,308 of record NW_027202360.1, on the reverse strand, counting down.
AAACCCAGTCTTTGCAGGAAGTCTGTGACACCTCAAAATGTGGCTCCAAGAGGTAGAGCTCTAGCCTTGAGCAAATGTTATTGGAACAGTACCCCATGCTTTGAATTCAAGCCCCTTGGCTAACAACCCCTCCCCCAAAAAAACACCCCACTAAACCATTAGATGTGAACTTGTATGGTTTGTAAAATTTTCCTCAAAGAATGGTGATACTGATGAAAGCACCCTAATTCTAATGACAGCTTGTGGAATGGAGCTATGTGCTGAGTCCCCCATAGGCTGCTCTATTCTGAGTCCCGCACAGGGTGCTTTGTCTTGAGTCTTTCATAGGATGCAGTGTGCTGAGTCCTGCATTGGGTGCTGGGTGCTGAGTCTTTAACAGGATGTTCTGTGCTGAGTGGTACAAAGAGTGCCATGTGCTGTGACCGTAACCGGGTGCATTCTTACATCTTGTCTATGTAAGAGCTCCACAACTTAGATGATTATACAGACAAGAATATTGAGGCTCAGATAGGTCCCCATGTCAGGGATAAAGTTATGTGTTACCGAAGACTAATGACTTGTCTACAGCAGACAATGGTTTTGTTTTATTTTTTCTCGGTCATGAACCTTGTACTCAGGGCTTAAGCGCTGACCCTTATGTCTTGGGCTCATGGCTAGCACTCTACCATGTGGAGCCATGGACTCCCTTGCAACAGAGGCCACAGCCAAGGGGTCAGTAGCTGAAGTCTCTCATCCTGCCTTCTCAGGAAGCTGAGTTCTAAAGTCCATAAGACTATTATCTCCAATTCACTACTAAGAACCTGAAGGGGAAGCTGGGTGCTTTTAGCTCATGTCTCTCATCTTAGCTACTCAGGAGGATGAGATCTGAGGATTATGGTTCAAAGCTAGCCTAGGCAGGAAAGTCCTTGAGAAACATAGCTCCAATGAACAACCAGAAACCCGGAAGAAGCTCTGTGGCTCAAGTGGTAGAGCACAAGATTTGAACTAAAGAGGTCAGGGACAGCACCCAGGCCAAGACTTCATCTCATTCAACCGACAACAACAACAATAAAAAAAGACAGAACTAAACTAACAAAGCTGAAGTAGAGGGCTGGGAATGTGCTCTAGTGGTAGAGTGCTTTCCATATATGAAATCCTGGGCTTCATTTCTCAGGAGCACATCACTAGGACAAAGCCTGAAGAGGCTCTGTGGCTCAAGTGAGAGAGGGATATCATTATACAAGAGAAACTAGGTACGGTGCTCAGGTCCTGAGGTCAAGCTTCAGGAGTCATGTATGTGTGTGCAGGCACACACACACCCGCGCACACACACACCGTCATGTGCTCACACACACACAGACACACACACACACACATACTAGATATTGCAAATAAGGGAAATCATGTGACCTATGTTTCTTTGGGCTTGGCTTATTCACTTAATATAAATTTTTCCAAGTCTTTCCATTTCCTGACAAATGGGGCAATGTCAGTCTTTCTGATGGAGGCATAGAATTCCATTGTGTATATATACCACATTTTCTTGATCCATTCATCTACTGAGGAGCATCTGGGTTGGTTCCATATCTTAGCTATGGTAAATAATGCTGCAATAAACATAGTTGTGCTGGTAGCTTTAGTGTGGTCTTGTTTGTAAATATTTGGGTAGATGCCCAAAAGTGGGATTGCTGGGTCATAGGGGAGCTCTATGTGGAGTCTTTTGAGGAACCTCCATACTACTTTCCAAACTGGTTGAACAAGTTTACACTCCCACCAACAATGAAGTAAGGTTCCCTTCTGTCCACATCCCCTCCAGCATTTGTTGTTATTAGAGTTCTTGATTTTTGACATTTTAACTGGGGTGAGGTGGTATCTCAATATTGTTTTGATTTGCATTTCTTTTATGGCTAGGGAGGTTGAGCATTTCTTCATGTGTCTATTGGCCATCCTTCTTTATTATTCAGAGAAGTTTCTCTTTAAGTCAATAGTCCACTTACTTATTGGGCAGTTGTTTCTTTGAGGATTTGTTTTTGGGGGATTTAATTTTTTGAGTTCCAAGTATATTTTAGTTATGAGACCCTTGTCCATTGTATGGCTAGTGAAGATCTTCTCCCAATCCGTGGGCTTTCTATTGATCTTGCTAGCTATGTCCTTTGCCATGCAGAAGCTCTGCAACTTCATGCAATCCCATTTGTCCAACCTTTGTTTGATTTGTTGTTTCTCCGGGTCTCTATTAAGAAAATTTTGGCCTGCGCCAAGGAGACCTAGGGTTTCTCCTATCCCATCCTGTAATATTTTCAGAGTGTCTACATTGAGTTCAAGGTCTTTGATCCATTTGGAGTTGATTCTGATGCAGGGTGATATATAAGGATCTAGCTTTAGTTTTCTACAAGTAGTTAACCAATTTTGCCAGCACCATTTACTGAAGAGGCTGTCTTTCTTCCATTCTATTTTTTAGTTCCCTTATCAAAGTTTAGATGGCTCTAGTTCTGTAGGTTCATTTCAGGGTTTTCAATTCTATTCCATTGGTCCTGAGGTCTGTTCTTGTGCCATTACCAAGCTGTTTTGATTACTATGGCTTTATAGTAGAGTTTGAAATTTGGTATTGATATTCTGTATGCCAACATTGAGAAAAGAGGGGCTGAAATTACGTAAGCAACTCCATTTTTAATAGCCCCACGAAAAATAAAATACCTATGAATTAACTTAACCAAAGAAGTGAAGGACCTCAATGATGAAAACATTAATAACATGAAAAAGGAAATCAAAACAGAACTTAGAAAATGGGAAAACCTGCCATGCTCCTGGATTGGAAAGATTAACATCGTGAAAATGACAATACTTCTCAAGGCTATCTATATATTTAATGCGATACCTATCAAAATTCCAACCACATTCTTCAAGGAAATAGAAGAGGCAATCCAAAAATTCATGTGGAACAATAAAATTCCCCGAGTAGCAAAAAGGCTCTTCAAAGGTTGTGTGCCTTTATAAATCATGCAAATCTTTAGCTCGGGGTTCTCCTCCTTGGCTCTGCTGTGTTGGAGTGTAGGATGAGACTCGAGCTGCAGCCTGTTTAAATAAAACTTTAAAACAAATGTAAAGTCTGACTCTCAATGGTCTTCTTGGTGGAGATCCTGCAACCTGGGTATAACATTAGTGGAGGCCTTCAGGGATCCCCCGAAAGACATCTGAGATCTCAGACTCCAAAGGTAAATTTTGTTAATTTGTTAATTTGTCATGTCCTGTCGTTGTCTGTTTTACTTTCATTTTCATTTGTGAGGATGGCTGCTACCATGTACAAAGGGTTGTCGAGCTGAAGCACTTGTACAACAATTCTGGAGGAACTGGGAGACGTCCCACATCCTCTTGTGGGGAGGGGGTCTTTTGAACCCCGCCATGTGGGGAGGGAGTTGGAACCCCACTGTGTAGGGTGGGCTGGGGGGGTTCTTAGAACACCGCCTTGTGAATTTTGGGACGGGGGTCGTTTCGGTGTTGTGCTGGAACTGACCAAGAGGGCCTCCTAACTGAGGCCTAACTTGCCCACTGTGGCTCTGTTCCTTCTGCTGTGGGGCGTGAGTGGGGAACCTCGCCATGACAGGAGTCAGTGGACCAATTTGGGAAATCTCCTCTTAGTAAGCTTTTTTTTTTGTAACTGTCAGGCCTGCATGTGTTTTGTTTGTACTGTTTATTGGTTTTTGGACTGTACAACTGACCACTCCATCTAGCCCCCTAGACTTACAAAAAGAAACTGAGGAAGAGGTAAAGAAGAGGTACCCCTGGTTTTTCAGGGAGATAACTTGGAAGAAGAAATATTTCCTCCCCCATACTCTCCTTTCCAGGTTCTTTTTGCAGAATCTGAGAATGATCAAGAGGAGGAGGGAGCTATAGAATCCTCGGCACCTGCCCTTAAAGTTTCTGAGGGACCAGTCACTCAACGATGCCATGGGATCAACCCCTCTTCTAATACAGCTGTTTTTCTCTTAGCACCATAGGTCCTGTGTATGTGGATGGTCAACAGCAACTCCAATATTGGTCATTTTCTACCAGTGACCTATACAAAAATGCCTATACACCCAAAATGCCCCCTTTTCTGAGAAACACCAGGATTTAATTAGTTTGCTTAAACTATTCACTTTATTCATCAGCCCATTGGGATTTTAGTCAGCTTTTACAGGCCTTTTTTTACCACCGAAGAAACAGACTGTATCCAAGAGGTGGCACGGAAACATCCCTGGCCCCACAGGAGCACCTATCATGGATCCTGCCCTGATCACTGCCTATTTTCCTGAGATCCGACCAACATGGGACTACAATATGGTTGAAGGTAAGGAGTGACTCCTCATCTATCACCAGGCTCTGTTGGCAGGTCTCAAGGCGGCAGCTTGCCAACCTCCTAATATGGCCAAAGTTTTTTATGTTAGACAGGGAGGAAGTGAAAGTCCATCAACATATCTTGAGTAGCTCGTAGAAGCTTTTAGTCAATATACTCCAAATATCTTGAGACCCAGGAGTCGGCTCAGATGATTATGTTTGCCTATATAAGTCAAGCTGAACCAGACATAAAGCAAAATTTGCAGACTCTAGACAGACTTGGTGAAAAGTCTATTAGGGATCTATTAGCTGTGGTAGAAAAGGTTTACAATAAGAGAGAGACAGAGGAGCAAAGACAGGAAAGGAAGGACAGAGCATGTGAAATTGAGTGTTAAAAGAGCAACCAGACCAAGGAAAAGAGTCCAGACTTGTTGAACACGACACTATCGCATGCCGAGCATACCTGGTTCACAGAAGGGAGCAGTTTCATTTGAGATGGAAAAAGGTACGCAGGTGCAGGAGTCACCATGGACACTGAGATAGTGTGGGCAGAAGCACTCCCCCAGGGAACGTCTACACAAAGAGCAGAACTAGTGACACTAACAAAAGCCCTACACATGGGAAAAGGGAAGAGACTAAACATTTACATGGATAGTCAGTATGCTTTTGCCACTGTGCATGTTCATGGAACCATTTACCAAGAGAGGGGCTGTTGACACCTGAGGGAAAGGCAATTAAAAACAAACAAGAAATTTTAAGCCTCATCCAGGCCTTATGGGAACCAGCAAATATTGCCATTATGCACTGTCCTGGCCATCAAAAGGTAACTGATTCAATAACCAAAGGAAATAACTTGGTCCATCAGGCAGCTAAGAAGGCGGCCCTCCAGCCCAGAGTGGAAGTAGACCCAGGGCCACAAGTTATGCCTCTTGAGCCTCAGTACTACCAAGAAGATTTGCAGTGAATAAAGAAAATTTCCATGGCCTAACCCCTGAACAGAGAAAGAAATGAAGACTGATGGAAAACTGGTGAGGGAAAAGTTATCTTGCCACAAAGATTGGGCAAGGGAATTCTTATGAGAATCCATTGGGTCTCACACATGGGAACCCGAAGAATGCAGCACTTGCTGACACTCAGAAGTAAAAATCAGGCAAGGAAATCAACTCATTGAAAACATTGTTAAAAATTTTAAAGCCTGTTAGCTCACCAATGCCCCCAATCAACCGGTTACAAAAGGAGCTCGCCTCTGTGGAGATAGACCAGGTGTGTGTCAGAAAGTAGACTTCACAGAAATTAAAACTGGAAAATTTGGATATAAATATTTGCTAGTTTTTGTAGACACTTTTTCAGGATGGGTTGAAGCCTACCCAACAAAGCATGAGACCAGGAACGTTGTGGCTAAGAAGATCCTGGAAAAAATCCTACCCAGGTATGGCTTCCCATCCACCATTGGGCCTTCTATTCAAAAGTAAGTCAGGGAATAGCCGCAGCATTGGAGACAGATTGGAAATTACACTGTGTTTATAGACCCCAGAGTTCAGGGAAGGTAGAAAGAATGAATCGGACTCTAAAAGAGACCTTAACTAAATTGGCCTTGGAGAATGGTGCAGACTGGGTAACTCTGCTTCCTTTTGACCTGTTTAGAGTAAGAAATTCATCCTATCAGCTTGGCTTTACTCCTTTTGAAATAATGTATGGACAACTCCCAACCTAGCCTCCAGACTGAATTGCTTGCTGATTTGGATGATACTGAATTTCTGTGTAAGCTTGACTATTTAGAGCTGGTGCATAAGAGGATGTGGCCCCAGCTTAGAGCATCATATGATTCTGCTTCTATTCCTGCCCCCAATTTGTTTAAACCAGGGGACTAGGTGTTTGTTTGAAGGGACAACTTGAGATCTCTGGAACCTTGGTAGAAGGGACCTTACATAGTGCTACTGGGTACACCTACTGCCCTTAAGGTGGATGGCATTGCTGCTTGGATCCACTGCTCCCACTCCAGACCTGCTGACCACTTTGCCCTAGACGACTGTGGGGAAACTTAGGGAAGTCTCCAAGCATCCTACCCAACCACTCCGCATATGCCTCAAGTAAAGAAAAATGAACTCCTTGTTATTGGTATTGTTGTTTAATAGAATAGCTAAGGTCAAAGAGGGACCATAATCCATTCAAAATCAAGAGCTGTTGGAGTTTAGTTTTGGGCCAGAGCCATAAGATGGTGTCTTGGGACTATAAGTCAAAGGGGGGAAATGCAGGGTTAAAGTTTTGAGGCAGTGACCACTTGTTGCTTGTTTCTAGCAGAGCAACACATGGTGGTAATCCAAACACCAGGTTGGTTGTGTGCCTTTATAAACCCTTCAAATCTTCAGCTTGATGCTCTCCACCTAGGCTCCTCTGTGTCAGAGTGTGGGACTAGGCCCGAGCTGCAGCTCATTTAAGTAAAACCTTAAAACAGCTGTAAAGTCTGACTCTCGGTGGTCTTTTTGGTGGGGGTCCTGCGACTTGGGTATAACAATGTTTCAATTTTTCTCTAGTACCCCTCGAGATTTATACTAAGGGCTTGTGTGGAGCGGTTCCTCGGTGAATTCTTGAGGAAACCACTTGAAGCGTCCTCAGGAGATTGCCATTCAAGCCAGCCAAGCAGGAGAGTCTCTGAGACTATTTTATCCAATAAACCACCAGAGAACCAGAAGGGGAACAGTGGCCCAGAGGGTAGAGCTCCTGCTTTGAGAGAGAAAACTGAGCAGGAGATACAATCCTGACCAGGCAGGAAAGCCTGGGAATTGCTTATGTCCAGTTAACTACGAGATGGTGGTAAGTGGAGCTTTCGTGGTGGTAGTGCCTCAGCCTTGAGCAAAGCATCTCAGGAACACATCAGGCGCTGAGTTTAAGCCCCGGGATGGCTACAAAAAAATTCAAAAAGAGAAAGCCAAGTTTATGTGTCAGTGTCCTACCTACTTATGTGTGTATGTATATTACCTCCCATAGTGCAAACAGACCTATGCAATGCTTCTGCTTTTATTTACTGGTTTATTTTTCAGATATGCTAGTTGCGCATACTGCATCATTCTGTTTATTTCAGGCCCATTGCTTTTCTCTTCCAGGGTTCTAGGCCTGTGTCTTTATATGATGCACACTGAAGCTCTCAGCAGCCTTTATTTACATTTTATTATGAGGCCAATGCAGGAACAGTCACAAATCAGGCAGGGGAAGAGAAGATCAGGTTTTTTAGAAGTAATCGGTATTCAGAAAATTAAATTTGAGAACATAAAATGGTAGCATACTTATGTAAAAACTACCATTAAGAAAAAATGAAGGGGCTGGGAATATGGATTTAATGAGAAAGTGCTTGCCTAGCATGCAAGAAGCCCTGGGTTCGATTCCTTGAGTTCAACCCAACAACTGTCAAAGAGATAGCTACCTAGGTAGGTAAGTAGGTATAAAGAAAGAAACAGAGAGAGAGAGAGAGAAAGATAGAAAGACAGAAAGAAAAAAAGAAAGGAAGGAAGGAAGGAAGGAAGAAAGAAAGAAAGAAAGAAAGAAAGAAAGAAAGAAAGAAAGAAAGAAAGAAAGAAAGAAAGAAAGAAAGAAAGAAAGAAAGAAAGAAAGAAAGAAAGAAAGAAGGAAGGAAGGAAGGAAGGAAAGAAAGAAAGAAAGAAAGAAGAAAGAAAGGCAGTTGATAGATGAAGCTGTTTTTCACATCAGAAGGAAAGAAGGGAACATTTTCTAGTCATGAGGGTTTCTGCAGTGTGCCAGGACACCAGCATCACTTTCACACAACCGCAGAGCCCGATGACTGTCTCTGTCCCACTTCTCAGGCAGCCAAGCACCCCAGAGTCAAGAGGGGAGAGCCACGTTCTAACTCAGCTGCTTGGAGACAGAAGAGAAATGGCCCTACCTCTCCTTGGACTGGGGATTTGCATTAATGATTTGGAGCATGAAGTAAGGAGAATAGACTGGCAGAGATAGAAGGGTCTTCAAACCGGACAGATGGAGAGTCAAAAATCCACTCCCTAAGAACAGGAAGCAGGATTTTTCTACTCTGTTCCACCCCTCTCCCCCACTAAACTGACTCTCTGTTGGTAAGCTAAAGATAGCCTGAGGCTCCTTTCACCTGAAGGAGGAAGGTTAATTCTTCATCATTTGAAGAGGCTGAGAAAAGCCTGACCCTGCTGTCACTCTAACAAATGTTTCAGGTTTCCCTCATTACTGGTTGTGCCTGGAATGAATGAAGTGGTTTTGCAGCTCACTTCCCTGTTGACTGTGTACATTATGCCTCTTAATCCCGCAGGTCTAGGTCTCTCCAAGTAGCCTGGCTTTTGAACTTTTTTCTGTCCTTCAAATAATGTTACACTGTAGTTCTTCCTGCTAACAGGGCTAGGGCTTGGATCCTGAGAACTTCATTTGAACCCAGGATGGGTCAATAATATTTCTTTCCTTCTATAGCTCAAGAACTCCAAGAACATTTAGAGTGTAAGTAACTTATCACGAAGGGAAACACAGAAACCTCTTGAGCATCTGACCTTTCAGAACTGGAAGTCAGAGTGTCCTAGACTTCCCTGCCTTGGCTGTTTTCACCCTGTGATACTGAGACCTAGGCCTCCTGAGATAGTGTGATGGGCGTGAGCTATTGGTTCTCTGCTAGGTTCAGAACTATAATGACATTGACAATACAAGTCAACTGCTTATCACAAAGAACTTGAGGAGCACATTAAGCCTTTCAACAATAGGCCTTTCAGAACCCTGCAGGACACAAGTTTATAATGCTAGAGACTGACAGGCTGGGCTTATGTATGTTCTACACTTGAACCTTGAGGTCTGACTCCAAATCTGTTGTACAACAGCATTCATTTTCCAAAAAAATATTCTCATAATTAGCAAATAGGAAAAGTACTTTGATTATCCCTCACTCTTTTTCCAGTTGTGTGTCTCAAACTGAAGCCTGGGCGCTGTCCCTGAGCCATTCAGCTCAAGGCAAACACTGTACCAATTGACCCACAGTGACACATGGGGTTTTTTGATGGTTCATTGGAGGCAAGAGTCTAACAGGCTTTCCTTCCCGATGCTGTCTTCAAACTGTGATCTTCAGATCTCAGCCTTCTGAGAAAGTAGGTTTCCAGAGCCACTGGAATCTGGCGTATTGTTTTTGCCAGACCTGGGGCTTGAAATTAGGGCCTGGGTACTGTCTCTGAGCTTCTTTTTCTCAAGGCTAGCCCTCTACCACTTGAGCCACACCACAGCTTCTGGCTTTTTCTGAGTATGTGGCAGTGAGGATTCAAACCCTGGCAATCATGCATGCTGAGCAAGCTCTCTACCACTAAGCCACATTCCCAGCCCCAACCTTATGATTTCATCCCTCGACTTTCCTATCCACAAGAAAAGGCTTCTGAGTATAAATCATCTAAACAAATCACTATAGGAATTTGTCCAAAGATAAATAAGACAAAGCTCATACTGGGGACAGACTCTAACCATGTGATGACTTGAAAAATGCCTCCATTTAATTATGTATCATGTTTCAGTACTTAATAAAGTATTAATGAAAAATGAGCATGAGTCAATGTACTAAATTATTGTGTATAATATATGTACAAAACATAATTAATATTATGTGTATAATAATACTAAATAAAATAAACAATATAATGAATAAATTAAAATTAAATACAAAATCAATAAATATAATCATAATATGAAATAAACATACATATGTACCTATATATCACATATTACACATGTATACAAATATTTTTTTCTATTGCAGGGTCTTAATTCATGCCCTGTGAACTCTAGCTTGAAAATCTTTTCCTCAAGAACAGTGCTCTTAGCCTTCACCCATGGTGCAAAAGAGTTACATGGACAGTGAGCTCAAATCCCAGCAATGTCAGAAATACTGGCCCCAGTTCCAAGACAGTGACTTAATATTTGTAACAGAAGCAGTTATGTTTATTCAGTTCCATAATGAACATTTAAGAATATCAGTGTAGAATTTTGTACAGCTACTCAGACATCCTTCACTTACCCCCAAAGTGCTTCTTGAGCACTACATATTTTTGTACGTTTTTTACTGTAAAAATATTGTACAGAGGGGTCACAGTTATATGAGCAAAATAATGAGTATATTTCCTATTGAGCATTGTTGCCTCGTTGTTTGTTTTCACCCTACCTTCCCTTCCCGCCAGTCTTCACAACTAACTTTCCTTGTCGAGGTCAGTGACTTAATTATTTATTTTGGCTTGGCATGGGGTTTGAACTCAAGTAGTGGCAACTCTGTGCCTTCTGTCACATTGCTACACATTCATCAAGTCTCTGAGTTCAAATCCCAGGCTAGGAAAGAAAACTGGTAGAAATTGCAAACCAGGGAGCTTTATCATATCAAATTAGTTAGTTAGTTAGTTAGTTCATTAATTTTGCCAACTACGGGTCTTGAACTCAGGTCATGGCAACTCTGACTCAGCTTCACTCTCCCTAGGATGGGGGGCAGCCTCGGGACCCACAACCTATCCTGGGACCCTAGACCCAGATGGCTTGCAGGATGAAAAAAAAAAAAAAAACAGAACAGCACAAAAAATAGGGAGCTGTAGAGGGCTCAGGGTTTTATAACTTTTTCTTTGCACGGTAACCATCCTGGGTCTGAATGACGGGAAATCCTGAAATACTGGTTTCTGGACCAGGAAAAGTCATGGAATGCGATCGATCTTATCCTTGAATGAGTACTTCATGCATGATGTGACTAGGAAATGATGGGCAAGACTCATGGGATATCGCTTATTTGTAAAGCAGTGTAGATGAAGCGTGACAATAATCATCACAGTCATGAAATGAAAGCATCTGGAAAGATCCAAGAATCAGTAGACACATGGTAGATTGGATTCCATCACAGGTTATCATCTCTCCTACTCTATACAAATGTGTACTTATTTGCATACTACCTTCAACTTATGAATGGATGACTGCTGTGTGCCCTCCCCCCATACCCACACCTGGGGGTCCATCTCAGGTTCTGGGAACGGCCTTACTCCTTAGTGGCTCACAGACTGGTGTGCTCACATGGACCCATTCGTCAATTGGGTCTGCTGGTCCCCGAATTCAGATCCCAGCAGTGCAAAAAGATTCATCCTGATGTCAAAAGCCAATTTTTGCCCCTGTGTTCCTTTCCTATGCAAGTGTTGGGTCTCAAGTAGGATGGAAAATGCATGGGCCACCCTGGGGCCATGGGAATAGGTTGTTATCATATGAGCCCAGTTATACCTGTCATCATTTACTGAAGAAAATACACAATACATCCATGAATAGCATACAAAATAGAATAACTACACTAAATGCACAATGCAGTCCACACGGATTTGAATATACATCCCATGTTGAAATGATGCATTCAGGACAATTGTGGCCTCCCTAGTGCTCGATCTCTGTTTCTGGGAAGAGCCCAGCAACTTAGTGGCTCACAGTCTAGTGTGATCACATGGACCTATTGGGCAGTTGGACCTCCTAGGCCCAAAGTTCAAATCCCAGCACTGCCAAAAATTCACTCTGATGTGAGAAGCCAGCCATTGCACAAGGTTTCCTGTGCTGTGCAAGTACTCAGCTAGGATGGAGAATGCATAGGCAACTCTATACTCATGGGAATAGTTTGTCATCCAGGTCACCACAGTTATATCTGTCATCCTATACTCACGGAAATACACAATACATCAATGAATAAGACACAAAACCAAGACAATGACTATACTGAATGCAAGATGCTGCCATCAAGCTATGGAAATATAGATCCTCTGTTTAAATGATGAATTTATGACTATATTGGCCCCACCTGGGCTCCATCTCAGGTCCTGGGAATGGCCTAGCTCCTTAGTGCCTCACAGGCTGTTGTATTCATTATGACTCATTCACCAATTGGGCCTGCTAGGCCTTGAGTTCAAATCCCAGCACTACCAAAAGATTCATCTAGATGTGAGAAGCCAATAGATCCACCTGTTTTCCTGTCCTGTGAAAGTCCTGGGTCTCAGCAAGGATGGGAAATGATATATAGGCAACTCCATAGCCATGGGAATAGGTTGTCATCCATGTCAGCACAGTTATATCTATCACCATACTCAATAAAATACACAATACATCCATGAATAAGACACAATTAAAAGAATAATTACACTGAAGCATACCACACCTGCAGGTAAAGAGAAACCCTATGTTTAAAAAAGGTGGGCTTGTTATTTTTTCCAGTGTTGGGGATTCAAATCAGGCTCTGGGTCAGGCCTGACATTCTAGTCTTCAAGGATTGTGAGATTCTCCTTACCCCAAAGTGCAACAGAGCTACCCATTCCTCAGTTCACATCCCAGTACTGACAAAAAATTCATTCTGTTGTTAGAAGCCAGTCTTTGCACATGTTTTCCTCTCTTGTGCAAGTCCCGGATCTCAACTACGATAGAGAATGCATAGGCAACCCTATAACCAGGGGAACAGGTTGTCATCCATGTCAGCACAGTTATACCTGTCACTATACTCAATAAAATACACAATAACTTCATTAATTAGACACAAAATAAGGAGAAGTGCACCAAATGCAAGATGCTGTCCTCACTGGTATGTAAATATAGATCCTATGTTTAAATTATGAATTTCTGCCTATCCTGGCCCTCCCTGGGATTCGATGTCAGGTTCTGGGAATGGCCTATCTCCTTCGTTGCTCACAGGGTGGTGTCCTCACCTTGACCCTTTTGCCAATTGGGCCTGCTAGGCTCTGAGTTCAAATCCCAACACTGTCAAAGATGAATCCTGATGTGTGAAGCCCATCAATTCACCTGTTTTCCTGTCCTGTGAAAGTCCTGGGTCTCAGCTAGGATGGAGAATGCATAGGAAATCCTATAATCCTATAGCAATAGATTGTCATCCATGTAAACACTATTATATCTGTAACCATGCTCAGGAAAATACACAGTACTTCCATGGATAAGACAGAAAATAAGGAGAATAAGTAAACCAAATACAAGATGCTGTCCACACATGTAAATATAGATCCTATGTTTAAACAATGACTTTATGACTACTGTGGCCCATCCTGGGGATCAATATCAGATCCTGGGAATGGCCTAACTCCTTAGTTGCTCACAGGCACGTGTGTTCACCGTAAACTATTCACCAATTGGTCCTGCTAAGCCCTGAGTTCAGATCCCAACACTACCAACAATTGGATCATGGAGTACGAAGCCAAGTGTGCAACTTTTTTTATGTTCTCTGAGAGTCCAGGTTGTCAGGCATGCTGGAGTAGATGTCTACAAATCTAGATGCCATGTTATAGGATGTCATCAATGTAATAAACAGAATGGGTGTCATCATATTAAAATCAACAGTAAATAAATGAATAAAACAAAAAGTACAAGGAACAACCACATCCTAGTCCTGGCACCTTTACACTATGTGATGCCCAATTCTTAGGTATTTCATTATGCCCACATTTAAATGAATGTGATTGTTTAAATGCTTCATAAAGTATTAATTAAAATTGATCAGTGTACCATAATATAATTGCATATTATTTTGTCCTAGAATCATTCCAGAACTATTCAATCATGACACACATCACATTCCATTATATGGATAGAAATGAGATTCTTAGGATCTCCTGCCATTTAGAGGTAGCAGGACCAGGATTTGAATTGTGGGCTCCAGCTCCTACTACTTTAACCTGAGGATAGGGAACTCATTGGTCTGTCCAAGAACATCAGCAAGACCCATGATTAGCCAGGCACCAGTGGCTCTCACCAGTCCTCCTTGATACTTACCAGGCTGTGATAAGGGGATCATGCTCAGTCACCCTTGGCAGGAAAGTCCTTGAAACTCCTGTCCAACTTGTGCCAACAAATCCAGAAGTAGAGGTGTATGGCTCCAGTGGTAGTGGAGCAGCCTTGAGCAAAAGCAGCTCACAGACTGTGCCTAGATCCTGAGTTCTAGGTCCAGGACTGGCAATAAACAGCCATATACAATAATCTGTGCAGCCATCTGGCTAAAGCAGGTCACCCTCTTGTTCCCAACTGGATTGGACAGAGTTTCCTGGGAAAGGTTCTGCTATTATTTGACTCTGCCCATTCATTCTGCATCACAGGATTCCAGCCACACCCCCATTCTTTCATGGTTCTTTCTGACCAATGGGATACAAGAATGGAAGCCACACCCCATATTCCTCCTTCCCCCGTCCTGGCCCGGACCCGTACCTCTACCGTGCCCCACACTCTGGGCCAGGCAAATATGCCCCAGTGGGTGTTTACCTGAGGATCCCACCCCCATCCCTACTGGCCAGTGCCCCTGGATAAAGGAAGATGCAGGCTTGGATGAGGAGTTGGCAACAAAGAGCCCCTGGCCTGGAGCAGTGGGAGCCACACAGCGGCACATCTGCACCCTTCTTCCTGGTGAGAACCTGAGGCTTTAGCTAGAGGTGGGGAGCTGCATGGCTGCCTTCTGGGGTCTTTTCCTTTTTCCTGGGGGTGAGAGTGTTGGATGCAGAAGATAGACCCCCCCCCCTTGCTGTGTGAGACCTTGTCTTCTGTGCTTGGTAAACTTTTTCAACTGAAGAGGGTCCCAGAAAACCCAGCAGGGAGGTAAGAATGCTGGGGTCAGAACAGAAGGTGAATATCTGGGAAGACCCCCTCCCCCCCCACACACATACAATCGGCCTATCCCCCGCCCCCAACTGTCTAAAGTTCTCACAAGTTGATCACATTTCCCATGTCTACCAGCTTCTGCTGGTGCTCCCGGTCCATCAGGTCTCCAACAAACTCAGGAGATGCACAGCTCTGTGTGTGTGTGTGTGTGTGTGTGTGTGTGTGTGTGTGTGTGTGTGTGTGTGTGTGTGTGTGTGTATGTGTGAAAGAGAGAGAGACAGACAGACAGACAGAGAGTCAGAGACAGAGAGAGTCAGAGACAGAAACAGAGACAGAGGCAGGGACAGACAAAGAGAGACAGAGAGATCAGAGAGACAGAGAGACATACATAGAGAGACAGAGAGACAGAGAAAGAGAGGTCATGTTTCTCTTTGTACAGCCTGACTGTACTAAGGTGAGTGATCTGTTGGCAAATTGCAGGTGCTACAAGGAAGAGTGTTCTGTTCTGTCACCATTCTGAATATGTGTGTGTGTGTGTGTGTGTGTGTGTGTGTGTGTGTGTGTGTGTTTGTGTATGTGTGTAGAATTGGGTTGTAACAAGGAGGCTGGATGCTTTTGGTAACTTCTACCTGCTTTCTTTCGGGGGTGCATGGGCTTCACAGCTGAGGTCTGGGGGCCTGGAAGGGTGAGAGGCTTGAAGGGGACTCAGCATTGTTAAATTACAAGAACAAGGGATCTCTGTTCCCTGGAGCTGTGTACTCTCTTGGGCCTGGTTGGTGGCAGTGGGAGCTTGGGAGGACCTGGGAGTGTGGCTTGAAGTTGGTGGCTTCCCAGGGGGAAAGAGAGTATGGCCAACACTTAGTAAGGATATGAGCCCTGCTAGTATGGAGTACAACAGCATAGCTCAGACTCCAGGTCTTATCATGATGTCTGAAGGGTGAAGCCAAGCTACTTTAAATCTTGAGCTGTGATCTTCAGATCTCAGCCTCCTGAGTAGCTAGGATTATAGGCAAGAGCCTCCGGCACTGGGCCTCTGGTTATTTTTTGTATATTAGGGTTTGACCTCAAGGCCTTAGGCTTGCCAGTCAGCTCTTCTATCATTCAAGCCAAGCTTTTATGTCTTGGGGATTTCTGAGATGGTGACTTAATATATGCTCAGGCTGGGCTGGATCATGGTCTTCCTATCTGTGATAGGCATGCGCCACCAGGTCTTGTCCCCTGTAATTGGAATTGTAGACATGTGGTGCCATGCTCTGTCATTGGTTTAGAGGGATTGTCCCAAACTCAGTCCATGGCAGCCAATTCTTGACCATAGGTGAAGCTCTGGCTTGCGCCTTGACCATTGGACTTCAATCTCCTCATGTGACAGTTGTTAGGAATCAAGGGATTAATACAGAGGGTATCTGGAGCAGGGCCAGGCAAAGGGAGGGACCTTCAGATACAGTTCTCAGAAATCCTCTGAGCATATGACAGTAAGATACCCAGAAAGAGATAAGATGGTATCTGTTATTAATGGTGTGACAGACATGGGATTATGAAACAAAACATGGCTTTCTTTCATTATTTCCCTATCCCCATGAGGAAGGGGATCCTTCACTTTGTTCACTTTTGCAGCTGGGGAAACTGAGGCACAGAGTAGCTGAGTGACCTATTCATGACTCCCAGCTGAGAGGAAGCACGGCCTGACTTCTCAGCCATGCGCCCTAGGACAATGGGTGCTATTCAGTCCAATTTTTTGTGGTGGGAAGTCCACTTCTTGTCAGTCTTGGGGCTTGAACTCGGCCTGGACCCTGTCCCAGAGCTCCTCAGCTCAAGGCTAAGGCTCTACCACGTGAGTCACAGCACCACTTCTGGTTTTGTAGTGGTTCTTTGGAGATAACAGTCTCACAGTCATTCCTGCCCGGGTTTGCTATGAACCATGATCTCATATTTCATCCTCCTGTGTACTTAAGATTATAGGTATGAGCCACCTGCACCAGGATTAAGTGTAATTCTGACATTCTTTCAATCTCTCTCTCTGTCTCTCTCTCTGTCTCTCTCTCTGTCTCTCTCTCTGTCTCTCTCTCTCTCTGTCTCTCTGTCTCTCTCTCTCTCTCTGTCTCTCTCTCTCTCTCTCTCTCTCTCTCTCTCTCTCTCTCTCTCTCTCTCTCTCTCTCTCTCTCTCTCTGTCACAGGATCTTGTTGAATGGGTGCTGGAGGAGGTGGCCCAGCGTCCCCATGTGGCTGGAACCTGTGGCCCTCTCATCCTGGAGGTGTACTGTGGGTCAGGAGATATCTTGCTCAGTCTGTTGTACCAGCTCCATGAGGTAAGCCCTGCTGTGCCTGGCTAGACCAAGACGGTTATTCATTGTCCATCTAGCCTTACTGTACTCAGTATTGGGTTCAATGTCCTTTTCTAGCAAAAAAATTTCTGGCCAAAATTGATACATAGTTAAAGAATAAAAATGTAATGCCATCTTAAGAAAGTCATTGAGGGCTGTGGGAAAGTGGCTTCATGGTATGGTGATTGCCTAGCATGCATGAAACTGGGTTGAATATCTCAGAACCACATAAACAGAAAAAGAAACACTGGAAATGGTGCTGTGCCTCAAGTGGTAGAGGGTTGGCCTTGAAGGGAAAAAAAACTGAGGAATAATTCTCTATTCCTGAGTTTATGTCCTAGGACTGGCAAACAACAACAACAACAAAAAACAAACATTTAGTAAATGAAAATAAAGAACCTATACTTGGAATATATAATTGCTGGTTCCAAACTGATACCTGACAATAGTCCTAATTCATGCACTTTAACTATATTAGGATACTTTCTTGAAAAAAACTTTTTTTCATAAGGTCACTGCAATTAATGCCAGGAATGTGCTTAGATGTCAGGTGAAGATTAATTCAGGAAATTCAAAGATTCCAGGCTTTTGAGTATTCACTGCTAATCTCATTGAGAAGGGTAGTCTAAGTGAGATTTGGAAACCATTTTGGCCAGTCATGTCACCAAAATGGCAGAGGCTAATTAACAGTTGTGACAGAAGAGAAGAAATGACTCCAGATGGAAGGAATAAATGATAGTAAGTAAGGTATAGCAGAAACCATTCTAGGGAACCATTTTTGGTTATTGAAGAAGTAGTTGTCAACTAGGCATATTCCTCATTGCCTTTAGCATTCTAAATCTCTTAGGCTAGTTCTTAATCTCTGTGTGATAAATATATCCCTTTCTATGCTGTTCTTGCATACCTGGTCTCCTTTGCTTTCTTTTTTTTATTATTTTTTATTGTAAAAATACAGTGCTTTCTAAAAATATGTCTTTCTCAATTTCTCTATGAATATTTCCTGATAATAAATATACCTACACAGATGGAAGAGGCTACTAATGTAAGGGTCCCATAGCTTCTGAGTCATTAATGTAACAAAATGGCAAAGGAAGACATATTTATTGCTACCTCAATTATTCTAAAAACTGCAATGTCAAATCATTTGATTAAGATTTCCATTCTTGTCTACTTAGTGTCATTAACTGCACTAAATACAAATAGGAGCCGGGTACTGGTGGCTCATGCCTGTAATCCTAGCTAGTCAAGAGGTTGAGACCTCAGGATTGTGGTTCAAAGACAGCCTGGTCAGGGAAGTCCATGAAACACTTATCTTCAATTAACCACTAGAAATCAGGAAGTGGTGCTGTAGCTAAAGTGGTCGAGCACTGGACTTGAGATGAAGAGCTGAGGGACATTGCCCAGGATCAGAGTTCAAGCTCCATGACCAACAGAAAAAGTGCAAAAATGACTTTAAGTTTCCCCAAAAGGAATGACAAAGTCAATAGTAATCTTCCCAAGCAAAGAAAATAATTCCAAAATGATTCAGTGCACCTAATTTTGCTGAGTTACTTAAGTTATGGATTCGTTTCTGAACATATTCTCTTCTTATAAAAATTGTCAAATATTAGCTTTAGTATAAACTTAATCTAATATTTCTCGGTTCAAAAGAGAAGTCCATAAGTTGATGTCACTTAGATTTATTACTATCTCAGTTCAAAGCCAACCCAGGCAGCAGAGTTGGTCAAACTCTTATCTGTAATTAAACACCATAAAATGCAAAAGTGGAGTATTGGCTCAGTCAGTAGAGTCAGTCAGTCAGTAGGGGGCAGGTAGGCAGGAAAGACAACTGTACAGGGACAGGGTCCAACCTCTGAGTTCAAGCCCCAGAACCAGCACAAACTAAAAAAAAAAACAAGCAAACAAAAGAAATCTCAGGTATTTCTTTGGGACCCTCTTATAGGAGTACTGGTCTGAGAAGAGACTCCTTTTACTGATCATACTCACTGGATCCTGCTCTTTTGAAATCCTTATTGCTATGGAAAACTCAGGTCCACACTAAAGGAATTGATAACTCCTGCAACAAGAGAATCATCTCAGGAGTGAAACATCCATCCATAAGACACTTTAAAACCTCCATGCCTTTGCTCCTTTGCAGGAGACCACTTTTAATATGAAGCTATTTCCTTTGTCCTATGTTGGCCTTCAAATGGCATATTGTTTCCTTTTGTAATACACTCAACTAGATTAGAAGTTTATAGACAAGTTTTATATGAGTAAAGGACACACTAAAAAAAGTCAGGAACAGAGTTTCTTTCAAGCCTTGGATTCTTTTCTTGTATTGTAAAAAGGAAAACAAAACTTAACTTGAATTTTGTCATTCCTCTATGTTCAATTCCTCTCCTGGGATCAGTTTACACTTTCAGTAACAGTTACTTCCACTCACTTCCAGTAACAATCTATGGTGCTGCTCCAGATAAAATGAAAGTTTTCTGGCTTCATTGAAATACTACAAGGACACCTTTGGGCATGTGGTAACATGTGTTTCAGAGACTTAGTAAAGAGAAAATGTGAAATTTAAATTGCTTATAAATACATTATCCATGAGTATATTGAGTTCAAACTTCTTAATTGCTCTGTAAATTAAGGCGAATTTTAAATGGGAAGAAGGGTTTCAGATCATTTGTTTTGAGTGTCTGTGCTGTGCATTAATTTCCCAAGTATACATGATTTCACAGTAGGAGACATAATAGCAATAATAGGAGAAAGAGAAGTTCTGTGTTTATGTATAAGGGTTCAATACAATAGAGAAGACTCTACAAATAAGACAGCATTGAAACAATAAAGTCAAGTCCAGCATGTAGAGTTATGGGAGTGATATAAAGAAAGCATTACTCCTAAGTGGAACATGAAGCATGAGGCCACTCCCTTTCTAAATCATGCTTGCTAATCACGTAAATTCGTAAAAAGTAGAATGCAAGAATAATCCTGTTTCCAATGCAAGTCAGATATATGATCATGGACTTAACTGGAAAAAAAGAGTCCATATTGAGAGAACAGGGATTATACTACCAATGAAACTGGTGGCTAAGATCACATTAATTTTCTTTCATTTTCTTATATTCTTTTTTGCTGTTGTTGGTCATGGCAATTCACTTCTGAGACTGTGAGCTGTCCCTCTGCTATTCAGCTCAAGGCTACTGCTCTACCACTTGAGCCACAGTGCCACTTCCAGTTTTCTGGTAGTTGTTGGAGAAAAGATTCTTCAGGACTTTCCTACCCGGGCTGGATTTGAACCCCAATCCTCATAACCAACCACCACTAGGCTTGCGATCACTTTTCTAACAGTGTACACTCAGGATATGTAATGTATATGTTAATGTATCTTTATATGAATTCTTGAGTTAAAAATCTGTGCTACAGCTTACACTTTACACTCACAAAAATGTTTGTAGATTAAAAGTTGATACTCCTAGAAAAATAAAACCTAAGGATGTAAAGGATTCTGGGAAGTTTAGTTTGTATACAGCCTTGGCAGAACAGGCTTTGACACACTACCTATAATTAATCAGGCAAACCTGGAATCCCAGACATGAGCAAGATTGCTGAATAAGAGCTTGAGACTTTTGCATAAATACATACAAACATACACATACACAGAGAAGCACTTATATGTGCACAACAAATACACAATGAAACAATTCTCAGAATATGTAGAAAAGATAGAAAACAATAGAAAATATGTCCTGAATAAGACTACAATCAAGTGATAATTTTTAGTATTAGAAAGCCCTCAAGTGAACTTTCTTTAAAAAAGTTGAGAATATTACATAGCTGGGGACCAGAGACAGTAAGAGATTCAAGTAATCATTATTAATGGGATCAGATCCATGGAGGAATGAATCAGAGACCCCTGCAAGTACATCTGAAAATGTTCATATCCTGTGTCAAATGTTAGAACATCTTTGAAAATAGTACATAAACAGTCTGAGCAGTCAGTCTAGTGGATAAGATCATAGGAGAAGTTCAGAATTGCTAGTCTTTATCTAGATTAAATAAACCAACAACCTATGGCAGGGTAATGTGGTACAATCCTGGAGACTAAGACAGGAGATTAAGGAGTGGAATTACATAGTGATACCTTCCCTGGACCAGGTAGTATACTTTTGTCTCAAAAAAGCAAACCAAACAACAATAAAGGAATAAACAGTTGGAAGTTCGGGCTAATTTCATTACCATGTTTTGAGAAGTCAAGTTTCCTATTGAAATGCAACACATATACAATCCTCACTTGTTTTAAATGCTCTCTTCATTACAGAACATACCTAGATGCAAAATGGCTCATGATTCCCTCCCCCAAAATTGCGAAAGTAAGTATCATTCTGTTAGATTCCAAAGAACTGATGAAGGATTACAAAAGCTTAAGCCTGGAGAAATAGCAAAGTATGTCTAACGTAGAACTTTTTAGACCTTGCTAAACTAGAATTCAGATTTAAAATGAATATTTTGGTTTTCTTTGTAATTTCATACTTTATAGGATACAACAAAAGTCTTTTTAAGTAGAAAGTTTAATTGACAAATTCACAAATTATATCGGCATTCTATTTTCCTAGAATATACTTTCAAGAGAGTTATAATTAGAACTTAGTTAATAAATAATACCAACAGTTCATGTATAACATGATAATGTGAGTAATCTAGACAGAGTTGCCAACAAATGGATGACAGTAATTTATAAATTTGGGAAAAGAGCAATTTTTTGAGGGTGTGGTATAATATGGTGTGAAGAGAGTAATTGTGTGACATCTTCTTTCTTCTTCCTATATGTAACACAGGAAGCCATTTCCTTAATTACGTGCCTCGTTATACATTGAGAAAAATTCTAAGTATGGGGTTTGTTTTCATTTTCGTTTTTGTTTTATTGGCTTGTCCTAAAGCTTGAACTCTGGGCCTGGACACTGTCACTAAGCCTGTTTATTCTCAATGCTCGTGACCTAACACTTCAACCTCAGTGCCACTTGTGTCTGGCTTTTTCTGAGAAGTTTATTGGAGATAAGAATCTAAGAAACCTTCCTGTCTGAGTTGGCTTTGAACCATAATTTTCCGATCTTAGCATCCTGAATATCTATGATAGCTAAAAAGTGAAATATGAATAATATTTGCAAGTGTTCTGATCTCAAGAATGCCACTGGGGGAAAAATGATGCAGCTCAGTTTATTGTGGCATTCTTTCCTGTACAAGGAGGGCATCACATTAGCAGAGGTGTAGTATTTTTTCACAATAGAGTTAAGCTATTCATGATGTGAATTAGGGAATTTTAAGGTGCACTTTTTACAAGATGGAAATTGTTGGTCTAGGATGACTTTATGGCTTAAATCTTGGGATTGATGTTCATACAAATAAAGCTTACTCTGATAAAAAATTGCTTACTCTTGAAGAATTAATTATTACAGATTCTTCATAGTCTTATCCTCTATAATAATGTGGCTATTTTTCTGTTGACTTCTCAAGTTGTAACAGCCCATTGGAAGCTGTACTTACTGCAGAAGATCATAACATGCAAACAGGAACTGTTTTGAATCTCTCAGGTATGGAATGTTGATAATTTAAAAATGAATAATTAGTCATAGGAATTTTTAATAACACACATATTCTGTCCTTTAAACAACTTATTTACTTTGAAATGTTTTGGGTTTCCATGTAATTAATCTCTTTTCAGTTTTAGTATGAGAATGTACTAAATTTATTCTTTTTTCAAAATATTGGCAAGTTTATTGTGAAAATACTGTCTAGATGGATAACATTCAAATTGATGACCTCCTGATAAAGAAAGGGTAATTAATTCAAATTAGAAGCCAAATAGTTTTGATTTTTAAAAAGTTACTACATAAAGAATAATATTTACTATACCAATACAGTGAAATTATATTTTATGCAGCTTATGTTTAAAATTTTATTATCAAAGTGATGTACAGTGTGGTTACAGTATTTGTAAGGTAGTGAAGGCATAATTTTCCAAACTTATTACCTCTTCCTCATTTTTCTCACAGTTTTCCTTTCCCCCTTCACCCCTCACAAGTTGTAATGTCCATTTCCAAAATATTGTCTTGTGAATATTGCTATTGCATTCGTTTGCCTTTCTGCTTTCTCTCACCATTTTGTTGTCCCTCTTCCCTTCCCTAGTTAAGGTAAATGTGTACACAATACACAGGGTACCAAAATCAAATACAGCAGGGAGAAACCATAGGGAAAATCCTAAAGAAAATAGCTATTACATAGTACATCAAAAACAAAGACCACAAATAAAAATCTGTTTCCATATCTTGCAGTTCGTTTTTCTCAGCATCAGCTTATATGGTCATATACACACATAACAATGACACTGGAAAATAATAGTTGGATGAACACTAAATCATGAAAACAACATGTTATCTTTTTGATTGTAAAGGTGGTATTAGGTTTGGTGAATTCGCGATTCTGATAAAGGAATTTCAAAAGAGTTTTAAAGTTATGACAGGTAAATTTTAATTGTTCAAAAATTTTAACACCTTAGCCTATTAAGAAAATTTAAAATTGCCTGGGAAAATAGGCTTTCATGCAAAGTAATCCATGGAGACATTGTAGAGAGGAAGCAATGTGGGTAAAGATGGCTCTTTTTCACACTAAACAAACCTCAGAAAACTTGCTATAAATCCAGTAGGTTCCCTTGAGAATTGTCATTACACAGGAAATCTACTCACTGTGTGAAACAAGGTTGTAGTGGAATTTAAATTCAAATTCTTAAAAAATAAGACATCAAAATTTGTGAATTAAACTTTAATTATCAAGCAGATAATTTGGGTCAGTCTGGGAAGGTGACTCAGTGGTAGAGCTCTTGCCTTGCATGCCGGAGGCCCTGGGTTTGATTCGTCAGCACCACATAAGCAAAAAGAAAAAATCCAGAAGTGTTGCTGTGACTTAAGTGGTAGAGTGTTAGCCTTGAGCTGAAGAGCTGAGGGACAGCGCCCAGACCCAGAGTTCAGGTCCCATGACTGGACCCCCACCCCGAAAAAAACAAAAAAACAAAAAAATACAAAAATAATTTGAGTCAAAATATTTAGGGAGAAAATGCCCCCTACAATGAAAGAGATTATTGGGTTTACACTTTTCTGTTTGTAATACTTTCCTCAATGTCTTTGCACGTGAAGCAGTGAAATACAGAAAAAAATCTGATTGGGTACTTCAAACCAATGATTTCATACTTCTAAGTGGCTCACAAAATATAATATCCTTATTAACAAGAGATAGTGAAGAATTCTCTAATTTCATAAGCCAAAAAGTTTTGGGTTCAGGGACTGGGAAGGTGGCTCAGTGATAGAACGCTTGCCTTGCATGCATGAGGCCCTGGGTTCGATTCGTCAGTGCCCAGGCCCAGAGTTTCAGGCCCCATCACCGGACCCACCCCAAAAAAATAGTTTTGGGTTCAGAAAAGAATTTAGCAAATGGGAAAGTTTAGAAAATAGTGTTCTTAGAAGCCCTAGATAAGTGTATTGGATTCAGCAGTAGATGGAAGCCAAAACTTTTTGATATAGATTGTCTTAATATTTTTGGTACCTAAAGTGATTTTACAGAGCCTATTTGGCTCACTACAATGCAGAACTGATTGAATGAAGACATGAAAACAAATTCCACATCCAAATGAGGCAACTTAAAAGAGTATTAAAAGAGAAAACATGAAGATGTAGCAGTGGCTGAGGCTTCACTTAGACTTGAAGCCAAGAAAATCAGGGAAGAGCTAAGAGGAGGACTTAGAAGTAGGACACAGAAGCGTTGTCCTTTTGTAACAGACCTGTCTTCAAAGGTATGGGTGATTTAACTCTATTCTTCTCCATACATCTTAGTGATCAAATGCAAGACCATGAGAAAAATAATCTATTGAAATAATTTTGTAAAGAATAACTTCACTGCTCCTGATATGGTATCTAAGGAGAGTCTTAAGAGAGAAGACAAAAATGGAGTATTTTTTTGGTTTCCTCTAAGCATCTCGTTAGCAAAATATATCCTTGAGGTTAGAATTGATTGAAACAAAAAGTGATGGAGTACTTATTTGTCTGGGCAATTTAGACACAAGAAGACTTTCAAGGTAAAAGAAAAAAGAAAAAAAATATAACCAAGTATTTGTGATCACAGCTCCTTGGACTGGTTTTCTGGAGACAAATTTTACATTAGATTTGTCCACATTAACATAGATGTTGTGTCATGGCAACCAAATGCAAGAGGAAAGTTTAATGGACTCGCTTAGTCAATTAAAGAGCATAATCAAAAAAATGGCAAATAATATTTAGTGAATTATTTGACCAATTACTTTGCCAGAATAAAGAAGGAAAATGTAATTCAAAATGAATTGACCTAAAAGTATGAATAAAAAGTAGTGAAGAGAGATGAGAGAAAAAATAGAGGATTGTTTTCTCTACAGTGGAGTAATGGGTTCTTCATCTTGTTTCTTCACAAGCTACCCATTGTGGCTCAGGACTGGAGAATCCAGTTCAGACAAAGAGAACTCATAGGAGAAAGTTAATATTTGCAGCAGATATAGGTGATTTATAACCTTAGATAATCTATTTAAATCTGTTCAGAATCCTCCCCTATGCTAAACTGCCCGCTTTGAACAGTTTTGTTTGCTTTTACCAAGACTTCACTTCATTAACTGCTTAAAATTTTTGAGAGGTCATATTCGTACTCTCTAGAGATTGCTGTTTGGTGATTTTGTGTGTTTTTGTTTGTTTTTGTGTTTTTTAACTGAATTTCCAAAGGTTGTGCAAGTGTCTTACAACTAAATATGTCCTCCTAATTATCCATTGCTCCTGGATCACAGTGACTCCTTCTATCATTCTCAACCATCCCTTCTACAAGATTTATTTCTGGTTTACCACTTCCTTTCTCAAATGTGTACATGGTGTATTCTAGCTGTACTTGCCCCTTGTTCCATTGTTCATTCCTTCTATGTATTTACTATTATTCCTCTTTGGTTTCAAGTTCCTGATAGTCATTCTGCTAAATTGTCTGTTAGTACTTTGAAACGTTTATATACATTCCATGGAGTTTCTGTCCTGCATATACTTGAACTGATGTCAGGTTATATTTCCATAATTCATTCATCTGCAATAACAATTTGCAAGACTGGAGACTTGGAACACCTAGACATGATTATATTCTCATCCATTTGCAGATTAATCTTTAGTCAACAAGAAAGTTTAAAATGGCTTTGAATGTATTCTTAACTACCAATTTTTATAAATGGCATTGTACAATGGTGTGTGATTATTATATTTTACATGGGATAAGAATTTATACTACCTATAAGTTTTGGAGAATAAAGAAAACTAACATTTACTACTATAAAGGAATATGATAGAAATAGAAGATAGATTTTGTCACATCTCAGATGAGTACCCATATTCAAGACTTAAAGACATATTTCTAACTATCTTAGACAGAGGGAAAACAAAACAACATATGATAAGGCAAGTATTTGTGACTTTTTAAAATGTCCCTTATTAAGTGATGAAATTTACTTTATTAGCTAACGTTTGGGGTTGAAATATGGGAGTATGATCTATTTAACAAATTTCTGGAAGACACCTACTGAACAACACAAATGGTGCATGGTACCATTTCTGCACTTTAATGAATGGTTGAACCTGTTTTGCATTAGTGCTGGGTAAAGAAATCAACTCTATTGTAACTTGCTCCCTACACTTGAAAAACTCGTAATGTCACTAAGTGTCATCTACTTAGCAAATGTTATTTTGGCAAGTGTAATTTCAAAAAGTTTATTTGAAAAGGAATACCCTTTCAGGAGATTAAATGTAGGTTATCATTGGTTTGAGAATGACATTTTTATAACACAGAACCAAGTTGTACTAAAGGACCAGTGTATTGAAGCACAAACGATCTTCTCAATTAATGTTTTGCTGAATTACATTTGACCTCTAAGTCAAGTTTTCCTAGGCTTGATAGATCAATCACGGATCTATCCTTCCAGGAACTATTTTTGGGACCACTTAAGCTAGACTGAAATATTACATTAATCATTAGGGGAGGGGTATTAAAAATAATCTTGTAATACTTTCTGATCTTGTTCATTCATATGGGCTGGTCATCTGTAAATTGAGTTTGAAATACAGTACTTTCTTTCGATTTTGTGACCTCATCTTTCATTTTAAGTTGCCTTGCATTAAACAATTGCTTGCTGCTAATTCTTGTATCTCAAGGATTTGGGGCCCTGAAATATTATAAGAAATGAGAAATTGAGGGAGGTTCCAGGAAGATGGTGGAGGAGAAGCTGGAGGCTAAACAAGCTCTCGCATAGAAAGCAGTTTTAGAGTTCCAGTGAACAGTCCTAAGCCAGAGAACCACACCAAGTGTGCCTTCACAGGACAGAGAGTTAGGCCAGAGAGAGAAAATACAGGCAGGGAGACAGTCCTGAGCACTTTCCAGCAGCCACCACGGCGGCGGCCATGGTGGCAGCGGCAACTGCCACCGCCATACCTGAATCACAAAGAGTCCAGGACGAAGGAGCCAGACACAGCCTGAGAGCGGATTCCAATCAACACCAGCAAGAACCGACAAGGAGCAGACATCTTCATCCTGCAGTTCGCAGACCAGAGATGACCCAGGAAGCAAGACTCGGCATGAGTACAAGCCTGATGTTCTCACTCCTTCTCAGGGAGCAGAGGAGGGAAGGCCACCCCTCCCCCAACCAGTACTGGAGATGTCCATCTTGGATACTGACAAAGCCCGGCGGAGCTGCTAGCTCCAACACAGGCCCTGGAATAAATCTAGAGTCATCTAGCAGATCACAAGAGCCTAACCTGACCTGCCAGACTCAGCTCCACTCAGGGAAAAGTCACCCAGCTTGGTTGCCAGCGCCAGGAGTGGCTTTCTTCACTGGGTAATCAGACCCAGAGGCTGCCCCTCCCTTTAGCAGCCTGCACAATCAACTGAAATTCAGTAAACAGAAACCCTGAGAGTGGCTCCAGGCTGGGCTCTGTGAGTTTCTCACAATCCAGCTCCCGGGAAAAGCTACTGTTTGCTGAAAGGCCTCAACTCTACCCAGAACCTAGCCTCATCACAGCATCTCCAAACTCGAAGAAAAAGCCATCTCCTCCCATTGAATGAACCTGGGAGGAGGATCGCAGAGCATTTTTCTGCCTGTTCCAAGAAACTGACTTGAGTAACCAACCAAGCCACAGGAACACAAGACCAGAGACTCCAACAAAAGGCTGGTTATGGACACAAGGGAGACACAGGATTTTTCCCACCGCTCCCAAAAAAATCAAAGAACTTTTTTTTTTGTTGTACCTTCATAAAAAATTTTTTTTCTTAAAAAATTTTTGTAATCTTTAATTTTAACTTTTTTTGAAAAAAAATATTTTCTAGTAAATTTTTTTCTCTTAGAATTTTATTTTAGGGGTATAAGTGTGTGTGCGTTTTTCTTCTCTTTTCTGTTTTTGTTTTTGTTTTTTTGTTTTGTTTTGTTTTGCTTTTTGTTTAGCTCTACTGAACTTCTGATCTTTTTTTCTTTCTTTCTTATCATTTTCACCTGTTCTTCTATTTCGTTCTTTATGTGACTTAATTGCTGTTCTGCATATCCTCAGATAAACCCGTAGTCGATTATTAGACCTTATCCCCCATTGTGTACACACTTAATCCACAAATTTATTACTCAGTTCAAAACCTCTTACACGTAAATTCCTTAATAGCAGTACTACATCTTTATACCTATATAATATTTTAAGTAAATTCCTTAATAGCAGTACTACATTTTAATACCTATATAATATTTTAAGTATCTTTATTTTTAAGTTTTTCATATCTCCTTTATATCCCTCCCCTTCTTTCATTATATTCATGTTCTTCTCTGAATATTTTTTTTCTTTCTGTATAATATTTTTAATTTTTACCTTTCTATTTTTTCTGGTCTCTTTTTGTTCCCTTTCTCTTTCTTCTTTTTTTTCTCTCTGTCTTCTTTCATCCTATCCAACCTATTGCCTGCTTTAAGGTTAGGACTTAGCTAACACTCCCTGTACCTTCCCACATCACTCTATTCCTATATTTTACCCACATCTCTTCCTAACCCTAATAATTTCTCGTATACCAAATTCTTGTTTGCGGTTCATAGCCCATAAATATATAGTTGTTTGATGTTGAATAGATGTATCTGTTGAACTACATTGTATCTGCAGACTATTAACTGTACAAATACAGACTTTGGTTGATGCTTGCCGTAACATAGTGTTCTAGCACAAAACTGGTTTTAATTGCATCCTAAATGAGCTCAGTAAGGTGGAAAAACACAAGAAAAATGGCAAGTCCGGGTATCTCAATTCCCACTCATGATAACCAGGGGACAGAACAGATAATGAATAATCCAGAGGAGAGTTCCCAAATAGCCCTACAAACACTGCTGGCAAACATTGATTAATGAAAAGATTGAAAACATAGAAAGGACTCTGTATGAGCATGATAGGGAGAGAGAGGAGGCAATCTAAAACTTTATACAAGAATACCATAAGCGTGAGGAAGCTACCCAAAAACTGATACAGGATTTGCGTGAGTAGCATGAGAATACTCAAAGAGAAAGGCAGGAATGGCATGAGCAGGCTGAGAACACTCAAAGGGAACTACAGGAATCTCACGAATGGGAGGAAGCTAATCAAAGAGTAATACAGGAATTGAAAGAGCAGGATGAGAATACACAAAGATCACTAAAGGCATTCTTGGAATCCATTAACAAAAATGTGAAGGAAGTCAAGGAGACCACAAAGGGAATGCTGAATGGAACCCAACAGAAGGAATGGGAGTCCAAGGAAATCACAAGTAATCAATTAAGTGATTTGAGAATAAACACAGAACACCAAATTAAAGAAGTAAAGAAGTTCATACAAGATCTAAAACAAAGCTTCAACAAAGAATTTGAAGCCATCAGAGCTGAACAACTAGAAGGAAAAAAAATAAAAAACAAAGTAGAAAGTCTCAACAGCAGGTTAGACCATGCAGAAGATCGAATCTTGGAAATTGAAGAGAGCCTAGACATTATAGAGAAAGAACATACAACCATCCAAGACAAATCCAAGAAATATGATAGATCTATCCAACACTTGGAAGACACCATCATAAGGCATAATCTAAGGATAATGGTTGTAGAGGAGCACCTAGAAACAGAAGTTAATGGTGTAGGAAATTTCTTTAACAGGATCCTAGAAGAGAACTTCCCAAACATGTAAAAAGATAGGCCTATTCAAATACAAGAAGCTTTTAGAACTCCAAATCGACCAGACCAGAATAGGACATCCCACCATCACATTGTAAACTGCACAGGATCAATTCAGACCAAGGAAAAGATCCTTAAAGCTTTCAAGGAGAAAAGATTAATCACCTATATTGGGAAACCAATTAGAATCACCTCAGATTTCTCAGCAGAGACAATCAAAGCAAGAAGAGCCTGGAATGATGTATGCCATGCCCTAAAAACAAACAACTATCAACCAAGAATACTGTACCCAGGTAAACTCTCCTTCATAACTGAAGGCCAAAAAAACCCTTCCATAGCAAAGAAAAATTGAAACAATACATCTCCACCAAACCAGCCCTTTATGATGAAGGTTTTGGAAAAATTAGGAATCCATGGAACATTCCTCAATACAATAAAGGCTGTATATGACAAATCTACAGCCAGCATTATACTTAATGTTGAAAAACTAAAGCCATTTCCTCTTAACTCAGGAACAAGACAAGGATGTCCAGGCTCTCCACTTCTCTTCAACCTAGTATTAGAATGCCTAGCTAAAGCAATAAGGCAAGATTCAGACATAAAGGGGATCCAAATAGGGAAAGAAGAAATAAAACTCTCTGCAGATGACATGATCTTGTACTTAAGGAATCCCATAGACTCCACTCCCAAATTACTCAAGCTGATTCAAAACTTTGGCAAAGTAGCAGGGTATAAAATTAACCCTCAAAAATCAATGGCTTTTTTATATGCCAACAATGAGAAAAGTGGGGCTGAAATTAGGAAAGCGACTCCATTTGTAATAGCCGAAAATAAAATAACTATGAATTAACTTATCCAAAGAAGTGAAAAGCCTCTATGATGAACTTTAAAAACTTGAAAAAGGAAATCAACACAGAACTTAGAAAAGGGGAAAAACTCCCATGCTCCTGGAAAGATTAACGTTGTGAAAATGGCAATACTTCCCAAGCTATCTACAAATTTAATGTGATTCCTTTCAAAATTCCAAACTCATTCTTCAAGGAAATAGAAGAGACAATCCAAAAATTCATATGGTACAATAAAAGACCCGAATAGCAAAAACACTCCTCAACCGAAAGACCACGGCTGGAGGAATATCAAAACCAAATTTCAAAATATAAAGCCATAGTAATCAAAACAGCTTGGTACTGGCACAAGAACAGACCTCAGGACCAATGGAATAGAATTGAAAACCCAGAAAAGAACCTACAGACCTAGAGCCATGTAATCTTTGAAAAGGGAGATAAAAAAATATAGAATGGAAGAAAGAGAGCCTCTTCAGTAAATGGTACTGGCAAAATTGGTTAACTACTTGTAGAAAACTAAAGCTAGATCCTTATATATCACCCTGTACCAAAATCAACTCTAAATAGATCAAAGACCTCGGAGTCAAAGCAGACACTCTGAAAACATTACAGGATGGAATAGGAGAAACCCTAGGTCTCCTTGGCACAGGCCGAAATTTTCTAAATAGAGACCCGGAAACACAACAAATCAAAGAAAGGTTGGACAAATGGGATTGCATGAAGTTGCAGAGCTTCTGCATGGCAAAGGACATACCTAGAAAGATCAATAGACAGTCCACGGATTGGGAGAAGATCTTCACCAGCTATACAACGGACAAGGGTCCCATATCTAAAATATACTTGGAAGTCAAAGAACTAAATTCCCCAACAACAAATCCTCAAAGAAACAACTGCCCAATAAATAAGTGGGCTAAAGACTTTAAGAGAAACTTCTCTGAAGAAGAAAGAAGGCTGGCCAATAGACACATGAAGAAATGTTCAACCTCCCTAGCCACAAAGGAAATTAAAATCAAAACAACATTAAGATACCAGCTCACCCCAGTTAGAATGGCAAAAATCAAGAACTCTAATAACAACAAATGCTGGAGGGGATGTGGACAGAAGGGGACCTTACTTCATTGTTGGTGGGAGTGTAAACTTGTTCAACCAGTTTGGAAAGTAGTATGGAGGTTCCTCAAGACTCCACATAGAGATCCCCTATGACCCAGCAATCCCACGTTTGGGCATTTACCCAAATGTTTACAAACAAGACCACACTAAAGCCACCATCACATCCATATTTATTGCAGTAGTATTTACTATAGCTAAGATATGGAACCCACCCTGATGCCCCTCAGTAGATGAATGGATCAAGAAAATGTGGTATATATACACAATGGAATTCTATGCCTCCATCAGAAAGAATGACATTGCCCCATTTGTTAGGAAATGGAAAGACTTGGAAAAAATATATTAAGTGAAGTAAGCCAAGCCCAAGGAATCATAGGTCCCATGGTTTCCCTTATTTGCAATATCTAGTGTATGTATGAGTCAAGCAGAAAATGCCAGATAAGGTGATGTTAGGAAAATGAACCCTAAGTTTTGTATTCAAATATTTATTTCGTTCACGTGATTTTTTCTAACGCATTAATAAGATCATTTCTTTGTTACTTTGTATGTCCCTCCCCCACAGTATAACCCATGCTTTCACTGTTTTCATGTCGTTATAATTTGTAGAGAGGAAGGAGAAAAACAAGTCGTTTAAATAAGGATACATGTCGACCCATTGCAACGATAAGTACAAGTTGTCATGCCGAAAACGAACTTTACAACTTTGGTGGTGGGGGGAGGATTGGGTGGGTGGGCGGTGGGAGGATGGGAAGAGATGGGAAGGGGAAACAAAGGAGGAGGCTACAATGCTTAATAAGAAATATACTCATTATCTTGCCCATGTAATTGCAACCCCTCTGTACAGCATTTTCACAGTAAAAAATAATTAAAAAATTAAAAAAAAGAAAAAAAAGCCTAGGACCAAATGGATTCACAACAGAATTGTACAAGACCTTTAAAGAAGAACTAACATCTATACTCTTCAAGCTCTTCAGTGAAACAGAAAACGAGGGAGCTATCCCAAACTCATTCAATGATGCCAATAACACACTCATCCCCAAACCAGGCAAAGACCCAACAAAAAAAGAACTACAGGTCAATTTCCTTGATGAACACAGATGCAAAGTTCCTTAACAAAATTCTAGCTAACAGAATCAAGAAACATAAAAAAAAACACTAAAACCAAGTAGTCTTCATCACAGAGATACAGGGATGGTTTATCATACATAAGTCAATAAATATAATCCAACACATCAACAGAGCCAAGGTCAAGAATCATATGATTATCTCCACAGATGCAGAAAACGGTTTTGATAAAATTCAACATGCATTCATGCTAAAAGTTCTGGAGACAATAGGAATAGAAGGAACATTTCTTAAAAGATTAAAAGCCATTTCAAACATCAAGAACTCTAACAACAACAGATGCTGGAGGGGATGTGGACAGAAAGTAACCTTACTTCATTGTTGGTGGGAATGTAAACTTGTTCAACCACTTTGGAAAGCAGTATGGAGGTTCCTCAAAAGACTTCACATAGAACTCCCCTATGACCCGGCAATCCCACTTTTGGGCATTTACCCAAATGTTTACAAACAAGACCACACTAAAGCTCCCAGCACAACTATGTTTATTGCAGCATTATTTACCAAAGCTAAGATATGGAACCAACCCAGATGCCCCTCAGTAGATTAATGGATCAAGAAAATGTGGTATATATACACAATGGAATTCTATGCCTCCATCAGAAATAATGGCATTGCCCCATTTGTTAGGAAATGGAAAAACTTGGAAAAAATTATATTAACTGAAGTAAGCCAGGCCCAAAGAAACATAGGTCCCATGGTTTCCCTTATTTGTAATATCTAGTATATGTATGAATCAAGCAGAAAAGGTCAAATAATGTGATGTTCAGGAAAATGAATCCTTAGATGTGTATTTTAATGTTTTTTTCTTTCATGCGTGTGTTTCTAACGCATTTATATAATTATCTCTTTGTTGCTTTGTATGTCCCTCCCCCACAGTATAATGGCTGCTTTCACTATATTTGATGTCAGTATAACTTGTGGAAGAGATGGAGAAAAACCAGTTGTTTAAGGATACAGGTGGACCTGTTGCAACAATGAGAAGTACAAGTTGTCATTTCCAAAACGAGCTTTACAACGTCGGTGTGGGGGGGAAGGAGGGGAAGGAGAAGGATTGGGATTGGGGGGGTGGGGGGAGCCTGGGAAGGGATGTGAAGGGAAAACAAAGGAGGAGCCTGCAATGCTTGGTAAGAAATATACGCATTATCCTGCCCATGTAATTGTAACCCCTCTGTACAGTATGTTCACAAATAAAATAAAATTAAATTTAAAAAAAGGCCATTTATGACAGACCAATAGCTAATACTATACTTAATTGGGAAAAGTTACAACCAATTCTCTTAAAATCTGGAACAAGGCAAGGATGCCCACTGTGTCTACTCCTGTTCAATATAGCCCTGGAAACCTTAGCCAGGTCAATAAGGCAAGAAAAAGACATTAAAAGGATCCGCATAGGGAAAGAAGAAATTAAACTATAGCTTTTTGCATATGACATGATACTATACCTTCACAATCCCAAAAACCCCATCCCCAAACTCTTAGAAATCAAAAATCACTTCGGCAATGTAGCAGGATACAAAAATCCATCCAATAAAATCAGTTGCCTTCCTGTACACTGACAATGTAGAAGCAGAAAGGGAAATAAAGGAAGAAACCCCATTCACAATAATCTCCCCTAAAATAAAATATTTAGGAATTAACCTAACCAAAGCTTTAAAAGAACTATTTAATGAAAACTATAAAACGTTAAAGAAAAAAATTACAGAAGACACTAGGAAATGGAAAGACCTCCCATGCTGTTGGATAGGCAAACAGTATAGGAAAATGGCAATACTGCCTCAATTAATATACAAATTCAATGCAATTCCTATTAAAATCCCAATGATGTACATCTCTGAAATACAGAAAACAGTCCAATAATTCGTATGGAACCACAAAAGACCTAGAATAGCCAAAACAATTCTAGAGAATAAAGAAAACATGGGAGGGATATCCATGCAGCACTTCAAACTCTACTATAGAGCCATAATAACAAAGACAGCATGGTACTGGCACAAAAACAGACCCGAAGACCAATAGAATAGAATAGAAGATCCAGAAATAAATCCACATGCCTACAGTCAGCTGATATTTGACAAAGGAACCAAAGACATAAAATGGAAGAAACACAGCCTCTTCAACCACTGGTGCTAGGAAAACTGGATGGCCACATGAAGAATAAAAGTGGACCGCAGCATATCACCATACACCAATATCAGCTCAAAATGGATTAAAGACCTTAGCATTAAACCTGAATCTTTGAAACCACTGCAAGCAGAGTAGGAGAGACACTTGAACTTATAGGCACTTATAGGCACAGGAAAGATTTTCCTGAACAGAGCCTCAGGGTCACAACAAATTGGAGTGAGACATGACACATGGGACTATCTTACAATAAAAAGCTATAACAAAGCTATAGCTGCAAAGCTATAGCGATTGCAACCAAGCTAGAAAGACAATCAATTAATTGCGAAAAAATACTTACCAGCAATACATCCTACAAGGTGTTAATATCCAGTATATACAGGGATCTCAAGAAACCAGGCCCTCCCAAACCTAACAAACCAATTACTTAATGGGAAAGGGAACTAAAGAGCGACTTCTCAGAAGAAGAGATAAAAATGGCAAAGAAACACATTAGGAAGTGTTCACCATCCCTGGGTGTAAAGGAAATGTAAATAAAGACAACCATGAGATACCACCTTACCCCAGTCAGAATGTCCCACATCCTCAAGTCATCCAATGACAAATGCTGGAGGGGATGCGGAGAAAGAGGAACCCTACTAC
This sequence comes from Dipodomys merriami, assembly GCF_024711535.1. Lineage (NCBI taxonomy): Eukaryota > Metazoa > Chordata > Mammalia > Rodentia > Heteromyidae > Dipodomys > Dipodomys merriami. Next base: position 3,558,018 of record NW_027202360.1, on the reverse strand, counting down.
ACTGCTGGTGGGAATGTACACTTATACAACCACTTTGGAAAACAGTCTGGAGAATCCTAAGAAAGCTAAATATTGACCTCCCTTATGACCCAGTCATACCACTTCTAGGCATCCATCCTGAACAACAGGAATCAGTATACAAGGACACATGCACCTCCATGTTTATTGCCGCACTGTTCATAATAGCCAGGATTTGGAAACAACCCAGATGTCTCATCACAGATGAATGGATCTCAAAATTGTGGTATCTATACACAATGGAATATTATTCAGCCATTAGAAATGACAAAATAATGGCATTTGCAGGGAAATGGATGGAGCTAGAAGGTGATCATGTTGAGCAAAGAAGACAAGAGCATTGAGACCAACAGTACATGGTATCCCTGATAAGTTGATGTTAAAACCAAAATGTTAGGTAATACGACATATTTAACAGGACTTAGGAAACAAAGGACTTTCACTCATCTGGTCAAATCTCTACTAAATAGCCCCATGCTGCTGATCACATGTATGGTATATATGTGTACAATGAAGAGGAACCAGGAAGACGACATAGAAATAGAGGAAATTAGGGAAAAATTCATTAGTTGCACTGGACATTGACCAAAATGAACTAAGCAAGTTAATGGCAGGGATAGAAGGGAGGGAACAAGTGGGAAAAGGGAACAGCTGATGTTATGCAAAACAAAAGAAATGTACATACCAACCAATGTGGAAGAAATAACAGTATCGCAAAGCTCATGGAACTCATAAATGTTATAGACTGTGAAAGACAATTTTCTCCAGAAATGTTAGAATGTGTTTGTGATATTAACTGAGTGTCACTATCCCACAATACTGTGAAATTAGGGAAATTATGTAACCACTTAATTACAATAAAAAGCAAAAACTCTCCAGAAATCATTATAGATATATACAACTAAATCTTGAATACATTTTGACATCAAAGTAAGGCAATTGACTTGGAAGACTTCCATGGAATCCATGAATTGTTGCAGTAAGCTATTGTTGTTAGTTGGATTGTGAAAATATTTTGTATGGAAACAGAATGAAATGGCTTTTTTGAAATTTAAGAAACTTAACCGAAACATTATGACTTAGGAGAGCAATTTGTACAGCCTTCCAAAACTTCAAAGAGGTAGTGATACATACTTATCCTTTTGGCAATATCAAATACAGTTTCTTCCAAGTTGTTCTTCAGAGCTGATTTGACATAATGGTTCAACAGAAGCAGATCCAACATGTCTTTGCTAACTCTATTTCCATCAGCAAGATGCAAGGGGGCCATTGGTATCTCCATCATGATGAAGTAAGAAAAAAGCCACTCTATTATTATTCCACATATAAGCACTGCACAGGGTTGTCCAGCCATCTACAGTTATTGCATGAATATCTGCCGCTTCAGCCACCAACTCACAGACAGTTTCTAAGTGTCCACTGTAGGCTTCTTGATGAATATGGGTATACTCATCATCATCCCTAGTATTCACATGAGTGGCCTTTATGGAAAGTAGTCTCTGCACTATAATAACCTGATTATTTTCAGCAGCCAAAAGAAGAAAGTTGCATGGATCTTTCTCCATTTTTTCTTGCAATTGATACCATTCCTCACTTTTTCATCATGTTCCTCGTCTTCATCAGAATTGCCTAACCAGAGACTTTGAGTGACAGTGGGAATGAGGTGTCCAAGTATTTCCCTAATAGTTCAAGTTAGTTGAACTGTTCAGAAAAATCCGGTGAATTTTCTGCATCTGTTTTTTCACCATGATTTATTTTCCCTTTTTATATTTTTACTATTCGAAATTATTCTAACTGGAGATTAGGGAATTGATGGAAGCAGAGGAAAGATTTTCCTCCGTATTCAAAGATACAGACTGAAAATAAGGACCAGTGGTGTCTTCATGTGCAGCTTATTCTAGGAATGAGAAAAGATGAAACAATGCCTTCTATATATTTGATTTGGGAAATGGCAGAGCAGAAAGTAAAATGATGCAACCAAAAATATAAAAGCAAAGTAAATTACAATAATTATAGAGCAATCCTATTATCTATGAGAAACATTAAAGAGAGAGGAAGAGAGACAGATGTGCAATGACCTATATAGCCACAAATGCATGCCTCTGATCAATATATAGAGCAAGCAGAATTTTATGTTTTAAAAAGATGGAAATAGAATTTATGTATTTACTTGAATTTGGTAAATACATTTTTAGCAGCCTACATGAAGAAACATAGGTTTAATCATATTGCAGACAAGAATCTAAATCCTTGATAATTCTAGGAACAGATCTGAATGAAATCAGTTGAATCACACTTTTCATGTACAATGAAGGAATAGGTCCAGGCTATGGAAGCAGCAAGAGAAAGCAGGCCGATTGTATCAGTGACAAACTTTGTGGAAAATGGTATTGAGGATTACTTACTGTTGACCCACTTGCACTGGAAGCATGATTCTGAACAATTGCTTGCTGATTCTCAACTATTTCTTTGATCATTATATTTTCCAAAAAGAAAAAGTGAGATTTAATTGATAGCAAAGTACTACTAATACATTTTGATTTCTCATTAAGCACCTTCAATCATTGAAACCACATGAAGACAATAGACAGGGCTACTTTTTTAGATGAAAACAAGTGTCTTAAAAAAAACAAGGAATGTAAGTAGTCATGTAAAGGACTACTTTTTCAGTACTACATTATATATATTTTTTTTCTAATGTTGGGTACCAATAAATAATGGATGTATTAGAAATCTCTTAAAGCTCATATGTCCAATTGTGAGTTCTCTTATACTATATCATGGTTTTTTTGTGTGTGTTCTTAAGAAGAAATTTACATTACTAACTTGAATTTCTGACAGAACAGTATCATCACTGTACATCTTGCTTCTATACTCTCATTTTTGCATTAGATAACTATAGAGGAAAAATAGAAGCCACACTGTTGGCTCATGTCATTAATCCTAGCTAATCAGAAAGATGAAGTCTGAGGATTGTGGTTTGTAACCAGACCAAACAAAAAAAAAGTCCATTAGATTCTGATTTGAAATAAACTAACAAAAGCTAGAACTGGAGCTGTGGTACAAGCAGTAAAATGATATCCTTGAGAAAACTAAAACAAAAAAATAACAAATTCTGGGACAGAGACAGGCCCTGAGTTCAAGCCTTAGTATTAGCACCAAACAAATGATTGAATTAATTAGTTAATTAAGTAAGTAAATATAAATTAAGTGGTCACATGTGGATAGGCAGGTAAAATGTAACATCTGTGGTGACTATATTGTGTATTTTTTTGTAGTAAGGCAAATTATTATTTGTACTAATCATTAATTTTTTATTTGAACTTTTTTTGAATTTAACATGCATGTATAGGTGTGTGTACATGTGTGCATATTTGTGTATGTGTATATGTGTGCATGTGCTGTAGCAATGTTGCTTGCCAATGTGGACAGGGTGAGGCTGAAAAGAGCTGAATTTGTTGCAATGTTTTTATGTATCAGTATTCTGTCATGTCATTTCAGTTGGACCACGCTTTTGTACATTTTATTTGTCAAATAATATCATCAGAATCAAAGGATTTACAATATTAAGTTAGATGAAAGAGAACGCTTTCAGCTCTTATTATATGTTAGATGAGAAGATTCAGACATATTTAGGGAGTAAATTATTGCTGGAAGATGACTGTCGGTACAAAATATGTATTTGACTTCTTAAATTTGTTATACTTTTAACATATGCTCCTGGAGTAAGTTTGACCAACTGGACCAAATAGGTATTGCTCTCTGGTTATTCCCGTGAAACACAAAGTGGATAAACTCTTTCTGGCTTTCTGTTGAAAATAACTTTCTTTGTAAGATCATATCTATTCACACTAAGAGGTAATCAACCCAATATTTATCAAGTTTGAATATCCCATCATATTGACTGAAAATCAGTATTGTTGATATGCTTGTTAGCTATTCCTTTCAAAAACAAACAAACCAAAAGCATGTGTCATCTTTAGATAGTGGATGTATCTGAAGTTGTTTTGTACATGCAAAGGGCTAATGGCTCTTCTGTGGGAGTAACTATCTCAACTTAACAAATAAGGCTTTTCGAATATCTTTTCCAATATGAATAACATCCCAGAGCAAGTCTTGCAATTTCTGAAAACCCTTTGAATATTTTAGTACTAATTCAGTTCATTGACTATGGAGCTAAAGACATTTCTGAAATAAATATTGTTAAGATCTGGAAATGTATGTGGGTATATAGGCATTTTATGCATCATCTTATGAAAATCCAGTTTTTATGAAACTAAATGAAATAAAATAAAAGAATGTATGTGAATTTGGTAAGCTAATTATTAGTTTAACTTTGTTTTCTATTAACACAGTCCATTGAATGTAGATGATGCAGTTAAATTACTTCCTTTGTGTTTTTGTACTTCAGTTATTTTTCATATCATTGTAGTTATGGGAGTGAATTTGTAGTATAAATAAAGGTCCTTTAAAATGATTAGGATTAATCTTGTGCTTTGTGTCCTACTCCCAAGAAAATGAGTTATTTTCAACTGTTAATAGTTTATAATTGAATCTCCATAAGAAAAATTTAAAACTGCAGTAGTATTGATGACTTTTTAAACCAATTGTATTGACAAGTTGGAGAGTCTTTAATTCATGCTTCGGTCTTGGTGTCTATGATTTTTAACCCCTTGTTGCTAACATTAATGATAGCTCAGACGGCATTTTGGGGTATATGAAAGGTAAAATATTTATCTGGGGTCAAAGGTGATTTTTATATCAGTCTTGCTTTAATAACATTTTAAAGTAGTATATTTCTCTCAGAATGTTTGGTATAAAAAGCAATCAAAATACTTCTAATGGTAAACAACCTAGGTGAGCTACAATGTGGAAATGATTCGTCCATAACACCTGCAGTCTGTTTCCATCAGGAATTGGGCAGGACACTCTTTCGGTATGACTGTGTTAAACAGAAATGGGATCCCCAGGCAGTGCAGTGTTGAGTGAAGGGATAGATTATGATTTCTAATATTTTGATCTAGAAATCAAGAATGTTATACTTTAGCAGTTCCTTTCACCAGGGATGTATAAATTGATTATGAACTTGGAGTTTTCATATTACAGCTACCTATTTTCTAACAAAGATAAAGTCAAATATAATTAGAGTGTACACAATAATTCTTGGAAATTTTCCTAGAATTAGTAGACTAAGTGCTGGTATTTTAGTCATAAAATAAAATGCAGTTATTTGATACAGCGAGAGATGGGCCTCAGGGTAAAACTTACCATGTGTGCAATGCTGTACTAGTAATTCCAATTCTGAAGATGTCAATACCATCATCTGAGAATTAAAAATGACGTAGTTCCACTTTATGGGATTATTGTGAGGATTAAGTTAGATACCATAAGTAAAGTACTTGGAAAAACTATAATTCATCATTTGATACTTTCTACCTGTTATTTTTTCATGTGATGAATTCTAACAATTTTACTGTTTTTATATTGTGTCTATTTACAATAGGCAATGTGATATATTGATATTCATTGCATTGGTCAGTTTTCTGACATTATGAGGAAAATACCTGCAAAGAAAATTTCTGAGGAGGAAACTATTATATTGATTCATGGTTTAAGAGAATACAGTTGAAGATGAGATGTCTCCATTGTTTTTAATTATATTTTTGTTAAATAGTTGTTTCAAAGAATTTCCATTCCACAAATCAGTTTATAAGTACAATGGATCTTTAATAACTTTCTTATACCATTCCAAACCTCACCCCACTTTCATGTTTTCTAGTTTCATACTATCTGCATTGAATATTATGCCTTCACTCTCTTCCTCCATAACTCTCTTTATTCCTTCCCTTTGACTTCCGCTCACATCTTCCAAGTGATAGATTCCTGGTATTCATTTTGTGGATTAAAAGTTCAATTTTATAAGAAATTACATCTTTTAAATACTCCTCTGCAAATAGCATGCTTTGGTTAATACTGGTGTGTAATTGTAACCCCTCTGTATGGTATTTTCACAATAAAAATCTCAGTTTTATGGTCAATAGATTTTGAAAAGGATGCCATGACTTTATGAAATAAAAATAGAATCTTAAATGGTTGTTGTGGCACTATTGCCTCCCTCTATTTAAAAAAATTTCTTAGACTACTACATCAATCCTTATACAAAAATTTAAAGTTTTTAAATAGAAGATCATTATCAAACTAAATGTGAGATTTAAAAACATAAAACATAAACATAAAAATTCATGGCATTGGATCAGTAAAAGTTTCTAAAATATGACATGGAAAGCATTAGTGGGTAAAGAAAAGCAAGAATAATCTGTATAATATCAACTTATACTCTTTCATAATTCAAAGGACAATATAACAGAAGTGAAAAAATATCTAATAGATAGAAGACACATATTTGTTAATGCTACAATGTAAATGCTAAAATGATTCTGAGTCTAAGTATTTTTATATCTTCTAATTCTATATAACTTTTCCCAAAATAGGATATTTCTTTAAAGAATATATGTAGATAGTAGGAGCATATGAAATAAGTTCCTCTTTAGTATCCAAAAAATAAAGAGAAAACTCACCAGTAGGACTATAATATAGAAAGATGACACAAAATATAGTAATGCACTTGTGGAGAAATTGATATACTCCACATAGCAAATGAATTTGTAAAATACTTCAATCATTAAAGCAAGCAAGTTTTCAAAAAGTCAAAGAGAATTGAATAGGTTCTATCCATTACACGTCTATGTATGTATTAAAGAGAAGTAAAAAACTTGTTTGGACAGGGAATGTAGTTCATTGAGATTGCACTTGAATACTTTGTGTGAGACCCTGGAAATAATCCCCAAAACCAAATTTTGAAAAGGATCACTATCGAGGATGTATGCTGGACAAATTCCTGTAAATGAATCTTATATCTACTTTAATGTCTGTTCAAAAATTTACAGCATTTCTATTTGAAGAAAAGCAAATTTGTGAAAATTTTAGGCTTGGAAAACCTATGATTGTGCAATTCATTTCCAAATCACTAAAATGCATACAATAAAAGGAAATAATATATTTCAGGTGAATTACATGTCAGCAAAAAAAAAAAGCTATTGTTAAAATACTTCACACAAAATGTAGAATACGTAAAAAGATATTTTCTGTGTTTGCTTATAAACTTTGTAAACTGCAACATTTGAAACAATAATATGATTTCTGTTCATTTTAAGTATTTTTAATTGTTTATTTTAAGTTTATTCAGAGATAACTAAATCAAAAAGTGTATGTGATAACTGGAATACCTAGGAATTAAGCAACACTTATAAATAATTGATAACCTTTTCCGGAAGAAACTTTTGGCAAATGACAGAAGACACAAATCTATGCATCTGCATCTTATGAAAGCAATATGTTACTTGGTCAATCCAATTGTTTTTCTCTACTTTGATAGGGAAAAAATATTCTCAAGATAAGAGCCAATGGCAGTGAAAAGAAACAAAATACACTATCATCTTGATTTATTAGTGAAAGTAACAAATGAAATAAAACAATTCCACTTAAGGGACTCCAATATTAGTATCTATGAAGATGTTCCTGAATGCCAACATCCATTGAATTTTTGGAATTTTAATTTCTATGTACATATGAAAACTAGAAAAAGAAAAGAAATATAGTCTTAAAGCAAACCAGCTATGGAATAATTTTCTCAATTGCTTTGAAATTACATAGAATTGATATTCCTTTCCATTGGAAACATTTAAAAATGTTTATCATTTATTATAATTCAAATATAAAGCAAGAGTAATTTAATATAATCATTATAAATATCATTCTATTACTATCATAAAATAGAATAACAAACCAGTCCCAATATATTACCTACCCATCATTATTCTTAATTCCTAATCATTACCTAAATATCTTAAACAATCTAAATAGTTACGTCTTTAATATAAACGTAAATATTCTATACTTTTTACTTAACATTTTCCAGGGACTTGTATTTATGTTTCTAAGAAAGGTTCACCGCAGTTAAAAGATGCTTTTGTGAAATTAATGTGATACATTTTGTTGTAGTTGTTGTTGTTTTTTGAAAGGCCTGGGCATTATCCATAAGCCTTTTTATCTTCAAGGAGAGCAATCTACAACTTGAGGCAGAGAGCTAATTCATTTTTTTAATGGTTTAATGGGGATAAGAATCTAACAAGTACTTTTCTGTCTGGGTAGTTTTCAAACACATTTCTAAGATCTCATTACCCAGAATAGGTCAAATTATAACAGTGAGTCAATGGCACTTTTTGATGTAGTTTTTATTTTAATTATGTTTTAAGATTTTTGTTTCACCATAGTGTACATCATTCTACCCATAAATTTAGATATGTATATATTTCTGATGACAATCTCTAAAAATGTCATTCTATACATAACATTAATATATATATATATATATATATATATACACACACATATATTTCTGAAGACGGACTCTCTATTTTTTGCTAATATTATTGACCTTTTACATTTCAAAGATATACAGTCTATTTTTCTAAAAGTTTCCTAGAATAAAATAACTAATATTCCCACCAACAATGAAGTAAGGTTCCTTTCTGTCCACATCCCCTCCAGCATCTTTTGTTGTTAGAGTTGTTGATTTTTGCCGTTCTAAATGGAGTGAGGTGATATCTCAATGTTGTTTTGATTTGCATAACTCCTCTGTACAGTATGTTCACAAATAAAATTAAATTAAATTAAAAAAAATAAGTAATATTTCAGTAGAAAGTAGAGCTTTTATTTCAAGGGAATTTTAGATACACATATGACTTTGTAGTAATATTTACAGTATATTACTTGAAAAATTTCTGTCCAAACTCTTAAATATTTGTGTGTAGTGAGGGGAAGAGAGGAAGTTAATTCATACTGATTAGGAATTAGCAATGCTTCAAAAATCTATTCCATAATTTGTTATAAACACATAGTCAAGCTACCTGATATGGTTTAGTTTTTTTTGTTTCTTTATTTGTTCAAAATTTTAATATGGATGCGTGCAGTGTTAACATTAAAAATAATAGCAAAGTCATAGGCACATATAAGATTTTCATTAATTAGTATTTATGATGCTAATAATAATTTTGATGAAGATGATGATGATGACCACAGTGTAGCCTGACAATGATAAGGTGATTGAAAAGGAAAAAAAACTTTACACTTATTTATAGCTAGTGTTCCCACATTGAATACATAGTTGTAAACTGAATTGGATTACATTCAATAATAACAAGAGGAAGAGTTTCTATACCAAGAAATAAAATTACATTAATAGGTAGAGACAGTAAAAACCCTAGTGTTATTCCTGCAGTCTCTCTAATGTATACTCACTTTCTTTGCTGGTATTGTGTTCTTATAAATAAAATCATTTACTTCCACATTTTGATGGACTAAGATATAGTGTTCGAACTCAGTGTGATTAATTCAAATAACATTCTCTTATAGGTAATATTCAATAATGAATGTTTCCAATAATTTATTAAGAGTATGTCCTTCAGTACAGCTGTAAACACGTGACACAATTTACATAATACCACTTACATATCTGAAGTTACCACAAAATGACATAGGCCATAGTGCCAGGACTTAAAATTTATTTTTATTTCTGCATAAAACAACTTTTGACTTCATACCAACAAACTGAATTTGACTCTTTCCTTATTTGTAAGCTAAAGTGGAAAATGTAAGGACTCTTCACTTTTTTTTCTTGTTCTAGAAGTCAACAAATATTCTTCAATATTTCTGGTAGATTACATCCATTTATAGATGAGAAATGTAAGGCAAACAGTCAATGTAGTGAGTAAATAATGATACTAGAATTATTGTCTGGGCTCTTCACTCTGTGTGCTTACAAAGAGAGTAATCTGATGATGGAGAGGACCAATATGAAAAGACTCTGGGGAAAAAAAGCCTAATTTGTAAGCGGTTGTTTTAGGACTAGGTTACCAGTGATGAATACTTGTAACAGGCTGGTGTCATGGGCATAAAAAAGAGTACATAGAAATTGTGTTAGTGACAGAAACTGAGAAAATCTTAATCATTCATCTTATCTAAGGGGAGGGTAAGAAAGGTAAAAAGTAAGGTAAGAAGAAATCTAAAATGCATCCACATCTCTGACTGGCAACTGTTAGTTATATTCTTGGTGAAAAGGACTACAGATGGAAAATACGGACTTAGAGGAAAAAATTCTCAGTTCTAAGGTTTATGTTAAAGAGATGCAAATATATGTCTGTTTAGACATCATCAAAATATCCACGACCTTGAATATGCAAAAGAATAATAAAATCGGGGGCATTATTAAAGTGAGGAGGAAAAGGAAAATTCTGACACAAGTGTGAGCAATGTGAGCACCAGTGTGGACAAGATTAGATGAAAGAGATAAATAAGGAAACAAGCAATAAACACAGATTTATAGAAGTAAAGGAAGGAAAGAATTTGCAGGAATATTTTGAAGGAAATATTCTATTTGGATTTGAAAAGTAAAAGGACATAGATAAGTTCAATAAGAACAGTGTTTTGGTGAAAGTCATATTGATAAAATTTTGTGATATGAATGTGAAGCTATAAAATTCTGGATCCATGAATTCAACAGATCCTGTTGATTTTAAATGCTGAGAGCAAATGCTTTTATTCTGACCTTAGAAGAATTATACAGTTATAACTCTCATGAACTTTCCTTAGAGGTATTTTGTGAATATGTTTCAAGACTGTTTAGACAGGAGATTAGAGATTGACAAGGCACAGACAAGCCTAATTTGTCCTACAGTTCCAATGAGTGATTCATGTATCCACATCAGTTTGGGATTTTATTGAAATATTGTTGGATATCTTATCAGCCTAGTCATCACAAATGTAGGACAAGTAACACCAAGTATTAGGTTAAACATACAGCTTTACTGATGTGACTGAAGACTCCTTGAATTGATTCTTCTTTATAACAGAAAATGCCTCAATAAACATTAACAAATCATAACTGCCATATACCTTATTGAAATCTAATTCTTGTTAGGGATATCTCCATGCTTAAGTAACCCTGTCAATCAACCTGCCACAAATTCTTTTTTCTATTTTTGGGGGGGGGGGGTCCGGTCGTGGGGCCTGAACTGTGGGCCTGGGCGCTGTCCCTCAGCTCTTCAGCTCAAGGCTAGCGCTATCACTTGAGCCACAGCACCACTTCTGGCTTTTTTCTTTTTGCTTATGTGGTGCTGAGGAATCGAACACAGGGCCTCATGCATGCAAGGCAAGCACTCTACCACTGAGCCACATTCCCAGCCCCTGCCACAAATTCTTATATGTAGGAAGTGCTATAATAAACTTCAAACTTTTATTGAATGGAAGAGTTCAGACATTAGCCTCACCATTTAATCCAAATCTTTCATTTTCTTATACACATTGACAAATAGGGAAGAATTCTGATATAACAATAATACAATGGTGACTTGAATTAACACAACTTCTAGGATCTAGTATTAAATTGATTACTTACTAATTAGCTCCAAATTTTGTGGATATTTATATTTCTCCTGGGAAAACTAATGAGCTCCAAGCAAATGTCCCTAGGGAGGCTTTCACTTCTAATATCACTGTTTGTCTCAAACTGCTTTAAATTCTACACCCTCTAATGTGGGCATAGGGTTATACTGTGCAATTTTTTTCCTCAGAGAGTGAGTACTACCCTATTGTTTGTCATAGACAAAGTACCTTGATACATACACTGGGTGTGTGCAAACAAGAAGTGGTAGTTGAACAATGTTCTTAGTAGTATATAAAGATGAAATTGAAATAGAGCAACTATGAACTCAAAAGGAATGTGCAAAAAAGATAAAGGCACAAAGTAGAATGTGCCAAGGAAATGCTGAAGTATAATTTCAAATTACGTACTCACGTTTGAGGGTGTGTTCAAAGTACAGCTTCAGACAATGCAGTTGGATATCTTGGGGGAAAGACTGCTTTAAACTATTTTGGGATACTTGTACAAGTAGAAGCCCCTAACTCTGATTCTAATCAGCCACAACATCTTCAACTTATGGACTATTTTCCAAGTGCAATGTGAGAAAAAGAGGGCTCATCACAATTAGTGTTCTGGTTGAAGTAATGGCAATCACATAACTTTTCTTATAAGTCTTTATTTTGGAGCATTAAAGTAGAAAAAACCAAGTAAATATTTTGCATGTACCTAAATTAAGTGGGACGTATTATATTGGTCTCCTTTTAACTGGGAAGTTATAGATTATTTCTTTTTATACTCTAACTTGGAACAATGATCTGCTGTCAGTTATTTCTTCTCTTCCTCTTCTTTTGCCCTTCCACTTTCATAATTTTTATTTAAAGAGACATACTTGAACTTGCATTTCTAAATTCTTCAAAATTATCTGAATTTCTTCATATTTCTGGAAGCCTCCTAAATCTTTCTCAAGGGAATATTTTGTCAGTACCATTTTTATCCTATATGATGTCTTCCTGCCTAACTCAGTGCAAGAAATACATTAGACTTATTCAGGTATCTCAATACTTGTCCCACCACCAAAAACTATCTTACTTAGAAATCGTGATTTTAGTATATCTTGGGAGGTGGCATCTGTCATTTTTGTATGACCCTAATGATACTTACATGCAATCATGATTTAAACCAATATGCCACTCAGAAGATGAACAAATCCATTAAACACACACACCGTGGAATTCTATGCTTCCAATTAATAAGGAAATGGAAAGACTTGGAAAAATCCTACTAAGAAAAATAAGCAAGACACAAAGAAACAGATTCCATGGTGTTCCTCATGTGAAATAATTAGGTAATGGCTAAGATAGTCCTAGCAGATGAGCAGAATGGCTATGTATATATAACCATATAAGAGGATGCTGAGCAAAATGAACTCCTAGACATGGAAACAGAGGTTTTTCTTTGTGGTTATTGTTTTTACAGTGCTATGTGATTTCTTTTAGGACAAAGGGCAAACCAATGGAATAGCAATACTCACAAGACAACATGTAGGATATTCACATTACAACTTGTGAGGGATATTGGGGTGAAGTAAAAGTGTGAGAAAAATGAGGGAGGGCATAAAAAGTTCAACTTTTAGATATTCACTACCTTACAATTACTGCAACACCTTGTATATACCACCTTGACAATAAAATTAAATTTAAAAATAAGCTACATAAAATATAATTTCACTATATTTCTATAGTAAATGATATTCTATGTCTATTACATTTTTTAAAAAAATGAACAATATTTGGCTTCTAATTTGAATTAATTGTCCCTTTCTTTTTCAGATGGTCATCAACTTGAATGCAATCAAACTATACAAACTTTTCAGAATATACTTGCCATTATTTTTTTTAAAAACATTATTTTAATATTGTCTCATACTAAATAGAAAATAGTTCAATTCCCTGAAAACTCCTAATTATTAAAACTGAATATTTGTTAAGAGGACAGAATATATGTGTTCTACTAACTACTCATTTTGAAATTCTGAGTATGCCATACCAGAGACATTTAAAACAGTGCTTGTATGCATTTTATGTAATTCTGCAAGAGATGCAGTTTCCAATGAGACATTACATATTTATATGTCAACAGAGAAACTAGCCACATTCTGGTAGAAGGTAAAATTATGAAGTATCTATAATAATTAATTCCTCTAGAGTAAACATTTGTTCATCATAGTAAGCTATTATTTCAATGAAAATCAATACCAAAATTTTATGCAGTAAAGTCATTCTAGCCCAACAGTTTCCACCTTGTAAGCTGCACCTTAAAATTCCCTAAATTCACAGCATGACTAGCTTATCACTATTGTGAAAAAATTCTACAATTCTGCTAATGTTATGCCCTTTTTATTGTTGAAAGAACACTACACTAAACTTTGCTGCATCGTTTTCCCTCAAGTGGTATTCTTGAGATCAGAAAACTTGAACATATTATTTATACTTATCTTTTCGTCTACCATAAATATTCAAGAGGGAAAGATCTGTATATTATGGTTCAAACCCCACCCAGCCAGGAAGTTTCCTTAGATTCTTATCTCCAATAAATTGCTCAGGAAAAGCCAGACACAAGTAGTACTGAGGTTCTAGTGGTAGAGCATTATCCTTGAGCAAAAAACAGGCTCAGGGACAGTGCCCAGGCCCAGACGTCAAGCCCTAGGACAAACAAAACAACAAAAACAAAATGAAGACAAACTCCAAACCTAGCATTTTTCTCATTGTATACAGAGGTATATAATTAAGGAAATTTCTTCCTATGTTATGTACAGGTAGAAGAAAAAAGATTTCAAATAATAATTCTCTTCATACCATGTTACACAAAAGTCACAAAACATGGCTCTTTTTCTAAATTTATAAATTAATAGCATCCATTTATTGTCAACTTTTTCTAGATTATTCACATTATCATGTTATACATCTACTGTTGGAATTATCTATAAACTAAGTCCTAATTACAACTCTTTTGAAAGAATATTCTAGACAAATAGAATGCCAGAATCATTTGTGAATTGGTAAACTAAAACTTCTACTTAAAAAGTATTTTGTAGTATCCTATAGAATATGAAATTACAAGCAAAAGATATTTATTTTAAATCTAAATTCTAATTTAGTAAGGTCTACAAAGTCCTACATTAGATAACTTTGCTTTTTCTCCTGGCTTAAGCTTTTGTATTCCTTCATTATTTCTTTGGAATCCAACAGAATGATGCTAAATTTTTAAATTTTTTGGTTCGGAATCATGACCGATTTTGCATCTAGAAGTATTCTGTAATGAAGAGATCATTTAAAACATGACTGAGGATGATATATGAGTTGTATTTCAATAGGAAACTTGACTTCTCAAAACATGAAAAAATTTGCCCAAAATTCCAACTATGAATTCCTTTCTTGTACTTTGGTTTGTTTTATTGAGGCAAAATTATACTACCTAGTCCAGGGAACGTATTACTATTTAATCCACTCTCTAATCTCCTGTATTAGTCTGAGTGCTAGAATTCCAGACTTGAATCGCATTCCCCTGCCATAGTTTGTTTGTTTATTTGATCGAGAAACCTACTAGTAATTCTGAACTTCTCTGATGATCTTATCCACAACTGACTGTTCAAACTGTTTCTATACAATTTTCAAAGATGTTCTAACATTTGACACAGAATATGAACATTTTCAGATGCACCTGCAGGGGTCTCTGATTCATTCTTCCATGGATCCGATCCCTTTAATAATTATTACTTGGCTCTTTTACTATCTCTGGTCACTACTTATGTAATAGTCTCATGCTTTTGGGGGGAAAGTTCACTTGACGACTTTCTAATATTAAAAATTATCACTTGATTCTAGTCTTACTCAGGACATATTTTCTATTGTTTTCTAACTTTTCTACACATTTTGAGAATTGTTTCATATGTGTGTTTGCACATATAAGTGCTTCTGTGTGCATGTAAATGTTAATATGTATGTATGCAAAATCCTCAGGCTATTATTCAGCACTCTTGTTCATAACTAGTATCCCATCACTTGAGCCATTCATCCAATGCAGCTTTTGGCTGGTTAATTATAGGTAGTGTTGCAAAGACTGTTCTGCCGAGGCTGGATGCAAACTGAACTTTCCAGACTCTTTTATATTCTTAGTTTTTATTTTTTCCAGGAGTATGGTTTTAAACTACAAACATTTTTGTGAATGTAAAGTCTAACCTGTAGCCTAGATTTTTAACTCAAGAATTCATACAAAGATAGATGAACATACACATTACACATCCTGAGTGTACACTGCTACAAATGTGATCTTAATCCTGGTACTGGTGTCTCAAAATTTTAATCCTAGTTACTCAGGAGGTTGAGATCTGAGGATTGCAGTTCAGATCAAACACCAGTATGAAAGTTTTCTGAGGCACTTAACTCCAATTAACCACTAGAAAACTGGAATTGGCACTGTGGCTCAAGTGGTGGAGTTCTAGCCTTGAGCTGAAGAGGGGAGGGACATCGCCCAGGCCCAGAGTTCAAGACCCATAACCATAAAAATAAACTGAAAAAGAAAAACAAATGTGATCTTATCCACTAGCTCATTGCTACTATATTTCCTGCTCTCTCAACATTGCCTTTTTTTCCAGTTAAGTCCATGCTCTTATATCTGACTCATTTTGGAACCAGAATTACTCTTCTGTTCTACTTTTTACAAATTTGCATGATTAGCTACCATGATTTAGATCTAGTAGAAAACAAGAGTGGCCTCATCCTTCATGTTCCACTTAGTAGTAATGCTTTCCCTATATCACTCCCATAGATCTACATACTGGCCTTGGATTTATTGTTTCAATGTTGTCTTACTTGAAGAGTGTTCTATAGTGTATTGAACCATTATACTTAAGCACAAAACTTCTTTTTCTCCAATTATTCCTATTGTTTCTCCTACTGCTAACTTATGTACACTTGGGAAATAATGCACAAAACACACTCACAAAAATGTTTCTGAGAACATTCTTCCCACATAAAATTGGTCTTAATTACAGAGCACTTAGAAAATTTGAACTGAAAGAAGTCCAGGATGTTTTTTTCATGTTTATTTTTGTAAAAATGGTTTAAAGAGGGCTAGAGTTACATAAGAAAGTTAATGAGTACATTATCTATCAAGCATTGTTACCTCCCCTTTTGTTTTTCTCCTACAATCCTTTTCCTCCCCACCAAACTAACTCCGTTCTCCCCTCCTCAAGTTGTAAAGCTAATTTTCTACATAGTGCCATGTACAACTCATTGTTACAATATGTCATACTGTATACTTCTTTAAGCATTTTGTTATTTCCCTTCCCCTCCCCACATTAGAAAAATGTATATTAAAGATGCAGGTCTCTGACAATAAATATAGTGAAAACAGGGGTTATACCATGGAGGAAGAAAATAGAAGAGAAACAAAAAAAATCACATGCTACTTGTTAGATACATTAAAAAAATGACAAGCAAGAAAAAGCAAGTTGTGTCCATATCTTGGGTTCCATTTCGCTTAACATCATCTTATATGGCCATATGTACATGAATAAGGTTTTATAAGCCATGCAAATTCCATATTTTCTCGTTATGAAGTTATCTCTGAAACACATGTTACCTCATGTCCAAAGATATAACTTGTGCTATTTCAATGAAGCCAGAAAATATTCATTTTACCTGGAGCAGCACCATAGATTGTTACTGGAACTAAGTGGAAGGAACTGTTATTGCAAGTGGAAATTGATCCCAAGAGAGGAATTGAACATAAAGAAATGACAAATTTCAAGGTAATTTGTGCTGTCCTTTTATGGTACAAGAAAAGAATCCAAGGCCTGAAAGAAACTCTCTCCCTGAGTTTGTCAAGTGTGTCTTTACTTACATAAAACTTGTCTGTAAACTTCTAGTTGAGAGTATAACAAAAGGAAACAATATGCCATTTGAAGGCCAGCATAGAATAAAAGGAAATAAATTTGTTTTAAAAGTGTTCTCCTGCAAAGAAACAAAGATTTGGGGGTTTTAAAGAGACTTATGCACGGATATTTCATTCCTGAGATGATTCTCCTGTTGCAGGAGTCAGTTACCCAATTCTTTAGTCTGGTCCTGAGTTCTCCATAGCAATAAGGATTCCAAAAAGCAGGATCCAGTGAGTACTATCAGCAAAAGGAGCCTCTTCTCAAAGCAGTGCTTTAAGGATAGTCTCAAAGAAATATGTGGTTTTTTTCATTTGCTTGTTTGTTTGTTTAGTTTGTGCTGGTTTGGGGGCTTGAACCCAGAGGGTGGACCCTGTCCCTGTACAGTTGCCTTTCCTGTCCACCTGCCCCCATAGCTAGTACTCTATTGCTTGAGCCTAAAATCCACTTCTGGCTTTTTTAGTATTTAATTACAGATAAGAGTTAGACAGACTCTCCTGCCTGGGTTGGCTTTGAACTGAAATAGTAATAAATCCAATTGATTTCAACTGTATGGACTTCTCTTTTGAACCAAGAAATATTAGGTGAAGTTTATTATAAAGCTAATATTTGACAATTTTTAAAAGAAGAGAATATGTCCAGCAAAGAAACCATAACTTAAATAACTCAACAAAAATAGGTGCACTGAATCATTTTGGAATTATTTTTTCTACTTGGAAAGATTACTATTGACTTTGTGGTTCCTTTGGGGGAAACTTAAAGTCAAATTTGCACTTATTTTGTTGGTCGTGGGTCTTTTACTCTGATACTGGGCCCTGTCGCTCAGTTCTTCAGCTCAAGTTGAACACTCTGCCACTTTTGGTAAAGCACAACTTCTGGGTTTCATTTGGTTAATTAAAGATAAGAGTCTCATGGACTTTCCTGACCAGGCTGGTTTTGAACCTCAATCCGTTGGTCTCAAATTTCTGAGTAGCTAGGATTACAGGTGTGAGCCACGAGCATCCATCTTATATTTGCATTTATGAGCACTTATTGACACTATGTAGACAAAGAATGGAAATTTGAATCAAATGATGACATTGCAAGTTTTCAGAAAAAATGAGGTAGCAATAAATTTATCCTCCTTTTCCATGTTGTTACATTAATGATTCATATGTCATGGGACTCTTACATTAGCATCCTCTGCTGTCTGCATTTGTCAACTTAGTATCAGAAATTGTTCATAGAGAAATATAAAAGACTGAGATTTTTAGAAAGCAAAGGAGTTCAGGTATGAAAGTACAGCCTAGAAGGATATACAACCTATCACACAGAAATTAAGAATTAACCTAATTACTGGAATGCTAAAGGCAATGAGGAATAATCCTAGTTTATGACTAGTTCTTTAATAACCAAAAATGGTTCACTAGAACACTTTGTGGTATAACTTAGTTATTATCATTTATTCCTTCCATCTGGAGTTATTCCTTCTCTTCTGTAAAAACTATTAGCCTCTGCCTTTTTGGTGCCATGACTTACCAAAAAGATTTCCAAATATCACTTATACTACGCTTCTGATTGTGATTAGCAATGACCACCCAAAAGCCTGGAATCTTTGAATTTCCAGAATTAATCTTCACCTGACATCTAAGCACATTCCTGGCATTAATTGCCGTGACTTAATGAACAAAAGTTTTAGGTTTTTTTTTTCAAAATTGTATACTAATATAGGTAAAGTATATGAATTAGAGACTAATGTCAGGTATCAGTATGGAAGGAGCAATGGTATATTCCAAGTATGAGTTGTTTATTTTGCATTTACTAACTAAATGTTTGTTGTTGTTGTTGTTTTGCCAGTCCTGGGGCTTAAACTCAGTGATAGGGAATTATTCCTCAGCTTTTTTTTTAGTTGTTGTTGTTGTTCAAGGATAACCCTCTACCACTTGAGACACAGCACCATTTCCAGTGATTCTTTTTCTGTTTATGTAGTACTGATGAATTGAACCGAAGTTTTCATGCATGCTAATCAATCACCATACTGTGAAGCCACATTCCCAGAGCCCTAAATGACTTTCTTAAGATGGCATTACTTTTTCATTCCGTAACTATGTATCAAAAATTTAGCCAGAAATTTTTGCTAGAAAAGGTCATTGAACACAATACTGAGTCCAGTAAGGCTAGATGGACAATGAATAACCTTCACGGTCTAGCCAGAGCACAGAGGGGCTTGCCTCATGGAGCTGGAACAACAGACTTAGTGAGACAACTCCTGACCCACAGCCCACCACCAGAATGAGAGGGCCACATTGGTTCCAGCCACATGGGGATGCTGGGCCAACTCCTCCAGCACCCATTCAATAAGTTAGAGAGAGAGAGAGAGAGAGAGAGAGAGAGAGAGAGAGAGAGAGAGAGAGAGAGAGAGAGAGAGAGAGAGAGAGAGAGAGAGAGAGAGAGAGAGAGAGAGAGAGAGAGAGAGAGAGAGAAAGAGAGAGAGAGAGAGAGAGAGAGGGAGAGAGAGAGAGAGAGAGAGAGAGAGAGTCAGAATTACACTTAAGTCAGGTGCTGGGGGCACAGGCCTATCATCCTAAGTACACAGGGGACTGAGATATGAGGACCATGGTTTATAGACAGCCTGGGCAGGAACATCTGTGAGACTCTTATCTCCAAAGAACCACCAGAAAACCGGAAGTGGTGCTATGACTCACGTAGTAGAGAACTAGCCTTGAGCTGAGGAGCTCGGGGACAGTGCACAGGCCCAGAGTTCAAACCCCACGACTGACAAGAAGTGGACTTCCCACCACAAGAAGTGGACTGAATAGCACCCATTGTCCTAGGGAGCATGGCAGAGAGTTCAGGCCGAGCTTCCTGTCAGCTCTCTCTTTTTATTTTATTATGAAGGTGATATTCCAAGGGGTGGGTCACAGTTATATAAGTAATAAGTATTTTTTTGCAGTGTTACCACTTCCTCATTTTTTCCTGCTTCCCCCAACCCTGATATCCCATTTCCCGAAAGTTGTAAAGTTCATTTCTAACATAGTGTTTAGTGTATATCACTATTGCTTTGGTTAATCATTGTCCCAACATTTCTGTGATTTCCCTTCCCTTCCCCAAATCAGATAAACTTGTAAATAAGACAAAGGGTACAGCAATAAAAAAACGGTGACTACAGGGAATAAACCAAAATGGAAACAGTAAATAGAAATACATAAAAGCAGTTCACTATACAATCATCTTGTATCCATTTCTTGGAGCTCATTTCAATAAGCATCATTTTCTATGGTGACATGCTTATAGCTATAGAGCTGTTGTGATCTTTTATAAGAATATCCTAGACATATTCTAGTTTTTTTTAATGAGTGAAAACATGTAGCCTATGATTCTTTAGGTGTGGCTTGTTTGACGCATTATGTTTTCCAAGTTTTTCCATTTCCTTACAAATGGGGCAATGTCATTCTTCTGATGGAAGCATAGAATTTTGTTGTGAATATATATGACATTTTCTTGATTGATTCATCTACTGAGGGGCATCTGTGTTGGTTCCATATCTTAACTATGGTAAATAATGCTACAATTGACATAGTTGTGATAGTAACTTTAGTGTGGCCTTGTCTGTGGTCATTTGGGTAAATGCCCAGGAGTGGGATTGCTGGGTCATAGGGGAGATCTTCTGAGGAACCTGTATACTTCTTTATGGAGTATTTGAACAAGTATACTTTTCAACCAATAGTGCAGTAACATTCCCTTTTGGCTATATTCCCACCAGACCAGCATCTGTTATTATTAGTTTTCTTCATAATGGTCATCAAACTGGGGGAAGGTGGAATCTCAATGTTGCTTTTATTTGTATTTCTATGGCCAGAAATGTGGCATATTTCTTCATGTTTCAATTCACCATTCATATTTCTTCTTCAGAGAGGTCTCTCTTTAAATCTTTAGCCAACTTATTTAGAGGGTTGTTTCTTTGAAGATTTGTTTTTGGTGGGGAGTTAACATGTGGGGCTCTAAATATATTTGACATGTAAGGCCATTGCCTGTTGCAGAGCAAGTAACGAACTTTTCCCAATCTGTGGGCTTTCTATTTATCTTTCTATCTATGTAAGTTCTCTTCTTAGATTTGGTGTCCGTCAAGTCTGTTAATTTATTGAAACAACCAATTCTGTTTTGTTGATCTTTTTATGTTTTAGTTCATCTTTATTTAGTTATTTCTGATTTTTTAAATTTGTTTCTGTCTTCTGCTTTGGGTTTGGGCTTGTTCCTGTTTTCAAGAATTTTGAGTTATATAATTAAAATACAGACTTCAGATTTCCCCAATTGCTTGATGTAGGCACTTAGAGCTATAAATTTTCCTCTAAGTACTGCACTTACTGTTTCGAAGAGGAGTTGGTATTTTGTGTGTTCAATTTGTTAATTTTCAGAAACTTTCAGATTTTCATGCTAATGTATTCAGTGCCTCACTGGTCATTCAGCAATGTGTTGTTCACTCTTCATGGGTTAGGGTTTTTTTTTTTTTTTGCTTTAGCTTTTTAATTCTAAGTTTATTCTGTTGTGGTCTGACAAGATATGGGAATTCAAATAATTTTTCTTTCAATTCTGATAGAATTTCTATGTGACATAGGATATGTTCTATTTTGGAGATTCTTCCATGAGCTGCTGGGAAGAATTTGTATACTGGTGCTGAATGTATATTCTGTCTATGTCTGTTAAGGAGAAGCGTTCAATGTAGTTATTTAGGTCTTCAGTTTCTTGGTTGTGTTTTTCCTGGATAACCTATCCATGCATTTCAATGATGTGTTGCGATGTGTTTTTAGGTTAAGTAGTATTTGGTTGATGAAATGGGGTGCTCCAGGATTCAGGATATTGATACTTAGACATGATATATCCACCTAATGGAGATGTGCCTTTATCAATATATAATGTCTCTTCCTAGTAATATTTTTTTGAATTCTATTTCATCTTATGTTTGTACTATGGCCTGTTTATGGTGTTCATTTGCTTGAAAATTTTCCTTCCAGCCTTTCAGTTTGAGTAAGTGTTTGTTTTTGTCAATAAAATGTGTCTCTTGTAGATACTACATGCATGTGTCTTGTTTTATTATACTACTATTTAGTCTGTTTTTTATTTGGAAAGTTAATTCCATTGATATTGAGAGTTGAGACTGTGAAATATCTCATAAGTCCTGCCATGTTATTCACCTGTTGTTAGGCTCTGTGTCTAATCTACTCTTAATACATTTACCTTGTTCACTGGTAGGGAGCATTTTATATAACCAATTTCAGTTCTTCATGATCTTCTCTATGTAGGATATATTTGATTAACTTCTATCCTGCTGCTTTGGTGGAGATACATTGTTTAAAGTTTTCTTTGTCATGAAATATTTTTATATATCCTTTTAATGTAAAGGAGAGTTTGGCTTGGGACCATGTTCACGGTTGGTATTGTTTGCCTTTAATGTTTGTCATATATCATGCGAGGCTCCCCTTTTTACCATATCAGCTAAGAAATTTGTGTTTATTCTGACTGTATATCCTTTATCAATAATCGGTCTTTTCTCCTGACAGATTTAAGAGTCCATTCATTGATGTCTAATGATCCTCTAATGGATTATGATGTGATGGTGGTTTGTTCTGTTCTGGTACACTCTGGTGTTCTAAAGGCTTCTCTTATCTGAATGAGCCTATCTCTTTGATTTCTCTGTCTTACAATTGGTTATTGTTTTAGGGCTTCTATCTCTTTATTAAAGCTTTATTTTAGGTCTTGTATGGATTTTCTTTACAACTTTTTATTGGGTGGGGACTTGGGAGGTATGTGTTTTAGCGATGTCTTCTCTCATATCTTTTAACTAGGCATCAATTTTTCCCTTGGACTCTCTTGCCTTCTCAGAATTTATTTTTCTTTGTGTTTGGAGTCTCCATGAATTATTTTGCTGATCTTTGCCTGGTCTCATCTTGTTCACAAATTTCCTTGTAGAGGTTTTGTATCTTTTCATTAATCACAATTTCCAGCAGTATTTTTAATGTATTTTGAAAACTATCTTCTAGGTAATTGATTGTTCTAATGCCTGTTTATTTATTGTGTGAATTTTGTTACCTTGGCATGACTTTTGTCATATTTTTCTGATTTGTTCTGTCCATTTGAAGTATTTCTTGGCTTCAATTTGGGGGATCTATGATCTTAATAGGTGACTATCTATGTTCTTGGTTGATATGCCAAGTGTTGCTTTGTTCTTCTGTTGTGATTTGCTTTTCTGGAATTAGGTTTTTGTCTAGACCATTAAGTGTAGGAGAAGAGATCAGTAGTGAGAGATGTTGTCAAATGAATACTTATGCTTCCAACGAAAGTTCCGACTATCCATTGGTAAGGTGAATTATGTGTGTTTATATGTGAGTGTCTCTGTTCATGAATTTTTTTCTCACGTGGCCCTTTCAGTTCCACACTGCAGTTGTGTTTTTGAATATGTTGGTCAATACAGTCACAGCAGTCACCTTCCTGGCTGGGTAACTTTTCATAGATTTCTGTTTTCTTGTGAAGACAGTATAAAATATTCTTTTGAATTGTGTAACTATATATAATTATACCAAACTTAGTGTGACACTCTAGAAATGGAGTACCTTCTAGGATTCTAAATCTCTGTTTCATTAGAGAAATCTAGGGTAATTTTCTGTTGTTATTCTGCCACTGTTTATCCTCTTCCTCTGGTTTATTTATGATATTGTGGATTTTTGTGACACAATTTAGGATTTGTGATGGTTGTATCAAGTTATTTTTGTTTTTCTGTTTGTGTTACTTTGAAATAGTGATTTGTGGCTTGTATGAAGAGACAGTAATAATATGAAATGTGAAGAGCTTAAAGCTTAAAGAGGCACAATGAAGTCCTAAGTAACTTCATTACAGGCTAGCAACCATCTTGTGAGGTATGAATTATGAAAATAACCATGGGTTGAACCCAGAAATGACACAAAAAGGAAATCAATTCCTGGACAACTGAGACATAAACAATCCTTGGTAAAGCCACAGGAATTTTCTACAAATGCATTTACCAAACATTGGTTAGCCATGCAGGACACGGTGACCCAGTGGCCAGACACTTCCTGTCAATCACACCTCAATAATATTAGCCAATCACACATGTATAGCTTAGTTTGCTTAAAATGTTAATCAACCAAGTAATTTCTCATGTAAATCTTCCTCAAAGTAGTTTGTTCAATACTCTAAAAACTGTGCTGATTCTATATTTTGGGTCTCTTTGTGTCATGGGTTACCGATTGCACAGAGTACCAGCCTGGAGCTTGCAAATAAAAGACTCCTTTGTTATTTGCATTGGTCGAGGTCTCTGGTGGTCTTCGGGTGGTCTTGAGTCTAGGTAAGACAAATGTAAGTTATTACATTGAAAGAAAGAGAGCAGATATTTTAACCTATTTGCTACAATTAAATTAATATTAAACAAAGCTAATTAACTCTTATTTACTCTTCAGAGGTTGAGTATAGTACTCTTGGATAACTTGGAGGAAAAGACTGTAGACTGATTACAATTGATGCCTTTCACAGAAATTACTGGCTAAACATTCTTCTTCAGAAAGGCAAATGCTCCATTTTTTCATATTAGTATCATAAAATCATAACATCTGCATGTTGAATTGTTTTCCTCTGCTATTTTCAATACCATTCTTCATCCATTAGGTATCTAGGACTTGGTATGACCCGTTCCTTAAAATACCTATATTGCTTATATTGTGATATAAATCTCAGTAATATTAATATGAATTTATCTCTGAGTCTCATCTTGAGCTACATTCATATGTAATTTACGCAGTTTCAAGCAAGAAACCTATTTTACTCTTTTCTGTTCTTTAAACAATAAATCTATTATCTTTAGAAATATATTTTAAAGAAAATATGTTCTTTTATATTGTTACATTAAACATCATTTATTTCTAGTACTTTTACTGAAATAAATATAAAGTATGTCACATGGAGACAACCCCCCCCCTTATCACTTTAAAGTATATCCTTGGGGACTATTTTATATATAAAAATAAATAAGTGCAATGCACATGTTTATACATTAATCATCTAATGGTTAAGTCAATTAGACACAAAAACTATCATACCACATCAAGTCTCAATTTACTTAAAGACACATTGTTCATGAATATCACTCATTTTTAGAAAATGACTAGTCACAAGAAAGTTTATATTTCAAATAAAAAAAATAAAAATTACACCCAGATTTGATGTGAATATCCTGTTTCCAGGAATACATTTATTCAGCAAACAGGGAAACAAAAATATAAGGGTTTGTCATATAGAAAGAAAGATGTAAAGCATAATGTCTTTCCTTAAGATGATACATACATGAAAATCGTGTCATTTATTCAAAGATACTATAGAAATTCATGAGCGGATTTGTGATAAGAAGTGATAAGTAAGCAAAGTAACTGGAAAACTGTATTTGTAAATAGTGCTTTCAATATATGATGACGTTTTCAATAAATAAGCCTATAGATGATGATTTTGTATCTGTAACACACATCCAGTATTCTACATTTTAGACATACTCCCATTGTCTTCCCTAAGTTCTTGATCAATATTATTCTACTTTCATGATGTCAATTGCTACTAAGGTAAAAAGGTGGGTGTTCTCTTGGTTTCCACATCCAATAAATTTTAGTATTTTGCAACGGTGTCTAAAGTCATGGAGTTTGACTTGGATGTGAAGTTTGAGGATACTGTATTTAGGGTATTAATTGGCCTGTAGCAGCCAGGAACTTATTGTGAATACACAGACACACGGGATACTAAGAATTAGGGACTTGATCTTGGGGAAAGATAAAGGTCCAGGCAAGATCTTGAAGCTGAGATAAAGCAATGCAGCAAACATCAATCAACTATCATTACAAGGAAATGGAACTTATCTCTGATATGTCTGGTTGGTAGCTGTGTGTGTGTGTGCGTGTTTGTGTGTGTGTGTGTGTGTGTGTGTGTGTGTGTGTGTGTGTGTATGTGTGTGTGTGTGTGTGTAGAGAATTTTAGTGTGGCTTCTATATTTACAGTCCATAGAGCATTACTTGTTAAGGAGAAGGTGCCTTTACCAGAGCTCCGATACGACTGTCATCACTTTTTACTGCAAAAAAACCACTTGCTTAATCTCTAATTAAAAAGGGAAAAATAAATTAACATCTTAGATGATTGTTTTGAAAATTAATTGGCAAATTGAAGGCCAAAGGGAGAAATTGGAGATTAATATAATCTTTTTCCTCTCTTCTGATTATTAAACCACAATAGCTGTGATTTTCAGGAATCTCTTGTAATGTGCTTACTGCTGAATTATTAGTATGTTTAATAATATGAAACACATGATAGAGAAATAGATCAGCCAGCAAGCAGAAAAAAACTAGTGATAAGATCGAGCTTTTGAGCAGGGTTGCCACATCTTTTAGGAATGCAGTTCCTTCATATGAATTTCAAATTTCATGGCTTTCCCTGTGTGAATAAATGGCAAGAAAGTACTATAGAAACAAAATTCCTGTTCAGCCAAGTAGAAAGTGCTTATGTTCCCATCCTCATGTGGCAAATTTCAATTCCATAAAGAGTCTTTGTTAGAATGCTTTCATTTAATATACTTTAGCACATCATCCTTCCCTGTTGGAGACAGGAAAAAAAGATAATTTTGTTTGAAAATTATCTCACATAAGTTAGTGTGTACCGACATGATTTGTATAATTACAGAAGTTTGTAATAAATATAAGTAGGGATCATGTCACAACTATAAAATATAATTAAAATCACATAAGTCTAGAAGTCACAGAATTTTGTGCATGAAAAAATACATTAGATTAGTTGCAGAATTTCTATTTTGAGACAGACTTTATATTAAAGTATAAAGCACTTTACTAAGGGTTGAAACATTTTATTGAAAAATATATATTTCTTAGAGATATTTTGCTTCATATTTTAAGAAGAAAAATCGTCTCAAAGTAATTTTTTTTAAATTTTTTTCCCGTTTCCATGTGATTAACCTCCAAATTAGAAATCCAGATATTTAATTCAAATTAGCCAAAAATATTTATTGAGTATAAGAACCTTCTGCTCTCTACATTCTTCACACTAACTTTACCAAATATGATGAGTCTGAAATAATCAGTCTCTTTGTGACCTGTGTTGATATTATTTACAATGTAAGCAAAATGATTAAAAAGTAGTATTTAGTTTAGCTTAATTGCTCTGAAGAGACAACAAATGATATAATCAAAGGCTAACACTGAGTAGATTTAAAATTTAGAATTCAGGAAATGTTTTTGACCACACTGGTTACTAACCATTATTTAATCTTAACTGGAACATTGAGCATAACCATAAGCTTAAGTGTAAGTAGATTCTAAAATTAATAGCAATACTCTAGTTCACATTCATTCTAATTCTTTCCTGGCTTAATATGAAATTTACCATCAGGGGCTGGGAATGTTGCTCAGTGGTAGAGCGCTTGCCTTGCATGCTCGAGGCCCTGGGTTTGATTCCTCAGCACTACATAAGTAAAAAGAAAAAAGCCAGAAGTGGTGCTGTGGCTCAAGTGGTAGAGTGCTAGCCTTGAGCTGAAGAGCTGAGGGACAGCACCCAGGCCCAGAGTTCAGGCCCCATGACCGGACCCAAAAAAAAAAAAAAAAAGAAATTTACCTTCAATTTGACCCTCATTTTTTTCTCTTACATTCTACCCCTAACCATGGCTAGAATCGTAACCATAACCTTGACAGTAATGGTATATCAAATCTAAAATTTTTGAAAAATGCTTGTTTGTGTCATTCTAACTGAAATTCCACTTGTAATTCTTAAAATAAATTGCAGGTTTTCCTAAGCCCTATAGATTTTCTCATTCTTAACTTTGAACCTATCTTGTTCCATAAGAGGAATCATTATACCCATTGATCTCAAATCCGAATATTATGAAATACATTGTACTTCCATTATCCCAGCTATTCCTGAATTCCTAGAACCTAAAATAAGTTCAGATTTACTTAACATTTAACCCATTCCTTTTTTTTTTCTTTTTGTTGGGCGTGCAGATTGGTCTCTGGGCCTGGGCAGGATCCCTGAGCACTAGGCATGGGCAAGATCCCCGAGTTCTTTAGCTCAAGGTGTGCACTTTACCACTTGAGCCACAGCACCACTTCCAGGTTTTCTGGTGGTTAATTGGACATAAGAGTCTCACAGACTTTCCTGCCAGGGCTGGCTTTGAACTGCATTCCTCAGAAATCAGATTCCTGAGCAGCTGTGATAATAGGTGCAAGCCACCAGTTTAACCAAGTTCTTTACTCTTTCCTCAACCCCCTTTAACCAGAAACCTAATCTTAATCACAATCTAAATTAACACCAAATGGTTAATGTAAGGAAAATTGTCTGGATTCTATTCAATCACATTTTATTGCTTCTGCTTCTTAGTGAAAAACTAAATTTTACCCTAATCCTATCCTTCGCTAACCCTAACAAGAACTAAAACAGCAATTCACAATTTAAACCAAATAATATCTGAATGTTAAAAGTAACACAGACGTTGGTTTTCATTCATTCTAACTTTTATATCATTCATTCTTCTTAAAACATATTGCAGTTTTACACAATACCTTACATCTTCTTCTCATCCAAACCTCAGCTCTACCTGGAACACCTTGTTGAATCCTAAACCTACAGATAACTGAATCAAAATGTTAATAGCAAGCCTCTATTTCACATTTATCCCAACTCTTGCTAGGTATGTAGGTCTAAATTTTACTTGCATTTTGAACCTAAAATTTTTAAAGTGTTTTCCTATTTCCTGTCAGGTTTTATTTTGCATTTTTTAAAATTTTAGTTATTGTAAAATAGGCTGACAGAGGGATTATGGTTATATGTGTAAAGTAATGAGTACACTTCTTGATGAACATTGTTACCCTCTTCTTTGTTGTTCTCCCACTATAACTTCCTCTCCCACCTCTCTCACTCTTCTTTCCCAATGGTGTAAAGTTCATTTTCAATATAGTGTGTTGTGAGTATCATTGTTGCAATGGGTCATCTTGTGTTGAACCTAAATTTTCTTTTTCTCTAACCCTAATTTTAATTCTGTCTGGGATCCTAACCCTAACCATAATAATAACAATAGCCCAATTCAAAAGATAAGAAAAATATTAAAGTTTTTATTCATCCTGTTGATTCACTGTACATATTGAATTAAGCTGCAGTTCACCTTAAATCTTCCAAATTAGATTATATGTGCATATTTAAAGATGTAATTCTATGTGCAAAACAGAAATCTTTGGAGGAAGGAGTAATGAAAAGGAAATAGAGGGAGTATAATCAAATGCTTTAAATATATTTTGGAAAGAGCATAAGGAAACTGCCACTTCTGATAATTAATAACCATTAACAAAATAACTAAATATTAATAAATAAATAACACACTGCCATCTAGTGTTCTTTAAGAGAGCCATAATATGTCTTGTGAATAAAATATTTGTGTTAAATAAACTTTGTTCATGCATAATTCATATTGCCATTGGCCAATTATTTAAATTAATCAATAAATATATATCAAATAAAATTCCATGATAAAAAATATAAATCAGTTAGTCATTGTTTGAGAAAATGTAGTCATGTGCTACTGAGAAAAACGTGTATTCTTATGCTGGTGGGTGAAATATTCGGTAGATGTCTCTTTAATCTAGTTGATCTATGCAGCTGTTTAGATCTGCAGTTTCTCTGTTGAGTTTTTGCAGATTTGATCTATCTAGTGGGGAGAGTGGTGTGTTAAAATCCCCAACAATTAATGTCTTTGGATCTATGTGGGATTTGAAGGAAAGTAGTGTTTCTTGGATAAATTTGGGTGCTCCATTGTTTGGCGAATAGATATTTAGAATTGTAATATCCTCCTGAAGGAGAGATCCCTTAATTAGTATGTAGCGTAATCTCTTCTCACCAATTTTAATTTGAAGTCTATTTTATCTGATATTATGATTGCAACTCCCGTCTGTTTTGGGGGGCCGTTTGCTTGGTAGATTTTGCTCCAGCCTTTAACATCGAAAATGTGTTTGTTTTTATGGGCAAGATGTGACTCCCGAAGGCAGCAGATAGAAGGATCTTGTTTTTTAATCCAACTAGACATTCTATGCCGCTTAATTGGAGAGTTCAGTCCGTTAATGATAAGAGATACGACTGAGAGGTATTTGGGAGTTCCTGCCATTTTATCCACCTTCTTGGGGGCTGCAAAAACTGGGTTCTTTCTATGGTTCTTGGATTCTCAGTTTGGGTGCAGTTTCTTGTCATTTATTGTGGTCTTGTTGACTTTCTCTTTGTAGGGCATCTTTAAGAATCTTTTGTAGGGCTGGCTTGGTGGAGATGTATTGTTTCAATTTTTCTTTGCTATGGAAGGTTTTTATTTGGCCTTCAGTTATGAAGGAGAGTTTAGCTGGGTACAGTATTCTTGGTTGATAGTTGTTTGTTTTTTACGGCTTGGCATATATCATTCCAGGCTCTTCTTGCTTTGATTGTCTCTGCTGGGAAATCTGAGTTGATTCTAATTTGTTTCGCTTTATAGATGATTAATCTTTTCTCCTTGACAGCTTTAAGGATTTTTTCCTTGGTCTGAGTTGATCCTGTGTGGATTATAATGTGATGGTGGGATGTCCTATTCTGATCTGGTTTATTTGGAGTTCTAAAAGCTTCTTGTATCTGAATAGGCTTATCTTTTTGCATGTTTGGGAAGTTCTCTGTTAGGATCCTGTTAAAAAGATTTCCTAGACCATTACCTTCTGTTTCTAGGTGCACCTCTACACCCATTTTCCTTAGATTAAGCCTTCTGATGGTGTCTTCCAAGTGTTGGATAGATCTATCATATTTCTTGGACTTGTCTTGGATGCTTGTATGGTCTTTCTCTATAATATCTAGGCTGTATTCAATCCCTAAGAGAAATTCACTACTGAACACATTCTATGAAACCATCATAACCCTCATCCCAAAACCAGGCCCAGACTCATCAAAGAAAGAGAACTATGGATCCATTTCTTTGATGAACATTGATGCAAAACTTCTCAACAAAATTTTGGCCAATCGACTTCAACAATTCATCCAAAAAATCATACACCCAGATCAAGCATGATTCATTTCAGTGATGCAAAGCTGGGTCAATATAGGCAAATCAATTAATATTATTCATCATATCAACAGGAGCAAGGATAAGAACCACATGGTTATCTCAATAGATGCAGAGAAAGCATTCGACAAGATCCAACACCCCTTTATGATGAAGGTTTCGGAAAAATTAGGAATCCATGAAATATTCTTCAATACAATAAAGGCTGTATATGACAAACCTACAGCCAGCATTATATTTAATGGTGAAAAACTAAAGCCATTTCCTCTTAACTCAGAAACAAGACAAGGATGTCCACTCTCTCCACTTCTCTTCAATCTAGTATTAGAATGCCTAGCTACAGCAATAAGACAAGAAGCAACCATGAAGGGGATCCAAATAGGGAAAAAATAAAACTCTCCATTTTTGCAGATGACATGATCTTGTATTGAAATAATCCCATAGACTCCACTCCCAAAATACTCATGGTGATTCAAAACTTTGGCAAAGTAGCAGGGTAAAAAATTAACCCTCAAAAATCTATGGCTTTTCTGTATGCCAACAATGAGAAAAGTGTGGCTGAAATTAGGAAAGTAACTCCATTTGTAATAGCCCCTCAAAAAATAAAATACTTAGGAATCAACTTAACCACAGAAGTGAAGGACCTCTATGATGAAAACTTTAAAATCTTGAAAAAGGAAATCAAAACAGAACTTAGAAAATGGCAAAACCTCCCATGCTCCTGGATTTGAAAGAAAAACATCGTGAAAATGGCAATATTTCCTAAGGCTATCTACAAGTTCAATGCGATAACTATCAAAATTCCAACTTCATTCTTCAAGGAAATCAAGAGGCAATCCAAAAATTTATATGGAACAAAAAAAGACCCCGAAAAGCAAAACGCTCCTCAACGGAAAGAACACTGTTGGTGGAATATCAATACCAAATTTCTAACTCTACTATAAAGCCATAGTAATCAAAACAGCTGGGTACTGGCATAAGAACAGACCTCAGGACCAATGGGATAGAATTGAAAACCCAGAAATGAACCTACAGACCTATAGCCAACTAATCTTTGATAAGGGAGCTAAAATAATAGAATGGAAGAAAGACAGCATCTTCAGTAAATGGTGCTGGCAAAATTGGTTAACTACTTGTAGAAAACGAAAGCCAGATCCTTATATATCACCCTGCACCAGAATCAACTCCTAGTGGATCAAAGACCTCGAAGACAAAGCAGACACTCTGAACACATTACAGGTTGGAATAGGAGAAACCCTATGTCTCCTAGGCTCAGGCCGAAATTTTCTTAATAGAGACCCAGAAACACAACAAATCAAAGAAAAGTTGGACAAATGTGATTGCATGAAGTTGCAGAGCTTCTGCATGGCAAAGGACATAGCTAGCAAGATCAACAGAAAGCCGATTGATTGGGAGATGATCTTCACTAGCCATACAACGGACAAGGGTCTCATATCTAAAATATACTTGGAACACAAAAAATTAAATCCCTCAACAACAAATCCTCAAAGAAACAACTGCCCAATAAATAAGTGGGGTAAAGACTTGAAGAGAAACTTCTCTGTAGAAGAAGGAAGGATGGCCAATAAACACATGAAGAAATGCTCAACCTCCCTAGCCATAAAAGAAATAAAAATCAAACCAACATTGAGATACCACCTCACCCCAGTTAGAATGGCTATAATCAAGAACTCTAACAACAACAGATGCTGGAAAGGATGTGGACAGAAGGGAACCTTACTTCATTGTTAGTGGGAGTGTCAACTTGTTCAACCACTTTGAAAAGCAGTATGGAAGTTCCTGAAAAGACTTCACATAGAACTCCCCTATAACCCAGCAATCCCACTTTTGGGCATTTACCCAAATGTTTACAAACAAGACCACACTAAAGCTACCAGCACAACCATGTTTATTGCAGCATTATTTACCATAGCTAAGATATGGAACCAACCCAGATGCCTCTCAGTAGATTAATGGATCAAGAAAATGTGATATATATACACAATCGAATTCTATGCCTCCATCAAAATGAATGACATTTCCCCATTTGTTAGGAAATGGAAAGTCTTGGAAAAAAATTATATTAAGTGAAGTAAGCTAAGCCCAAAGAAACATAGGTCCCATGGTTTCCCTTATTTGCAATATCTAGTACATGTATGAGTAAAGCAGAAAAGGTCCGATAATGTGATGTTAGGAAAATGAACCCTTAGATATGTATTTAAATGTTTTTTCTTTCATGCATTTGTTTCTAATGCATTAATAAGATTATTTCTTTGTTGCTTTGTATGACCCTCCCACACAGTATAACCCCTGCTTTCACTCTCTTTGTTGTCGGTATAATTTTTGGAGGAGATGGGGAAAAACCAGCCGTTTAAGGATACAGGTGGACCCGTTGCAACTATGACAAGTACAAGTTGTCATGTCGAAAACGCACTCTACCACTTTGGTGCAGGCGGGGGATTGGGGGGGGGGGAGGCTGTGAAGGGATGTGAAGTGTAAACAAAGGAGGAGGCTTTAATGCTTGATAAGAAATGTACTCATTATCTTGCCCGTGTAATTGTAACCCCTCTGTAGATTATGTTGACAAAAAATAAAAATTATAATTAAAAAAAGAAAAAGTAGTCATGACTTTTAATAAATTGAATTTCGAGTTCCCTACAAAGCAATGATTTAGGTTTACTAATCTAGTATTTCTAGTAAGTTTAGAGAACATGATTGGCATAAAAATCAGCTAAATGTACATCTTCTTTCTTGAATGGGTGATGTTTGAAACATTTTCTTTTACCCAAATGAATACTTATATTTACTTTTCAAAGTAAATGCAATTGTATCTCCTTTTATCTCCCTGCAATTAAATGTATTACTATATTCAGGTATTTAAAAGCTAAATTTTCTATGTTTGTTATGTAACCCTACATATTCAGAATGACATGCTTTTTCTATTCGTAAATGTCTAACCTCTGGAATTTTTGCATCAGTAACATAAATTATCTAATAAAGTTGTTGTGAAGGCTCCAGTAAACAGTGTGGTCAAAAACATTTCCTGAATTGTAAATTTTAAATCTAATCCTTTTTTGGTTTTGATTATGTCATTCATTGTCTCTTCAAAGCAATTAAACTAAAATAAATACTACTTTTTAAACCTTTAGCTCACATTGTAAATAATATAAACATAGTTCACACAGAGTCTAATTATTTCAATCTCACCATATTTGATGATCTTCATGTGAAGATTATGGAGAGTAGAAGGTCCTTATACTCAAAAATATTTTTGTTTAACTTAAATCAAATCATTTATCTGGATTTCTAATTTGGAGGTTAATCACATAGAAACAGGAAAATAATAAGAAAAATGATTACTTTGGGAGCATTTTCTTCTTAAAATTATGCAGCAAAAACATCTTAAAATATCTTAAATATATATTAAATATATTATATGTGTTAAATATATTTTTATAAGATGTTTTAATCCTTAGGTAAAGTGCATTATTCTTTAATATAAAGTTTATCTCAAAATAGAAATTCTGCAACTAATCTAATATACGTTTTCATGAACAAAATGCTGTGACTTCTAGTTTTGTTATATAATTTTAAGTATATTTTTAGTTCTGACATGATTCCTATTTACACTTAATACTAACTTCTGTAAGCATACAAATCATGCCTGTACACACTAACTTATGTAAGATAATATTTTAAAAAATCATCTTTTTCCTGTCTCCAAAAGGGAAGGGTGAGGTGCTGAAATATATTAAATAAAAGCATTCTAAAAGAGATTCTTTATGAAATGGAAATTTGTAACGTGAGGATGGGATCATGAGCTCGTTCTACTTGGCTAACAGGAATTCTCATTTCTACAGTAACTTCTAACCAATTAGTCACACACGGTAATCCACAAAATTTGAAGTTCATATGAAGGAATTACATTCCTAAAAGATTTGACAACCCTGCTCAAAAGTTCGGTCTCATCACTAGTTCTTTGTATTTGCTGGCTGATATAATTCTCTATCATATATTTCATGTTATTAAGCATATTAATATTAATAATTCAGCTGTACATACATAGTAGGAGACTCCTGAAATCACAGTTATTGCTGGGTAATATGCAAGAGAGAGGAAAAAGATTATATTAATCTCCAATTCCTCTCTTTGGCCTTCAATATACCAATTAATTCTCAAAGCAATCATTTAAGATGTTAGTTTATTTTTCTCTTTTTAAGTACAGATTAAGCAAATGTTTTTCTCAGTAAAAAGGGATGAATGGTATCAGAGCTCTGATATGAGCACCTTCTCTTTAACAAGTAATGCTCTATGGGCTATAAATATGGAAGCCATACTAAAATTTTCTCTCTACACACACAGACACAGACACACACACACACACACACACACACACACAAACACACACACACCCAGCTGCCACCAAGACACATCAGAGATCAGTTCAGTTCCTTTGTAAAGATAGTTGATTGATATTTGTTCCATTGGTTTTTCTTTTCTTGAAGATCTTGCCTGGACCTAAACGTTTCTCTGAAATCAAGTCGCTTGCTCTTAGTATACTGTTTCTATATATTCATAGTTTGTTCCTGGCTGCTTCAGGCCAATTAACAGTATCCTGAATACAGTATCTTCAAACTTGACATTCAAGTCAAACTCCATGAATTCATCCTACTATTCCAAAATACTAAAATTTATTGGATCTACAAACCAAAATATAGCCACCTTGTTATATTATTAAGAATTGACATCATGAAAGTAGAAGAATATTGATCAGGAACTGAGGTAAGAGAAGAGGAGTATGAGGGAAAATGTAGAACACTGGATGTGTTTTAGAGATACAAATCATCTTCTGTAGACTCATTTATTATAAACTTGTGATCTTATAGTGAAGTTTCAATCTACATATACAGTTTTCCTGTTGCTTTGCTTACTTGTCACATCTGATCACAAATTCTCTTATGAATTGCTATAGTATCTTCGAATGCAAATATTTATCATATTAAGGAAAGACAGTCTGTTTCTACATCTGTCTTTCTAAGTGAAAAATCCTTATTTTTTGTTTCTCTACTGAAAAAATGTATTCCTGGAAACAGGATATTGACAACAAATCTGGTGGTAATTTTCACTTTTTAAGTTTGAAATGTAATATAAACTTTGTTGTGACTAGTCATTTTTTAAAAAATCAGTGATATTCATGAACACTAAGATTTTTGGTGCCTTTAAGTAAATTGAGACTTGATGTGGTATGGTAGTTCTTGTTTCTAATTGACTCAACAATTAGATGACTCATGTATAAACATGTGCATTGCACTGTTTTATTTTTATTTTTTATTTTTAACTTTAATTTTTATTTTTTGTGAACATACTGTACAGAGGGGTTACAATTACATGGGCAAGATAATGAGTACATTTCTTATCAAGTATTGCAGCCTACTCCTTTGTTTACCCTTCACATCCCTTCCCAGACTCCCCCCTCATCCCCCACCCAATTCTCTCCCCACCTCCCGCACCAAAGTTGTAAAGTTCGTTTTCGACATGACAACTTGTACTTCTCATTGTTGCAACGGATCCACCTGTATCCTTAAACGACTTGTTTTTCCCCATCTCTTCCACAAATTTTATTTTTATTTTTATATATAAAATAGTCCCCAAGGTTTTACTTTAAAGTGATTGGGGGGGGCTAGTATTCATGTTCCATACTTTATATTTATTTCAGTAAAAGTACTAGAAATACTTGATGTGTACTGGAGCAATATAAAAGGTGAGAACATATTTCTAAAAAGAATGAATTTATTGATTAAAACAGAAAAGGGTAAAATTGTCAGGTTTTTTGCTTGAGACTGCATAAATTTCATATGAATGTAGCTTAAGACGAGACTCAGAGGAAAATTCATATTAATATTACTTTTTCTGCTTGATTTAAACCTATACTAGTTATTGCAATAAGGGAAATGGTATTTTCACAATAAAAATCTATAAGGAAAAAATATTACTGAGATTTATATCACATCATAAGCAGTATAGTTATTTTAAGGAATTGGTCATTCAAAGCCCTAGATACTTAATGGATGAAGAATAGAATTGAAAATAGCAGAGAAAAACAATTCAACATGCAGATATTATGATTTTATATTAATATGAAAGACATGGAGCTTTTGCCTTTCTGAAGAAGATAGTTTAGCCAGCAATATCAATGTAAGGCATCAGTTGTAATGAGTCTAAAGTCTTTTCCTCCAAGATATCCAAGAGTACTATATTCATCCTCTGAAGAGTAATGAAGTAATTATTTTAATTAGCTTTGCTTAATATTAATTTACTTGTAGTAAATACGCTAAAGTGTCTGCTATCTTTCTTTCCATGTAATAAAATACATTTAATATTATTACTGTCTCTTCATACAAGCCTGAAATCACTATATCAAATTAACATAAACAAAAAAACAAAAATAACCTGATACCACCATCATGAATCCTAAATTATGTGGAAAAAATCAACAATGAATAAAATAAATCTGAGGAAGAGGAAAACCAATGGCACAATAACAACAGAAAATTACCCTAGCTCTCTCTAATGAAACAGATCTTTAGAGTCCTACAGGGTACTCCACTTCTAGAGGGTCACACCAAGTCAACTATAATTACATATAGATATACAATTCAAAAGAATATTTTATATGTCTTCCAAGCAAACAGAAATCTTTGAAAAGGTGCCCAGCCAGGCAGGTGCCTGCTGTGAAGGTGGTGGCCAACATATTCAAAATACAGTTGCAGTGTGGAAATAAATGGTCTACATGGGAAAAAAGGAGGAACAGAAGTGTACAACGGAGACAGCCAAATCTATACTCAGAGACAATTGAAGATATCACTGTACAACCCGAAATGTAACTGGAACCACAAGTATTAACATCACAACATCTTCCCACAATTGATTTCTACTCCTACACTTAATGGTCTAGACAAAAAACTAATTCCAGAAAAACAAACAAAACAGAAGATCAAACCAACACCTAGCAATTCAACCAAGAACATAAAGAGTCATCTGTTAAGATCATAGATGCCCCAAAAGAAATCCCCCGAGTGAACAAAACAAATCAGAAAAATACAAGAAAAGGATGTCAAAGTAGTATAATTCACACAGTAAATAACCACGCATTAGAACAGACAATTAAGGATGTAGAAGACAGTTTTCAAAATTCATTACAAATACTGCTGAAAAATGTGATTAATGAAAAGATACAAAACCTCTACAAGGAAATTTGTGAACAAGATAAGACCAACTATAGATTAGCTAACTCATGGAGACTACAAACCGAAATAAATTCTGAAAATGCAAGGGAGTACAAGGAAAAAATGGATGCCTAGTTAAAAGTTATAAGAGAAGACACAGCTATAAAAACAACCCTTCCAACCGCGCCCCACCCCCCGCCCAAAGAAAAGATGTAAGGAAAGTCCATACCAGACCTAAAACAAAGCTTTAATAAAGAGATAGAAGCCATAAAAATGACGAATTAGAAGGCAGGGAAATCAAAAAACAAAGTAGAATATAACCACAGCAAACAGATGACATAGAAGATAATCTCAGGGGTCAAAGACCTAATAGGAAAGAGGAAGTAATAATTTAGAACAAATCCAAAGAATAAGAAATGATCTTGCAATAGAAAGCCCACCGATTGGGAGAAGATCTTTACTAGCCATACAACGGACAAGGGTCTCATATCTAAAATATACTTGGAACTCAAAAAATTAAACCACCCAACAACAAATCCTCAAAGAATCAACTGCCTAATAAATAAGCGGGCGAAAGACTTAAAGAGAAGCTTCTCTGAAGAAGAAACAAGGATGGCCAATAGACACATGAAGAAATGTTCAACATCCCTAGCCATAAAAGAAATGCAAATAAAAACAACATTGAGATATCACCTCACTCCAGTTAGAACAGCAAAAATCAAGAACTCTAACAACAACAGATGCTGGAGGGTATGTGGACAGAAAGGAACCTTACTTCATTGTTGGTGGGAATGTAAACTTGTTCAACCACTTTGGAAAGCAGTATGGAGGTTCCTCAGAAGACTTCACATAGATCTCCCCTATGATCCAGCAATCCCACTTTTGGGCATTTACCCAAATGTTTACAAACAAGACCACACTAAATCTACCAGCACAACTATGTTTATTGCAGCATTATTTACCATAGCTAAGATATGGAACCAACCCAGATGCCCCTCAGTAGATGAATGGATCAAGAAAATGTGGTATATATACACAATGGAATTCTATGCCTCCATCAGAAAGAATGACATTTCCCCATTTGTTAGGAAATGGAAAGGTTTGGAAAAAATTATATTAAGTGAAGTAAGCCAGGCCCAAAGAAGCATAGGTCCCATGGTTTCCCTTATTTGCAATATCTAGTATAGGTATGAGTCAAGCGGAAAAGGTCAGATAATGTGATGTTAGGAAAATGAACCCTTAAATATGTATTTTAATGTTTTCGTTTCTTTCATGCATGTGTTTCTAACGCATTTATAAGATTATTTCTTTGTTGCTTTGTATGTCCCTCCCCCACAGTGTAACCCCCGCTTTCACTATATTTGATGTCAG
Source organism: Dipodomys merriami (assembly GCF_024711535.1). Taxonomy (NCBI): domain Eukaryota; kingdom Metazoa; phylum Chordata; class Mammalia; order Rodentia; family Heteromyidae; genus Dipodomys; species Dipodomys merriami. The sequence continues at coordinate 3,517,894 of NW_027202360.1, read as the reverse complement.
TATAACATGTGGAGGAGATGGGGACAAACAAGTCGTTTAAGGATTCAGGTAGACCTGTTGCAACAATGAGAAGTACAAAATGTCATGTCAAAACCAGCTTTACAATGTCGGTGTGGGGGGGGAGGGGGGTATAATTGGGTGGGGGGAGGGGGGTAAAATTGGGTGGGGGGAGGGGGGAGGCGGGGAAGGGAAGTGAAGGGTAAACAAAGGAGGAGGCTGCAATGCTTGGTAAGAAATGTATGCATTATCCTGCCCATGTAATTGTAGCCCCCCTGTACAGTATGTTCTCAAATAAAATAAAATACAATTAAAAAAAAAAAAAAAAAAGAAATGATCTTGCCAGAACTTCAAGACTGAGAAGATCAAATTTAGGGAAGATTGGTATCAAGAAGAGCAGGACACTAAATTGATGGGAGACATATTACAGAATTCTAGCAAAGAACATTGCAAACATCCAAAGAGATAGATTCATTCAGAGAAGAGAAGCCTTTAGAACACCAAGCAGAGAATTCTAGAAAAGAAAAACACACCACCACATCATAATCCATTAGATGATCATTAGAAATCAAGGAAAGGATTCTTAAAGCTGCCAAAGAGAAAAGATTGATTATTTATAAAGGATATGCATTCAGAATAACTACAGATTTCTTAGTTGATATGGTTAAAAAAAAATAAGAGGCCAGCATGATATATAACAAACATTAAGGGCAAACAACTATGAACCATGAATATGGTCCCAAGCCAAATATTCCTTTACAATTAAAGGATATATAAAAATATTTCATGACAAAGAATACTAGAAACAATGTAGCTCCACCAAATCAGCAGGATGGAAGTTAATCAAAGATATCCTCCACAGAAAAGATCAAGAAGAGCAGGACGTGGTTATATGACATGCTTCCTACCAGAGAACAAGTTAAATATATTCAGTAGATGATTCACAGCTCCTAAGAGCTGCTAAGAGGACTCACCCAAATAGATAAAATAAGAGAAAAAAAATGAGACTACACATAAATTAGCAAAATTGAGACTGTTATATGAGAGTATTTGAAAACCATATGCCAATAAACTGGAGAATCCTGGAGAAATTTATGCTTTCCTGTACTCTAACTGAACCAAGAAGTGATACATAAGAAGTAATGAAAATGAAATTTCAATAAACAATTTCTCATAACAGAAAAATGTAGGACTCAATGAATTTATCATGAAATTAAGGCCTGCAAAGAACTTACAATACTCAGATATATCTCTTCAATGGAATAGAAAGGGAAATGGAATTATCAAACATATTCTATGAAGCTGGAATTAGACTCTTCCCCAAATCTGATAAGGACTCATAAAAGAAAGAGAACTATGAACCCAACTCTTTTATAAACATTGATAGAGAACTTCTCAATAAAATTCTCACCAACCAATTTCACAACTAACAAAAAAATCGTATGCTATGATCGAACATTATTCATCCTAGGATACAATTGGATTCAATATACTTGTCAATAAACATAACAGACACCATCAGGAGAAGCAGGGAAAAGAACCACATGATCGTCTATATTGATGTAGAAATAGCTTTTAAAATTATCCAATACTCCTTTATGATTAAAAGGTCTGAGAAGCTAGGAACACATGGAATTGTCCTCAGTATAATAGAGTATGTATATGACTAAGAGATAATAAGCACGCACCTAACAGTGGAGGCATGAAGACATTAAAATCAGGAATGAGCAAAAGATGTCCACTCTCTCTAGTACTGTTCAATATAGTACTGGACTTTCTAGCAAGTGCAATGGGCAAGAGCAAAACAAAAAGAGGATCCAAATAGGGAAGAAGTAAACCTATTCCTTTTCACAGATGAAATGATCTTGTATTTAAAGGACCCCTATAGCTTCTCAGTCAAGTTAGTAAAGGTGATGCTAACCTTCAGCAATGAAGCAGGGTATAAAACCCCCAAGAATCAGTAGTTTTTCTGTGTTTCCAACAATGGGAAGATCCAGGCTGAAATCCAAAAAACAAACACATATGTATTAGCCTCAAAATCAAATCAAATTTAAGCAAAAGAAAATAACAACAAAACTAGGAATTAATTAATTTAATTAAAAATGTGAAGGACCTCTACAGTGAAAACTTTAAAAATCTAAAAATGAAAAATTGAGGGAGATTCAAGGAAATGGAAAATATTTCAATCCTCCTAGTTGGAAGAATTAACATTGTGAAATTTGCAATGCTGTCCCCAAACAATTGGCAATGCAATACCCATCAAAATCCCAACAATATTCTTCAATGCAGTAGAGAAAGTAATCCAAATTTAATATGGAATTGCAAATTTTCAGTTGATACAAAAGGCTTAGAAATGAACTCATGGGCATATAATCATGTTACACACACACACAATGGAACTCTATTCACCCATCAGAAAGGATGACTTTTCACCAGTCTTAAGGACAATGAAAAGCTTGGGAAAATTATAATAAGAGAAAGGAATGCACACTCAGAGCAATATAGGTTTCATAGATTCAATCATTTATGGTAGCTCAAAAGTGCCTATATATCTACAAGTAAACAAGATAGATTCTACCTTGTCCCAGTTAAATGGCCATTATCAAGAAAATTAACAATAGCAAATGCTGACGTGGATGTAGCCAAATGGGAACTCTATTACACTGTTGGTGGGAAATTACACATGTTCAACCCCTCTGGAATGCAGTATGCAGATTCCTCAATATTCTAAATATAGAACTCCCTTAAGACCCAGTAATTACCCACATGGACAGTAATCCAATAAATAAAAACTAACTCACATTAAATATACCAGCAAAACCATGTTCAGGGCCCAGAACCAGAGTTCAAGGACTGGAAAAAAAGTTACCACTGCTGGTATTTGTTTCCACAAATATGAACCTTTTGACAAAAGATACCTAATCATTCTATTTTCAGCAGCTAGGACAGGTGGACCCATTGCAACAATGAGATATAGAAGATGTTAAGTAGAAAAACAAAATTTACAAATTTGGCTCCAGGTGGGGGGGAGGGTCAAGAGGGGGAGATGGGAAGGGATAGTAAGGGGAAACAAAGGAGGAGGTAACAATGCTTGATAAGAAATGTACTCATTACCTTACCCATGTAATTGTAACCCCTCTGTATGGTATTTTCCCAAAAATCACCTTAAAACATACTAAGGATATTTGTAAAGTACATAATGAAGGAAGAATTTTCATCCTTTACAAAAATCTATGCTAAACTATTGATATTTTACTCTACTTTTCCTTAAACCAGTTTGATTTAGTTTAATATTTGCCACGCCAAGGTTCTCTATATTTTACTGGAGATTTAATTTTTCATGTATGTATTTATATGTATATGTATATTTACCTGTATCTGTATATGTATCTATCTATGTATGTTCCAATATGGATCATCAGACTTGAAACTTTTTTTGCTGTGCAGCAATTAATGTAGTTGGCTCATTCTGTAACAATATCTCTGCTCATTCTCATCATTCCTTTATTTCACACACCATCAGCCTTCTAAAATCAGCTTCATTTCCTGGAGAATATTACCAATCAGTCCAACCAATATTCACCCAGAGGGTTTTTAATAAAGCAAGCCTTAGGAAGGAAATTAACGAGAAGTGACAGAGAATTTCTACAGAGACCTGACATCTTTCACATTTCTGCCTTCTTCCTCATATTTAAGAAAGCATTGACTAACATTATGAATATACTTCATTTATAACTTGGGATCAGTGCTTTTTTTCCAAACTGAAACCTTCTTTTCCATGATTTTTGACATAAACGTTTGGGAGATTCTTTTGATTGTGATGGGTTTCCATCCAAAACAAAGCCATGTATATAAAGAAAGCCAACGTTTTCAACTCAGAGTACTAAAAAAAAAAAGAGGGAGAAAATTAAGGTTAGCTATATATGTTAAGCACAGATATAGGTAATATCAAGATATTTTGAAATTGTATACTTTTACGGAATAAAGTGACTCAAAGCTATAATATTATCTACTTGGAAAACAGATATTAGAGAATTCCAGTTCCAGGCAAGCCCAGACACAAAAAGAAGTTTCAGAAACTCTAACCATTTGCTGGGTGCAATGTTTTATGCTTGTGTTAGGAGGACTACAGTTCAAAAGGCCAAGGCATAGTGATACTACCTCAAAATAAACAATCCAATTATAATCTGCAAGTTTGGTAGTAATAGAGATGCTTTTTCACAAGTACAGGTTTTTGGGTTCAATCCTCCAGTACTGCTAGGAATTTAGTGTGTGCCAGGGTAAGAATTTGGCATGTCTAAGGTCAAGACTTCATACTCATTTTACAAGCTCTAAAGAAACCTGTACCTCTTTTGCTATTTTTTAAAAGTATAACCATAACTTCCATGTCCAAAACAATTTCCTATGATATTTTCTTCTATCCATTAAGTAATATATTATGTGTTGGTTACTGTCCCACTGAAATCATGCTAGAGAACAAAAACCCATTGTCTTAGAAAGTGACTGCCTATGGAAACAGAATCTCAAAGGTAGCAAGTAAGTTGAAGACTCCTACAAGAGAAGCAAAAGTGTTGGGTCTTCGTCTGTCCTGCAGAAGACGGACGGGTTGAGAGGAAAGGTAAGTGCACGACTCACCCATTCCCTAGCCTCTCTTAGCCTCGGAGACAGACACAGCAGGGAGTCAAATCAAGCAAGAATTTGTTTATTACCACACAGCAAGCAAAAAAACAATGCAGCATGGAAAGGGAAGAAAAGGAACCAACCCATCATTGTAGAGTTCACCCTATCATGCGTGGTGCTATTGTTGATTTCTCCATTGCCATTGCTGATCACTGCCCAGGTTACCTGTTGAGGTTGATGTGGATTCCATAGGGACATTGCTGGGACTGGGAGTGTCAAGACAGGCAACAGCTGCAGTATCACTATCTGCAATTGTTAGCTAACATAAGAGTTTCTCCAGGGCTGGTTGCCATTGGGGATGGTTAGTAGTTATCTTTTTAGTTTTCCCTGTTTTAAACACAAGCCACGGCCACCAGAGCCGTATTCTTTCCTTGTTGTTTAGTTTATCCTTGGGCATCCTTGTGTATAGAGATAATGGGTAAAAACTTAAGGTTCCTGGCTGGGATCCAAATGGGGGCTGTGTCCTTTATGGGACAAATGCATCCAAATCCCTTGCCCATGGTAACTAGCGGGTCAGGTCCTCTTCATTGTTGTGTCAGAGGGTCCTTCCACCTGACTTTCACTTGGGGCTTAGGGGTTAATTGTCCCCAGTGCTTCTGAAATCTGGATTCAGTTGCATCTTTGAAAAATTTAAAAATGTTAACGGTAAATAAAGCTATCTGTAACTGTATATGGGTGATAACTCCCCCTTTTTGTTTAATAATTGTTCCTTAAGACATTGGTGTTTTCTTTCTATAATTGATTGGTCTGGGTGATTATAGGGAATTCCTGTAGTATGATTAATATGCAATCTGTCCTGTAGTATGATTAATATGCAATCTGTAAAAAAACTGACATTGCTATACAAACAAAACAGGGTTCATTATCGGTTTAAATTTGTGGTTATAGACCCAAGGTGGCAAAGCATTGAAGAAAATGTGTTTGTGAATGTTTAGTGTTTTTCTCCTCTATGTGTGTGGCCCAACATGTTCATGAATAGGTATTTATAGAAACAAAAATATATTTAAGCTTACCAAAGCCTGAGAAATGAGTAACATCAGTTTGCCAGAGGATGTTGTGGTTGAGGCCTCTGGGATTTAATCCTGGTGGTTGTAAAGGGAGTACTTTTAAGAAGGGCTGGTATGTTTTGCAGGTATGTCCTATCCTTTTGAGGTCCTTTACAGGAAACTGAGGGAATTTATGTTGAAAACCTCTCCAATTGATGTGGATTAAATCATGTAAATGGGTGGCGCCTTGTAACGTTAATATTTGTGGGCCAGTAGCTAACTGGTCTGCCCAATTATTGCCCATGGATAAAAATCCAGGAAGTTTTGAATGCCCTCTCAATGTTGAATATGAATAGGGTCTCCCCATCCTTCTAATAGGCCCTTAAAGGTAACCATAAGGGGGAAAATAGAGTTTCCATCCAGCTTAATATGTTCCTGCGGAATATGAGGGAGCAAGTTAATTACATATAGGCCATCAGAATAGAAATTAAAGGGTTTTTGAATATCCTGAAGGGCCATTATTACAGTGAACATTTCTTTATATTGTGCCGACCCTTGACAAGGTTGAAATCTTTGTTGGCTGGGGGTCTTTTGTTGCACATCAAAGGCTGCATAGGCAGAGCCGGCTTTACCTCTGTCAGTAAAAACATGACGGGTGCCAGGAATAGGTGTAGGAGAAAATAGAGAAGGCATTTTGAGGGGAACTCACCATAACATGACGGTCCATTTGGATGGCCTGTAATGGCAGTCAATATGGCTTAGAAAGCCCTCTAGGGAGAGAGCAAGATGAGCATTAGCTCGAGTGAGCCCTCAACGTCTGTCATCTGAAAAAGAAAAACAATGGAGTGATGGTCAAGGCCATATTTCCTTTGGGCTTGGGTCCTTCCCTTGATGATAGCATCGGTAATTTGTTCTGCCTGAGAGTATAACCAAAGTGTGTCCCCCAGGGGAGTTTGAACCCACTCTAATGGCTCCCCCCTTTGAGTTAAAACTGCAGGAATCAATGTGTCACCCACAAGCAACCAGAGGGAAATGGGCTCAAGAATAGAATACCTCTTCAAGGAAACTTCATCCATGTATTTTTGAAACTGTAAAAATATTCTTGGGGCGTCATGTCTTTTAGTAAGGCAAATAAGGGCACAAGACAATATTTAGAGATGGGAACCCATGGCAACAGCTAGTTGATTTCCCCTAAAAGACTTTGAAGTTGGGTTAGGGTCAGAGAGGCTGGAATATCCAGCAAAGATTTATGGGGGCAGACTTAAGACAAGATAATGTGGGATCCAAGCACCTTAAAAGGAGGTACTTTTGAATTTTATTGAGGGCTATAGTAAAACCTCCTTTTTTAATATGACAAGAACCTAGGCCACAAGGCCCTCCAGGTGGCCCGGGTCTTGGTGCCCCAGAATTATATCATCCATGTAGGCATAGGCAAGGGAGGTATCTGAACCCAGCACAGTTCCTAAAAGTGTGGCTAAGTAATGTTGGAAAAAGGGTGGGCTATTGTCCATTCCCTGTTGCAACACCGTCCATTTGAAACTCCAATCAGGCTGGAAAAAATTAAGAGAAGGGATGAAGAAGGCAAACTTCTCTCAGTCCTCCAGATGCAGTGGGATAGAGAAAAAAACCATCTTTAACATCAATCACAACCAAGGCATATTCTGAAGGTATAGTAGGAATCCATGGCATAGCCTTTAGGAGCGTTCCTACTAGCTCCATCTTTTCATTTACCTTACATAGATCTTGGAGCATGTGCCAGGCCCTGGATGCTTTTTGGATAACAAATACGGGTGTTCCAAGGACTCATAGAAGGGTGTATGTGCCCAAGGTTTATCCGTTCCTCCACCAAAAGTTGGAGGGCCACAAGTTTAGGTTTTGTCAATGGCCACTGCTCCACCCAAATAGGGATTCCCGTCTTCCACCTGACGGGAGGTATTTGTGGGCAGTGGCCTTTAGGATTGGGGGTGCACCCAAGTGGATACCATATGTTCCTCTCTATAATTATGAAAGTTAAAAAATCTTTTTCCTTAAGTCCCTCTAGATCCCATTTAAACCTTTGTGCTTCTTCTCCATCCAGGATATCATCATAGAATGCTCGATTGTCTGTAGTGACCATAACATCCATTTGTCCTAGCATGTCTTGCCCTAGTAAATTGGTGGTGAGGTTTTTTTTTTTTTTGCTACTAAAGTGCATATCTTTCCCTGCTTTCTATCTGGGCTAGTCCATTTCATAAGGGCAACCATCTCTTTGGACTAGGAGTTTTCCCCTACCCCCAATATTGTGGACCCGGGTGCAAGCTTCCACTCCAAGGGCACTTCCTCCTCCCTGAGTACAGTTCTGTCTGCTCCCGTGTCAATTAGGCAGTGAATCCACTTCCTGCCTATAAAAATACTCAGTTTAGGGCTGAGTCTTTTTACCAGTGGGACAGTCCAACGGGCCTGGGTTGTCTTGCCATGAGACTGCCAGGGCTTTAGATGAGAGGGGGTTCCTCCTTGACTTAACGGGGCTGGAAGATGCCCCTCCTCTAGTTTAAAGCATCCCATCTAAATCATATTTGGATCGACAATCCTTTTTCCCATGGTACCCATTCCTGCACCTGGGGCAGGGTGTAGGGGGCAGTTTGGACCCCCTGGGCTGGGTGTTGAGGAATTGTTGTGAACAGTCCCTCTTAAAGTGCCCCTCTTGCCCACATTTAAAACAAGTCCAATTACCCAATGGCCTTGGGGTTCCTTGGCCCAGGGCTGCCAGTGCCTGTGTGATATCCTCAGTCATAACAGATATCTGAGCCTGTAAAACTAAAACTAGTGATTGGGACTGGTACTGTTGCATTCCCACATCTTTTTTTTAATTTAATTTTATTTTATTTGTGAACATACTGTACAGAGGGGTTACAATTGCATGGGCAGGATAATGCGTATATTTCTTACCAAGCACTGCAGCCTCCTCCTTTGTTTACCCTTCACATCACTTCCCAGCCTCCCCCCTCCCCCCTCCATCGCAGTCCTTCTCCTTTCCCCCTTCCCCTCCGCCCCCGCACCGACGTTGTAAAGCTCATTTTGGACATGACAGCTTGTTCTTCTCATTGTTGCAACAGGTCTACCTGTATCTTTAAACAACTGGTTTTTTCCCATCTCCTCCACAAGTTATACTGACATCAAATATAGTGAAAGCAGGGGTTATAGTGTGGGGGAGGGACATACAAAGCAACAAAGAGATAATCTTATAAATGCATTAGAAACACATGTGTGAAAAAAAAACATTAAAATACATATCTAAGGGTTCAATTTCCTGACATCACAATATCTGACCTTTTCTGCTTGACTCATACATATACTAGATATTGCAAATAAGGGAAACCATGGGACCTATGTTTCTTTGGGCCTGGCTTACTTCACTTAATGTAATTTTCCAGGGTTTTCCATTTCCTAACAAATGGGGCAATGTCATTCTTTCTGATGGAGGCATAGAATCCCACTGTGTATATATACCACATTTTCTTGATCCATTCATCTACTGAGGGTCATCGGGGTTGGTTCCATATCTTAACTATGGTAAATAATGCTGCAACAAACATAGTTGTGATGGTAGCTTTAGTGTGGTCTTGTTTGTAAACATTTGGGGAAATGCCCAAAAGTGGGATTGCCGGGTCATAGGGGAGTTCTATGTGAAATCTTTTGAGGAACCTCCATACTGCTTTCCAAAGTGGTTGAACAAGATTACATTCCCACCAACAATGAAGTAAAGTTCCTTTCTGTCCACATCCCCTCCAGCATCTGTTGTTGTTAGAGTTCTGGATTTTTGCCGTTCTAACTGCAGTGAGGTGATATCTCAATGTTGTTTTTATTTGCATTTCTTTTAGGGCTAGGGATGTTGAACATTTCTTCATGTGTCTATTGGCCATCCTTCTTTCTTCGTCAGAGAAATTTCTCTTTAAGTCTTTCCCCACTTATTTATTGGGCAGTTGTTTCTTTGAGGATTTGTTGTTGGGGGGTTGAATTTTTTGAGTTCCAAGTATATTTTAGGTATGAGACCCTTGTCCGTTGTATGGCTACTAAAGATCTTCTCCCAATCCATAGGCTTTCTATTGATCTTGCTAGCTATGTCCTTTGCCATGCAGAATCTCTGCAACTTTATGCAATCCCATTTTTCCAACCTTTCTTTGATTTGTTGTGTTTCCGGGTCTCTATTCAGAAAATTTCGGCCTGAGCCTAGGAGACATAGGGTTTCTCCTATTCCATCCTGTAATGTTTTCAGAGTGTCTGCTTTGAGTTCAAGGTCTTTGATCCATTTGGAGTTGATTCTGGTGCAGGCTGATATATAAGGATCTAGGTTTAGTTTTCTACATGTAGTTAACCAATTTTGCCAGCACCATTTACTGAAGAGGCTGTCTTTCTTCCATTCTATTGTTTTAGCTTCCTTATCTAAGATTAGATGGCTATAGGTCTGTAGGTTCATTTCTGGCTTTTCAATTCTATTCGATTGGTCCTGAGGTCTGTTCTTATGCCAATACCAAGCTGTTTTGATTACTATGGCTTTATAGTTGAGTTTGAAATTTGGTATTGATATTCCTCCAGCAGTGTTCTTTCTGTTGAGGAGCGTTTTTGCTATTCGGGGTATTTTTTTGTTCCATAAGAATTTTTGGATTGCCTCTTCTATTTCCTTGATGAATGAGGTTGGAATTTTGATAGGTATTGCATTGAATTTGTAGATAGCCTTGGGAAGTATTGCCATTTTCACGATGTTAATCTTTCCAATCCAGGAGAATGGGAAGTTTTGCCATTTTTTAAGTTCTGTGTTGATTTCCTTTTTCAAGATTTTAAAGTTTTCATCATAGAGGTCCTTCACTTCTTTGGTTAAGTTAATTCCTAGGTATTTTTTTTTGTGGGGATATTACAAATGGAGTTGCTTTCCTAATTTCAGCCACACTTTTCTCATTGTTGGCATACAGAAAAGCCATTGATATTTGGGGATTAATTTTATAACCTGCTACTTTGCCAAAGTTTTGAATCAGCTTGAGTAATTTGGGAGTGGAGTCTACGGGATTCTTTAAATACAAGATCATGTCATCTGCAAAGAGAGAGAGTTTTATTTCTTCTTAACCTATTTGGACCCCCTTTATGTCTGCATCTTGTCTTATTGCTGTAGCTACGCATTCTAATACTAGATTGAAGAGAAGTGGAGAGAGTGGGCATCCTTGTCTTGTTGCTGAGTTAAGAGGAAATGGCTTTAGTTTTTCACCATTGAGTATAATGCTGGCTGTAGGTTTGTCATATACAGCCTTTATTGTATTGAGGAATGTTCCATGGATTCCTAATTTTTCCAAAACCTTCATCATAGAGGGGTGTTGTATCTTGTCGAATGCTTTTTCTGCATCTATTGAGATAACCATGTGGTTCTTATTCTTGCTCCTGTTGATGTGATAAATAATATTAATTGATTTGTGTATATTGAACCAGCTTTGCATCCCTGAAATTAATCATGTTTGATCATGGTGCATGATTTTTTGGATGAATTGTTGAAGTCGATTGGCCAAAATTTTGTTGAGAAGTTTTGCATCAATATTCATCAAAGAAATGGGTCTATAGTTCTCTTTCTTTGATGAGTCCCTGCCTGGTTTTGGGATGAGGGTTATGATGGCTTCATACAATGTGTTCGGTAGTGAGCTTTCTCTTTCAATTTCATTGAAGAGTTGGAGGAGTATTGGTGTGAGCTCTGCTTTGAAGGCCTTGTAAAATTCCGCTGTAAAAACATCTGGTTCTGGACTTTTCTTAGCTGGGAGGGCTCTTATTGCTGTTTCTATTTCAATGCTTGATATGGGCTGGTTGAGCTGGTTTAACTCCTCTTGGTTTAGTTTTGGCATGTCAATATTTGCTAGGAAAAGGTCCATTTCTGTCAAGTTCTCAAAATTATTAGCATAAAGTTTTGAGAAGTATTCCCTTATAATGTTCTGAATCTTGGTTTTTTCCGTGGTGATGTTTCCATTCTCATCACTGAGTTTATTAATTTGGGTGTGTTCTCTCCTTTTTCTGATAAGATTTGCTAAGGGTCTGTCAATTTTGTTAAGTTTTTCGAAGAACCAACTCTTTGTTTTGTTGATTCTTTCTATAGTTTTTTTGGATTCTAATTCATTTAATTCTGATTTAATTTTGATTATTTCTTTCTGTCTATTGGATTGGGGTTTATCTTGCTGCTCTTTTTCAAGGAGGTTTAGATGTGTCATTAAATTGCTAGTTTCAGATCTCTCCAATTTGTTGATGTAGGAGCTCAGAGCTATAAACTTGCCTCTGAGTACTGCCTTTGCTGTGTCCCAGAGGAGCTGGTAATTTGTGTGTTCATTTTTGTTGAAAAGCATGAACATTTGAATTTCCTTTCTAATCTCTTCCATGACCCACTCTTGATTCAGCAGTGTGTTGTTCAGCCTCCATGTGATACCGGACTTTCTTTGGTGTCTTTTGGTGTTGAGTTCTAATTATATTCCCTTGTGGTCAGAGAGGATGCAAGGTATAACTTCAATGTTTCTGAACTTAGACAAGTTTGCTTTGTGGCCTAAAATGTGGTCTATTTTAGAAAACGTTCCATGTGGTGCTGAGAAAAACGTGTATTCTGATGCTGCTGGGTGAAATGTTCGGCAGATGTCTGCTAAGTCTAGTTGATCTATGCAGCTGTTTAGATCTGCGGTTTCTCTGTTGAGTTTTTGCCAAGTTGATCTATCTAGTGGGGAGAGTGGTGTGTTAAAATCCCCAACAATTAATGTCTTTGGATCTACATGGGATTTGAGGGAAAGTAGTGTTTCTTGGATAAATTTGGGTGCTCCATTGTTTGGCGAATAGATATTCAGAATTGTAATATCCTCCTGAAGGAGAGATCCTTTAATTAGTATGTAGCGACCTTGTTTATCTCTTCTCAGGAATTTTAATATGAAGTCTATTTTATTTGATATTAGGATTGCAACTCCAGCCTGTTTATGGGTGCCGTTTGCTTGGTAGATTTTGTTCCAGCCTTTAACATTGAAAATGTGTTAGTTTTTTCGGGCAAGAAGTGACTCCTGCAGGTAGCATATAGAAGGGTCTTGTTTTTTAATCCATCTAGACAGTCTATGTCGTTTAATTGGAGAGTTCAGTCCGTTAACGATAAGAGATCTGACTGAGAGGTACTTGGGAGTTCCTGCCATGTTATCCACCTTCTTGGGGGCTGCGAAAACTGGGTTCTTCCTATGGTTCTTGGATTCTCAGTTTGGGTACAGTTTCTTGGCCTTTATTGTGGTCTTGTTGGTTTTCTCTGTGTAGGACATCTTTAAGAATCTTTGTAGGGCTGGTTTTGTGGAGATGTATTGTTTCAATTTTTATTTGCTATGGAAGGTTTTTATTTGGCCTTCAGTTATGAAGGAGAGTTTAGCTGGGTACAGTATTATTGGTTGATAGTTGCTTGTTTTTATGGCATGGCATACGTCATTCCAGGCTCTTCTTGCTTTGATTGTCTCTGCTGAGAAATCTGAGGTGATTCTAATTGGTTTCCCTTTATAATGATCAACCTTTTCTCCTTGACAGCTTTAAAGATTTTTTCCTTTGTCTGAGTTGATCCTGTGTGGATTATAATTTGACGGTGGAATGTCCTATTCTGGTCTGGTCTATTTGGAGTTCTAAAAGCTTCTTGTATCTGAATAGGCCTATCTTTTTCTATGTTTGGGAAGTTCTCTGCTAGGATCCTGTTAAACAAATTTCCTAGACCATTAACTTCTGTTTCTAGATGCTCATCTACACCCATTATCCTTAGATTAGGCCTTCTGATGGTGTCTTCCAGGTGTTGGATAGATCTATCATATTTCTTGGGCTTGTCTTGGATGGTTGTATGTTCTTTCTCTATAATATCTAGGCTGTCTTCAATCCCTGAGATTCGATCTTCTGCATGGTCTAACCTGCTGTCAAGACTCTCTACTTTGTTTTTTATCTCTTTTCCTTCTAATTGGTCAGCTTTGATGGCTTCAAGTTCTTTGTTGAAGCTCTATTTTAGGTCTTGTATGAATTTCTTTACTTCCTTAATTTGGTGTTCAGTGTTTGTTCTCAAATCACTTAGTTGAGTGGTTATGGTTTCTTTGGACTCCCATTCCTTCTGTTGGCTTCCATTCAGCATTCCCTTTGTGGTCTCCCTGACTTCCTTCAGCTCTTTGTTAATAGATTCCATGAATGCCTTTAGTGATCTTTGTGTATTCTCTACCTGGTCTCTCAGTTCCTGAATTATTCTTTGATTAGCCTCCTCCCGTTTCTGGGATTCCTGCAGTTCTCTTTCTTCCCGTTTCGTGGAATTCCTGCAGTTCTCTTTGAGTGTTCTCAGCCTGCTCATACCATTCCTCCTTTTCTCTTTGATTATTCTCAAGTTGTTCACGCAAATCCTGTATCAGTTTTTGAGTAGCTTCCTCACGCTTTTGATATTCCTGTATAACCTTTTGGGATGCCTCCTCTCTCTCCCTATCATGCTCATACAGAGTCCTTTGTAAGTTGTCAAACTTCTCATTTATCATGTTTGCCACCAGTGTTTTTAGAGCTATTTGGGAACTCTCCTCTGGGTTATTCATTATCTGATCTGACCCCTGATTATCAAGATTGGGAATTGAGATACCCGGATTTGCCATTTTTCTTGTGTTTTTCCGGCTTACTCTGCCCATTTGAGATGATAATAGCACCAGTTTTGTGCTAGAACACTATTTTAAGGCAACCATCAACCAACGTTTGCATTTATACAGTCAATAGTCTACAGATACAATCTAGTTCAACAGATACATATATTCAACATCAAACAACTATATGTTAATGGACTTCGAACCGCAGAGAAGAATTTGGAAAACCAGAAATTTTTAGGGTTAGGGAGAGATGTGGGTAAAAAATAGGAACAGATTGGTGTGGGGAGGCACAGGGAGAGTTAACTATGTCCTAATCTCAATGCAGGAAATAGGTTGGGTAGGATGCATGTAGAGAGAGAGAGAAAAAGAAGAAAGGGAAAGGGAAATGAAAAGAGACCAGAAAAAAATTAATATTATTATGGAGATTAAAAGACCATCTATTTAGAGAGGAATGTGAGTATATTAATAGAAGTGTAGGGACATAGAGGAGAAGTGAAAAACTTAAGAAAATGCTTAAAATATTATATAGGTATAAAGAGGTAGTACTGCTATTAAGGAATTTAAGTCTTGGAGGTTTTGAATTGAGTAATAAATTTGTGGATTAAGTGTGTACACAATGGGGGATAGGGTCTACTAGTTAACTACAGGTTTATCTGAGGATGTGCAGGACAAGAGTTAAGTCACATAAAGAAGATCAAAAGAGAGGAAAAGGTGAAAAGGATTAGAAAGGGAGAAAAAAAGTTCAGAAGTTCAGTAGAGCTAGACAAAAAAACAAAATGATAGTTAAGAAAGAAAGAAAAAGAGAAAGAAGACAAGAAAAGAAAGGAAAACGCACATTCATGTATTCCTAAAATAAAAATTATAAGAGGGAAAAAACAGTTACTGGAAAACAATTATTTTTCAAAAAAGGCAAAAATTAAAGATTAATAAAATTTTTAGAAAAGGAAAAAAATTATTTATACATAAGGTACCAAACAAAAAAAGAAAAAAAAAAGAGAAAAAAAAAGAAAAGAAGACGAAGAAGAAAAAAAAAAGTTCTTTGATTTTTTTTTTTTGATTTTTTTGGGAGGGGTGGGAAGAATCCTGTATCTCCCTTTTGTGTGTAAACAGCCGCTTGTTGGAGTCTCTGGTCAGCTTGAGGTGCCGTGGCTTGATTGGTTTCTTAAGTCAGTTTCTTCGAACAGTCAGAAAAATGCTCTGCTTTACCCAAGATTTTGAGATACCCCTCCCAGATTAGTTTACTGGGAGGGTGATCTGCTTTGAGAATCACAAAAGAGGGGGATGCAGTGGTGAGGCTAGATTCTGGGTAGATTTGAGGACTTTCAACAATCAGTAGCTTTTTCCTGGGGCTATTTTGTGAAAAAAAAACTCATAGAGCCCAGCCTGGAGCCGTTCTCAGGGTTTCTGTTTTTCAATTGATTGTTGAGGCTGCTAGAGGGAGGGGCAGCCTCTGCCTGTGGTTACCCAGTGAGGAAAGCCACTCCAATGGCTGGTGCCTGAGCTGGGTGACTTTTCCCTGGATGGAGCCGAGTCTGGCAGGTCACTTCGCCGTTAAGTTCTTGTGACCTGCTAAATGACTCATTTTATTCCAAGGCCTGGGTTGGAGCTGGCAGCTCCTACGAGCTTTGTCGGTATCCAAGATGGAGATCACTGGTGCTGGGGGGGGGAGGGGTAGCCTTCCCTCCTCTGCTCCCTGAGAAGGAGTGAGGACGTCGGACTTCTACTCACATCAATTCTTGGATCCTGGGTCGTCTCTTGTCTGCACACTGCAGGATGAAGATGTCCACTCCTTGTTGGTTTTTGCTGGTGTTGAGTAGAATCCGCTCGCCCGCTGCGTCTGGCTCCTTTGTTCCAGACTCTCTGTGTGAGCGCGCAGTTCAATTTGTGAAATTTAAATCAAAACTCCTTTGCTTTTTTTCATCCACTGGGCTGTTAGTACATTTCAAAGTAAGTGGCTTAAAAAACATCAGGAGTATATTATGCATACTCTAGAAGTTTAAACATTGATTATAAAAATGGTAATTCAAAGCAATTCTTTGTCTAATGGGGTCCACTTTCTGGTTCATTATAATCTATTTTCTGGACGTTCACGTGGCAGAGTAATTATATTAGGCTTCTTTTATCAGGATCAATATTGCAGGGTAATGTCTGAAACGTTCATTCTAATGTCACCAGGCAGAGGAATAGAATTTCAACATGCTTATCTGGAAGGAGTTACATCGTCCAATACACTTTGCAACCTTTTTTTAACTCAGTGTGGTGTATCATTTGGATATTATTTCATAGAAAATAATAACAAGGACAATCTTATATCATGTGAATTATGTGAATGATTCTTCTTACAATGAGGATAATTATAGTGTTGGCAAAGTGAAGTATGATTGTTTAGTGACTCTTGAATCACATCATAGGTAACCATGTAAACGTGGTACAGCCTAAAGCCCTTCTGATGTCTTTGAACAATCTCCGATGTGTTAATTGCTTTCAAAAATATTTGTTTGAGCCAACAAATACAGATCTCCTTTGATTTTAATTAAGGTCTGCTATTAGAACTCTCACAGTCACCAAAATCAGAGTATGCTAATATGTCTGATAAAATACAAAATAAAATTGTTACAATTAATGAAAAATGAAGACTGTAATATTAATAGCACTATAAATACTAGTATTCACAGTATATAATGTATTGGCAACCTTTGGTTACCTCAGATTTTAAAATATTTATAACTAAGTGTGAATTGTTTACAAATAATTATTTGATGATGTATAGAAACTGAGAAAAAGGTTTGCATACCTATTTACTACAGATGCAAACAAATACACCTGGTATTTCTGATTCTTCATTTGCTGGATTCATTCATGCATGGGGAACATGCAAAAGAAAATTGCAAAATTGCATTTACTAAAGGGTTAATTACATGAAGTTTATGTTGGGCTAAATACCTGATTTTATAAATTAAATCGTTTTTGTCCCTTCCTTCCTCCATCCCTTCCTTTGTTCCTTCGTTCCTTCATTCCTTCCTTCCTTCTTTCCCTCCTCCTTCATTCCCTCCATCCTTACCTCTCTCTTTCTCTCTTTCTTTCTTTTTCTTTTATTTTTTTCTTCCAATCTTTTACTCAGAATATTTCTTATGGCTATAGAAAAAATACCAACTATTGTACTTTAAGGTGTTATAAGTAATTATGAATATACTAGAATAATATTAATTTTAATAACCTATGTTATATCTTAAGAAAAATTATACTAAAAACAACTTCACAAAAGTTGCAGGATATGTAACAAATATCACTTTCCATGACATTGTTTATTTCCTCAAAGTAAAATAAGAATTTAGACATAATATTGCGTATGTGTTGTTTTTGTGATTTGAACTCTCAAGGATATTGGTTTAACATTTGAGCCACAACTCCACTTCTGGCTTTGTGTGTGTGTGTGTGTGTGTGTGTGTGTGTGTGTCTGTGTGTTTGTGTATGTCGTGATGTGTGTGTGTTTAATTGAGATTCGACTCATGAACTTTCTTTCCAAGGCTGGCTTTTTAAATTTTTTTAATTTTTTTATTGTGAAAATACAGTACAGAGGTGTTACAATTACATGGGCAAGGTAATGAGTACATTTCTTATCAAGTTTTGTTGCCTCATCCTTTTTTTCTACTTCTCAACCGTTATCATCTCCGCCCCTCCTGCCCCATCCACCACCCCCCGTCAAAGTTGTAAAGTTCGTTTTTCTACATAATGACTTGTACATCTCATTGTTGCAATGGGTCCACCTGTATCCTTATTTAAACCATATGATTTTTCCCTTGCCCTCCACAAATCATACCAACATCAACTACAATGCAAGCAGTGGTTATACCGTGGGGGAGGGGCATGTCTGTGACAAGCAGAATAGGTCAGATAAGTTGATGTTAGGTGAAATGAACCCTAGGATAAGTATTTAAATGTTTATTTTTCTTTCTTGCAATTGTTTCGAACATATTTATAAGATTATTTCTTTGTTGCCAAGGCTGGCTTTGAACCCCAGATTCCTGAGTAGTGAGGATTACAAGCTTGAGAAACCCATATTAAGCACAGATATATATAAGAATAAAATATATTTCTTATTATTTTAATTCTAGAGGCTCAATTTAACAAATTAACATTTAGATATTTATTTAGTTATTAAACCTGAACATGCACTGTGAAAAATAGTTTTCATTTTTATAAAAAAAATATACATTCAATGGTTTAAATGTCAGAATCTTTGCACTAATTGAAATGCTCTATTATTCAAAAGGGACAAAAGGATCCTTAATCAAATTTCTCATGTAAGCTAAAAGCAATAGGCTCTGACAGAGTTAATGAAGCAATTTTTCATTAAATTAAATATTATCTACTGTGGTCACATGATTTTTTTCTTCCTTTAAACCTAAGATTTTTTGACATAAAATATAGATTCATACGTTTTTTGAGTATATAAAAATTTTATTTACTGGTCATGTATTTCTGAAGTTTGATTACTAAGACATTTCAGAGAAACATTGAATTTCATGTATTATGCCATCAGTGATTTTTAGATATTGAATCAATCTCAATATGACATAAAGCAAGATATTCCATGACTCATGCAATTATTCCTAGAATTGAACATAACTTGTTTTTGAATGGTAGGAAATTCATGTTATACCTACTCTATAGAATAATTAAGAAATAAATGATCGTGATAGTATCTATTTTTTCTTCAACTACAAAGAAAGAACCTCACAACAGATGACAAAAACTTGAATAGAAATTTCATAAAATTATGAAAAATTCAAATCATTATGAGTTAGATGAAATAATCTTTTTTTGGGGGGGGATCCGGTCGTGGGGCCTCAACTCTGGGCCTGGGTGCTGTCCTTCAGCTCTTCAGCTCAAGGCTAGCACTCTACCACTTGAGCCAGGATTGGGATTAATAATTAGCTTTCACTATGTTACCATAAAAAAGTGAACCCTCTCACGTGGGCATAGTTGTAGAGATTTGGTCACTGAGAACTTGTGATCAAAGAGAATGTTAAGATCAAAGTCCTTTCCTCCTCTTCCTTCTTTTACTTCTGTTTCTTTTTGTTTTTCCTTCTCCCTCTCCCTCTTCACTTCCTCATGTTTCTCCTTTTCTCCACTCTTATTCCTACTTTTCTTTACTTCCTGTCTTCCATGAATACAAATACTCCATCACATGTTCCTGACATGGGGTACTGTGCCACCACCAACCGAAAGCAATGAGGATAAGAAATATAAACTGAAATGTGTAAAATCAGAAACCAAGATTAATCTTTCCCCCTTTTAAGTTAATTTTATAAAGAATTTGGCATATTAATAGGAGACTTCACAGCATGCTCTCATGTATTATAAGGGATAAGATTTACTGGAAAAAAATCTGACCAACATCGCCCTAATGAAATGATTGTTTAAATTAATATTGTATTAGGACAAATCTAGTTTAAAATATCAGATATACTTCAATAAGAGGCAAAAAATCACCTCTATGGTTTCCTATGAAAAGATAGCAGAATTCAATCTGTTTCTCAAGGAAATAGACCTATAATTGACAGCATTGTCAATTTCATAAATGACTTAAGAAGACTGTAGAACAAATTACAAATTAAACTGCATGATATAAAATTTACTTTGTCCAGTGTATTCTATCTATGTCTGGATCCCAAAATGACTTGTGTTTTATCATATTTTTAATTAACTTTAAGTAGTTGTATGGGAGTTGCTTTTTGACAAAGCAGTTAAAGAATAGTGTTTAGTGAGGTTTTTTTTTTTCTTTTTTCTCTCCTGAGGTTTGAACTCTGGGTCTGAATGCTGTTCCTGAATGCCTTTGGATGAATGCTAGAACTTTCCGAGATTTAGAATCTCACAGACTTTCTTGCCTGGGCTGGCTTCAAACCTCAATCCTCAGACACCTGATTATATAGGATTAAAGGTGGGAGCCGCTAGTGCCCGGCTTAATACAATACACCTTTTTTTTCACTCGTCCTGGGGCTTCAACTCAGGGCCCTGGCAATGTCCTTGAGCTTATTTTCCTCATGCTAGTACTCTATGACATGTGTCATAGTGCCAATTCCAGATTTTTTGTTTATGTAGTAATGAGGAATCAAACCCAGTGCTTCACACATGCAAGGCAAGCAGTCTACAACTAAGCCACATTCCCAGCCCTATACAATGCCCCTATACATTATCCCTCATTCTTCTCAATCCTATCTCATCCCTCAATTTACATAATTTTGTAGAATATTCGCAATTGTATGTTTAGTCACTCAGAAGATATACCACGGATCATATTTTCTTGATAGTCTTATTCAGCAACATACTAATGTTATGCATTATAGAATTCTGTGATTTTAAACTCTAAATTATCACTTATATTCACCCACTACCATTCTAAAATTTTTCCTAAGGTTAATGTAAATGCAATTTGTAATTCTTCGATAAAGTAAAATGATTCTTAGAATGTTAAAGTGTTGGAATAAGAATATTACCTTCAGTTCTAGATCATTTTATCCTTACTACCCTCTCAAAATACTCCCATACTTATTTTTTATTTTTTTTTTTTTGGGTCCGGTCGTGGGGCCTAAACTCTGGGCCTGGGCACTGTCCCTCAGCTCTTCAGCTCAAGGCTAGCACTCTACCACTTGAGCCATAGCGCTACTTCCGGTTTTTTACTTTTTGCTTATGTGGTGCTGGGGAATCGAACCCAGGGCCTCAGGCATGCAAGGCAAGCGCTCTACCACTGAGCCACCTTCCCAGCCCCATACTCCCATATTTATTATTAGTCACTTCCTGTCAACATTCCAACCTACCTCCCTTGAGCAGCTATTATTTCATATTCTTCCTCTACAGATGAGCCAATTTTAAAAAGCTCATATGATTAGAAAATGTAGTCTATTTTATCCATTTTTCCCATGCAATATTATGTTTCTAAAGTAAGTCCATGTAAACTTTTCTCATGGATAGAGCATGTGTATAATGGAATAACATCCTGAATGGACATTTAAATACTTTATGATATGTTATTATAAAAGGTTTTGCTATGTATATTCTTGTACATGTGTCTCATTGGACATATGTTGCAATCTATTTTGTATATAACATTATGATTCAAAATGCTGGATCATAGAGGCAATTCTATATATAATATCTTAAAGATTGTCAGTATGTTCAAAAAACTGACTATATAATTTTAAATGTCAAATACCAATGTATAAGGATTCTAATTTCTACATAATGATTGTACAGGGGTATCTTATTGTTTCTATTTCCACTAATCTCTATATGTATGCAATGTCTAGGTATGTTATGATCTTTCCATATGTTCCTTGGTTGTTATTATATTACTATAGAGATATGTATTTGGATTTTTTATAACTTATTTAGGATGGTTAAAGTTTTTCATTGGCATTCATATACTATTAATATATTTCTGATTCAAGTCTCTTTAAATAAATTTATATATATACACACTATATGAATATATCTGTATATTCATACTTATATGTGTATATATACTAATACCTATATATATATAAGAATATACAGATGTGTATATACATGTATATAGACATGTATGCATATTATTATATTCATTTGTCTGTAAGTTATCATTTTACTTCATTTGTTAAACATGTCCTTTATTGATTTTACTACATTTTATATTATGGTTGATGTTGTACAGAGGAGCCAGTTGCCTGTGGCTCACCCCTGTAATCCTAGCTACTCAGCAGGCTGAGATCTGATTATCGTGTTTCAAAGCCAGCTTGTACAGGAAAAGTCCATGAGACTCTTATCTCCAATAAACCACCAGAAAACCAGAAGTGGCACTATGGTTCAAGTGGTAGAATTCTAGCCTTGAGTTGAAGAGCTGAGTGACAGCATCCAGGCCCAGAATTCAAGGCCCATAACCCCCACAAACACCACGACCAACAACAAAAAGAGTACTGACCGAAATTCAGTAGTAGTAAGCAGTCTTAAAGATAGGCTGAATTCTAACATTTTAGTATAATCCTAGATTCCAGCAGCCTTCTAGTCCAATGAACTGAGTCCTCAGAATGTTGATCGAATTTCTTAGTTTATTTACACAATCACTATAATTATGGATTTTCTCATCTCTTTCTTTCATTTCATCACAGAATCTGTATTTATCCTTTATGCCATACTTGAGTACAAAAGTCTTTGGAAGATATTTATTAATTGGTGTATATTAATTGTACAGAGAAAAATTATTGAAATATTTTACACTTTCACATATTAATGAAGGGTCTGATTAACCTGTTTCTGGTTTCTTTCTTTCTCCATTCCCATTGCCTTTCATTTTTCAACTGTTTTCTGTGAATTTCTTTGTGCTGTCTTCAAATATTGACAAAATGTATTAAAGTGCTGTTCATCCATCTTTATTGAAAATTATACAATGCTGAATATAAAAGAAAAATCTAAATAAATGGAGACATAATTTTTGTGTATTGGAGGATACAATTGAGCAATAATATAAATTGTCTCCTCCCTTTTTTTTTTTTTTTGATCATTCATGGGGCTTGAAATCTGGTCCTGGTCACTGTCCCTCTGCTCTTCAGTTCAAAGTGAATGCTCCACTCATTTAGTAACTGTGCCACTTCTGGTTTTCTGGTGGTTAATTGGACATAAGTGTCTTATGGACATTTCCATTCCAGGTGGCTTTGAACCGCAATCCTCAGATCTCAGCCTCCTATGCAGCTATGATTACAAGCATGAGACAACAGAGCTCAGTTTCACAGTTTTATTTATGTTTATGACAATTTGTAAAAGCATCTGTGTAGCACTATTTTAGTCATTGACAAAGCAAAATAAGCTGGAATATATTTCTCTGTCCAATAGTAAAACTCTTAGTGTAAAATTGTTATATTTGTGGAGGAAAGATTATACAGCTCAATGGGTCTGTAGGGCACCAGATTATATCCACGTAAATGTTATCAAAGAATATTTAGTAAGGGGTAAATCCAAACATTTGAGGAATGATATTCGCTTTAATAAGTGGTGATAGGTTAGACAGTATTTGGGAGAATTAAAAAGTGAACATTGACTTAAACATAACAATTTATTCAAATGTTAAGTTCAAGCTGGATTAAAACGTGGCATATAAAACAAAAAAGTGATGTGAATTAAAGCAAAGAAATTTGCTTACCAGAAGTGGTGCTATGGCTCAAGTGGTAGAATTCTAGCCTTGTGCTGAAGAGCTGAGGGACAGCATCCAGGCCCAGAGTTCAAGGCCCACAACCAGCACAACCACCAACACCAATAATAAAAAGAATACTGACTGAAAAAGCAATAGTATTAAGCAGTCATATAGATAGGATCAAGTCTAACATTTTAGTACTATCTTAGATACCAGCAGCCTTCTAGTCCAATGACTCCAATTGTCAAGACATCTTGACCATTTTGGAGATGAAGCATTCTTAAATTTGGCATTAAAATTATAGGAAAGGAAAACGATATAGTTGAGCTCAATAAAAGTGTAAAACAATTTAGTCTGTGAAAGCTCATATACAAGTAGTAAATAGAAGTTGGGAGCAGTTGGCTCATGTATCTCATCTTAGCTCCTTGGGAGGCTGTGATTTGAGTATTCCTATTTGAAGGCAGCCCACAAAATAAAGTCCCTGAGAATTTTATCACTGATTAATCAGCAAAATGCCAGAAGTGAGGCACGACTCAAATGGTAAATTGTTTAAAAATGCAACAAATCTCAGGGACCCTGAGTTCAAGCTTCAGCTGTGAGCAAAGATGATTCCCAGCACCTTCATGGGACTCTGGGAGATTCAGAAACCCGGGATACCTCGAGGATCCTTTCTCTGCAACATGAAACTTGGGGACAGGATGTGGTAGACCATCCTTCCTGGCCCCAGGGGGGAGGAGAGGAGGCCCCTTGAGCCAGGCCTCAGTTCACTGGCAACCTCATTCACACCTGAGTGGGGAATTGCGTGCCACAGAGCTGGTCAGCTGCTGGACAGAGATCTTTGAGAAGATAGGCATTCCACAGGCCCAAGAATCCAGCTAGTACATCATGGCTCACATCCTAGGAGCCAAAAGAGTTAAGTGTGGTGGCACCAGGAGGATGGGAAGAGGGAGGAGGGAGAATTGTGGGAGAGCTTCATTAGGCTTTGCCCTCTCCCCCAGGATCCTTACCTGCATAGAATGGGACTTTTCTATAGTGTTGTCATAGGCAGATGCTCATATACTTATCCAAAAAAAACAGTTATAGTGTGCAACAGGCTCCGGGAGTCATAGATGAAACGATCCACTGCTGGTTCCATAGCACATGAAGAAACCTTAGATTGATCTGGATGCTGGTGCTTCACACCTGTTACCTAGCTACTTAGGAGGCTGAGATGGGAGGATTGAGGCTTAAGGCCGGGGCAGGAAATCCTGTAAGACTCTTATTTCCAACTAACTACCAAAAAGAAAACACCAGAAGTGGATGTGTGGCTCAAGTTGTAGTCTGTTGGCCTTGAGTAAAAAAGCTCAGCGACAGCATCCAGGGTCCGAGGTCAAGGCCCATGAGTGAGAGAAGAAAGGAAAAGAGAGTGACAGGAGGGAAGGATGGAGTGAGAAAAAGTGGAACGGAAGAAGGGGGAACAGGCATGCCTTGGTTTGGAGGCCCTGGATCAAGTGAGCCAACCATTCACAATCTCTGTGGGCAAAGTTTCAGAGTCTAAAGACAGTATGTAGGACCAAGCCGCTGACCTATCAGCAACTTCATGAAATCCAGGTGTTGTGTGGTCGCTGACTGCAGAAGGATGTAGACCCTAGGGCTCAGGGTGGGTCACGAGGTTTTAATCTCTCCTGGCCCCACCAAATTTATTTTCTGGTCAGATAAGAAGAAAAGCTCCAACAGCTAGGTAGGTGTTGGGGTGACGCAGTGTCAAGGTGGGGGGCAAGGGATAAGAAGGAAGATGAAATGGGAGGATGATCCCAGGTCAGGTGTGTCAGGACATTGGAGCCATGATCTCGCACGACAATCTAGACCATCAGTGATAGAGCCTTTGACCAACCATAGGGTTATTAAAAGTCTTGGGGTCTTGGGTTCACCATTGAGCACCTGGCTGTCGTCCACCGCAGGATGCCTCTGCAGTACAACTTTGGGGACTGGGATTTCCAGGGCTCAATCTGAAGATCACACCTCCAGTGTTCAAGACCAGAGACAGAGGTAAGTGTGCCACTGGCATAGGACAGCCAGGGAATGAGGGTGGGAGTCAGGACCTGTGTTACCCGGAGACTTCCTCTAGGGGACGCTAGGAACCTGTGACTGCCATTCTCAGAGGCAGGGGTGGGTCTCTTTGCTGGCTCAGCCTTTAGTCTAAATGGCAGATCTGGGATTCAGAGAGGGCAGTCTGGTGGTGGGGCAGGCTTGGGGAGGCTGGTGGGAAAACAAGAGGCACTGGGCTCTGAGCAGGGTTGTTTCTTTGAGGATACTCACAACCTAGGAACATGCCTGTGATGGATCAAGCCTTTTCCCCTTCCCGAGAGAGACGGACCTAGAGACTTCCAGTCTGCATCTCTTGGCCAAGAAATGCTTTTGTTCCCACATCCTGTGGTTGGATAACTAGAACTCACCTCACTGCCCAGTGTTGAGGCAGGACAGTGAGATATCCTGAGTCTTTCATAAGGTCAGGGGATCCTCAGTATGAAATTGTACTTGAATGTCCTAACTTGGCGCATGGTCAGTCACATCTAATAGTGCCATGACATAGGACATAGAATCTAGAGAATCAGAGCCGGATGGGATCTGTTCTGGGAGTCTTGAGTATTATGTGTGAGCTTTCAACTCCCATATACCCACCTGCTTCCCTTTCTTGGGTGGGTCTTTACTAGAAAAAGCTTGAACCTAGTGACTGGGTCCTATCTCTTGTCTCTTATGCTCAAAGCTATCACTCTATCATTTGAGCCGCAGCTCCACTTGCAACTCTTTTGGATGTTTAATTGGAGATAAAGAGTTCTCATGGACTTTGCTGCCAAAGGTGGCATCCAAGTGCAGTCCTCAGATCTCAGTCTCCTTAGGGTATTGGATGACAGGCATGGAAAAATATGTTTGGCCTGTTGCCAGTAGCTCATGGCTGTCATCATAGGTACTCAGGAGATGAGATCTGAAGATCACAGGTCAAGGACAGCATGCTCAGGAAAGACCCTGAGACATTTTTTTCCAACAAACCACCAGAAACTGGAAGGGGTGCTGTGGCTCAATTAGTTGAGTGCTCACCTTAGCTTAAGAGATCATGGATGGCACCCAGGCTCAGATTCAAGCACCATAACAGAAAAATGAAAGTAAGACATCTTTGCCTGCAAAGGATGGTGGAGGTGTGGGGGAGAGTGGAGTGTGTGCTGTGGTGAGAGACCAGGTTCTAGACTCACTGTACAGACATTTCTAAGAACTCCCCAAGTTTGCTCCAGTTTGAAGCCACAGCTTCAAGAGGACATGGACTGTGGCAGGCAGGGAGTGAGCAAATGTGTGCAGGGGTGAGATTGTTGTGTTTTTATTCCCTCCATTGAAGGATGGATTTGAGTGCTGGGTGTCAAAGTCTCAAATGAAGGTTTGCAAGAAGTTTGTGGCCTGAGGAGATGGGTTTCCTCTGGGTATATGAAGGTGGCTGAAGACGGAAGCCACTGGTGCCTCACAACTGTCATCCTAGATACTCAGAAGGGAGAGATGCGAAGAACGTGATTCCAAGCGAACATGGGTAGAAAAGTCTGTGAGACTTGATGTCCAATGGATCAACCACAGAACAGGACGTGGTGCTGTGGCTCAAATGGGAGAGTGCTCACCTTCATCTGAAGAGCTGAGGGACAACACCATGGCCCAGAGTTCAAACCCCATGACCAACCACAAAAAAAGAGGTGAGTAAGTTTTCTGCATACCACTGCGTATGGTAGGATATGCCATGCTGGTCTATGAGACCTTCCAGATATGTGAGAGGCTCGACCTAATGGAGGGAGTTTACGGTTCTGTTCTCAGGGACTGCTGAAGCCTTGGGCTTTTCATGTGTGTGTGTGTGTGTGTGTGTGTGTGTGTGTGTGTGTGTGTGTGTGTGTGTGTGTGTGTGTGTGTGTGTGTCTGTGTGTCTGTGTGTCTGTGTGTCTGTGTCTGTGTCTGTGTCTGTGTGTGTCTGTGTCTGTGTCTGTGTCTGTTTGGAGGTAGAAGAACTGGGCCTTGAACTCAGGGCCTAGGTGCTGTTTCTGAGCTTTTGTGCTCACAGCTAGTGCTCTGACACTTGAGCCACAGTTCCACCTCTGGCTATTTCGTGGTTCACTGTAGATGACAGCCTCAGAGACTTTCCTGTGCAGGCTGGCTTTGAACAGTGATCCTCAGACTTCAGCCTCCTGAGTATTGAGGATGACAGACAGGAACCACCTGTGCCAGCTTTGTGTGTGTGTGTGTGTGTGTGTGTGTGTGTGTGTGTGTGTGTGTGTGTGTGTGTGTGTGTGTGTCTGTGTGTGTGTGTAGAAGTTGGTTGTAACAAGGAGCACTGGACCCTTTGGTAACTTCTAACTGCAATCTTTGGGGGGTGAATGGGCTTTGTGACTGAGGTCTGGGGGCCTGGAAGGGTGAGGTGCTTGAAGGGGACTCAGCACTGTTAAATTATAATACCAATGGATCTTTGTGCCCTGGAACTGTCTACTCCCTTGGGCCTGGTTGGTGGCAGAGGGAGCTTAGGAGAGTCTGGGGGTGAGGCCTGCAGGGGGTGGCTCCCCAGGGGGACAGAGATAGCAGCTGATTCTTGACCAGAGTTGAAGTTCTGGGTTGGGCATGGAACCTTCGGACCTCAGTATCCTCACAGGACAGTTGTGAGAAAACAAGGGGTCAATACAGTGGGATCTCTGGGGCAGGGACAGGCATAGAGGGAGTGGTCATCAGATAAGATTCTTGGCAATTCTGTGAGCATATGACAGGAAGATTCCTGGAAAGGGCTCAAATGGGGCCTGTTATTTATCATGCCACAGGTATGGCTTTCTTTCATCCTTACCCTATCCACGTGAGGAAGGGGATCCTTCACTGTTCAATGTTGCAGCTGAGGAAAATGAGGCATGGAGAAGCGGGGGGACCTACTCATGACCCCCAGCTGAAAGAAAGCCTGACCTGACTTCACTGCCATGCTCCCTAGGACAATGGGTGCTATTCAGTCCACTTCTTGTGGTGGGAAGTCCACTTCTTCTCAGTCATGGGACTTGAACTCTGGGCCTGAACGCTGTTCCCGAGCTCCTCAGATCAAGGCTAGCACTCTACAACTTGAGCCACAGCACCACTTCCGGTTTTCTGGTGATTTTTGGAGATAAGAGTCTCACAGACCTTCCTGCCTGGGCTGGCTATGAACCATGATCCTCATATCTCAGCCTCCTTTGTAGTTACCATTATAGGGCTTAAGTGTAATTCTAACTCTCTCTCTCTCTCTCTCTCTCTCTCTCTCTCTCTCTCTCTCTCTCTCTCTCTCTCTCTCTCTCTCTCTCTCTCATAGGAACTCTTTCTCTGTCTCATACACAGGAACTTGTTGAATGGGTGCTGGAGGAGGTGTCCTAGCATCATCATGTGTGGCTCGGACCCAAGATAGCCCTCTCATTCTGGAGGTAGGCTGTGGGTCTGGAGCTTTCTTGCTCAGGCTGTTGAACTCACTCCTGCAGGTAAGCCCCTCTGTGCCTGGGCTAGACCGTGATAGTTATTCATTGTCAGTTCATCTGGTGAGTCCTTCCTCACTACCCTCTTCTAAGACAGTTAAAGGAAAGTGGATGAGGAGGCATCATGTTATCCAACTGCACAACCGAATCAGGGGCCTCTGATCCTCACTGCCACCTATCTGGCCAGACTCTGATTATAAGAAAATGAATTCACTCTATGTCTACTTTGCCTTGTTGGGGTGTATCGTTTCAGGGAGGGGATGTGGTGTGCAGAGGAAAGACCTCAGACCTGATACCTCCTGGGGGATATTTCTTCTGGTGACAGAGCCAAGTCATTCCTGTGGATAAAGAGGAAGCCGCCATCAGACTGACCCGGAACGATGCTCAAAGGTAGGTAGGCTGTTGAAGTATCAAACCCACTCATGTCTGCTTCCAACTCAAAACAACAGGGATGCAGGGCGGGAGGCCCAGCACTGGCCCTAGGGAATTATAAATGGATGGTGGCGGCCAGGTGCTGGTGGCTCTAGCCTGTCATCCTCGCTATTCGGGAGGCTGAGGTCTTGACTCAGAGACTGCCCAGGCAGGGAGATTCTTATATCCCATAAACCACCTCCCACCCCCACAAAAAAGATATATATGGTGTTGTGGCTCAATTTGTAGAGACTCAACCTTGAGTAAAAGAAGCTCAGTGATGACACCGAGGCCCTGAATCCAAGCCCTGGGACTCACAAAAAAAATAAAATAAATGAATATTGGGCACCTGTTATCTTACTACCAAAAAGGATGGATTCATTCTTTTCTCTGGTACTTGTAGCCAAATGTAAGGGGCTTCCCTTGATGTTCCTCTAAACCTCTCCTCTCTATTATCTCTCCCAGCTTCAGTTGCAGGATAGAATTCAGATCATCCCACTTGATTTGACCTTATGAACCCTCCCCTACCCGCCTTCCTTAGTGTGGAGATCATGGATGTACTTACCATTGGGAGAATGAAGCACCGGAGAGATGGGGGTAGGTATCCCTGAAACTCATACTCTCACAAACACAGACAAGCCAACTCAGACAAGCCTTTTCCAAAGACATTTTATCTCTTTGGATTAACTGACCTAGGAGAGGAACTTGATCTCCTGTAAATAACAATTTTAATTAGGGCTTGCTAGTTGACACGAAATAAACAGAAGCTCAAAAGAAAGGCCCTGGTGCTTGTCATATCTTGCTCAGGCTCACGCCTGACATACTGGCTCCTCAGTAGGCAGAGATCTGAGGTGCAAAGATTGAAGCCAGCCATAAGCTGGAAAGCAAGTGAGACTCTACTCTCCATGGAACCACCAAAATGTTAGAAGTGGAGCTGTGGCTCAAGTGCTGGAGCATCAGCCTTGAACAGAAAAACTCAGAGAGACAGCTCCCAAATCCTCAGTTCAAGCCCACACAAAGAAATGGCCTCATTTCTTCCCAACAGAATGCGTGGGCCTCGAGTGCCCTGTCATGGAGTGTGATACAGCACCTGTCCCTGGGTAGTACATCAGAGCCTTCAGAAATTGGGTGGTGAAAGCCAGGCTTTCCCCTTTGTGCGCTCTCAATCTACACCAGCCGGAAGGAAGAGCATGACAAGGTTGGCATTGTGTGGAGCTGAGAAGATCCTCCCACCCCTGTCCCCACCAGAGCAACTAGAGTGGGCTTCTTAAAGGCAGCACTTGAAAGAGGTCGTTCTTAACAAGGAGGATCTGACAGGAAGCATAGAGAGTAAAGATGCTGTAGATAAAGGACAACATATTGGGGCATGTTCATTTCCAGCCAGGGCTGCTGGTGAGAAACTCAGTACAGATATACAAGATTGTTCAGAGACAGGCCCAAGAGGTCACATAAGAACACTATCCAGGATTAGGATTTTGTCTTAGCAGTAGTTGGCTTGTCTAGAGCACAGGAAACTGTGGGATCGATTCCTACGTCCCGCATACACAGAAAAAGCCAGAAGTGGCACCAGGAGAGTGCTTGCCTCAAGAAAAGGAAGTTCAGGGACAGTGCCTGGGCCCCCAGGCCAAGCCCAAGGACTGTCAACATAAAACAGCACTCCAAGGGACATGGGTGATAGGTGGATTGTTATACCCTGTAGTTCTTAATAGATCCATCCATGAGTCATGTCTCCTTCTTTGACAGAGGGGAGATGGACCCTCCTTCTGCGCTGGGCACCCCTGGAACTGGTTATCAGCAACCCTCCAAACATCTTCCACCGAAACTTGGAGAAGCCAGCCCCAGAAATCCTCAGGTACTGGTTGGGTGGGGCGAGGGGATACAGGCCCCAGAAGTCCTAGTGTGTCTGATCTGCCACAGAAGACCAGGCCATCGAGAGGAGGTGGATGGGAACTTAGAGATGGGTAGTGATGTGAAGGGGGCCCTTTAATGCCCATGTCCCTACCCAGATTCCGAGCCTCCCTGTCCCTGAATTAGATAGTGGAGTGACTAAGTTGTAGTTTGTAGAGGAGGACTAGGTGGAAATTCTAAAAAATGAGACACCATAAGCCCTGCGCTGGTGGCTCACTCCTGTCATCCAGGCTGCTTGAGAGGCTGAGATCCAGAGAATCTTGTTTCCTAGCCCAGGCAGGAAGCTCCCATGAGAGTCTCATCTCCAATCTCCAACCAGAAGTGGCACCATGGCTCAAGTGGTACCACTGGCCTTGAGCAAAAAATTATCATCAGGGACAGTACCCAAGCCCTGAGTTCAAGCCTCTCTACCAGTAAAACAAGAAAGACAAACCTTGTTTGCAAGAGAGGGTGAAGGAGTGGGGTTGCTGTGGTTGGGAGACCAGGTGCTGGCCTCAGTGTAGAGACATTTCTAAGAACTCCTCAGGTTTTCCCGAGTGTGAAGTCATAGCATGGTGGGCGTTACCTTACCAAGAACTCCAGAGGTTGTGGCCTGTCTTAGGCAGGGAGTGGGCGAATAGGAGCAGGGGTGGGAGGGTAGTGTCAATTATATTCTCTCCACCCAAGGAAGAATGGTTTTGGATGCTGATGTCAAAGTCTGAAGTGAAGGACTGCATGTGCCTTGAGGCCTGACAAGTTTGATTTCCCCTGGGTGCAAGAAGGTGGCTGAAGCTCGGAGCTGCCATTGATTCACAACTGTCATCCTAGCTACTCAGGAGGATAAGATCTGAGGATTATGGTTCAAAGTCTGCTTGGGCAGGAAACTCAGTGAGACTTTCAGAAAAACTGGAAGTGGTGCTGTGGCTCCAGTGGTAGAGTGCACACCTTCAGCTGAAAATCTGAGGTCTGCGGGAAGGCCAAAGTTCAAACCCCATGACCTACAACCAAAGATAAGGTGGATGAGTTTTCTTCATAGAGGTGTATACATAAGGAAATGCCATGCTGTGTTATGAGCCATTCCAGATGTGTGAGAGGCTCTTGATTTGTCTACATTTGGTCTGGGGACAGTAGTGCCATCTTCTCAGAGTTTGGGATGTTCAGATGCTCAGGGACTGCCGAGACCTTGGGCTACCCACGTGTGTGTGTGTGTGTGTGTGTGTGTGTGTGTGTGTGTGTGTGTTGTGTGTGTGTGTGTGTGTGTGTATCATTCCCTCATCTTTCTCTGTCCACTTCCTGGGTGCTTGTCTGGCTCTTTCTGACCTCGGATGGTGACACTGCTCCATGGCAACTTTGCCTTTAGCCCTTTAGTAGGCAACTTTGCCTTTAGTCTACAATGAGTCCTAAATTGTCAGAGACCTGCACATTCCAGCTTTTCTTTGGGGCCCAATTCCGGCTGTCCATATCTTTGTCTGCCTCCAGGGGATTCTGGGTCTGCAGGGCCGGCTGGCATAGTTTCTCGCCTTCCTCTTGAGGTGGGGAGCAGGGTCAGTCATGTGATATCCTGTCTTTTTCCTCAGCTGGCCCTCTGGCAACATATCATACTTCTAGCAGTCTGGCAGTGGAATGGGGCAAGGGTGCTTGCCAGTGGCTCTGGCCAACTTAAGCTTGATAGCTGACTAAAGGCTGCCCAAGCAAGGTGGATTTGGGGCTACATGGGAGGTGAGGCCAAGATGGGTTGGAAGTATTGGTTGGTGTCTAGGAAATGTCAATGTACATTTCTGAAGGCAAGTATTTCTTCCAGCCACAGCTGGGCCTCTTAGGTATTTCTAGATAATACTGGATGCCCAGAATACAGAGGCACAGACTTTAGATTCCAGGGCCAGGGAACTGGGGGATGAGAGACTGGTATGGCCAGTACCTCAATGCGCTGGGGCATTAGCCTTGACCTGGCTATGCCCCCCTTGTGTAAGGTCACTTCTTAACCCAGTGCTGGCCACACACCGGCCACTTGTGCTGTGGAAGTGGCAGGAACAGAAGTGAGATCTAGGAGGACCAAAATCTGGATTTATGGCCTGATTGGGGTGGAGGGGTGTCTTACAAAAATCTTAGAGCTGGAACTCAGAGCATGGCACTGTCCCTGAGCTTCCTTTGCTCAAAGCTAACACTCTAACACTTGAACCACAACTCACCTTTCCTTCTTTTTTCGTAGTTTAGTAGACAGAAGTTTCTCACATATTTTCCTGCCTGGGCTGGCTTTAAGTTGCCACCCTAAGAGCTCAGCATCTTGAGTAATTGGATTGTTGGTATGAGCCACTGGCATCTAGCTGCAAGGATGTCTTTTCTTACTCTCTTCTGTTCTAACAGCTGCCTACTTGCCCTGGCCTAGATCTCTGACCTCCATGTCAGCTCCCACCAGCCCCTGATTATGTGGAGAATATAAACCTCAAACCTGATCCCATTTCTTTGTTCTCAGGGGAGGAGTTTATGTTTTGTCGGAAGCCTGGGGTAGGAGGGGTAACTGTAGATGGGTGATCAGCTAGGAGAGAGATAGTCTGTTTTAGCCAAGAAGGAGTTTGGCCAGATGCTAATAGCTCATGCTCTCATATTCCTAGCTCCTCAGGAGTTTGAGATCTGAGGATTGCTATTCAGAGGCAGCCCAGCTAGAAAAGTCTGTGAGACCCTTTTCTGCAAATAACCACCCGAAGCCTGGAAGAGAAACTGTGGCTCAAGTGGTAGAGCGCTAGCCCTGAATGAAAAAAGTGAGGGAGAGAGCCCAGGCCCTGAGTTCAAGCCCTAGTACCAAGATGTGTACAAGAATGTGTGCATTCACACGCACACACACACACACACATACACACACACACACACACACACACACACACACACACAGAGGAAGGTGGTAATGATGAGCTGAGCTAGAACTGGGGGCAGTCTTGAGTCATATTCATAGCAAACTCTCAAGCCAGATCAAGTGGTTTCTCCCTAAGTCCTTCTTGGGCTGAGGGGTTGGGCCATGGCAGTAAGTTCCATGGAACCTACCCCTCCATCCATGCACAGGGCCACAGGACCAAGGGAAGGACACTAGGGATGCTCCTTTGTAATCAGCCTACAATTGCCGACCTTCATCTGCCCCCTTCCACCCCCTTGCACTGGTGAGGAAAGCAGTGGCCTGAGCACTGGGTCTCCTGGGATAGTGTCTGCTACAAGCAGCAGCCAGCCAGCTGTGGATTCCGGAGCCTACAAGCCTCAACTCCACACCTGCCCAAAGTGTGCCTGACAAACTCACACTGTTGTGATGCCCACATGAGCAGGCGTTACCTGGTGTGACATCTTGCAGCTTCTGCCCCTCCTGGCCTAGAACCGTGGTCTGAGACATCGAATTACTGCTCAGATCGATATTGCACCCATGACAGATGCCTTTCTGATGAGCTGCATACCCCAAGGCTCGACTCTTCTCTGGTACTGTGGCCGATCTGTAGGCAATGGCCTCCAAACAGGCTGCTCTAAAGAATTGTAGGAGATCTAGATATTGGGAGACCCTCAGGGGCCCACTGGAAAATACTCTTCCTAGAGACACAGAGTAAGACCAAGCAGGCTAGGTGTTGGTCATGGGACTTGAACTCTGGGCACTGTGCCCCAGCTCTTCAGCTTACCACTTGAGCTACAGAGCCACTTCTGGTTTCTGGAGGTTCCTTGGAGATCAGAGTCTCCCAGACTTTCCTGCTCAGACTGGCTTTGAACTGCAATCCTCACATCTCAACCTTCTGAGGAGCTAGGAGTACAGGTGTGAGCTACTGGGGCCTGCCTGATCTGGCCTTTCACCACAGTGGACTAGGAGCTCTTGAAAGCTTTTCTTTACTTTTTAGGTGCCAGTACTGGTGATTGAACTCAGGGATCTGGGCTCTGGTCTCTTAACTTTTTCCCTCAAGGTTAGCTCTCTACCAATTGAGCCACAACTCCATTCCTGGCTTTTGGTAGTTCATCGGCAAGAAGAGTCTCACTAATTTTCCTCCCCTGAGCTGGCCTGACCCATGATCTCTATCTCAGTCTCCTGAGTAGCTATGATTTAGAGGGGTTGAGCCACTGGTGGCATTGGGCTAGAAGCTTTTCTTAAGCAAGAGTTCTTCCCTGCATTTGTACTGACTCCTCCAGACAAAGGAATTCTGAGGGTCAAGAACTGTGAAAAATAGGCTTCCAGCCACCAGAAATGGCAGGGGTCCGTGGTGAAAAGCCAAGCTATTCTTCTCCCCGGGTCTCATTCTGGGACCCCACCCTCTGCCCTGTGACTCAAGTACAAACCTTGGCCCAACCATGAAATGTCCTGACAGACTCCTCTGAAGCCACAGAAACTTCATTCCACTCACACTACCTGCTCTACAGCACACCTCAAGACCTTTGCCCATGCTGTACCTTCTGCCTTAGGCTCTCTGTCCTGTATCCACATCTTAGAACTCCTGTGGAAATTTGGCATGGTTATATCACCTCCTGGAGCAAGTCTTATCTTCGCTTATCCCTCTTTTTTTTAAATATTGAGTTGCAAGAGATGGCACTTGTGCAGAGTGACTGGCAAATGCTCTATCTTGATGTGTGTGTGTGTGTGTGTGTGTGTGCCAGTCCTGGGGTTTGAATTCATGGCCTGGATTCTATCCAATCCCTGAGCTTTGTGCCCAAGGCTAGCACTGTACTACTTGAACCACATCTCTACTTCTGGGTTTAGGGTGTTTAATTAGAGAAAAGTGTCTCATATAGACTTCACTGCTTCCAATTGGGATCCTCAGATCTCAGCCTCCTGAGTTGCTTACAGAGGTGAGCCACCAATAGCTTCCCTCTACTCTACCTCTATAACCATGGCCCTCCTCTGAGTCCCACAAGAATATGTCATACCAGGCTCATTTTTTTTTCTTTTTGCCAGTCTTGGGTCTTGAACTCAGGGTCTGGGTATGTTCCTGAGCTTCTTTTGTTCAAGTATAGCACTCTATCACTTAAGCCACAGTGCAACTTTTGGCTTTTTCTGTTTCTTTGGTACTGAGGAATGGAACCCAGGACTTAGTGTGTGCTAGGTAAACAGTATACCACTAAGCGACATTTACAGCCCAAGGCTCACTTCTCATGGGAGTTATGAAGGCGGGATTTATTGGCATACCCCTTTTGGCATAGAAATTGCTGACTATTTAATATCTTTGCTAAGATTTGGGACCAGCCTGAGTCTCGGCAATGACGAATTATAAATGAGTGATAGCCACTAGGCCTCAGAGATCTAGGCTCACATCCTACAGAGGGATAGAGACTATAGAGCCAGAAACTTCGACAACTCCTACAGTCTAGGAACTGTGTTCTCCCTGGAGGCAGGGGCTGGCTGCTAGGTGTCCTGATGGGAGACTTCAGCCAGAATATAAGGCTTCAGTTATTAAATGGCAGAGAAGGATGCTTTGGTCAAGCTGCACGCTGAGACTGAGTACTCTTCAGGGCTTTTCCCAGCTTGACCAGGTTGGGGGGCTGGCCATGGGCAACCTGATGAATGCCCGTCATCCATACATCATCCATCCATATACAGAGACATGGAGTCATTGCCTCCTTTTGGGGGGGCCGTTCCAGGTTTGTACTATGAGCCTAGGCCCTGTCCCTGATCTCCTTTTGTTCAAGGGTAGTGCTCTGCCCTTGAGCCACAGCTCCATTCATTTTTTTCTTGTGATATCTTAGACATAAGAGTCTCACAGACTTTCCTGCCCCCGCTGAATTCAAATTGGCATTCTCTACATTTCAGCCTCCTGAGGAGCTAGTATTATACGCAGGAGCCCATGGCTCTTGGGTTTGTTTTCTTCTTTTTGTTCTTTTTTATAATTGTAACAATCTGAAATCTTCATGGTGTCATTCCAATAGTTTGCATTCAAAGTAAACTACCCAGGCCTTGAGTTCAAATGATAGGACTGCCACCCACAAATGGAAGGAGATCTTTCCTATTCATGGGAATGCTAATGGAATATTATCAAAGTAATAAACTTGCAGTTAACCATGATTCTATTTTAGAATGCCACACAAAAATTATTGGATATATATCTTCCATTCCAGCACCATGGTATAATTTCCCTAATGGAAGGCTCTTGACTAATTTTTAATTAATGCTTTCATAAGTATTCAACCGTGATACTTCATTAAATGGAGGCACTATTTAGTAATGAATAATTAGTAATTACATATATATATATATATAATTTAATATCCTCACCTTCCGTCTCTCTGTATGTATGTATATATATATATATATATATATATATATATATATATATATATACATATTTATCTATCTATCTATAAGGCACTCCTATGGCTTGATCACAGGTCCTCAGAACTCCTGGCAGCTCAGTTTGCCAGAGGCTGGTGTGCTAAGACTGTGACCCCGTTTATGGATTGGCCATTGAAGGCCTTGGGTTGAAATCCCAGCATGGCCAAAAATTTATTCGTGGATTAAGAAGCCAATTTTGACATATTTATTTTTTCCTTCTCTGAGAAAGTCCTGGGTCTCAGTATGATGCATAATCCATATGTGGATATATCCTATGTGATATGATGTAATAAAAAATGTTATATGTATAATAATACTAAATAAATAAGGGTAATAAGCATCATATACAGTAAAACCATGTATGTAAATAGATCTCATATATTAATATTCCTTTTTCCAGTGCTGGGGCTTCTATTCAGGCCCTGAGAACTGCTCTGAATTTCTTGTCTTCAAGCACGGTGAGCCTTTGCCCTTCACCTACAGTGCCACAGAGTTATGCATACCCGGAGTTCAAATACAAGGCCTGCCAGGAAAAGGGTGCAAATTCCAAACCAGGGCTTTATTGTTGTTGTTATTATTATTATTATTATCATTATTATTATTATTAGCCGAGCACAGGGCTTGCACTCCGGTCTTGGCATTTCTGCAACAGCAGAACCTTGTATTCGAGAACCCGAGTTCAAATCTTGGGGCTGGCAAAAAAATAAAAATAAAAAGGAGAAGCATAAAACTGAGAAGTTCAAGAAGGTGGTTTCACTTTTTTTTTCCCTTTGTATTGTGACCATCCTGGGTCTAAATGACAAGTCCCAGAAAGTGTACATGACCTTGCATTGCAGATGTTTGGCAGGCTATTAAGGAAGCCATACCGAAACTGGCAACTTAGTTCTGGAGGTCGAATCCTGGGATTGCCACTAATGAATGGTGGAGATTCTAAGAAACCCATTCCCATATACATCCATACAAATGGAATGTTATAAACGTAACAATTAAGTTGGTAGTTAGTTTATGATTATAAAATTATACACAACAATTATACTACATTGACTAATTTTCAATTAAGCCTTTATTATGTATTCAACCATGATAGTTTAAAAAGCAAGGAATAATTTAATTGCCAATAATCGGTAGTAATATTGTATATGCAATTTCATAGTATACAGACATATGTCTCTTGCTTTATGCATCTACATCTATCTATCTATCTATCTATCTATCTATCTATCTATCTATCTATCTATCTATCTATCTATCTATCTACCAATCTACACATTTATCTGTTTATACACTTGTCACTACTGGGGCTCAGTAGTAGAGTGCTCGCCTAGTACATGCAAAGTCCTAAGGTCAATTCCTCACTACTGTGTGCATAGATAAATCTGGAAGTCGTGCTGTTGCTCAAGCAGCTGAGCACTAGCTGAGCATGAAAGCTTAGAGTCTGTGTGTCAAGACTCTAACTCAAGACCCAGAAATGGCACCAAAAAAGATAGAATGTTCTGACTGCAACTATATAAGGATATCACTGCAAATACCTCATCACAGAGCAAGTCTGCAGTCTGGTGCAGAGTAGTTGCTGTCTCACCTGAATTAGCCAGAAGTAAACCGTTGCAACCCAGCTGCACAGAAGCAGATGCTGCTGGCTCGCTCACCCCTGTCATCCAACATTCTTGGGGGCTGAGATCTGACACTGGTGAGTTTAAAACCCAGCCCTGGCAGGAAGTCTGTGAAACTCTGAGCTGTGGCTCAAAGTGGTAGAGCTCTAGCCTTGAGCAAAAGATCTTAGGACTGTAACCAGGCTTTCAATGCAATCCCTGTGGCTGACTCCAACTCCCCCCAAAAACCCCTCTAAATCATTAGATGTGAGCTTTGTGTGGTTTGTGACGTGTTTCTGAAAGAATGGTGATATTGATGAAAGCACCCTAATTCTAATGACATTGTGTGGGATACATCTATGTGATGAGTCCTTCATGAGGTTTTGTGTGTTGAGTCCTACTTTCATCTGGTCCTTGTAAGAGCTCCACAAGACCGATAATTGTGCTATAGAGAAACTTGAGGCTCAGATATGTCCCCACGTCAGGGCCAAAATTATGTTTGTCTCCTGCAGACAATTGTTTGGGTTTATTTTTCTCGGTCATGAATCTTGAACTCAGAGCCTAGCCCCTGACCCTTCCATATTGGGCTCATAGCTAGCCCTCTTCCACGTGGAACAAAGGATCCCCTTGCAACAGAGTGTTACAGTCTAGGTATCTGTAGCTGAGGTCTGTCATCCTGCCTACCCAGGAAGCTGAGATATGATGATTTCGGTTCCAAAATATCCCAGACACAAAAGGTCCCATGAGACTATAATCTCCTTTTCAGCACTTAGAATCTTGAACTGGAAGCTGGGCACTGGTGACTTGCACCTGTCATCCTAGCTACTCAGGAGCCTGAGAGTTGAGGATCACAGTCCAAAGCCAGACTGGGCAGGAAATTGCTTGAGAGGCCTCTCTCCAGTGAACTACCAAAAACCTCCAGGGGTGCTGTAGTTCAAGTAGTAGGGGATTGGTTTTAGCTGAAGAACTCAAGGACAGCACTCAGGCCTAGACATAAATTCCTCCAGCTTCGAAAAAAAAGAAAGAAAGAAACCTGAAGTGGAGGGCTGGGAATGTGTCTTAGGTGTAGAGTGCTGTATGAATCCCTGGGTTTGCCTGTATGAATTCCTGGGTTTGATTCCTTAGTACCACATACTAGAAAAAGCCTGAAGTGACTGTGTGGCTTAAGTGATAGAATGCTATCCTTGTACCGGAGAAACTCAGGTCCAGTGTTCAGGTCCTGAGTTCAAGCTACAGGACAAGTGTATGCAGACACATACATGTGCACACAGACACACACACACACAGACACACACAGATACACACACACACATACACATACACAAATACAGATACCAGAAGTGAAGGTGTGACACCAAATGGTAAAACACTGAGCTTCTATTCTGAGCTCATGGTCAGCACCCAGGTCCTGTGTTCAACCCCAAAACCTAGTCATCCGGGGCCAAAATAGGAGAGGTCAAAGGTTTCAAAACTTGATGAGAATAACCAGCCCTAAATGACAGGGAGCATTGTGATATTACACATGTGCTTAGATTTAGCAAGCTTCCAGAAACCAAGGAAGCCACCGTTGCCAATAATGAATCATTTCATTAAGTTCAGCTTCCTTGTTTCCTGCCAAAAAGAATCTTGAAATAATTGTAGCAGGTTGTTTCAGCACTGGAACATAGTCTAACAAAGACTCGATAAATGCAGGGAACTTGGCCTGCCAAGGGAGGTGGCACAAATGAAGGTTTCCTGTCAAAACAGCACTGGGGAGAGAGATAGCTTGGGGTATAAAGAGGCCTTTTTCTCCTGGCCTTTATAGACTGCCCACACTCCTCCTCACTAATTGGCCTGGATGGAGTTGTTTATTACACAGCTGTACTGGAGTGGGGCCTTTTGTCTGCCTGTTCCAACAATGAGGCAGACTTCCTGCAGCAACCTGGGGTGTGCAGAAAACCTCAGGCTACACTGGGAACAGTTAAGGGAGCCCCGGAACATGCACTGTCTTGAAAGCACGGTCTGTGCTATGAAATCATTCTATTCAAAGCAAATATTCTAGCTGGATGCCTTTCATCATAGGGACTCTGGACCTTTACCGATAGAAATACATGCATACATACATGGGGAAACACGGAGTTACTTGTTTTTTATTTTGCTTTTTTTTTGGCAGGTGCAGGGGTTGTATTATGAGCCTAGGCACTGTCCCTGAGCTCTTTTTGCTCAAGGGTAGTGCTCTTTCCTTGAGCCAAGGCCCACTCATGACGAGTTTTTATTCCTTTGATCTCTCAGAAATAAGAGTGCTGTGGACTTTCCTGTCCTGGCTGAATTCAAACTGACATTCTCTGCCTCCCAGACTCCTGATGAGCTAGGATTACAGGCAGGAACAAATGACACCTGACTTTCTTTTCTTCTTGTTCTTTTTTCCACTGTGAGAAACTGAAATCTTCACAGTGTCATTCTAATGGTTTGCATTTTGAAGTAAACTGCCCAGGCCTGGAGTTCCAATGCCAGGACTGCCACCTACAAATGGAGGGAGATCTTGAGAAAGTCTTTCCTATTCATGTGAATGTTTAATGGAATGTTATAAAAGTAACAATTGGATTTGCAGTTAGTTCATGATTGTTTTATAGAAGGCCACACAAAAAGGATTGGATTATGTCTTCAATTTTATCTATTTTGTATAATTATCCCAAGTAAAGAATACTGACTACTTTTACATTAATGCTTTAATAAGTATTCAACAATGATACTTCATTAAATGGAGGCATAATTTAATAATAATTCATAACATATATAATTTAATATCCTCACACTGTCTCTTTCTCATATATATTGTAAACTACACATCTATTTATCTATATATATTTATATCTATATCCATATCTATATCTACACCTATATCTTTATTTATCAGCCACTACTATGGCTTGTTCCCAGGTCCTCAGAACTGGTTGGCAGCTCAGTTTGCCAAAGGCTTTTGTACTACAACTGATCCTTTCATGAATTGGGCATTGTGGGTTGTGAGTTCAAATCCCAGCATGGCCAAAATTTTGTATGTGGAGTCAGAAGCCAATTTTTACACATTTTTTCCCTTCTCTATGAAAGTTCTGGGTCTCAGTATGATGTATAATCCATATTCAAATAAATCAATGTTATAAGATGAAATAAATGTTATATATGTAATCATACTAAATAAAATAAAAAATATGGATAATAAATGTCATATGGAGTAAACCCATGTATGTAAATAGATCTCATATATGAATATTATTTTTTTCAGTGCGGGGGCTTGAATTCGGGCCCTGGAAACTGGGCTGAAATTCTTGTCTTCAATGACGGTGAGCTTCCTCTCCCCCACAGTGCCACAGTTACCCAGACCCTGAGTTCAAATCCCATGCCAGCCTGAAAAATGGTGCAAATTCCAAGCCAGGGCCTTATTTCTTTTTGGCCAGGCCTGGGGCTTGAACTCAGCTCATGGTAACTCTTCCTCACCTTCGATCATCTTAGGCTGGGGTGCAGCCTCTGGAACCACAGTCCATCCTGAGATCCTAGGATCCAAATTCAAATCTTGGGACTGGCAAAAAAAAAAAAAAAGAAGTGCTGGGAAGGTAGCTCAATAATAGAGTCCTTGCCTTGCATGCATAAGGCCATGGATTCGATTCCTCAGTTCCACATAAGCAGAAACAAGCCAGTAGTATTGCTATGGCTCAAGTGGTAGAATAATAGCCTTGAACTGAAGAGTTGAGCGACAGCACCAGGACTCAGAATTCTGACCCCAAAACCAAGAAAAAAAAAGAAGAAAAGAGAGGGGGGAAAAAGGAGAAGGTTAAAACTCGGAAGTATCAGAGGCGGTTTTACATTTTTTTTCCTTTGCATGGCAAGCAGGGCTCAGAAAGTGACCTTGCACTGCTGAATTTTGGTGGGCTATCTGGGAAGCCATAGCCCAAAGCAGAAACCTAGGCCTGGGGTGTGAAGCCCAGGAATCCCACCTATGAATGGTAGTATATCCTAAGAAATGCATTTCGATATACATCCTTATGAATGGAATGTTGTAAAGTAACAATTACATTAGTGTATGATTATATTATATAATTATACACAATAATTATACTATATTAAATAATTTTCAATGTATACTTTGTTATGTATTCAACCATAATACTTCAATACAGGAAGGAATAATTTATTGATAATTGTTAGTAATATAATATATATAATTAAATAATATACAGACATCTCTGTCTTGTTTCATACATATATATACATATATATACATACATACATACATATATATATGTATATATGTATATATGTTACAATGTACATATCTACTTCTACACTTGTTATTCCTGGAGCTCAGTGGTAGAATGCTTGCCTAGATGTATGAAGACCTGGGTTCAATTCCACACTATTACATGCACAGAAAACCCGGAAATAGTGCTGTGAAGCAGTTGAGCACTGGCTTTGAGCATGAAAGCTTAGAGACTGTGTCTAGGCCCTTACTCAAGCCCCAATACTGGAACCAAAAACAAGGTGGAATGTAGAATGTTCTGACTGCAATTATAGAAAGCCAGGATTTCAAATACCTCATCCCAGAGCAAGCTGGGAGTCTGAAACTGACAGCTGTCATGTAACCTGACTTAGCCAGAGTTCAATAGCTGCAGCAGA
The DNA here is from genome assembly GCF_024711535.1 of Dipodomys merriami. NCBI lineage: Eukaryota > Metazoa > Chordata > Mammalia > Rodentia > Heteromyidae > Dipodomys > Dipodomys merriami. Next base: position 3,474,141 of record NW_027202360.1, on the reverse strand, counting down.
GCATCATGGAACCAGACACTGTTGGCTCACCCCTAGCTGCTCAGGGGGTGAGATCAGACACTGGGGATTGAAAACTCAGCCCTGGCAGGAAGTCTGGTAGACTCTGAGCTGTGCCTGAAAGTGGTAGAGATCTAGCCTTGAGGAAAAGATCTTAGGACAGTACCTCTAACCTATGAGTGAAATCCCTGAGGCTGATGACTCTCCCCCACAAAACATCCCTCTAAACCATTAGATGTGAACTTGTGCGGTTTGTGATGTGTATCTGAAAGAATGGTGATAGTGATGAAAGCACTCTAATTCTAATGACAGTTTGTGGGATATAGCTATGTGATGAGTCCTTCCTGGGGTGCTGGGTGTTGAGTATTTCTGGGTTGTCCATGGAGTACTGAGTGCTATGTGCTAAGTCCTTCACGAGTTGTATTCTTTCATCTGGTACTTATAAGAGCTACACAAGTAAGATGAATGTGCAGATGAGAAAGTTGAGGCTCAGATATGTCCCCAAGGCAGGGCCAAATTTATGTATGTACTAAACTCTAGTGATTTGGCTCCTGCAGACAATTGTTTTGATTTAGGTTACTCCATCATGAACCTTGAACTCAGAGCATAGATGCTGACTTTCTTCTTGGTTTCATGGCTAATGTTCTACTATACTGAGCCAAGGACCCACTTGCAGCAAAATGTCATGGCTTAGATGTCTTTAGCTGAGGTCTATCATTCTGCCTGCTCAGGAAGCTGAGGATCTCATTTCAAAACTATCCCAGATCAAGGTCCGAAGTCAGCCTTGGCAGGAAATTCCTTGAGATGGTTATATCCAATAAACCACCAGAAAGCCTGAAGAGACATTGTAGCTCAAGTGGTAGTGTGCTAGACTGAGATGAAGTGCTCAGAGACAGCATCCAGGCCCAGACTTCAACTCCTCCAACTTACAAGAAAAGAAAGAAAGAAACCTGAACTGGAGTGCTGGGAATGTTTCTTAGGGGTAGACTGCTTTGTGTGTGTGAAACCCTGGGTTTGAATCCTCAGTACCACATCCCTACAAAAAAATCCTGAAGTGGCTGTGTGGTAAGAGTACTGTCCTTATACAGGAGAAACTCAGGTACAGTGGTTAGGTCCATAGTTCAATCACCAGGATGGTGTATGCGCGCGTGCGCGCGCGCACACACACACACACACACACACACACACACACACACACACACACACACACACACACACACACACACACACACACACACACGGAGGCACCGTTGCCAATAATGAATCATTTCATTCTGTTCAGCTCCCTAATTGTCTATGAGAAGGACTGTTGAATTAATGGTAGCAGTTTGTTTCAACACTGAAACATAGTCTAACAAAGACAGGATGAGTGTAGGGAACTTGGTCTGCCATGGCCGGTGGTACAAATGAAAGCTTCCAGTCAAAAGAGCACAGAGGAGAGAGATTGCTTGGGATTCCAAGAGGCCTTTTTCTCCTAACCTTAACAGCCTGGGCACACTCATCCTCACTAATTGGCTTGGATGAATTGTTTGTTACCCAGATGCACAGGAGTGAGGCTTATTGTCTGCCTGTTCCAACAATGAGGCAGATTTCCTCCAGCAACCTGGGGTATAGAGACCCCCTCAGGTTAACTGGGAACAGTGTGGGGAGCCCCGGAACATGCACTGTCTTGAATGCACACTCTGTGCTAAGAAATCATTCTATTCAAAGCAAATTTCCTAGCTAGGTGCCATTCTTCATAGCAACTCTGGATCTTCACCAATTCAAATACATCCATATATACACAGACACATGGAGTTACTGGCTCTTCTTTTGTGGGAGGACCTGAGGCTGGAACTGTGAATCTAGACATTTTCCCTGATCTCCTTTTGCTCAAGGAAGCATTTTATTGTGTCTTAAACCATGATTACCCTAGGTTGGGATGCAGCTTTTACACCCACCCAGGGATCCTAGGACCCGAGTTCAATTCCCAGCACTGGCAAAAATACAGCAAACCAACAAAAATGGATGATGGAAAACCAGGTAATTTTACACAACAAGTTTGCTTTTGTTTACTTAGCACTGTGACCTTCCTGGGGCTCAATGACTTGGCTTGAAAATTGTATGTGACCTTGCATGGATGAAGGCTGGGGGGCTGTCAGTGAAGCATCAGTCCAACCCAGATACCTAGGCCCTGAGATCGATCCTAGGCCTGCCACCTACACATGGCTGAAGATCTTAGGAAACTTGTTCCTATCTATAGGAACACTAATAGAATATTTGAAATGTGCTAACTGAATTACTAATTAGATAGTCATTCCAGTATGAGATTGTATGCAATAAATATAGATCATTGATTAATTCTTTATTAAGTATCCTACCATGATTAATTAATGGAGGCATAATTTTAGACCAAATAATTGGTAGTAATAGAATATGTGAAAATAAGATATAGACATCACTCTATATAGGGTTATACACTAGAATCTACATAAATGTCTGTCTCTCAGGGTTATACACTAGAATCTACATAAATGTCTGTGTCTCTCTGTATACCTTTGTAGATGCATATACATATGTTAATACACACACACACATGCACACATACACACAAACACACACACACACACACTGCAATCTAAACATCTATCTGTTTATATATTGGCCATTCCTTGGCTTGATCTCAGGTCCTCAAATGTGCCCACCAACTTCACTTGCATCAGACTGGTGTGCTAACATTTACCCTTTCATAAAGTGGGCCTGTCAGACCCTGAGTTCAAGGCACAGAACTGGCAAAAACTTAATCCTGTGGGAAAACCCAATTGTCCCACTGTTTTCCTTATCGATGAAAGTCCTGGGCCTCAGGAATGATGTAGAATACATAAGCAAATTTATGTCTTATGTAATAGGATGCAAAAAATGTTATATGTGTAATCATACTCACTCAAATGCATAAGAAATAAATAAAACATAAAAAATGAATACATTAACCACAACATACAGTAAACATTTGCATGTAAATATAAATCATGTTTTTAAAATGTATACGAATATTATTTTTGAATTCAGGCCCTAGGAACAGGCCTTTTCTTTTTGTCTTCCAGCATGGTGATCTTCCCATCCCCCAATGTGCTGCAGATTTCCCCCGACCCTGAGTTCAAATCCCAGTCCTGGCAGAAAAAATGGCAAGAGTTACAAGCCATGGATCCTCATAATATTTTAAATATTTTTAATGTATATATGTATGTATGTATGTATGTATGCATGCATGCAAGCATGTATGTATGCATGCATGCAAGCATGTATGTATGTATGTATGTTTGTATGGTTTTTTTTTTTTTGTCAAGCACAGGGCTTGAACTCAGGTAGTGGCAATTCTACCTTAACTTTGATCACTCTAGGCTGGGATGTAGTCACTGGACCCACAGCTGCTAATGGGATCAGGCCTTTCAGGGAAAACAATGCACAGAAAAAATGTGGCCTTTTTACGTTTTCTTCCTTTGCATGGTGACCCTCCTATTTCTGAATGACACTGTTGCAAAGGGTACTTCACCTTGCATTGCTGAAGGTTGGCAGACTATTAGGGAAGCCATAGGCCCACGTGGCAACATAGGACCTGACCAACCAGTGGCAGGAAATACTAAGAAACTGGTTCCCATCCATAGGAATAACAATGGATTTTTGTCAATGTCACAGTTGAATGAGTTAATCATGATGCTCCTATAAAATTAGACAGAGTGTTTTCAGGAGTCTGATTGATTTTATTTAATATTTATGAAGCATTAAAAGAATATTATTATTTACAGGAACACAATAATTTCATGACACTGATTGATTCCATTAATAGTGTAAGGATAAAAACAATAACATTAATTACATGGAAACATAATAAATACCCAAGAATTGGTAGGAATGTAGTCTTATAACTGAATAACGTATAGACATCTCTGGCACTCTATAAAGATATATAGTTATTAGTATACTGTCATCTGCATGTCAATCTGTTCATATTTTGTTAACTCCTGGGCTCCATCTCAGGTCCTGGGAACAGCCTGTCAGCTCAGTTTGCCCCAGGAGGGCGTGTTCACACTCAACCATTCATGAATTTGGCCCTGTAGGCCATGAGTTCAGATACCAGCACTCCCAAACAATGAATTCTTGAGTAAGAAGCTGATGCTGACACGTTTTCCTTTTCTGTGAATGTCCTGGTGTCAGGTATGAAGTGGAATACATATGCAGGCCTATATCCTATGTAATCAATGTAACCAATGTTCTATGTCTCATACTAATCAGTAAAATAAATGGTCAATACATAAATAAAACAAAAAATACACTGAATGCAATATGGAGTCAACGAATGTATATAAATATAAATATAAATCATATATTTAAATTGTACATGAATAGGTGGGGATCGATTTCAGGCCTAAGGAACAGACTTGAATTTCTTGAGTTCAAGGAGGCCAGATTCCCCTTCCTACACAGTACAACAGTGTTACCCAGACCATGAGTTCAAATCCCAGTCTTGGCAGAAAAATGGCACCTTTATAGTATGTGAGGCCCAATTCTTAGGTATTTCATTATTCCTCCATTTTATGAATGTGATTGTTTAAATGCTTAATAAAGTATTAAATAAAATCGATTAGTGTCCTATAATATAATTATGTATAATTTTATCCTAGAATCATTCAAGAACTGCCCATTCAATCATGACATACATCCCATCCCATTTGTATTCATATGGATATGAATGAGTGTCTTAGTATCTCCTGCCATTTGGAGGTGGCAGCCCCAGGATTCGAACTTTGGGTTCTAGCTCCCCCCACTTAAACCTGAGAATAGGGAACTCATTGTTCTGTCCAAGAACATCAGAAAGAACAATGATTAGGCAGGCACCAATGGCTCTCAACATTCCTCCTTGACGTTTACAAGGCTGTGATGGGAGGATCATGGTCAAGGTCACCCTCAGGAGGAAAGTCCTTGAGACCCTGTCCAACTTCAGTGCCAACAAAGCCAGAAGCCCTGTGCCTCCAGTGGTACAGGGCCAGCCTTGAGCAAAAGCAGCTCAGAGACTGTGCCCAGATCCTGAGTTCAAGGTTCGCGACTGGCAACAAACAGACATAAACAACAATCTGTGCAGCCATCCAGCTAAAGTGGTCTCCCTCTTGTCCCCAACTGAATGGGACAGAGTTCCCTGGGAAAAGGGCTGGGAGAGCCCCTGTCAACTTGACCCTGCCCATGCTGATTGCATCACAGGGTTCTAGCCACACCCCCATTATTTCATGTTTCTTTCTGACCAATGGGATACAAGAATGGTGGCAACGCCCAAATTCCATGATACCTGGTAGCACCTTTTAGTATACCACTACCAGCAGTTAAGAAAGGTAGAGGTGGATGAGTGGTGAGCAAGAGACTCAAGGTAACTTTAGAGAATAGTAGGAAATTGACATGCCCCACCCCCCTCCCCCCCTTCCTGTGGTGCTGGATTTCAAATCTCAGTGGGCCTAAGGCCCTGACCTGGTCCCTGCCCCTGGTACTCTGCTCTGGGTCTATGTGTCTGTCATGCCACCGCCATCCCTGTTCTCTCTACCTGGATCAGCTGCCAACAGCATCTCCCAGCAAGCACAGGTGAGTGGCCGCCCCAACACCATTCCCAACTCTGGTCAGAAACCCCTCTGAGAGCACCATGACCCCCTGCTTGTTTCCTCTCCCTGGTTCTGAGGAGCCACCTTTCTGTCTTGTGCATTTCTGAGAAACAAACAATATATGCTCAGGCTGGGCTGAGCTCAGGCGGTCTTCCTATCTGTGACATGTATGCTCCACCAGTCCTGGTCCTCTGTAGTTGGGATGGTAGACATGTAGAGCCATGCTCATTCATCAGTTTAGATGGATATCACAAACTCTTAGTCCATGTCAGCCAATTCTTGACCACAGATAAAGCTCTGGGAAGGGCCACAATCATTGGAACTCAGTCTCTTCACAGGACAGTTGTGAGGAAACAAGGGATTTATATAGAGAGATCTCTGAAACATGGCTAGGCACAGAGGGAGTGGCCTTCAGGTAATGTTCTCGACAATTCTGTGAGCATATGACAGGAAGATACCTGGAAAGGGTTCAGGTGGCCCCTGTTATTAATGGGGCAACCAGTGTGGGATTATAAAACAAAACATGGCTCTCTTTCATCATTACCCTATCTCCATGAGGAAGGGTATCCTTCACTGTGTTGAGTTTTGCAACTGGGGAAAACAAAGCATGGAGAAGCTGGGTGACCTACTTGTGACCTCAAGTTCACAAGAAGCTAGGCCTGACTTCTGTACCATGCTCCCTAGTTAAATGGGTGCTATTCAGTCCACTTTTTGTAGTGAGAAGTCCACTTCTTGTCAGTCATGGGGCTTGAACTCTAGGTCTGGATGCTGTTCAGGAGCTCCTCAGCTCAAGACTAGTGCTCCACCACTTGAGCCCACAGCACCACTTTCAGTTTTCTGGTGGATCTTTGGAGATAAAGATAAAGTCTCACAGACTTTCCTTCCCGGGCTGGCTATGAACCATGATCCTCATTTCTCAGACTCCTGTGTAGTTGGGATTAGAGTTATGAGCCACCTGCACAGGGCTTAAGTGTATTTCTCACTTTCTTTCTCCCTCTTTCTCACATGAACTGCTTGAATGTGTGCTGGAGGAGGTGGCCCATTGTCTCCATGTGGCTAGAACCCATGGTTGCCCTCTTATTCTGGAGGTGGGCTGTGGGTCAGGAGCTGTCTCGCTCAGACTGTTGAAACAGCCCATGACATAAGCTCCTCTGTACCCTGCGTAGACCATGACGGTTATTCATTTTCCATCCAGCCTTACTGGACTTCTCATATTGAATTGTTTTCTACATCATTTTCTAGCACCTGGCCAAAATTATGATACATAGTTACAGAATCAAAATGTCATGCCTTCTTAAGAAATTCATTTAGGATTCTGGGAATGTGGTTTCATGGTACGGTGATTGCCTAGCATGCATGAAACCCTGGGTTCAATTCCCTAGTACCACATAAACAGAAAAACAGTGGAAGTGGTGCTGTGCCTCAAGTGGTAGAGTGCTAGCCTTGAGAAAAAAAAAGCTCAGGAATAATTCCCTAGCCCTGAGTTTAAGCCCCTTGACTGGCAATAAAAAAAAGTATTCAAATATTTTTTCATTCATGTGACTGTTTCTAATATATTTATAAGATGATTTCTTTATTGCTTTATATGTCCCACCCCACATGATATAACCCCTGCTTTCACTGTATTTAATGTTGGTATAATTTGTGGAGGGGAATGGAAAAAAATCGTTTAAATAGGGATACAGGTGGACCCATTGTAATAACGAGAAGTACAAGTCGTTATGTTGGAAAATGAACTTTACAATTTTGGCGGGGGGGGGGATGGTAGAGATGGGAGGGATGGTAAGGGATAGGAAGGGGAAATAAAGGAGGAGGCAACAATACTTGATAAGAAATGTACTCCTTATCTTGCCCACATGTAATTGTAACTCCTCTGTACAGTATTTTCACAATTAAAAAGAAACCATTTAGTTAGCAAATGCAAAATGAAACCATACTTTGAATATATAATTGCTCCTTCCATACTGATACCTGAACAATAGTCCTTTATTCATGTACTTTACTTATAAGAGCATACTCTTTTGAAAAAAAAGTTTTGGTCATTAGGTCAAAGCAACTGATGCCAGGATTTTGTGTGGTCACTGCTAATCACAGAGAGAAGGATAGTCTAATGACATTTGGAAATCTTTTTGGTCAATCATGGTACCAAAAACGCAGAGGCTAATTAACAGTTGTGACAGAATAGAAGGAATAACTCGATGGAAGGAATAAATGATAGTAACTAAGGTGTACCAGAAACTGTTCTTGAGAACCATTTTTGGTTATTGAAGAACTAGTTATTAACTAAGCTTATTCCTCATTGCCTTTAGTAGACTAAATCTCTTAGGCTAGTTCTTAATATGTGTGTGATAAATGTATCTCCTTCTGTGCTGTTCTTTCCTACTCAATCTCCTTTGCTTTCTAAAAATCTCAGTCTTTCTATTTTTCTCTATGAACATTTCCTGATACTAAATACACCTATACAGATGGCAGAGGATGCTAATGTAAGGGTCCCATGAGTCATTAATGTAACAACATGGAAAAGGAGGACATATTTATTGCTACCTCAATTTTTCTGAAAAGCTGCAATGTCATCATTTGGTTCAAATTTCCATACTTTGTCTACATAGTGTCAGTAAGTGCACATAAATGCAAATATGAGCCAGGTGCTGATGGTTCACCCCTGTAATGCTAGCTACTCAGGAGATTGAGACTAGAGGATTGTGGTTCAAAACCAGCCTGGTCAGGAAAGTCCATGAAACCCTTTTCTTCAATTAAACACCAGAATCCCAGAAGTGGTGCTGGAGCTAAAGTGGTAGAGTGCTCAACTGGAGTTGAAGAGCCGAGGAAAAATGCCCAAGATCAGAGTTCAATCCCCACGACCAACAAAAAAAGTGAAATGTGACTTTAAGTTTCCACAAAAGGAACGACAAGTTCAATAATCTTTCCAAGCAGAAAAAATAATTCCAAAATGATTCAGTGTACCTACTTTTGCTGAATTATTTAAGTTATGACTTTTTGCTGGACATAATCTATTCTTTTAAAAATTGTCAAATATTAGCTTTACAATAAACTTCATCTAATATTTCTTATTTCAAAAGAGAAGTCTATACAGTTGATATCACATAGCTTTCTTACTAGCTTAGTTCAAAGTCAACCCAGGCAGAAGATTCTGTCAAACTCTTATCTCTAACTAAACACCCAAAATCTAGAAATGGAGTTTTGGCTCAATAGTAGGGGTAGGTGGGGTAGGTGGACAGGAAAGGCAACTGTTCAGGAACAGGGTCCAGCCTCTTGGTTCAAGCCCCACAACCAGCAAAAAACTAAACAAACAAGCAAACAAAAGCAACAAAGATAGACCCTCCTTAAAAGAATACTCCTTTAAGAGAAGGGGCTCCTTTTGTTGACCATACTCACTGGATCCTGCTTTTTGGAATCCTTACTGCTAAGGAGAACTCAGGAGCATACTAAGTAACTGATAACTGACTCCTGCAACAAAAGGATCATCTCAGGAATGAAATATCCATGCATAAGGCTCTTTAAAATTTCCATGTCTTTGTTTCTTTGCAGTAGAACACTTTTAAAACAACGTTATTTCTTTTTGTTCTATGGTGGCCTTCAAATAACACATTATTTCTTTTTGTAATACTCAACTAAAAGTTTACAGAAAAGTTTTATATGAGTAAATAACACACTCGAAAACGTCAGGGACAACGCTCCTGGATTGGAAAGATTAACATCGTGAAAATGGCAATACTTCCCAAGGCTATCTACAAATTCAACGCAATACCTATCAAAATTGCAACCTCATTCTCCAAGGAAATAGAAGAGGCAATCCAAAAATTCATATGGAAAAATAAAAGACCACGAATAGCAAAAATGCTACTCAACGGAAAGAACACTGCTGGAGGAATTTCAATACCAAATTTCAAACTCTACTATAAAGCCATAGTAATCAAAACAGCTTGGTATTGGCATAAGAACAGACCTCAGGACCAATAGAATAGAATTGAAAAGCCAGAAATGAACCTACAGACCTATAGCCATCTAATCTTCGATAAGGGAGCTAAAACAATAGAATGGAAGAAAGACAACCTCTTCAGTAAATGGTGCTGGCAAAATTGGTTAAGTACATGTAGAAAACTTAAGCTAGATCCTTATATATCACCCTGCACCAGAATCAACTCCAAATGGATCAAAGACCTTGAACTCAAAGCAGACACTCTGAAAAGATTACAGGATGGAATAGGAGAAACCATAAGTCTCCTTGGCTCAGGCCGAAAATTTCTGAATAGAGACCTGGAAACAAAATAAATCAAAGAAAGGTTGGACAAATGGGATTGCATAAAGTTGCAGAGCTTCTGCAGGGCAAATGACATAGCAAGATCGATAGAAATCCCACGGATTGGGAGAAGATCTTTACTAGCCATACAACGGACAAGGGTCTCATATCTAAAATATACTTGGAACTCAAAAAATTAAACCCCCCAACAACAAATCCTCAAAGAAACAACTGCCCAATAAATAAGTGGGAGAAAGACTTAAAGAGGAACTTCTCTGAAGAAGAAAGAAGGATGGCCAATAGACACATGAAGAAATGCTCAACCTCCCTAGCCATAAAACAAATGCAAATCAAAACAACATTGAGATATCACCTCACTCCAGTTAGAACGGCAAAAATCAAGGACTTTAACAACAACAGATGCTGGAGGGGATGTGGACAGAAAGGAACCTTACTTCATTGTTGGTGGGAATGTAAACTTGTTCAACCACTTTGGAAAGCAGTATGGGGGTTCCTCAAAAGACTTCACATAGAACTCCCCTATGACCCAGCTATCCCACTTTTGGGCATTTACCAAAATGTTTACAAACAAGACCACTCTAAAGCTACTAGCACAACTATGTTTATTGCAGCATTATTTACCATAGCTAAGATATGGAACCAACCCAGATGCCCCTCATTAGATGAATGGATCAAGAAAATGTGGTATATATACAGAATGGAATTCTATGCCTCCATCAGAAAGAATGACATTGCCCCATTTGTTAGGAAATGGAGAAACTTGGAAAAAATTATATTAAGTGAAGTAAGCCAGGCCCAAAGAAACATAGGTGCCATGATTTCCCTTATTTGTAATATCTAGTATATGTATGAGTCAAGGGCAAAAGGTCAGATAATGTGATGTCAGGAAAATGAACCCTTAGATGTGTATTTTAATGTTTTTATCTTTCATGCATGTGTTTCTAACGCATTTATAAGATTATCTCTTTGTCGCTTTTATGTCCCTCCCCCACAGTATAACCCCTGCTTTCACTATATTTGATGTCAGTATAACATGTGGAGGAGATGGGGAAAAACCAGTTGTTTAAGGATACAGGTGGACCTGTTGCAACAATGAGAAGTACAAGTTGTCATGTCCAAAACGAGCTTTACAACGTCGGTGCGGGGGGGGGGGGGAGGGTTGGGAAGGAGAAGGATTGGGATTGGGGGGGGAGGGGGGAGGCTGGGAAGGGATGTGAAGGGTAAACAAAAGAGGAGACTGCAATGCTTGGTAAGAAATGTACGCATTATCCTGCCCATGTAATTGTAACTCCTCTGTACAGTATGTTCACAAGTAAAATAAAATTAAATTAAAAAAAAAAGAAAACGTCAGGGACAGAGTTTCCTTCAAGCATTGGGATTGTTTTATTGTACAGTAAAAAGGAAATCACATATTAACTTGAACTTTGTCATTCCTCTATGTTCCATTCCTCTCCTGGGCTCAGTTTCCACATCCAGTAACCGTTATTTCCAGTAACAACCAATGGTGTTGCTTGAGGTATAATGAACAGGATTTATCATAGGATACAATTGGATTCAACATACTTGTCAATAAATGTAACACATACCATCAGCAGAAGCAGGGACAAGAACCACATGATCTTTATATGGATTTAGAAATCTTTTAATAAGCTCCAATACCCCTTTATGATTAAAAGGTCTGAGAAGCTAGGAATGCATGCAACTTTCCTCAATATTATACAGAGTATGCGTATGACAAAGAATGTACCTAACAGTGGACACATGAAGATATTAAAATCTGGAATGAAGTCCAGACTAAAACTCTTCTACACAGCTCTTTAAAAACCACTTGACCCACAACTATTTTTCTAATAAAACAATTGTTAATACCAGAAAAGTCTTATTAATTTTTCTTGCATCTGTTGCTTAAAGATTTGTGATAAGCTGGGCTTCTCAATAAACTCTAAAGCAGAAATATTTGTCTTGGAGTCCGTGGATGCTTTAAACCTGTGTTTTAATTCACAATATTACATTAAATGATTTAAGGGTTTTGTATCATTTCAAACATTTGTGGTGTAATGAATGATCTTTGTTAAACATGTATTCTGTAAAGTGCCATAGTCTTTTTATGTGTAGTGTATTTAAATATATATCATATAAAATACATACACAATTTGTGTGAAAGATGTGCAATAACAAAGGTGTATGTATATATATATATATATATATATATATATATATATATATATATATATATATATATATATATATATTGGAAACTGGACAGGAGTCGAAACGGGGTGTTTCTGTTTTGGCAGAGGAGAATCACACATTTTTTACTTGCATGGCCTCATCATTAGCGTTAAACAATTTTAATGCTACAAAAATTTTATGTGAAGAAATGACTGCTATGAACTCATTTTCTCTTAGGTCTAAAATAAAATAATCACTCTAAGTGAGTGAAGCCAGACCCAGTTAATGCTAATCTTTCATGTGAAATGTGAAGCTCCCATGTTGCCTTTTTCTGTTGGTGTGATAACTAGTAATTGGTACATTCTCACTAGAGAGCTATTTCTTAACATAAACCAGGTTAATGCTACACCACTGTTTAAAGGGCTAATCTCACACGTTCTTAGCCATGAGTCTGGCTTAGAATGGAGTTCTCTGTGCAATAACTTTTGGCCACTGGAAATCCCTGGCCTCCAGTTGTGTTTGGGTACCAATGACTCCATTGGCCCCAAGAGTTGAAGGGATGACTGGGATTTCAACTGAGATTGTGGTGAAAATCCACCCAAGGCTGAGGGGGGCAAGAGGTGCTTTGGAGGAACTTGGCACCATTTGAAATTCAGTAGCCATTTGAGCCAAATATAAAATTGTATTTACAACTGACAGACTCAATTTGAGCCTTCAAATTTGTGGTTATTCTATTGTAAAGTAATATGTTGTTTATCTAGCATTTATTAGATTTTTACGCATATGTATTTTCACAGTGTGCTCCTCAATTTGAATTAAACCAGATTTTGCAAACTCAAAAAATAATAAAATAAAATCTGGAATGAAACAAGGATGTCCACTCTCTCTACTACTCTTCCATATAGTAGTGGACATTCTAGCAAGAGCAATAGGCAAGAGAGAAACATAACGGGGATCCAAATAAGGAAGAAGTAAAACGATCCCTTTGTACAGATGAAACTATCCTGTATTTACAGACCCTGTACCTACCTTCCCAAGTTAGTAAAGGTGTTGCTAACCTTTAGCAATGTAGCAAGGGTATAAAATCCACAAGAATCAGTAGTCTTTCTTTGTTACCAACAATGGGAACATTCAGGTTGAAATCCAAAAAACAACCTCATATGTATTAGCCTCAAAATCAACTCAAATCTAAACAAAACAAAACAACAACAAGAAAACTACGAATAAATTTAACCAAAAATGTGAAGGACTTCTACTGTGAAAATTTAAAAATATAAAAAGAGAAATTGAAGGAGATTCAAGGAAATGCAAAATCTTTCAATGCTTTCACAAATAACATTGTGAAAACTGCACTACTGCCCCCAAACAATTGACAATGCACTACCCATCAAAATCCCAACAATATTCTTCAATACAGTAGAGAAAGCAATCCAAATTTAATATGAAATTAGAGAATTACAGAAGAAAAAGTAGGCTTAGAAATGAACTCATGGGCCTATAGTCATCTTACATACACACACACACACACACACACACACACACACACACACACACACACACACACACACACACACACACACACAAACACACACAAACACACAATGGAATTCTATTCACCCATTAGAAAGGATGTCTTTTCACCAGTCTTAAGGAAAATGAAAGGCTTGGGAAATTTATGCTAAAAGAAAGGAATGCAGACGCAGAAAAATACAGGTTTCATGGATTCATTCATTTATGGTAGCTAAAAGGTGCCTACAAATCTACAAGTAAACAAGACAGATTCTACCCCTTCCCAGTTAGAATGGCCATTATCAATAAAACTAATAAGAGCAAATGCTGCCATGGGTGTAGCCAATTGGGAACCTCCCTGGGCTGGCTTTGAACCATGATCCTCAGATCTCAGCCTCCTGAGTAGTAAGGATTACAAGCGTGAGCCACCAGCACCCGTCTCCAATTGGGAATTCTATTACACTGTTGGTGGGAAGTTAAACTTGTTCCACTCCTCTGGAATGCAGTATGGAGTTTCCTCAAAAGACTAAACAGATCTCTCTTATGACCTCGTAATTCCCCTCATGGGCAGTAATCTAATAAATAAACAAGCTCACATTAACGCTACAAGCATAACCATATTCAGGGCCTGGGCCCAGAGTTCAAGGACTGGAAAAATATGTTACCACTGTTGGTATTTGATCCCGAAAATATGAACTTTTTGACATAAGATAACAAACCATTGTATTTGCAGTAGCTAGGACAGGATTTAAATGTTGTGAGTGATAAAATGGCTTCTTTGTTGAATGTTAGGAAAAGATGTAGGCAGTCCAAAAAAAGGGAGATTTTTTTGGTCTTGGTCGAGGGGCTTTAAGTCTGGGCTTGTGTACTGTCTCTGAGCTCTTCAACTCAAATGGAGATAAGAGTCTCAGGGACTGTCCTGCCAGGCTGGCTTTGAAAAGCAGTCCTCAGTTCTCAGCTTCCTGAGTAGCTAGGATTACAACTGTGAGCCTCTGGCACCAGGCTAAAAATGGGGGATTTTTAAAAAAGAAAATCCCCCTCTTCATCTATGTCTAAACCTCACACATCACTATTAGAACACTTCACTCTCAACTCCATTTCATCAGACATTTGTAAATTTTCTCTTTTCCTTCATGTGGGAATACTGCAGTAAATATCAACTCAGCTGTGGGAATGGATCAATTGTATGGTATTTGCTAGCACATAAATCAGCACATCAAAACAAATGAAACCCTCATTTGGAATATTTTTTCTCTTTTTATTACAAATCTGTGCTTGATTCCTTCCTAATGTGATATTGGACCTCGTAACTGAGTGATGACGTTTTCTTTCTCTTCAGCAATTGGCCTTCTCCTACATGTGGTCAAATATTTAAGAATGCAAAGATTTCCATTGATAATTCATTAAGCTGACCTCTAAGAGAATGCACATATCTGGAATTTGGTCTGCTGTCTTGTTCTTATATGCACAGGCTTTCTAAGATTTATTTGCTGTACAAGGAAGTGTATTTTCCAATCTTCGTGTGACCAATTTTAGTCTCTCTGATCAGTCTTTTGACCCTCTCTCTGAAGTCTTATTTCAGTCTGCCTCATAAAAATATATTAGTTATCAGATAAATGACTCTCAGCTTCCGTATTTTGCCTGACTTCATGTAGGCTGTGATAGTTGCCCTGAGTTGCTGTTCCTACTGGACTTGTGTTTTGTTTTGTTTTTAGAGGCCTAGGATCACTATTCAAGGTAGTAGCTTCTCTGGACCCCTTTCATCCCCAGGCCTAGAGTCAATGGATTTTTTCCTAAAGATACTAAGAACAGCTGAATAAATTCCTGTTTTAATTGTCTCAAAATGAGGCAATCCGGCATCCTTGCAAAGCCATGGATAATCCAATGTAACCACTTAAAAAATGGTCTATCAAGATGGCTTTTCAAGGTTGACTGTGAAAAATGTTCATTTCCAAGTCAACAACATAAAACAGATCACATCCCTGGGAGCCGACTTTTGGAAAGAAGGTACCCCTTCCTTCCTTCTTTTATGATAGACCAAACCATAATATTCTGCAGTTGTGGTCAGCCTTGAGCACATTTCCCTTATAATATTCTGTAGTGTAAAAGAGGACCAACTATCAAAATAAAGGTGAAAATACTTATCTACTACACACTGATTTATCTTTTTTATATCTGTTCTTATTTTCATTACATCAAACATGGATAATTTAAACTTGGGATTAAACAATTGGCAAAATATTGATAGAATAAACATTCAGTTTACCTTCATATATCCAATATAATACACTTAACCCTTTATGGAAAAAATAAATCCAACAATAGAAACAATGGCAGGGATATAACATAATCCTCAACTCAGAAACTCAGTCTCTCTATAAATATTTATTTGGTAGAAAACAATAAAATTTAATTAATGAATGTGACTTTTAAGTATCATCAGAAACACTCCTCATATACATAATTGTTTATAATTTTATAGATGTCACCTTGGCAAGAATTTAATATGCATGTAGAAATCAAATTTCCACAATTTAAGCTAGATGAGAGGAGCCAAACTCTGATGTACTGTGTGGTGTGAATATTACCACAGTGCTGAACCCTTCCACCTAATACCAAGTCATGTGCAATAGTTTATTATTTGATGTTAAGATGAGTGCGAAGTGTAGAAAACACTTTGAATTATTACATTAATTCACAGAAATGAAACAATAATTATGTCATTCATTTAAATTCTAATGCTTCTCAATTTTACAATTCATGCTATATATTATTGAACTTAGTTTCACTTTCTATTCTATAGCTACTGAAATTAAAATTATATATTAAACATTCAATATTAAGAAATCAATAAGAAGTAACCTAATTTTAAAATGATATACTATTAAACTGTGATTTGAAGTATAGTTCCAACAAGTTGTGAGGTTAAGAAAACATTACTAGAATTATTAGTAACATTTTATAACTTACCAGCTTGTTATTTGTTTACTAATTGTGTCATTTTTTATTCTTGGTCCAAGTTATCTCTTCACCTTAATTGTTTAGTTTTCTATTTTATCTCTATTGGTTTACTGATTGTACATTTTGTTTTCCCTTTTTAGTGACTGACATGAGGCTGAAAATCTGCATCCTAGTTTATTACTTCCTATGTTAAAGTCAAATTACTGCTCTCCACAGCTGTTTTACTCTTCTTTGTATAGTACAGTATTTCCCCGCTCACATCTCCTGTATTGCTGCTTGTTATCATGTATTTTATGTTTTATATTTAAATTTTATTGTCAAGTTAATGTACAGAGGGGTTATAGTTACATAAGTAAGATAATGAATTCATTTCTTTTATAACTTGTTATCCCTTCGCACATTTTTCTCCCTCTTTCATCCCAATGCCCCCCAAGACTATTTCCAACGTATTGTCTTGTGAGTATCACTGTTGCATAAGTTCCCCCTTTTGTCCTTTGTCTCACCATTTTGCTTTTTCCCTTGCCCTTAACTAGTTCGGATCAACATATTTACAATATCCAGGGTATCAAAATCAAATACAGTTACTACAGAGGATAAACCATAGGAGTGGAAAACACAAAAGGATAAAAAGAAATCACATATTACATTTAGAACAACAAGAAATAACATATCTTGGAGATCATTTCCCTTGGAATCACCATACACCCTCATATGTACATAGCTATTGAGCTATTCTTCTCATCTACTAAGATTATCCTTGATGTACACAATAATGCTCCCCTATTACACAGTAATTGCACTTCTTGGCATTTACCCAAGTGATCACAAACAAGATCACACTAAAGCTACCAGAACAATTATGTTTATCACAGTATTATTTATGATAGCTAGGCTAAGGAATAAACCCAGACACTCCTCAGTAGATCAATGGATCAAGAGAATGTCACACACACACACACACACACACACACACACACACACACACACACACGGAATACTATGCTTCCATCAGAAAGAATGATACCACCTGATTTGTACTGATATGGAAGATCTTGGGAAAAAAATCATATTAAGTTATGTAAGCCAGACTTAAAGAAACATAGGTCCCATGGTTTCCCTTATTTGGAATTATTAGTTTACATCTAGGATAATCTCATGTATTTAAATTTGACATTTTGTTCTATGTTGAGCATACAACATTATTGCTACCTTGTTTGTTATTTCTGCAAACAGGCAGGTATATTTAAAGAATTACGTTCATGTCATCCATTACTGAAGGAAGAACATCTAAAAGAGCAGCCCCTACTAGGAAGAACAACTCCTACTCATTTAGCTTCATTCCTATCTTATGCCAGTATTGTCCTCTGTATCCTCATGTTGTACATCAAATTGTATACTTGGTCATCCTGTATATTTACTATCTTCTACATTGTGACCTAAATGCCCCAGCAATTCCAGTTTGCTTTACTTAAAAAAAATTATCTCATAATGATTGAGGTTGGTGTGTGTGTGTGTGTGTGTGTGTGTGTGTGTGTGCGCGCGCGCGCGCGCGCGCGTAGTTTTACAGGTATCAGAAGACAACATTTTTCTTCATTTAGAATACATTTTTCAGGTCATTGTAAGCTATGCCTAATTGGAGAAATCTCTTGCTATTTTAAAGATGAAACAGAAAAATATATTTGTGCATGCACCACAGTTGTTTTATTAGTCTGTTGTTGAACACTTAACTTCTATTTATATCTGGGCAGCTGTTGTGAACAATGTGAATAACAAACAACTACACATATATTTTCCAGTTACCCAGAGAGAAATAATCAAATGATTGGTGTGTCAGATGGTATTTCAACTTTGCATTTCTTTAGAAAACTGCAAATTACTTTCTACAATGAGAATACTAACCTGTATTTTGAACAAGAGTGTAGAAAATTCCTTTTCTCACACTCTCACCAACATTATTACATTTTGAGTTTTTTAAGGGCAGGTTTTTACAATGTGCAGAACCCCAGCCTGGCCTTAGACCCAAATCCTCTTACTCCAAACTGCTAAATGCTTGGAATTACAAGCCTTTTAACCACACCTGGTTCCTTTGATTTTTTTGATAAGAGTTGTTATAGTTATGAAGTAGTATCATAGTAATTTTCAATTGCATTTCTATAATGACTTCTGTTCACAAAGCATTAACGTAGCATAGAAGTGGTATTAAACACAACTTTGTAAACACACTGGCGCTTTTCAGGACTTTTTGGAAAACGTGTCTATTCAGAACTTTTGTCCATTTTTAATGGTTTCTTGTTAATCTCATCTTTAATCTCTCTATACAAAATCAATACTTAATTCAATATAGTAGAAAGAAAAAAATTAAGCAACTCCTAACATTTTTCAATTTTCAATAATATTATATTATTTAAATCATTTTTTGTTTACACTTAAGACTATATAAATAAATTTAGTTAGACCTTTTACAAGGCTATATGTATTTTATTTATTTTTCGTTCATGGCTCTTTCCAAAGCCTGCGTGTCTAATTTTTCTAGGTTTCTTTCAGTCTCATGTAGTTCAGATTTCAAACTGAAGTATAAATGGAAAGAAGCACAGAAACAATAGAGTTCCTCTCATCTGATGATGCCTGTACAAGAATGAGGAAAGAGTTCAATCTTCTAAGGACCTTTGATTGGCTATCAAAAAGAGAATTCATTCCTCTAGGTCTTCCCTATTTTTGCAATTTAACTTAAATGATGTAAAACACAATATACTACTCAGAGACTTTTACGTTTTCATCAGTTTTGCACATTTTAATATGGACTTCACCTCAGTCTACAACATTCCTTCATTATTCTGTCCCTGATGTTTTTATACTGTCAAGACATAATAAAACCAGTTTGATTTACAGCATGAGAAGTTATCCACCTGGCTGACTTTGAAGCAGAGCATGGTCAATAGACAACATTCCTTCTGGTTTCTCATTACATGTAATGGCTTTTGTAATACTGATTGCATTCTATTTAGTATTTTTAAAAAAAAACTGCTGGCTAGTTTGTGACCATTTGGGTAAATGCCCCAAAGTGGTATTGTTGGATCATAGAGGAGTTCTATGTGGAGTCTTTGGAGGAAACTCCATACTACTTTCCAAAGCTGTTGAACAAGTTTACACTCCCAACAATAATGCATTAAGGTTCCATTCTGTCCACATCCCCACCAGCATCTGTTGTTTTTAGAGTTCATGATTATAGCCATTCTAACTGGGGTGATATGGTATCTCAATGTTGTTTTGATTTGCATTTCTTTTATGGGTAGAGAGGTTGAGCATTTCTTCATGTGTCTATTGGCCATACTTATTTCCTCTTCAGAAAAGTTTCTCTTTAAGTCTTAAGCTCACTTATTTATTGGACAGTTGTTTCTTTGAGGATTTGTCGTTGGGGGATTTAGTTTTTTTGGGTTCCATGTATATTTTAGATATGAGACCCTTGTCCATTACCAGCACAACTATGTTTATTGAAGCATTATTTATCATGGCTAAAATATGAAACAAACCCAGATGTCCCTCACTAGATGAAAGGATGAAGAAAATGTGATATATATATATATATATATACACACACACACACACACAATGGAATTCTATGCCTCCATCAGAAAGAATGACATTGCCCCATTTGTTAGGAAATGGAAAGACTTAGAAAAAATTATATTAAGTGAATTAAGCCAGGCCCAAAAAAACATAGGTAATAGGTCCCATGGTTTCCCTTATTTGGAAAAACTATTATATGTCTGAGACAAGCAGAAAAGGTCAGATAAGTTGATGTTAGGTGAAATGAACCCCAAGATAAGGATTCAATTGATTTTTTTCTTTATTGCAATTGTTTCAAACATTTATAAGATTATTTCTTTGTTGATTTGTATGTCCATCCCCCATGGTATAACCCATGCTTTCACTGTATTTGTTGTTGGTATAACTTGTGGAGGGGAAAGGAAAAAACAAATCATTTAAATAGGGATGCAGGTGACTCATTGTAAAAATGAGATGTACAAATCCTTATGTCGAAAAATGAAATTTACATCTTTGGTGGGGAGGGAGAGTTGATGGGATGAGGAGTGTGGAGGGAGATGGGAAGGGATGGGAACAAGAAGCAAAGGAGGCATCAATGCTTGATAAGAAATATACTCATTATCTTGCCCATGTAATTGTAATTGTTATTCCTAGCAGTTTATGTTAAGTATTTCACAAGTTTTTTTTCTCTTAATTCTGAAGAAAACACTTGCTATAATTCTAATATTATTAACATTTTAGTGTTAGGAAATATTGTAATTAAAGGCACTAAGTGCATGGCCCAAATACACACAGTGGGGAAAGAAATGATTCAAAATTTCAAAAAGTAAGCAATAAAAAAGTAGGTAAAATCCTCTTCATTCCCTTACTCTTTCAACTCAATATTCATGCTGTCCAAGAAATAATAGCATAGCAATTATTTCCCACGGTAATTGTTTTCTGTCACATTTTCTCTTCAACACAATGTTGGTGACATTGGGTTATCATGCTCAGAGCTGATATGCTATCCACCTCCTTGGGGGCTGTGGAAACTTGGTTTTTCCTATGGTTCTTGGATTCTCAGTTTGGGTGTGGTTTCTTAGCCCTTATTGTGGTCTTGTTGGTTTTCTGTGTGTAGGTCATCTTTAAGTATTTTTTATAGGGCTGGTTTGGTGGAGATATATTTTTCAGTTTTTCTTTGCTATGGAAGGTTTTTACTTGACCTTCGGTTATGAAGGAGAGTTTAGTTGGGTACAGTAATCTTGGTTGAAAATTGTTTGTCTTCAGAGCATGGCATACAGCCTGCCAGCCTCTTCTTGCTTTACTTATCTATGCTGAAAAATATGAGATGATTCTACTTGGTTTTCCTTTATAGATGATTGATCTTTTCTCCTTGACATTTTTAAGATCTTATACTTGATCTGAATTGGTCCTGTGTGGATTATAACGTGACAATGGGAAGTGCTGTTCTGTTCTGGTCTATTTGGGGTTCTACAAGCATCTTGTATCTGAATAGGCCTATCTTTTTGAATGTTTGGGAAGTTCCCTGCTAGGATCCTGTTAAACAAATTTCCTCAACAATTAACATCTGTCTCTACGTGCTCCTCTATACCATTTGTCCTAGTAGGCCTTCTGATTGTGTATTCCAAATGTTGAATAGATCTATCATATTTCTTGGATTTGTCTTGGATAGTTGTATGTTCTTTCTCTATAATACCTAGGCTGTCTTCAATCCCCAAGATTCAATCTTCTGCATGCTCTAACCTACTGTTGAGACTTTGTACTTTGTTTTTTATTTCTTTTCCTTCTAATTTGTCGGCCTTGATGCCTTCAAATTCTTTGTTGGAGCCTTGTTTTAGATCTTCTATGAACTTCTTTACTTCCTTAATTTGGTGTTCTCAAATCACTTAGTTGATTGGTTATGGATTACTTGGACTCCGATTCCTGCTGTCAGGCTCCATTCAGCATTCCCTGTGCTGTCGCCCTGAATTCTTTCAGCTGTCTGTTTATGGATTCCATGAATGCCTCTCTTGATCTTTGTCTATTCTCATCCCAATGTCACAATTCCTGTGTTATGCTTTGATTAGCTTCCTCACGTTCATGCAATTCCTGTAGTTACCTTTGACTGTTCTCAGCCTGCTCACGCAATTCCTGTGTCTCTTTTCATCTGTTCTCTGCCTGCTCACGCAATTCCTTTCTTTCTCTTTGACTGTTCTCAGCCTGCTCACGCAATTCCTTTATTTCTCTTTGACTGTTCTCAACCTGTTCACGCAATTACTGTATCAGTCTTTGAGTAGTTTCCTCAAAGTCACGAAATTCCTGTACTAATGTTTGGTTTGCCTCCTCTCTCTCTCCTTATCACGTTCAAACTGAGTCCTTTGCAAGCTTTCATTTTTTTCATTCACCACGTTTACCAGTAGTGTTTGTAGTGCTTTGCAGGAACTCTCCTCCGGATTATTCATTAACTGTTCTGTCACTGGATTATCATGAATGGGAGTTGAGATACCCAGACTTGCCATTTTTCTCGTGTTTTCCGGCTTGTTCTGCACACTTGATATGAAAGTCACACCAATTTTTTTTTGCTAAAACACTATTTTAAGGCAAGCATCAACCAAAGTCCTGTAGTTGCATAGTCAAAATGGCTGCAGATAGAACCTAGTGTAATGGATACAATCTATTCAACATCAAAAAACTATGCATTAATGGGCTAAGAACAGCAAAGATGAATTTTTCAAATCAGAAATTATTATGTTTAGGGAGAAATGTGGGGAAAAATAGAATTAGAAATATGTGGAGAAGTTAAAGTAAATTTAACCAAGTCCTAATCTCAGAGAGGGAAAGGGATTAGACAGAATGATAGGAGAGAAATTAAAAAGAAGATAATAAAAAATGAACAAAAATTTAAATTTAAAAAGTGAAACATTTAAAAATTATGTAACTTTAAAGAAGTGATATTGAGAGAAGAAAAGGATAGGATGACAGGAGGGGATGATAGAAAGGAGACATGAAAAACTAAAAAATAAAAATTCTTAAAATATTTACTTGAAAATTATATGGTATATAGATATAATACTCTTATTAAACAGTTAAGCCTAAAAGTTTGTGAATTAGGTAATACATTTCTGGATTAATTATGTACACAATGGGGGATAAGTTCTAATAATTGATGAAGGCATTTATCTGGGGATGAGGCAAAACAGCAATTAAGTCACACACACACAAAAAAGACAAAAAAAAATGAAAAGAATCAAAAAAATAAAAACAATTTAAAAAGGACCACATGTCAATAGCGATTTTTTTAAAAGGCACACACACACACACACACACACACACACACACCTAAAATAAAAATTAGGAGAAGAAGAAAAAGCGATTAATAGAAAACAATTAAAAAATTAAAAAAAATAGTACCAAAAAGAGTTGTTTAATTTTCCGGGGTGTGTGTGTGTGAGGAATGGGAAGATCCTGTATCTTCCCTGTGTCTGTAACCAATCTCTTCGTGGAGTCTTTGGTCTGCTTGTGGTGTTTGGTTTTCCTGTGGCCTGATTGATTTCTTACATCAGTTTGTTTGAGCAGTCAATAAAATGTTCCGCTTTATCCAGGATATTGTGATCCTCCTTCAGGCTAGTTCAGTGGGAGGGAGATCTGCTTTGAGTATCATGAAAGAGAAAGATGGCTGTTTCCTCTAGTTTGGAGATGCTGTGATGAGGCTACGTTCTGGGTAGAGTTGAGGCGTTTCAGCAAACAGTAGCTTTTCCCTGAGGGGCTAGCTCTTGAGACACTCCCAGACCCCAGCCTGGAGACATTCTCAAGGTTTATGTTTATTGAATTTCAATTAATTGTCTAGGCTGCTGTAGGTAGGGGCAGCATCTGGTTCTGTTAACCCAGTGAAGATATTCACTCCTCTGGGGGGCAGAACTCTCTCTGCTTGGGTTAGGTGACTGTTTCCTGGGTGGATCTGAGCCTGGAAGGTCAGGTCAGATACCTGTGACCTACTAAATGACTCTTTTGTTTTCTTCCAAGGCCTGAGTTGGAGCTAGTTGCTCAGCCTGGCCTTTCTCAGTATCAAAGATGATATCTGGTGGGAGGGGGAGGGGCAGCCTTCCCTCTTCTGCTCCATGAGAAGGAGTGAGGATGTCAGGATTCTACTCAAACAGGAGTCTTTGTTCCTGGTTATCTCTGGTCTGTGATCTGCAGGATGAATTTATCTGCTCCTTTTCATTTCTTGTTGGTGTTGAGTAGAATCCGCTCACCCACTGCATATGGCGCCTTTGTCCTGGACACTCTGTTGTAGATATGGTGGCTATAGGTGCCACAGATGCTGCCACAACCGTGGCTACTGGCAAGTGCTCAGATCTGTCTTCTTGCCTGGATCTTCCCTCTCTAGTCAAACTCTGTGTACAGTGTTGGCACACTTGGTGTGATAATCTAGGCTAGTACTGTTCACTGGAACACTAAAACTGCTTTGTATGTGAGAGCTTGTTTAGTCTCCAGGTTCTCCTCTACCATCTTCCTCCGACCTCCACGAAACGCTTTATATTTTATGTTGATTGGTTATTATGCAACAAATACCTTCAAATGTACATGTAGTGTCAAAAGATAGGCATATGAATATTCTCATACAGCTCTTATTTATCTGTTATGCACTTTCAAAATTATGATATTTCTCTCTCTACTCTCTAACATTTCCTCACTTTCTCTTTCATGCTTCATGTCTGCTGCTTAGAATTTCTGGTGGTCTACTATTATCCTTCAGGATCCACTGGTTTGTGGGAACATGATATGGACAATCAGTCACCTTTGCCTTATTGAGGAGTTACAACTGTGATGTGATATTATTATTTGCCATTCTAAATGGTAAAACAACAGATCTAGGAATTCCTTTTCAATTTTATTACTATTATAAATTTTATCTCATAGGAATAATTGGGATGGATAAGATACTTTTAACCTGTGACATAAAAGTACGTTTCCTTTTACAAACAACCTTTTCCTTTGAGTATCAGTGAGTAACTACATGTAATGAAAACAAAGCTATCCTATGGAAAGTAGACTAAAAAACAAGATAATGAGGAAGTGAGTACAAAGGATACCCGTCATAGAGCACAGATCCTTAGAGCAGGTTATCATGTACACTTTGTGAGAATGCCAATGTGTTAGAAACTATACATTAAATCACTGAACACTTGATATATATATGCAAATATATTTACATTTGTTTATATATGCATATATGTATGTGCCCTTATATATGTACACATGTATGTTAATATACTCACAAATACACACATACATATACCCATGTATACATGCACACATGGAGAAAGACACATAGTTACAGTCAACATAAGTTTCACTAGTTGTTGAATATGCCTTAGATGGAATTCTTGGAACCAAATATGTTGAAGATGTATTTGTCTCTAAGAGTTCTTTTACCACTCCTCTTATCTCTTTTTTTTAAATTAATTTAATTTTATTTGTGAACATACTGTACAGAGGGGTTACAATTACATGGGCAGGATAATGCGTACATTTCTTACCAAGCACTGCACACTCCTCCTTTGGTTTACCCTTCACATCCCTTCCCAGCCTCACCCCACCCCCTCAATCCCAATCCTTCTCCTTCTCCCCCTTCCCCACCCCCCGCACCGACATTGTAAAGCTCATTTTGGACAGGACAACTTGTACTTCTCATTGTTGCAACAGGTCCACCTGTATCCTTAAACAACTGGTTTTTCTCCCTCTCCTCCACAAGTTATACAGACATCAAATATAGTGAAAGCAGGGGTTATACTGTGGGGGAGGGACATACAAAGCGACAAAGAGATAATCTTATAAATTCGTTAGAAACACATGCATGAAAGAATAAAAAACATTAAAATACATATCTAAGGGTTCAATTTCCTGACCTCACATTATCTGACCTTTTCAGCTTGATTCATACATATACTAGATATTGCAAATAAGGAAAACCATGGGACCTATGTTTCTTTGGGCCTGGCTTACTTCACTTAATATAATTTTTCCAATTCCTAACAAATGGGGCAATGTCATTCTTTCTGATGGAGGCATAGAATTCCATTCTGTATATATACCACATTTTCTTGATCCATTTATCTACTGAGGGACATCTGGGTTGGGTCCATATCTTAGCTATGGTAAATAATGCTGCAATAAACATAGTTGCGCTGGTAGCTTTAGTGTGGTCTTGTTTGTAAACATTTGGGTAAATGCCCAAAAGTGGGATTGCTGGGTCATAGGGAAGTTCTATGTGAAGCCTTTTGAGGAACTTCCATACTGCTTTCCAAAGTGGTTGAACAAGTTTACATTCCCACCAACAATGAAGTAAGGTTCCTTTCTGACAACATCCCCTCCAGCATCTGTTGTTGTTAGAGTTCTTGATTTTTGCCGTTCTATCTGGGGTGAGGTGATATCTCAATGTTGTTTTGATTTGCATTTCTTTTATGGCTAGGGATGTTGAACATTTCTTCATGTGTCTATTAGCCATCCTTCTTTCTTCTTCAGAGAAGTTTCTCTTTAAGTCTTTTGACCACTTATTTATTGGGCAGTTGTTTCTTTGAGGATTTGTTGTTGGGGGGGTTTAATTTTTTGAGTTCCAAGTATATTTTAGATATGAGACCCTTGTCCGTTGTATGACTAGTAAAGACCTTCTCCCAATCGGTGGGCTTTCTATTGATCTTTCTAGCTATGTCATTTGCCCTGCAAAATCTCTGCAACTTTATGCAATCCAATTTGTCCAACTTTTCTTTGATTTATTGTGTTTCCGGGTCTCTATTCAAAAAATTTCGGCCTGAGCCAAGGAGACCTAGGTTTTCTCTTCTTCCATCCTATAATGTTTTCAGAGTGTCTGCTTTGACTTCAAGGTCTTTGATCCATTTGGAGTTGATTCTGGTGCAGGGTGATATATAAGGATCTAGCTTTAGTTTTGTAAAAGTATTTAACCAATTTTGCCAGCACCATTTACTGAAGAGGCTGTCTTTCTTCCATTCTATTGTTTTAGCTCCCTTATTGAAATTAGATGGCTATAGGTCTATAGGTTCATTTCTGGGTTTTCAATTCTATTCCATTGGTCCTGAGGTCGGTTCTTATGCCAATACCAAGCTGTTTTGATTACTATGGCTTTATAGTAGAGTTTGAAATTTGGTATTGAAATTCCTCCAGCAGTGTTCTTTCCGTAGAGTAGCGTTTTTGCTATTCGTGGTCTTTTTTGTTCCATATGAATTTTTGGATTGCCTCTTCTATTTCCTTGAAGAATGAGGTTGGAATTTTGATAGATTTTGCGTTGAATTTTTAGATAGCCTTGGGAAGTATTGCCATTTTCACGATGTTAATCTTTCCAATCTAGGAGCATGGGAGGCTTTGCCATTTTTTTAGTTCTGTGTTGATTTCCTTTTTCAAGATTTTAAAGTTTTCATCATAGAGGTCCTTCACTTCTTTAGTTAAGTTAATTCCTAGGTATTTTATTTTTTGTGGGGCTATTACAAATGGAGTTGCTTTCCTAATTTCAGCCACACTTTTCTCATAGTTGGCATACAGAAAAGCCATTGATTTTGGGGGGTTAATTTTATAACCTGCTACTTTGCCAAAGTTTTGAATCAGCTTGAGTAATTTGGGAGTGGAGTCTATTGGATTCTTTAAATACAAGATCATGTTATCTGCAAAGAGGGAGAGTTTTATTTCTTCTTTCCTTATTTGGATCCCCTTTATGTCTGCATCTTGTCTTATTGCTGTAACTAGGCATTCTAATACTAGATTGAAGAGGAGTGGTGTATGATTTTTTGGATGAATTGTTGAAGTCGATTGGCCAAAATTTTGTTGAGAAGTTTTGCATCAGTATTCATCAAAGAAATGGGTATATAGTTCTCTTTCTTTGATGAGTCCCTGCCTGGTTTTGGGATGACGGTTATGATGGCTTCATACAATGTGTTCGGTAGTGAGCTTTCTCTTTCAATTTCATTGAAGAATTGGAGGAGTATTGGTGTGAGCTCTGCTTTGAAGGCCTTGTAAAATTCCTCTGTAAAACCATCTGGTCCTGGACTTTTCTTAGCTGGGAGGTCTCTTATTGCAGTTTCTATTTCAGTGCTTGATATGGGCAGGTTAAGATAGTTTAACTCATCTTGGTTTAGTTTTGGCATGTCAATATTTGCTAAGTAAAGGTCCATTTCTTTCAAGTTCTCAAACTTATTAGCATAAAGTTTTGAGAAGTATTCCCTTATAATGTTCTGAATCTTAGTTGTTTCCATGGTGATGTTTCCATTCTCATCTCTGAGTTTATTAATTTGGGTATGTTCTCTTCTTTTTCTGATAAGATTTGCTAAGGGTCTGTCAATTTTGTTAATTTTTTTCAAAGAACGAACTCTTTGTTTTGTTGATTCTTTCTATAGTTTTTTGGATTCTAATTCATTTAATTCTGATTTAATATTGATTATCTCTTTCCGTCTTCTGTATTGGGGTTTATCTTGCTGCACTTTTTCAAGGAGATTTAGATGTGTCATTAAATTGTTAGTTTCAGAACTCTCCAATTTGTTGTTGTAAGAGCTCAGAGCTATAAACTTGCCTCTGAGTACTTCTTTGCCTTGTCTCAGAGGAGCTGGTAATTTGTGTGTTCATTTATGTTGAATAGCATGAACATTTGAATTTCCTTTCTAATCTCTTCCATGACCCACTCATGATGCAGCAGTGTGTTGTTCAGCCTCCATGTGATGCTGGACAATTTTTGGTGGCTTCTGGTTTTGAGTTCTAATTTTATTCCCTTGTGGTCAGAGAGATTGCAAAGTATAACTTCAATGTTTCTGAATTTGGACAAGTTTGCTTTGTTGCCTAAAATATGGTCTATTTTAGAAAATGTTCCATGTGCTGCTGAGAAAAACGTGTATTCTGATGCTGCTGGGTGAAATGTTCGGTAGATGTCTGTTAAGTCTAGTTGATCTATGCAGCTGTTTAGATTTGCGGTTTCTCTGTTGAGTTTTTGCCGAGTTGATCTATCTAGTGGGGAGAGTGGTGTGTTAAAATCCCCAACAATTAATGTCTTTGGATCTATATGGGATTTGAGGGAAAGTAGTGTTTCTTTGATAAATTTGGGTGCTCCATTGTTTGGCGAATAGATATTTAGAATTGTAATATCCTCCTGAAGGAGAGATCCTTTAATTAGTATATAGTGACCTTCTTTATCTCTTCTCACGAATTTTAATTTGAAGTCTATTTTATCTGATA
Organism: Dipodomys merriami; assembly: GCF_024711535.1. Taxonomy (NCBI): domain Eukaryota; kingdom Metazoa; phylum Chordata; class Mammalia; order Rodentia; family Heteromyidae; genus Dipodomys; species Dipodomys merriami. Next base: position 3,444,837 of record NW_027202360.1, on the reverse strand, counting down.
TTAGGATTGCAACTCCTGCCTGTTTATGGGGGCCGTTTGCTTGGTAGATTTTGTTCCAGCTTTTAACATTTAAAATGTGTTTGTTTTTACGGGCAAGATGTGACTCCTGAAGGCAGCAGATAGAGGGGTCTTGTTTTTTAATCCAACTATACAGTCTATGTCGCTTAATTGGAGAGTTCAGTCCGTTAACGTTAGGAGATAGGACTGAGAGGTATTTGGGAGTTCCTGCCATGTTATCCACCTTGTTTGGGGCTGCAAAAACTGGGTTCTTCCTATGGTTCTTGGATTCTCAGTTTGGGTGCAGTTTCTTGGCCTTTATTGCTGTCTTGTTGGTTTTCTATGTGTAGGACATCTTTAAGAATCTTTTGTAGTGCTGGTTTGGTAGAGATGTATTGTTTCAATTTTTCTTTGCTATGGAAGGTTTTTATTTGGCCTTCAATTATGAAGGAGAGTTTAGCTGGGTACAGTATTCTTGCTTGATAGGTGTTTGTTTTTAGGGCATGGCATACATCATTCAAAGCTCTTCTTGCTTTGATTGACTCTGCTTTGAAATCTGAGGTGATTCTAATTCGTTTCCCTTTATCGGTGATTACCCTTTTCTCCTTGACAGCTTTAAGGATCTTTTCCTTGGTCTGAGTTGATCCTGTGTGGATTATAATGTGACTGTGGGATGTCCTATTATGGTCTGGTCTATTTGGTGTTCTAAAAGCTTCTTGTATCTGAATAGGCCTATCTTTTTGTATGTTTGGGAAGTTTTCTGCTAGGATCCTGTTAAACAAATTTCCTAGACCATTACCTTCTGTTTCTAGGTGCTCATCTACACCCATTATCCTTAGATTAGGCCTTCTGATGGTGACTTCCAGGTGTTGGGTAGATGTATCATACTTCTTGGACTTGTATTGAATGGTTTTATGTTCTTTCTCTATAATATCTAGGCTGTCTTCAATCCCTGAGATTCGATCTTCTGCATGGTCTAATCTGATGTCAAGACTCTCTACTTTGTTTTTTTATCTCTTTTCCTTGTAATTGGTCAGCTTTGATGGCTTCAAGTTCTGTGTTGAATCTCTGTTTTAGGTCTTGTATGAATTTCTTTACTTCCTTAATTTGGTGTTCAGTGTTTGTTCTCAAATCACTTAGTTGATTGGTTATGGTTTCTTTGGACTCCCATTCCTTCTGTTGGGTTCCATTCAGCATTCCCTTTGTGGTCTCCCTGACCTCCTTCAGCTCTTTGTTAATGGATTCCATGAATGCCTTTAGTGATCTTTGTGTATTCTCTACCTGGTCTCTCAATTCCTGTATTACTCTTTGATTAGCTTCCTCCCGTCTGTGGGATTCCTGCAGTTTTCTTTCTTCCCATTCGTGGGATTCCTGCAGTTCTTTTTGAGTGTTCTCAGCCTGCTCATGACATGCCTCCCTTTCTGTTTGAGTATTCTCAAGTTGTTCACGCAAATCCTGTATCAGTTTTTTGAGTAACTTCCTCAAGCTTATGATATTCCTGTATAAGCTTTTGGGATGCCTCCTCTCTCTCCCTTTCACGCTCATACAGAGTCCTTTGTAAGTTGTCAAACTTCTCGTTTATTATGTTTGCCAGCAGTGTTTGTAGAGCTATTTGGGAACTCTCCTTTGGATTATTCATTATCTGTTCTTACCCCTGATTATCAAGATTGGGAATTGAGATATCCGGATTTGCCATTTTTTCTTGTGTTTTTCTGGCTTACTCTGCCCATTTGAGATGAAAATAGCACCAGTTTTGTGCTAGAAGACAATCTTAAGGCAACCATCAATCAAAGTTTGCATTTGTACAGTCAATAATCTACAGATACAATCTAGTTCAACAGATACATCTATTCAACATCAAACAACTATATGTTAATGGGCTTCGAACCGCAGAGAAGAATTTGGAAAACCAGAAATTATTAGAGTTACGGAGAGATGTGGGTAAAAAATAGGAATAGATTGGTGTGGGGAGGCACAGGGAGAGTTAACTATATCTTATTCCCAATGCAGGAAATAGTTTGGGTAGGATTCAAGTAGAGAGAGAGAGAAAAAGAAGAAAGGGAAATGAAAAGAGACCAGAAAAAATATAAACATAAAAATTAATATTATTATGGAGATTAAAAGACCATCTATTTAGAGAGGAATGTGAGTATATTAAGAGAAGGGAAGGGACATAGAATGGAAGTGAAAACCTTAAAAAATGCTTAAAATATTTTATAGGTATAAAGAGGTAGTACTGCTATTAAGGAATTTAAGTCTCGGAGGTTTTGAATTGAGTAATAAATTTGTGGATTAAGTGTGTACACAATGGGGGATAGGGTCTTCTAGTTAACTATGGGTTTATCTGAGGATGTGCAGGACAAGAGTTAAGTCACATAAAGAAGATCAAAAGAGAGGAAAAGGTGCAAAGGATAAGAAATGGAGAAAAAAAGATCAGAAGTTCAGTAGAGATAGACAAAAAACAAAAAACAAAAAGATAGTTAAGAAAGAAAGAAAAAGAGAAAGAAGACAAGAAAAGATAGGAAAACGCACATTCACGTATTCCTAAAATAAAAATTATAAGAGTAAAAAAAAGTTACTTGAAAACAATTATTTTTTTCAAAAAAGGCAAAAATTAAAAATTAATAAAATTTTTAGAAAAGGAAAAAAAATTTTTTTTATATATAAGGTACCAAAAAAAAAAAAGAAAAAAAAAGTTCTTTGATGTTTTTGGGGGCAGGGGTTGGAAGAATCCTGTATCTCCCTTTTGTCTGTAACCAGCCTCTTGTTGGAGTTTCTGGTCAGCTTGAGGTCCTGTGGCTTGATTGGTTTCTTAAGTCAGTTTGTTGGCACAGGCAGAAAAATGCTCTGGTTTACCCAAGATTTTGAGATCCCCCTCCCAGATTAGTTTATTGGGATGGTGAGCTGCTTTGAGAATCACAAAATAGGGGGATGTAGTGTTGAGGCTATGTTCTGGGTATAGTTGAGGCCTTTAAACCATCAGTAGCTTTTCCCTGGGGCTATTTTGTGAAAAAGCTCACAGATCCCAGCCTGGAGCCATTCTCAGGGTTTCTGTTTTTCAATTGATTGTTGAGGCTGCTAGAGGGAGGGGCAGCCTCTGGCTCTGGTTACCCAGTAAGGAAAGCCACTCTAATGACTGGCACCTGAGCTGTGTGACTTTTCCCTGGATGGAGCTGAGTCTGGCAGGTCACTTCGCCATTAAGTTCTTGTGACCTGCTAAATGACTCGTTTTATTCTAAGGCCTGAGTTGGAGCTGGCAGCTCCTCCGAGCTTTGTTGGTATCCTAGATGGAGATCACCGGTGCTGGGGCGTGAGGGGTGGCCTTCCCTCCTCTGCTCCCTGAGAAGGAGTGAGGACGTCGGGTTTCTACTAATGCTGAGTCTTGGATCCTGGGTCGTCTCTGGTCTGCAAACTGCAGGATGAAGATGTCTGCTCCTTGTCGGTTCTTGCTGTTGTTGAGTAGAATCTGCTTGCCCACTGGTTCTGGCTCCTTCATACCGGACTCTCTGTGTGAGCGCTCAGGTATGGCTCCAGCTGCGGACTCTGCCGCGACCCTCCCGCCACCACCGCTGCCGCGGCGGGTGCTGGCAAGCGCTCAGATGTGTCTTCTTGCCTTGGCTTTCCCTCTCTTGTCTAACTCTCTGTCCTGTGATGGCACACTTGGTGTGATTCTCTGGCTTAGGACTGTTCACTGGAACTCTAAAATGCTTTCTATGTGAGAGCTTGTTCAGATTCCAGCTTCTCCTCCGCCATCTTCCCGGAACCTCTCCTCTTATCTTTTAAAACTGGTATGTTTTAAGACATGAGATTCGACTTGCAAAATGCAGTACAAGTGTTAGGAAGTCATTCGGAAATCTCAGTAAGTATAGGTCGTATAGTGTCACCCTGTTCCCCATGGAATGCTTGCTCTTGTAGACTCTCTACAAGCAAAGTAGCAGGAGAATTTCCTATCAGAATATATACTATCAGAGGGGGGTTGGAGGGAGGATTTGGGTGATGTGAAGGGAAGGGATGGTAGGGGAAAAACAAAGGATTGGGTAACAATGCTCAATAAGAAATGTACTCACTTCCTTCCTTATGTAACTGTAACCCCTGTGTACAGTGTCTTTACAATATAAATATATATTAAAAAGATACAAGGAAAACTTCTGTACTTATGGGAAGTTGTGTTTATCAGTCAATATCAGTAAGGTATTGGTTTTAGGACCACAGGCATATTAAAATGTTGGATCCTCAAACTTTTTACTTGAACACAGTATATTAGTTACATTAGAATGTGTCCACAACCTAGTTCAGAGTAATTGCTATGAAACATTTTACTACATTTTATGTTTGTAATGGAAAATAAAAGTATATGCCCTATCAACAGATACAAATTTTTTCAATTTTTTTGTCTTTTTGTCTGCATTTTGTGGATGGAATTGGGAGAGCAATTTTGAAAAGCTCAAATTTCATCACCAAGAGCTGTCTGCAAAATGTAAAAGGATCTAATACAGCATCTTGAATAGTATGGAACTTCAAGGACTTTTTAGAAGCACAGCTGCTAGATTTCTAATGGAGAGCTTTCATAACCCTTGTGAAACACAAGTCAGAACCTCATTGAAGTGTAGATTTTTTTCCCTCACCTTTCTGTCAAGCTCAGTCATTATCAATCAACATTTAGCTAATCTTGAATAATCCTCTAATAACCAAATGTTGATGGAATGTTCATATGCAGAAAACCTGGGAAGGCAAACTTTTTCCAGTTAAGAGAATCTATATTCTGTGCTCCAGAAGAGAGAAAACTAGGTAAGCATCTATTTACAACCTTCTGAATAGTTCTGATTCTGCCCATATCAGTTATCTATCCATACCTGTGATGGAGTGAGAGGATTTTAAAAGAATTTAGTGATCTAAAATTTAAATTTAAATGTGGAATGAAATTAGTTCCAATACATTACATTAAGATATTTAGAAACAAGTGAAAAACCCAAAGGTCTATACAATTTTTTTTTATTGGAAGTGTAGGGATATTGGAAATTGTTTCTCTATATTTTAAGCAACTTGCAAGAAGAATTGGCAAAACACAATTAACATTCGGAGTAGACTTGTCACACTAATTTTTGTATATTGAAAGGAGCACAAGCCTCAACAATATGTAAATGCTATCCTCTTATTTATCTCTAAAGTTTTATGCATCTGGTCCATTAACATTAAAATTTCAAAAAAATTAATTTTTAGCTAATTGTCCAAAGGAGTTTTGCTAAATCATGTCAGTGTTGAATAGAGAATATGTGCATTTCAATGTACAATGCATCTGGATAATTGTCAACTTTTCCATTTTTCTTTCTTCCTTTACCCAACCCCACATATCCCTTCAAGTTTCCTACTTATATTCTCAGTTATGTATATTGAGTTATATGACTGTATTAGTCCACCATTTCCATCTCCATTCTTCTGCCCTACTCCCTTTATGCCCAAATCTCCCTTTTAAGACTGATTTCAACTTCATGGGATTTTGTTAAATATCTCTACCGTTGGTATGTGGCTTTGGGCTTGCCATATCCTCTCTTCCATGTTTGACCTACATAAATGAGGATATTTCTATATTTTTCTAATCTCTAAATGTCTGAGTAAGGTCATTAATCTGGGTATCCTTTTCATTTTTTAAATTTCAAATATAATATAAGCTTTGTTTGACTAGTCATTTTCTAAAAATGAGTGATATTCCTGCACACTAATATTTTGGTAACAAATTGAGACTGTAGTAACCTTGATGATAATAGTAACCAATCTATTTTAAGTAGATTGAGATGCAACTAAAGTATTTTCATTATATTTATTTCTTAGTGATCAGTTTTTAATGAATAACTGAGACTTTTCCATCCAGTTTAGGTTAAGAGCTTTAAGTAATGGACTAGATGGTAAGTAAATCCGAAAATGTTTTAGGCTACAGGGGTTCAGGAAAATGTAGGATCAATGGATACTACAGTATTTTTCCTGATAATAGAATTTGAGGGCAAGTTATTTTATAATGGTTCATGTTAGGGAACAAGAAAACTTCAGAGGAAGAGTCAGAAAATTTGTGGGAATCAGGGCAATCTGAAACTCATTTCCAGAGTGCAAACTGATTAAAACTAGACTATTTTTCTTAAACATTAGAACTGGACTATCATTAGGGTGAAAGTTAGGTTTCAGTTGCAGCTGTGGTTAGTGTTAGCATTAGGGCAATGATAAGTTTAGTGTAAAACTGAAACTATCTTTGAATAACAAGTCATGTTAGAATTAGGATGAATGTGAAATATGAAACTGCTAATTATATTAAGATTAGGATATGGTTAGTGTGAGGGTTAGCCTCAATATTCCAGTTAAGGTTAGGGTTAAAAAATGGCAAGATAATGAGTAAAACTACAAACTATTTTTAGAGAGATTAGTTGAATCAAAGTTAGGATGAATAAATCTAATGTATTTGTATGGCTTTTAGAATCCAAAGGCTATTAGTACTATTGTTAGGGTTACTGTTCTAGTTCAGGTTAGACTTAGGGGTAGGGAAGGGTAATAGGGGTAGGGAAGGGTAAGCTTTAAGGTAAAACTGAGAGTTTTCTGCTAACATTTTCAAGTAAAATAAGTGTGAAATTTAACAAAAACTACAGAGTTTTCCTAATTTTCCTGTTCAGGGTTCAATAGGGTTAAATTTAGAGTTAGGTTTCTAGTAAGGTTTAGATATATAGTTAGGGTTAGGAAGTAGAGTATAATTTAAGTAAACCTGCAACTTCTTTTTAGAGATATAGGAGTTCAGTAAAAGTTAAGATCAGTGGAAGCTATGATAGTTTTCATGATTTGAAGGTTTGAGGTTAATATTCATAATAGGGAATGATTTCAGAGTCCAATTCAGGGAATCTGTAGGATTTGGTGCAAAGTGCAAATAAATCATTTCAAAGACCATGAGTATATATTAGGATATATTTTCCATTAATTTTAAGATTGGGTTACTATTATCATCAAGATTACTCTCAGGGTTCTGACCAGGATTAGAGTTAGGATTATGGAAATGGAAGGTTGAGAACTTGAGTGACTTACTTCCTTTGTGTATGTATATGCACTTTTCTAAGGTTAGAAGTCAAGGCTTGGGTTCTATCCCTGAGCATTATGCTGTAGGCTAGCATTCTACCACTTAAGCCATGATTCCACTTCCATCTTTCTTTGGCATTGAATTGGAGACGAGAGTCTCACAGATTTTCCTATCCAAGCTGACATTGAACTGAGATCCCAGATCTCTGCCTTATGATTAAAGGTAGGATTAAACTCATGAGCTACAAGTGCCATGGAAAGTGCCTGACTTTTATTGATTGTTTTTACTTTTGTTCAAGATCAACATTGAATTCAATATCTGAAAGCATTGCTCACTAGGTAACAAGTTGCCGCTTGAGCCATATCTCCAAAAATGATTATCTTAAATAGCTGGAAATCATTAAATTTTCTTCAGATGATATGTATCATTAGTGTTGTTCTAAAAGTTATTGTAACCAAAACAGATTTGTAGACCCTAGAGGTGATCTGAGCAGATTCTTATGGTTGGCTTCTAATTGCATAATATTTTAGGGACATGATTTTTAAATTATTGTTTTAAGTAGCAAAGGAGTTAGTAAACAAGGCAGTTTCTGTGTACAATATACCTTGATCAATGCCAACCCTTTCAACATTCACATCCTTCCTCTATGCACCTCTTCCTTCACTCTTCTTAATTTTGTAAGAAATTTACTGGATTACTCTGTGCACTTCCCCCATTTTCTCCTGGTTATTCTTGTACCTTTTCCCCCTTCACCCCTGTTTTGACTAGCCACTTACATGTGATCCAGCAACTCTACTCCTAGGCATTTACCTGAAAGATTACAAACCAGGATATAGTAAATATTTCAGCACAACCATGCTTACTGAATCAGCCCAGATACCCCTCAAGAGAGAAATGATTCAAGAAAATGTAATACACACACACACCACACACACAAACACACACACACACACACACACACACACACACACACACACACACAGAGGAAATCCTACTTACCCATCAGAAAGAGTATTGTACTATTTGTATCTCTCATTTCTCCTTTCTTCTGCCTGGTATCCCATTGTTGTCGTACTGTCCCTGTACTGCAGTAAGTGACACATGCAAACTGATGTAAAAGATTGTCAGTGTTATCGCCTAGCCATAGATTCCTAAATATGAGTTCTATGCTCATTCTCTTTGTTTATTCATGCCTTTGAGTAGTGATTGCACAGTTTCATTTGTACCATTTGCTACACAGAAAAGAGATGAACCACGTGTATGTATATATACATATATGCACATACATGTATATACATACATACATGGATATTTGTACACATATAGGTATATATTAAATACTTGAATACATTTTATATTTTTGAGAATTATGGAGCTAACAAAAATCACATGCATTTTGCTTCTTAGTCAATTCTTTCAAAGCCTAAATAACTTTGTCTCCTTTGAATACATAATTTTAAAGGGAATATCACCATCTCTAATCTTTCAGTGGCCTTGAAATTAGATGTTCAAATGAGAAAAAGTTATTTAGGCTTTTTGGTGGAAGAGAGGAGTATTACAAGGGTTCTATTCAGGTGTTCTCTGCTTGCTAGATAGGACTTTATTTTTATAGCAACAAGCAGCTCAATTACTTTTGCCATAATTCTAGTCCATTTTATTTACTTGAAATTTTGAACTTTTTGCCCGGTCTGATCTTAGATTGACTGAATGATCTTAGATTGCTTCTTATGTCTCCCACACAATTAGCTAGGATTGCAGATGTGAACCACTATGGCCAGCTCATTGTTGAGATGGATGTCTTGCAGTTTTTTTCTCTGGCCTGGCCTCATTTCTGCTTCCTGATCAGCTGGGTTTACAGATGTAGGCTACTATACTAAGTGTACATGACACCTTTATTTAAAAGATGTTTTTATTGAAAAATAAAGTATAGAGGGGTTATAGTTACATGAGCAAGGTAATGAGTAATTTTCTATTAAGCCTTGCTACCTCTTCCCTTGTTTTCCCCTACCCTTCCTTCCTTCCCACCTGCACAATTACTCCTCCACTCCCACCTTACCCTCTTCCCTGCGTAAATTGCTAATTTCCTTTTTCAACATAGTGTATTGTGTATCTCATTGCTACAATGGGTCAGCCTGTATCCCTATTTAAACAATTTGTTTTTTCCCTTCCCCTCCTAAAGCTAGAGAATTGTGTATACAAGATACAGGGCACTGACACCGAATACAGAGAAAACAGGGGTTATACCATGGTGGAGGAACATACAAAGAAACAAAAATATCAGATGTTATATTATAAATCCCTATCTTGTAGTTCAATTTGCTTAAGAATATGTTATCTGGTCAAATGTACATACTTTTTGAACTTTTATTCTTGACCCAGATATATACTACTTATTGCAAATAAGGGAAACTACAGGACCTCTGATTTTTTGGGTCTGACTTATTTCAGTTAATATAATTTTTTCCAAGACTCCACTTAGAGCTCACCCAGCAATCCCACTTTTGGGCATTTACCAAATGATCAAAAACAAGAATATACTAAGCTACCAGCACAACTATGTATATTGCAGCATTATTTACAATAGCTAAGATATCAAACGTACTCAGACGCACCTCAGTAGATGAATGGATATATACTTATATACATATGTATGGAATATATACATATATACCTATGTATATATATACATATATATGTGCCACACTTTCTTGTAAATATATGGATATATATATGCGTACACATATATATGTATATGTATATATCTATATATATACATACATACATATATGTGTATGTATATACATACACATATATGTATGTATGTATACATACATACATATACATATATATATATGTATATATATATGAATTATATTCCTGCATCAGAAAGAATGACATCATCCCATTTGTTAGGAATTGGAAAGATGTGAAAAAAATATAGTAAGTGAAATAATCCAGGCCCAAATATCCATAGGTCCCATGGTTTCCCTTACTTGAAGTAACTAATACAGGGTAGCATATAATCATATAAGATGTTGTTAAGTGAAATGAATCCCAAGATAAGGACACAAATGATTTTTATTCCACAGGCTTCTTATCTTTGTATAATCCCCCACATAAATTTGGAAGGGAGTTGTGGTTCAAGTATAGAGCACCACCAGTTAGGGAAAAAGCTTAAGTGAGAAGGTAAGGTTTAACCACAATATCAGAGTTTAAACCACAATATCAGCACTCAAATAAGTTTATTTCTTTCTTTGAGGTTTTTATTAAATTGCTCAGAAAATAGCAACATTATATTTATGTTTAACAGTACTATTAAAATCATGTTATATTTATTGATGTTATTCTTTATTTTCCTAAATTTTACTTACTCATTTATAATATCCAGTAATGAAAAGAGATGAATACTGTTTCTCAAGTTTTTATGACAGTTGAGTATGAATGAAAGATGCATACAAGCAGTTTGTACTGAAAATAGATATTTGAAAGCTCTTCACATAAATAAATGATAGTTGAAGAAGCTGTGGGCATGTATGAAATAAACTAAAGAAATCGCAAGGAAAGATAAGGTATGATTCTGGAAACCACACAATTTTGGAAGAAAAAAAAAGGAAAATATGTAGCTTCTGGTAAGAACTTTGTAACCCACCTATACATTTGATTCCTTATTTCTAGTGGAAGGCATTTCAGTTAACTTTATTTTACAAAGTTAAACATGATTGACATTTAATATTAACTGGCCTCGGTCTCAAGTAAGCTATTATTCTAACCAGGCGCCAGGAACTCATGCCTATATTCCTAGCAATACAGAGGGCTGAGATCTCTAGATCCTAATTCAAAGCCAATTTGGAGAGGAAAGCTGGTGAGTCGTTTCTTTTCAATTAACCACAAGAAAACTGGAAGTGGCACTGTGGCTCAAAGTGGCAGCACTAGCCTTGAGTAATAAACCTCAGAGACAGAACCCAGGCCCTGAGTTCAAGCTCTCTGAAATTATTCTTATCAGGATTTCTCTAACTTGTTTAGAAGAATGTTTTAAACTTAGGAATTTTTTATTTCATGTTGTCAGCATTGATTTTTAAGATGTGTAGAGAAAAATTATTTATAGTCAGAACTGTTTTGTATTGTTTTGTATTACACATTGCCTCTACACCCAGACATCAGCAGGAAAGTAGATGGCCAAATCCTGACTGTTGGTAATGTATATGGATATGTGTTTCTTTTAGCAAAGAAAAAAATTATGAATTGGTAGCCCTTATATATAACACCTTAATAGTAATTATATAATTACTATTATTACTAGTATTTTTTTGTCAGTTGTGGGACTTGAACGCTAGGCCTGGGCATTGTCCCTCAGTTCTTCAGCTCAAGGCTTGCAAAAGTGCCAGTTCACATTTTCTGACCCTTAAGTTGGAGATAAGGGTCTCACAGACTTTCCTACCAGTGCTAGCTTTGAAAAGAGACCTTCAATCTCAGCCTCCTTAGTAGCTAGGATTACAGGTGTGAGCCACTAGCACCTGGCAGTATAATTATTTTGAAAAAGAAAAAAACCCACGATTGTGTCCTTAAAAATTTACAATATAAGGTGAAGGGTAAACAAAGGAGGAGGCTGCAATGCTTGTTAAGAAATGTATGCATTATCCTGCACATGTAATTGTAACCCCTATGTACAGTATGTTCTCAAATAAAATAAAATAAAATTAAAAAAAAATTCACAATATGGCAAGTGTATCTGTAACATAAGTTGTATCAAGGAACCATCGGCAGCAATCATTTTCAGATCTCACTATGTCCTGTCCAATGCCAGATAATATTTCATTAATTTATTTTATTTTTTCCTAACAAAGTTTATTATGAATGTACAACAGCACGAATTTCTATCGAGTATAAAGAATTATGTAGCCCTGGTGCTTGAAATCAGGGCCTAGGCACTCTCTCTGAGCATCTTTTGCTCAAGGCTAGCACATTACCAATTGAGCCATAGCACCACTTCCAGTTTTTCTGCTGATGTCATACTGAGGAATCAAATTAAGTGCGTCATGCATGCTTCCCTAGCACTCTACTACATTCCCAGTCATTGAGTCTTTTGTTGTTGTTGTTTTAAGATAGCATTTTACTATGTGCCCTTATGTTGGCCTAAAATTTAGACTAGTCCCAAGCCTACTCCTAAATTAGCCTCCCAAATTCAGAGATTACAGACATTGACCATCATATTCAGCCCACGATTCTTTGTGATACTCTTTTCAGAAATAGAAAGAGTTATTCTGTCTTCCTTGGATTGGATGTTTTTTTCTGTTAATCACTGTTAATCACATTCCTTGTCCTGGTATGTCGCCCCTTCTAGATCAATAGAAATATTTCAGGTTCTGATCTTGAAAATGATCCTTGCCATCCAACAACATCACATTTTTGTGAAAAGCACTAGCTGGCTTAATGAGCATAGCAGCCAGCTGGAGCTCAGCTATCTGATGGCCTTAGGGTCCAACAATGCAATCATTACTGTGCACCGGATGAAAACTGTCACATGTAATTTTGATTTATTCCATACAATTCTCAACTACTTGCCATTCTCAATTTTATGGTTTAAATTCTGTTAAACATTAATTACTATTTCGTCATTCTCACAAGTAACATATATGTCTTACTTTAAAATGTATTCAAACATGCAAAAAGTTATCGTACTGCTGTCCACCAGTGGCTCATATTTTAAAACCTAGCTACTTTAGAGGTCAAAAACTGAGGATCCTGGTTTAAAACAGCCCATGCAGAAAATTGTGAGATATTTCTCCCATTAAGAAACCAAAATCCAGGGCTGGGAAGGTGGCTCAGTGGTAGAGTGCTTGCCTTGTATGCATGAGGCCCTGGGTTCGATTCCTCAGCACCACATAAACAGAAAAAGCCGGAAGTGGTGTTGTGGGCTCAAGCAGTCGAGCGCTCACCTTGAGCTGAAGAGCTGAGGGACAGCGCCTAGGCCCAGAGTTCAGGTCCACAACCGGCAAAAAAAAAAAGGGAAAAAAAAATCCAGAAGTGGAGATGTGGCCCAAGTAATAGAGTGTCAGTTTTGAGCAAAAAGACTAAGCAAGAATAATATGTCTACTTCTGACTCCATTATTTACTTATGGAACACTCACACACACTCACACACACACACACAAACACACACACAATTTACAAAATATACACATTCTTCTAGACTCTCCTTCTTGAGCAGTACTCAATGCCATTAACTTAATGCATGTTTTCTCTAAATTATTTTGGTAGGGATTAAAGTACACTTGTATTACGATACTGCACTTTTTGTACTTTTTGTTTTGCAATTTTTTGGTACTTATGTAAGAAAACAGTGTTTTGTGAAGACTAACCAGAAATAAGCTTGTCGGTAAATAGGTAGGTGGCAGGTAGACTGAAACTTGCATATAATACCACTTGAAATTTTATTTCTCCAAGTTTAAATATATATACATATGTACGTGTTTAAAAGTTCTGCCAAAATTTTATTTCCATTAACAATGATCTATTTGTTCCATTATATAAATTTATAGAATTTCTTTTATTTAGAGACAAGATTCTGCAGTTAAGACCAGGCTTTCTTCAACTCCTAATTCTCATGTTTCAGGTTCCTGACTATTGACTGTAACAGTACTTGTGACGGAATCTACAGTCAAACTGTTAGACCTGGAAAGGATAGATTGGGAAGCCATCTCAAACAGCAATCAAAAAGCTGAGAACTGTGCTCTGGGAAGGTCAAACAGTCAAGGGAAGACAAGAGTATGAGTTATTACCTCAAGAGTATTTAAGTGTGAGCTGTTGGACACTATAAGATTAAGACTTTGGAGACAAGATGGATGTCTGTGCTATGGTTGTAATGACTATTGCTCCCTTCGGCTCTCTAACAAAAAGGGATTTATCATTATGTATACAAACAATACCTCATGTTAATAGTTCTAACCACAAGCTAGATTGATGCCTTAGTTTGTGGACATACCTGTAGGCACTGACCACCTCCCACCCCTGTAGTAGAATGAATATAAAGCATGTTAAGCAGGATTTTGGGATCCAGAAGCTGGCAATGAGGCTGTGGGTCCTCTGGTGTCTTCTTTCCTATCACTTCCTGTGATTTCTCTGATTTTTGGCCAGGTATCCCATCATGTTTGCTGTTCCATGGTTGTTGTTAGTTTCAGTATTGATATTCTGATCACCTCAAAACAAACTATGGAAAAACACCTCGTTGAACAAGATTCAGAAGTGTATAGGAGCATCTCGAAAGATAGCAAACATCAGCAGTCATCCTCTGATTGTCTAGCAAGAAAGTACAATTCAGAAGTATCTTTTTTTTAATAATATAAAGAGATGGATAATTGTCTTTTTGTATATTTTGTACTTGATATTGCATAAATTTTCAGAAAAATATATACATTGTGAAATAATGTTAATTTATTCATAGGTTACAAAACCACGTCACTGGAGTAATGACCCTAATGTCTTATCTTAGTTGACTGAATCAGATTTAGATGAGTGTGAATTGCCTAATTATGAACATTTCTCCATGAAACTCAACAACATAGAATGAAGTGTGAGGGTCAGGCCATTCCATACCTCTAAGGATTTTACATATGTTAGCGTAATATACATCCACACTGCTTAGCACTAATGGCATATTGCTGTGTCATAATTGTCTTTATATAAGAATTACGCTAGAGCTTAAAGTAGAATGATGGGCTGTACATTTTCAAAGCAAGAATGATGATCACCCCCTGCAATTATTCTCAGTGGAGAATCCTTCCTATACATTTTACTGACTTAGCTTCTACTCTATGCTTTACCATTATCAGGGAGGGTCACACTGTATCAAGCTACAATACTGCGGCAACCCTAGCTGACTTTGAATTTTACCTCCAATCTTGATCCTAAGGTCAACTCTGCAACTCTAATCACATAGTTAGTGGTCACCCGAACTTTTCAAGCCTGGTTAAAATTTCAGCTATCATTGCTCATTGCCAGGGTTAAAGATCTCACTACTTTAGATTTGTTGTTTATCTTCTTGTATTTCCAACACTGCCTTTGAAGTTGGTTTTTGAAGTAGAGCTTTTAGTTTGCATTTGATTTATGGAGGTGTTAGTGATGCCAGTTGAACCGCATATATTATAATGTAAGTAATTTGATGTTTTGGTATATGAATTTAATTTTGGCAGTTGAGGAAGTGAATACACATCACTCACAAAAGTTTATTTATGTGTATTGGTATTGCTTTATTGTGAGCTTCCTAAAAGCCAGTCATGAGAGAACATGTCCCTAATCCCATCACTTCTGTCACTGAGACAAGGCTTGAAATGTCCAGACCACTTGGCACTTCATAGTGAGAACCTTGCTACAAAGAAGGGGAGATAATAGCAAAAAGAGAAAATGAATCTTCCAACAGTTTTGTTATATGTGCTTTACACGTAGCCATTAAGACCAACATAATACTATTTTTATGATTTCTTACCTACTCTTTCCCTGTTCTGAGCTGTTTTATTTATGGATATCTAAGAAATCATGTAAGAATCATATAAGAAATATACAAATCATATAAGAAATCATAAAAAGTAGATTGTTAGGGATATATAATCCAAAAGGAATAATTTCAGGAAACTATTAAGAACATAAAATATAATGCACACCTAATATTTTCTCTTTGTTGAAAACATCAGCAGTTTTAGTTTATTTATTCTGATAACAAAGATTATAAACTAAGTTACAATAGTATTCCAAATGGAACACACAACTAGAAATATGAAGGGTAGTACTAAAGAATGCTACTAAAGAATGAAATTTAGGCAGAACTACTTCAGAGTAAAAGCCACAGGACAGCCCTAACATTATTTCTTTGTTTCATATGAAGACAAGACTCTTTTTTAATAAAGACAAATTTTCACAGATATTAATATCAATTGGGTATATATTTCTTAAGGCCTTCAGGAAGGATGCTGTGACCATGTTGATGGAAATTGACTTCTCTGGGATCTAGTACAAAATGTGCAGACACCATTCCAAGCACTGCACCTGCATTAGTGTAATTTTATGCTTATGACAGTTCTTCAAGTTAGGAAATTAATTATTTTTTTATTTTTTTATTATTATCTTTTAGTCAGTCATGGGACCTAAACTCTGGGTGCTGTCCCTCAGCTCTTCAGCTTAATGCTAGCACTCTACCACTTGAGCTACAGCACCACTTCCGGCTTTTTCTGTTTATGTGGTGCTGAGGAATTGAACCCACAGCCTCATGCATGCAAGGCAAGCACTCTACCCCTGAGCCACCTTCCCAACCCTAAGAATTTTATTAAAAGCAGAAGTAGGCAACAAGGCCAAACAAATTTTCCAAGTACCTAAGTCTAACCAGATGTAGACCCATAATTCAAATCCAGGTTTTTACCAGGCATATCTGAGAATATTCTGACCTTTCAAGAGCTATTGAGTAGATGATCTCACATTTTCTTCCTAATTATGGTTATAACGGCAATAACATTGCTACAGAATATAAGTATTTTAAATGAAAGGGTCTGGGTAATGACATTGTAAGTGATTTTTATTCCAAATGAAATAACTGAATGAACATCATTCAGTTTCCACTGTTTATTATTCCAGGAGTAATTGTTAAGGAGAACAAATACATGTCAAAGACAGCTGTATTGATGATGAACACAGGCTTTTATCATTAAGTACCTTGAATACACAAGGAATAGTTTGCTATGGATATATAATACAAAATGAATAATTTTTGTGACTAGTTTCTTCCTTGTTGTACCAAAGAAAATTTATTCCCTATTCTAAAACATATATCAATTTAATGGATATTAGTGTTATCAGTATAAAATTGGTGTGCATAATATATGCAATATATTATATAACATAAGAATGATATATAATATGAATAATTACTGATACTTTATAACTACTATAAATAATACATGTATAAACTGGTTTTAGTATTATACTGTGAAGGATACAAGTAATGACATCTTTATTTAAATACATGTATTTGTATGTTTTAGTTACATAATTTATTTTTGTGCCAGTACTGAGGCTTGAACTATACTCTGGATGTTGTCCCTGAGCCATTTCACTCAGAGTGGCTTCATATATCTATCCTCAGATCTTGGCCCCTAAGTAGCTGGGATTACAGACATGAGTCATGTTATATTTTTAATTCCATTCATGGCATGTTCTTACATAATTATTTTTGAATGTTCAATTATATTACAACATTTCATTTCTAAACCAATTCAGGACAAATAACTAATTATTAGATAAAACTATATGTTACATAAAATTCTAAGGACCATACTTTGCTATCAATTTTCAAAGATATTTCTAGTTTAATTCCTGGACAGACAAGTAGAAAAATTAAATTATGTGTGCATAATATATGTATTGTTATATTACATAACATATAAATGATATATTTGTAATATATGCATAATTAGTGATATTCTATAATTGCTATGAATAATATTTGTATAAAACTGGTTTTAATTTAATACTGTGAAAGACACAAGGAATGTCAACATCCTTATCTTGCCTCTTTTTCAACTGTATACAAACTATGTTACAAACATATATCTTCAAGAAAGCTCACCTTTGTAATCACATATGCACCTTCAAATATTCTCCTCATCACTATAAACATCCTCTAAGATTGGCTACACTTATCCACTAGAATCATCCTACAACAGCAAACACTGTTATACTTTCTGAATAAAGTTGCTCCTCCTCATCTTCATCAACTTCCAGTAACTTCAGTGAAGAGCATTTTCTCCTGCTTTGCCTTAGGCGATATCATCCTTTGTTATTTCCCAGCAAAGAGATTGTGGCTTGCAGGCTTGAGCATTTGTACATTCATAGCTTGTTTGGTTGTGATTTTTTTCCTTTCCTTTCTTGGTAAGAGAGCTGGAATAACAAAAAGCATTTAAGGCAATGTGTTTTAGTGTAAATGAAAACATACTGATTTGAAAATATTAGAAATATTCGTTCTTTTTTATTGTGAAAATACTGTACAGAGGGGTTACAATTAGATGGGCAAGATAATGAGTACATTTCTTATGAAGCATTGTAGCCTCCTCCTTTGTTTCCCCTTCCCATTCCTTCCAAGCCTCCCCCCGCCCCCCTTACCTAATCCTCCCCCCCATAAAAGATGTAAAGTTCGTTTTCAACATGACAACTTGTACTTCTCATTGTTGCAACGGGTCCACATTTATCCTTATTTAAACGACTTGTTTTTCCCCTTCCCCTCCACAAATTTTACCATCATCAAATACAGTGAAAGCAGGGGTTATACTGTGGGGGAGGGACATACAAAGCAACAAAGAAATAATCTTACAAATGCGTTAGAAACAAATGCATGAAAGAAAAAAATACATTTGAATACATATCTTAGGGTTCATTTTCCTAACATCACTTTTTATCTGACCTTTTCTGCTTGACTCTTACATATACTAGATATTGCAAATAAGAGAAACTATGGGATGCCCCTCAGTAGATGAATGGATCAAGAAAATGGTATATATACACAATGGAATTCTATGCCTCCATCAGAAAGAATGACATTGCCTCATTTGATAGGAAATGGAAAGACTTGGAAAAATTATATTAAGTGAAGTAACCCAAACTCAAAGAAACATAGGTCCCATGAAATATTAATTCTTTAAATTTATTTTTCATTCAAATATAATAAGGGTGATTTTAGTGGTGCATGCCATTAAATCTAGCTATTTAGAAGGCTGAAAACAGAGGATCATAGTTTCAAGCTAGACTAGTTAAATGGACCACGACACACTTATCTTCAACTAAAAACCAAAAAAGCTAAAGGTTGAGCTGTGATTCAAATGGAAGCCTGCCAGCCTGAGCAAAAAGGAAAAGTAAAAGAACCTAGGCTCTGAATTAACTCATAGTACTAGCACACATATTTTATGTATGTATGGTTCCTAAAATATTCTGTGAGTTAATTTGTTGAAACCTGGTCATAGATTAAATATGAGGTGTGAAAAGTACGTAAGTTCGAAATGACTGCAGGTATTTTGACAAGACAACTAGAAGAGTTATCACTTAATTAAATAGTAATGAGGAATAGGTATGTATATAAATATCAAAGCTCACTTTGGGATCTTTTTAGATTGTTAAAATCAGTAGCTAGTTGTCAGTAAACAGGATGCTATTAAGGACTTGAATTAAAGAAAAAAACAGAGCTGGATAGAAAAAAACAGAAATAATTACATGTATTCAGTGATAACAACCATGAGAATGAACATTACAGAACTAAGCCCTGGGATACACAAATATGTAAAACATGACAAATGAAGAAAAACAGTAATAAGTATGTAATGCAGACTTATATGGATAGGTATTTTTAATGTTTAAGGACTACGAAGTGAGTATGTGATGACCTAAAATTTAAGAAATTGGTAAGGTCAATTACCGCTTGGGCCAAACATAGCTAATAGTTTAAGTAAAACACGGCCACAATATTGTGTCTTGATTTACCTAAGTAAAAGCAGGTCAATATTTGGAAAGTTATTTTTTGGACATGTGGTTGATGTGACAATTACTGACGTTTGTTCAAGTGTCAGTAGAAGGGTACAGTTTTAGCACAATGATAGAAATCTTTCAGGGATCTGGTAAATTTTCCCTCTGTCTTCAATTTCCTTTTTTTCTGAGAACTAAAATATCGTTACTGGAAGCCAGTCCCAAATTGTGCCTTTTCCAAGTTATCAGATATTCCGTGCATCACATGCCCAAATAATAGAGAATGGGAACAGGTCTACATTGAGCACTCACAGTAGACAGGTCTCTGGAATTTCTCAGGAAGAGCTTTCTGCCATTGTGGGATGGATAGGGGTGGATAATATACAAAACAGATATCATAGATTGAAAGTATTGTGCTAAGTTGACACCTGAGATATTGGATATTTTCACTGCATAGTATTGTTTTTCATGAATCAGTTAATCAGATTTTTTACACAATATTATGTTACTAGACTGTGGAATGCATGTTTATTGCATTTACTTTGTATAACATATTTTGAAATTTGGTATAAATCGTTCATCTATTTTTTTGGGATATGGATTACTCCTAGTTGTCAATAGTGAGGAAATGCCCTGGAACTTTGTAACTTGAAGTCTTATGTTGCCATGTATCATATCCTATTTTCCTTTTACAGAGTTGGTAAAAAATTATATGTAATTTATTTTTTATTTTATTTCTTATCTATTACAGAATTTGAACTCAGAGCCTGGGCACTGCCTCTGATGTCTTTTGCTCAAGGTTAGCTCTCTACAACTTCGAGGCACAGAATCAATTTTAGTTTTCAATGATTAATTGGTGAAAGGTGTCACGCGGGGACTTTTCTCAACCTGGATTTGAACTGTGATTCTCATATTCCAGCCTCCAGATTAGCAAATATTACAGGCATGAGCTACCTCCACCCGGTTATACGTAATTTAAACTGTAGTTTCTGAAGTGTTTCATCCTACATTGAATATTTTTTCTTACGAGCTTTCTAATAAATATGTAATCTATTCAATTTTGAAAAGTACTGTGTACCTCCCACTTATTTGTGGCATTTCTGAAATCCAAGTTTCTTGTGTGTCAGGATGGATACTTTTGCCTGTAATAAGTATGTTGAACACATAACATCTGGCTACTTACAGAACAAAGGATGTGAAGCTAGAGTAGCCAGATAAAGAACTTCCAGGACAATTCAATGGCAACTCATGTACTCTCTGTGTAGGTGAATAGGCAGCATAGAAAGAAATTCTTATATTTGAAAGTGATTGAGTGTGTGTGCACATAGGTGTTCACTTATTTATCTGTTATTATAGTTTTAGATATATTCACTAGTACAAAACAATATTTCATATATATATATATATATATATATATATATATATATATATATATATATATATATATATATATGCAATAACAGTTTCCAAAATCCAGGGAACCACCTCCATGGGCATTGCTTTCCTAGGTTGCTCTTCAGGTAATAAGAATGAAACTTGGAATTGTCCTGTGGTAGAGAAATTACTCAGAGATTCAAGCATTTTTCTTTTAATATGTTGCTTTTTCCTAACTCTAAAATTAGGAAGTCTGTTAATATATATGTTATATTATAGTATATTTAATATATTATATATAATGTATAATATATTGTTTATTATGAAATATATTTCATATAATACCTGAGAATATTATATATTTATGAGGAAAATTACAACAAACGTATCAGTCCATACTTTCCTAGCCATGATTAGCTTCAGTACAGTTAGGCACATTACATATCAACAGGAAAATTCTTCTGAAGTTCTCATCAACTTGAGCTAGAAAAGAATTCCTGTAAAAGAAGCCTCTACTCAATTATGAGGAAAGATATGTTTCGAAGTTTAGTTTAGTTATTTTGCTTTGTTTTGTTTTGTTTTTATGGCCATTCATGGGGCCTGAACTCTGGGCCTGGGCGCTGTCCCTCACCTCTTCAGCTCAAGGTTAGTGCTCTACCACTTGAGCCATAGCTCCACTTCTGGCTTTTTCAGCTTATGTGGTGCTGAGAAATAGAACCCAAGGCCTCATGCATGCCAGGCAAGCATTCTACCACTGAGCCACCAACCCAGCCCACATTTGCAAGTTTTTGAGAAGAGACATTTGGCATTTGCTTTGCAGCCTTGATTAGTCATGAATAGATATCATTTTGCTCCAAATTTTGTCTCCTTGTAGGTTCCGTAAACATTTACACATCAGCCTCATTCCATCACATATCTTTAAGTCCTTCTTTTATTTCTTTTTATCATTATTGTTTTGTTGTTGTTGCATTTCTGATGCTGAAGCTTGAACTCATGGCCTAGGCAGTGTCCCGGAGCTCAATGCTAGTGCTCTACCACTTGAGCCATGTACCACTTCTGGCTTTTTCTGTCTGGACATGCTTTGAATCATCATACTCAGATGTCAGCCTCCAGGGTAGCTAGGATCACAGGTGTGAGCCACCAGTGCCAAGCAAGTTCCTCTGTTTTAGATATTATTCTAAAAGCCTCCTATCCAATGTCACTCCTAAGATAGTAAATGGACCTATGCCAATAGTTCCTTCACACTCTCATCTCCTGTTATGGCTATGGTGTATCTTTTGCAAATTATATTGAAACTACTTCACTGTTCTCTTCCTAACCCATGATTCTAGATGTGTTAGTAATAATTACTTAAATTTAATGGCTATAAACACTAAATCTCTCAATTATTAATTTCTTTAATTCTTTGAATATGATTATTTTTCAATACAAATATGAGCTTATACTCATCTTCTTGAATTTACCCCTTGGCACGAGCAGTGCCTGGGCCTATTCTACCTCAAATGCAAGAGGTTGGCAAAAGAATAGCCTATGGTATTCCTGCCTAAGAGTCAGGACAAGTAGTTGAGTGCCTAAAAGAAGCAATGCATTCCTGGCATGAGAAGGGGTGGAAGAGACAACAGCCTAGAGAGCAACCTGACAGTCACAACATTTAACAACTTCTCCTTTGGGAAAACTGATCTCCTGCAAAGTGACAGTGAGATAACTCATCTAGTGAATTTTCATATATGAAGGATGTTGTCATGTCTCACTACACAACTTACTTGTAGTCAAAGAGAGGGTCATTCTTTTGTGTCCTCCTTAGGCCCAGTCTCATTTTATCTCCATCTTAGACTTTGCCCAGACTCTATTCTTACCAGAAGGTCCCTGGTGAGGAGGAATGTATGATCTCTTGGCTTTTGATTAGCCGTATGGGAACTGAGGCCACTTTTAATTTTGATCCTGTTCATTTTGACAAGGCTGTGGTGGGTGGTGAGAAAGCTCATTCTCTGAATTGTTCCCTATTACCAAATCTCTTCAGAGAAAGTCAAGGAATGACATAGTCTGCCTGAGGGAGTGAGTTTCTCCATTTCCAAAGAGGTCAATTAATACCTGATTATGAGGCTCACATGGTGATCCTTCCCCAGATCCTCCGAACAGGAGTGGATGTGACCTCAGACACCAGGCCATCCTCATAGTTCTTCAGCTCTTTCTCATGCAACTAAACGCCACAGGACTTGAGTTGACAATCAAGAATAAATGAGAGTAGCAGAATCATTGGCATGGGGAGGAATTAGGTACTCTGGGTGAAAAAAGGGCTCAGAAAATCTAGTATCACACATCATTTGGGAATCACATCACAAGATTATGGAATAAAAGTAATAAATTGCTACCTAAATTAGTAACTCCACTGCTCTGACTACATTACAAGTGTTCTCTCCAAAGGTAGCTGTCCTATTTTAATGAGGAAAAAGGAGAACATTCTTTCCTCACAAAGTTCTACTAAGTGTCTTCTTCCATAAACCAGGTTGTTCTTACCCTATACTTGTCGGTTACTTTCCTTTGCTGGATTCAATCAATGACACTTGAAAGTATTATCATCTTCAGACATGTAATTACATTTTGTTTTAATCCATTTGTTATAAAATAAAACAAATTTTGGGGAAAATATGTCTATGCTATATTTTCTTCCATGCCATAGTTATTAGAAGTTATTAAGTATTATTTTAATAGTTTCATTATTAAAACTTGAGGAAAATGTTTTGTTACTGATAGCACTAATTAGTTGCACCTTTTTTTTGGTATTTTTCCATATCTGTATATTTGTTATTAAGCTTCTAACATTGTATTTTCCCCCTACTGTTGCCTTCTTAAAATTGCCTCAAATTATAAAATCTATATGATGATCTGTATGTGTTCATTGACATATTTAAATTTTT
Source organism: Dipodomys merriami (assembly GCF_024711535.1). Taxonomy (NCBI): domain Eukaryota; kingdom Metazoa; phylum Chordata; class Mammalia; order Rodentia; family Heteromyidae; genus Dipodomys; species Dipodomys merriami. The sequence goes on along the minus strand of NW_027202360.1, from coordinate 3,421,002 downwards.
ATATGATATTTTCACCCTATTGTAACTGCTCTGAAATCAATAAGGAAGTCCTTCATTAAAGAAAAAACAAAATACCACAAAACTCAGTGAAATTAGGATTAGATATCTATCCAGAAATATTTAGCAATGATAAAGTAGAAACATCCACTTCTCTTATATACCAAAACATGTTTATAGCTATGAAAGGTGCATTTTCTTTATTCTCTCTTTATGGAACATCCAGGTTGATTACACAGTTTGGTTGCTATGAATATTGCTGCCATGAACATGTTTGTTCATATTGATTTATATTCTTTCAGTATGGATCCAATTTGCAATAATGGTCTTCAAGATATGTGTCTTTTTTGTATCGAGTAAACTTCCATCATGATCTCCATATGGGTTGCACTAGTTTACAATGCCACACCACCAAACACAGTTCCTGATTTATTTCAACCTCTCCAGGAGTTTGTTTATTTGCGTGGTGATAGCTATTCTGGTGTGTAAGATGGGATCGCAGTGACTTTCCTTTTTATTTTCCTATGTATTTCCTATGTGGATAAGAATCTCAAACATTTCATTTATTTACTAAACACATTGGTAGTTCATTTTTGATCAATGTCTTTCTTTTTCTTTTGGTATTTGATCAATTTTTAAGTTTTATAATATTTGATTTTTCCCATTCCAAATACTCACTTTAGTAAGAAGATTTTTTTCATTACAGTGGTGTATTGCTTGGATATTTTGATTTTGTGAAGGCTAAGAGAATTTGATATTGTTCTCTCAGTCAAATTATAAGCATGTAAAAATGAAGTGAACCTGATTAAATGAAGTTCTTTCTGCACATTTTCTCCGGTACAGATTTCTCTGATTTAAGAAATGTATATTTTATGTCATACTGGATGCCTAACTAAGTGTGTGTGTGTGGATGATTCAGTAAGAATTGCAGAATTCGCCACATAGATTTTGGAGCAAAGGGTTACAGCTGGTAACATTGCAATGATTTAGAACACAGCTGAGGCTGAAGCTGTGATCCCTTCTACCTGTGTTCAGCCCCCAATCTCTTCTAATACACCGCTCATGTCCCATGCGGCAGTTTCTTTTTCTAACCGAAATGTTTCTAAAGCTTCATCTTATTCTTGCCTCCTAGTATGCCAACATGAGGGGAGTGAAAGCAAGCAAGGCAGATGTGACAGAGGAATTTATTTTTTAAAATTGTGCAAATACCATACAGAGGGGTTACAATTACATGGGCAAGGTAATGAATACATATCTTATCAAGCATTGTGTCAGCCTCCTTTGATTCCCCTTCCCATCCTTTCCCAACTCCCCACCCCCACCTAGCGGTCCCCCCTCAGACCCCCCTCCCGCCAAAGTTGTAAAGTTCATTTTTCAACATAACGTCTTGCACATCTCATTGCTGCAATGGATCCACCTGTATCCCAATTTAAATAATTTGTTTTTTTTTTTCACTTCTCCTGCACTAAGTATGCCAACATCAAGTGCAGTGAACACAGGGGGCATACCGTGGCGGAAGGACATACAAAGCAACAAAGAAATCATCTTATAAATATGATAGAAGCAATCACAAGAAAGAAAAAAAAATGAGTTCTTATCTTGGGGTTCATTTAGCCTAACATCAACTTATCTGACAGTTTTTGCTTGTCTCAGACATGTACTAATTATTGAAAATAAGGGACCTATGCTTCTTTGGGCCTGGCTTACTTCGTTTAAAAAATTTTTGGTTGGTTTTGGGGTTTGAACTCTGGGCCTGGGCACTGCCCCTCAACTCTTTTGGTCAAGGCTAGCACTATCCCACTTGAGCCACAGTGTCACTTCCAGCTTTTACAGTGTCACTTCCATCTTATGTGGGGCTGAGGAATCGAACCTAGGGCCTCATGCATGTAAAGCAAGCACTCTACCACTGTGCCACCTTCACAGCCCTGGCAGAGGGTTTTTATCTGAAGATCCATCACACTTCGGAGCTTCTGGCTGAAAACTCCAGAAAGACAAAAGTGAAGAAACACTTAAGAGAAAATGTAAAACAGAAAGCCACAACATTTAACCCTAAAACCAGTTTCTAGAATAAGGAGACTCAAGAATTGGTGTCACCTGAGGAGAAAGAGGAAATATTCAGGAAGAATGAGAAGGAAATATTCAGGAAGAATGGGAGGGAATAGAGAGAAAGAGACCTAGACTACTTAGAGCTGGGACCTCAATGTGAGCTTAATTTTAATATGGGAAACCAGACCCAAGGACGCAATACCTTACAATTTTGATTACTCTCTCTCATGCTACAAAGCCTATTCCCGATCTACTTCCACTCAGCATGGTGTCCATTCTGGGATCCAGACTGATTGCTGGACGTTTCCAGGGGATGCAAAGAGTGAAAACCAAAGGGCTAAAGCTCAGAAAAGACACATGCCATCACTTCTCACATGTCATTTGTCAAAATAAGTTCTACAACCAAGCCTGGTATCAGTGGGGATGGGAGTAGATATTGAGAGCATTATAATAATATCTACTATTATTATCATATAATAATCTAACATCTATTGTTTCATCAAAGGGAGAGGGATAGCATTTCTCCCTTTTTAGGAGTATGGGACAGGGCATTCTATAGAATGTCTTCAATTGGGGGTTCTCTGCCACGGACCGGCTCTGTAGGGAGGATGGAGGATACCTAGGGGAGGATCCTGGAATAGGGGGGGAGATGGCACCAGACAACTCACACACATTAGGAGTGGATGCTGAGTACGATTTAATGCAGAGGATAAGAAACTTTTATAGCAAAAGTCTCCATAAGAAAGGGCAAAAGGTTACACAATCTTACTGCAGGACTTCATTCTTGGGTGGTCACAAGCTGGTCGCCTGAAAGGCACTTGTTTCCGGCTTATCTCTAAGAAATATAACGGGTTTCGATGTTTGTCACCATCTAACCATTACCTTATTTCTATAGAAGCTTTAATTGTCCCATAAGATCTTTCCTGTTCCTTCTTTAATAGTAAGGTTATGGAGGCCTAGATCTAGCAAGTCTCTTAGTAAATAAAAGAGAGTAACAGGAAGTTCTTTCTCCTAAGTAATCTCAGCAATTGCCATACATTCATTCTGTTCTAGCTGCGCCTACAGTTTCTGGTAAATCTCTTACAGACAATTCCTTCTGCTGAAGTGACTTCATGAAACCCATTGTCTACTAGCCTCCTTAAGAGGGCTTTCAGGGTTTCACTTAACTCTGGTGAGTTAGTCATATTTTTAAGACACTCATCAGATGTTGGAGTCTTCAACACTCTTAAGAAAGAGCTTTGAATAAAGGAACGTTGAGCATGAGTAAGTACAATGAGCAGCAGAAACAGTAAAAGATTAATAGGCACTCTTATACAGTGAAGAAAAGAAAAGAAAAGCAGAAACACATCTTTCCCAGGGGTTTGCCAGACTTTCCAGGAGTAGGCCTCTTTGAAGCCCTATTCTCCGAGGTAGACTTCGGTGAAGTCCCAATACTCAGAGATAGGTCTCTGTAAAGCCCCATTCTCTGAGGTAGACTTCAGTGAAGTCCCAATACTCAGAGATGGGCTTCTGAAACCCCATTCTCAGGCCTACTCCACTGGAGTAAGCCTGGCAGCTCTCTGAATCTTTTCTCCCGAGATTGTGGCTATGAAGTTTCAGAAAGGAGAATTACAATGGAAAAGTGAGTTCTCAAGCTGGGTACTGATGGCTGACACCTATATTCCGAGCCTGAGATCTGAGGATTATGATTTGAAGTCCGTCTGGGCAGGAAAATCCATGAGACTCATCTCCAATTAAAGAAAAAGAGCCAGAATTGGATTTGTGGCTCAAATGTTAGAGCATTAGCTAAGAGTGGGTAGATGGGGACAGAATCTTGGTTCTGAATTTAAACCCAGGATTGGGGGATGAGAAGAAATGTGTTCTCAGTGCATGAAATCAAGGGTGTATGGTCAACATCACTATTGATGTTAACTTTGGGGTAGAGTTGATCAGTTTTATTCTGGAAAGGATTTGTTCCACTCTTCTCTGTCCTGTATTCTTTAAAAGAAATAGCTTTGAGCAATCTATACCTAAGATGTGTGGATTGCACTGAAGCACTGGTTTCATTTTTTTCTACTTACAAAATGATACATAAGTAGTGTACAAAGGAGTTTTAATTTAATATGTCGGTTTGTGAGTACATCTTGATCAATGTCATCAATTTGATCATTCTTCTCTTCTCTTTTTTGATCTTGTCTTCTCTATCTCACCCCCTCCATTTACGTGGTCACATTTTCACACATGTACATTGAATATTATGACTGGATTCTCCCACTGAACCAGTTTGGCAAAGAAATTTCTTCATTATACAGGTAAAGAAGATGAAGAGGACTACAAGCCCAAGACAGCATAGCTATTATTTTGCATCGAGATTATTTGACTTACAAAATCTCCACCCAAAGAAGCATTATAAAAAAGAACATGGCCAGGAACTAGAAGCATCTATCTTTGTGTGTGTGCTGGTTTTGGGGCCTGAGTGCTGTCCCTGAGCTGCTTTGCTAAAGGTTAGTACTCTACCACTTGAGCCACAGTATCACTTCCAGCTTTATGGTAGTCAATTGGAGGTAGGAATCTCATGGACTTTCTATCTTGGGCTCATTTTAAACCACAATCTTCAGACCTCAGTCTCCTGAGTAGCTCTGATTGCTGGTGTGAGCCACTGGCAGCTAGCAAAACATCTATTAGTTGTCCCAATTAAACATGTGGAGCAATAGGTCATTTGATACTGGTGACACTCAGATAATGATTCCTCTACTTGTTCCTTTCTGGTGTTATTACTAGTGTGATAATGCTTGCTCAGGTTTATATCACTGTGCAATCATTGCTCCATTTTGTTCAGTAAAGAGCTTTTCAGGACAGGAGAACTGTGAGAGGAGAATATGGGATGAAAATTTTATCTGTACTTCTTGTGGCCTGGCAAAAGCTTCTCAGAATGTTTGCAAGCAGAAATAAGAGTCCACTTCGGCCGAATAAAATGAAAGACACACACCTGACACAGAAGCAGTGCCACAGAAGGACAAACGGGAAAACTCATCCAGGCTCAGAGCGAAGCATCAGTATGAGTTATTCAGGTGCGTGAAAATTTGTGAAGATTGTCTTTCTAACCATGGAGAAATCATTCAATGCTGACATTTACAATATGTTCCAGGACTCATATCTGTTTAGGTCTGTTTCCTCTGAATCATCTTTGATAAAGACAGAAATGAGAATGTAACAATGGAACCTAATTATGTTTTCTGAATGAGATTTCATCTCTTTCACAAATCAAGTAAGGGTTGTAATGAATGACTTGGATTTCCTGAGAGAAATACGTTTGATTCTTTGTTTCTATTAAGCTTATCAACTGAATAACTTTACATAATAACTTGTTATTATAACAAGTATGAAATAATTTTTTTTTTATTTTTATAGGAGAAACCCAGTTTCTTTTTCTATAGAAAATATTTATCTGGCTTCCAACCAAAATCTTTACATCTCAGACTCCAGAGTACGTAGAATTGCAGGCATCAAATATTTTTGGAACGGAAAATCACTATGATATAGAACATGAGGAATGAAGAATTTAGACTAACAAGGAATATTTTGAAAACATTAACAAAACTGAAGTTATCAGAAACTTGCCTGCTTCAGTGAGGAGAAAAATGAGAAAGAAGTTACAGAGGCAGAGAATTGGAGACTAAAGAGAAGTGAGTGAATAGTTGTTTGTTAGAAGAGCTACTGAAGATTTCTTTTTAAGAAAATTCAGCTTGATATAGTGGTACATGTCAATAATTCTAACTACTTATGAGCTAGACTCTGGAAGGGATAGGAGGTTTGCAGTTGGTATGGTAAAATTATAATACTGAGACTTCAATATTTAAAACACACTGGTGACACATGGTGATAAGAGAGGCAGAAGTAGGAGGCTCATGGTTTGAGTCCAACCTAGGCAGTTAATAAGAAACTATCTGAAAATCAATCTAAAGCTAAACAAAGTGCTAGGTGTATGGATCAAGAACAGTTATCCAGCAAGTTTGAGGCCCTGAGTTCAATCCCTTCTCCTGAGAAAAAGAGACAAGAAAAAGGAAGAAAGATTATAATACAATTTTCAAGATATTTCCTTTGCAATTTTCTGCTACAATTTCCTTCTTCAATTGCCTTAAAATGTTTACGAAGTCACTTACACAAATGACTACCATCATTTGGGGAAATCACAAGGAAGTCTTTGCAACCAGCTTTGTAATAGAACAATTTTGTCAAGGAGATTTCAATGAGCTGAAAATGAGAGATAATGGGCTCATGAAATTGCACTTCATAGCTATGTGTCAGAATGTGAGCAGCTCATAAAGAGGATTTATTTCTTAAGAGAAGAGGAGGATTAAGTTGATTTATCAACTTAAAAAATTACGGTAAATTCTGTTGCTATTTGGGATACAATTTCAAGCAAGGTGTTAAACCAATAAAATTATGGTTGAGATTTTTATAAAAGCTGTAAGATAATTTTTTCATAGATTTTTATAGAAGCTATTCAACAATTGTTGGATAAATCACAATAATGCAAAAATGTGTTCTGTGTCATCTGATGGTGTTACCTATCTCATCATCTAGGGTTGGAAGAATGTTATCTTCATTTTAAAAATGCAGAAATGGAGGCATGAGGAGAGTTGGTGTGTTTCTGAAGGCTGATGTGTAAATGACAATTGAGATTGAGCAGAACCAGAATCCATGGCTCAGATTTAATTCATGATTTGGAAACCCCGTGACTATACTAATATCTAAAACTCTTGTGCTAGCTGGGTGACATTTTACATGTTTCTTAGAGTAGTCATCTGTTTTTGAGAATTAAAGAATATACCTTGGGAAGGTGGTTCAGTGGTAGAGCACTTGACTTACATGCCTGAGGCCCTAGGTTCGATTCCTCAGCACCAAATAAGCAAAAAGAAAAAAAGCTGGAAGTGGCATGTGGCTCAAGTGTTAGAGCACTAGCCTCGAGCTGAAGAGCTGAGGGACAGTTCCCAATCCGAGTTCAGGCCCCACAAATGGACCCCCCCCAAAATAAAAGAATATACGTTTTGTGAAGTATTATGCACAGAATATGAAACAAGAATTCCCTGAATTCTGAAGTTCTTTATGTATTTCCCTTTAAATTATTATTTTTAAGACTCAAGATAGTGAAATTATTAACATTCCTTACATTCCAGAAAGCATTATTTGAACCCATTTGGAAGAATTTCTACAATAGTATTGTAATGTATGGGTTTTTGATGTGCTTATTTGCCTTCTCTCTGTATCTGCTTAATTGGGTTATTTATTGTATGATTCATGTATTAAGAATTCTTTATATATTATGAATAAAAGCTATTTGACAAGAATTTTATATTTTGCTTCATTATATTAGCAAAAATGTCTGCTTTGTGTTTGAATAGATTATGGGCTTATCTGAGGATGTGCAGGACAAGAATTAAGTCACATAAAGAAGAACGAAAGAGAGGAAAAGGTGAAAAGGATAAGATAGGAAGAAAAAAGATCAGAAGTTCAGTAGAACTAAACAAAAAACAAAAAGATAATTTAAAAAGAAAAAAAGAGAAAGAAAACAAAACAAAAAAAAAGAATGAAAAACACACACTCACATATCCCTAATATAAAAATTATAAGAGGAAAAAAAGTTACTGGAAAACGATTTTTTTTTTCAAAAAAGGCAAAAATTAAACATTAAAAAGAGTTTTAGAAAAGAGAAAAAAAATTTATATAAGGTACAAAAAAAAAGAAGAAGAAAAAACTTCTTTGATTTTTTTGGGAGGGGTGGGAAAAATCCTGTATCTCCCATGTGTCGGTAACCAGCCTCTTGTTGGAGTCTCTTGTCTGCTTGTGGTTCTGCTGCTTGGTTGGTTTCTTAAGTCAGTTTGTTCGAACAGGCAGAAAAATGCTCTGCTTTACCCAGGATTTTGCGATCCTCCTCCCAGGCTAGTTCAATGGGAGGCAGATCTACTTTTGAGTATCACAAAACAGGGGGATGCAGTGATGAGGCTAGGTTCTGGGTAGAGTTGAGGCCTTTCAACAAACAGTGGCTTTTCCCGGGGGCTAGTTTGTGAAAAACTCACAGAGAACAGCCTGGAGCCATTCTCAGGGTTTCTGTTTACTGAATTTCAATTGATTGTCCTGGCTGCTAGAGGGAGGGTCAGCCTCTGGCTCTGATTACCCAGTGAAGAAAGCCACTCCTTGGGCTGCCGCAGGAGCTGGGTGACTTTTCCCTGGGTGGAGCTGAGTCTGGTAGGTCATGCCGCTGTTAAGTTCTTGTGATATGCTAATTTACTCGTTTTATTCCAAGGCTTGAGTTGGAGCTAGCAGCTCCTCGGAGCTTTGTCGGTATCCAAGATGGAGATCTCCTGTACTGGGTGGTGGAGGGGTGGCCTTCCCTCCTCTGCTCCCTGAGAAGGAGTGAGGATGTTAGGCTTCTACTCACACTGAGTCTTGGTTCCTGGGTCATCTCTGGTCTGTGAACTGCAGGATGAAGATGTCTGCTCCTTGTCGGTTCTGGCTGGTGTTGAGTAGAATCCGCTCGGCTGCTGCTTCTGGCTCCTTCATCCTGGACTCTCTGTGGTTCAGGTATGGTGCCTGCGATCACCGCTGCCACCGCTGCCACTGCTGCAGCAGCAGCTGGCAAGAGCTCAGATGTGTCTCCTTGCCTGGATTTTCCCTCTCTGGCCTGACTGTCTGTCCTGTGATGGCATACTTGGTGTGATCTCTGGCTTAGGACTGTTCACTGGAACTCTAAAACTGCTTTCTATGTGAGAGCTTGTTTAGACTCCAGCTTCTCCGCCGCCATCTTCCCAGAACCCCTATGTGTTTGAATAAAAATGGATGACATGTTTGCCTGATTTCAGAGCAACTGGGAATATTTTCATTCTAATGCAGTACTCTTTATCAGATCAAGAAAGTTCCCATATAATAATTTTGACAAATTTTTACCATTCTGCTAGTTTGAAAAGATAACATTTATTTTAGAGTTACAGCAGGGAATTCCCCTGTGACCAGTCTCCTCTACAGGCATGGAACCCCTCTTTGCAAACTGCTGATCATAATGGAAGCAATTTTTTGTTTGTTAGGAATATAAAATTTTTTTTCTCATTGAATAAAACATATCAACTTTAATTAATTTTCACTGCTTTTAATTTCTATCTTAACAAATTATTTTTTTAAATTGTATTTTATTTTATTTGAGAACATACTGTACAGAGGGGCTACAATTACATGGGCAGGATAATGCATACATTTCTTACCAAGCATTGCGGCCTCGTCCTTTGTTTACCCTTCACTTCCCTTCCCCGCCTCCCCCCTCCCCCCACCCAATTTTACCCCCCTCCCCCCACCCAATTATACCCCCTTCCCCCCCCACACTGACATTGTAAAGCTGGTTTTGACATGACATTTTGTACTTCTCATTGTTGCAACAGGTCCACCTGAATCCTTAAATGACTTGTTTGTCCCCATCTCCTCCACATGTTATACTGACATCAAATGTAGTGAAAGCGGGGGTTACACTGTGGGGGAGGGACATACAAAGCAACAAAGAAATAATCTTACAAATGCGTTAGAAACACATGCATGAAAGAAACGAAAACATTAAAATACATATTTAAGGGTTCATTTTCCTAACATCACATTATCTGACCTTTTCCGCTTGACTCATACCTATACTAGATATTGCAAATAAGGGAAACCATGGGACCTATGCTTCTTTGGGCCTGGCTTACTTCACTTAATATAATTTTTTCCAAACCTTTCCATTTCCTAACAAATGGGGAAATGTCATTCTTTCTGATGGAGGCATAGAATTCCATTGTGTATATATACCACATTTTCTTGATCCATTCATCTACTGAGGGACATCTGGGTTGGTTCCATGTCTTAGCTATGGTAAATAATGCTGCAATAAACATAGTTGTGCTGGTAGCTTTAGTGTGGTCTTGTTTGTAAACATTTGGGTAAATGCCCAAAAGTGGGATTGCTGGATCATAGGGGAGATCTATGTGAAGTCTTTTGAGGAACCTCCATACTGCTTTCCAAAGTGGTTGAACAAGTTTACATTCCCACCAACAATGAAGTAAGGTTCCTTTCTGTCCACATACCCTCCAGCATCTGTTGTTGTTAGAGTTCTTGATTTTTGCTGTTCTAACTGGAGTGAGGTGATATCTCAATGTTGTTTTTATTTGCATTTCTTTTATGGCTAGGGATGTTGAACATTTCTTCATGTGTCTATTGGCCATCCTTCTTTCTTCTTCAGAGAAGCTTCTCTTTAAGTCTCTTGCCCACTTATTTATTGGGCAGTTGTTTCTTTGAGGATTTGTTGTTGGGTGGTTTAATTTTTTGAGTTCCAAGTATATTTTAGATATGAGACCCTTTTCCGTTGTATGGCTAGTAAAGATCTTCTCCCAATCGGTGGTCTTTCTATTGATCTTGCCAGCTATGTCATTTGCCCTGCAGAAGCTCTGCAATCTTATGTAATCCCATTTGTCCAACCTTTCTTTGATTTGTTGTGCTTCCGGGTCTCTATTCAGAAAATTTCGACCTGAGCCAAGGAGACCTAGGGTTTCTCCTATTCCATCCTGTAATGTTTTCAGAGTGTCTGCTTTGAGTTCAAGGTCTTTGATCCATTTGGAGTTGATTCTGGTGCAGGGTGATATATAAGGATCTAGCTTTAGTTTTCTACATGTAGTTAACCAATTTTGCCAGCACCATTTACTGAAGAGGCTGTCTTTCTTCCATTCTATTGTTTTAGCTTCCTTATCGAAGATTAGATGACTATAGGTCTGTAGGTTCATTTCTGGGTTTTCAATTCTATTCCATTGGTCCTGAGGTCTGTTTTTATGCCAATACCAAGCTGTTTTGATTACTATGGCTTTATAATAGAGTTTGAAATTTGGTATTGATATTCCTCCAGCAGTGTTCTTTCCGTTGAGGAGCGTTTTTGCTATTAAGGGTCTTTTATTGTTCCATATGAATTTTTGGATTGCCTCTTCTATTTCCTTGAAGAATGAGGGTGGAATTTTGATAGGTATCGCGTTGAATTTGTAGATAGCCTTGGGAAGTATTGCCATTTTCACGATGTTAATCTTTCCAATCCAGGAGCATGGGAGGTTTTGCCATTTTTTAAGTTCTGTGTTGATTTCCTTTTTCAAGATTTTAAAATTTTCATCATAGAGGTCCTTCACTTCTTTGGTTAAGTTAATTCCTAGGTATTTTATTTTTTGTGGTGCTATTACAAATGGAGTTGCTTTCCTAATTTCAGCCACACTTTTCTCATTGTTGGCATACAGAAAAGCCATTGATTTTTGGGGGTTAATTTTATAACCTGCTACTTTGCCAAAGTTTTGAATCAGCTTGAGTAATTTGGGAGTGGAGTCTATGGGATTCTTTAAATACAAGATCATGTCATCTGCAAAGAGGGAGAGTTTTATTTCTTCTTTCCCTATTTGGATCCCCTTTATGTCTGCATCTTGTCTTATTGCTGTAGCTAGGCATTCTAATACTAGATTGAAGAGAAGTGGAGAGAGTGGGCATCCTTGTCTTGTTCCTGAGTTAAGAGGAAATGGCTTTAGTTTTTCACCATTGAGTATAATGCTGGCTGTAGGTTTGTCGTATACAGCCTTTATTGTATTGAGGAATGTTCCATGGATTCCTAATTTTTCCAGAACTTTCATCATAAAGGGGTGTTGGATCTTGTCAAATGCTTTTTCTGCATCTATTGAGATAACCATGTGGTTCTTATTCTTGCTCCTCTTGATGTGATGAATAATATTAATTGATTTGCGTATATTGAACCAGCTTTGCATCCCTGAAATGAATCCTGTTTGATCATGGTGTATGATTTTTTGGATGAATTGTTGAAGTTGATTGGCCAAAATTTTGTTGAGAAGTTTTGTATCAATGTTCATCAAAGAAATGGGTCTATAGTTCTCTTTCTTTGATGAGTCCCTGCCTGGTTTTGGGATGAGGGTTATGATGGCTTCATAGAATGTGTTCGGTAGTGAGCTTTCTCTTTCAATTTCATTGAAGAGTTGGAGGAGTATTGGTGTGAGCTCTGCTTTGAAGACCTTGTAAAATTCCGCTGTAAAATCATCTGGTCCTGGACTTTTCTTAGCTGGGAGGTCTCTTATTTCTGTTTCTATTTCAATGCTTGATATGGGCCTGTTAAGCTGGTTTAACTCATCTTTGTTTAGTTTTGGCATGTCAATATTTGCTAGGAAAAGGTCCATTTCTGTCAAGTTCTCAAACTTATTAGCATAAAGTTTTGAGAAGTATTCCCTTATAATGTTCTGAATCTTGGTTGTTTCCGTGGTGATGTTTCCATTCTCATCTCTGAGTTTATTAATTTGGGTATGTTCTCTCCTTTTTCTGATAAGGTTTGCTAAGGGTCTGTCAATTTTGTTAAGTTTTTCAAAGAACCAACTCTTTGTTTTGTTGATTCTTTCTATAGTTTTTTTGGATTCTAATTCATTTAATTCTGATTTAATTTTGATTATTTCTTTCCGTCTACTGGATTGGGGTTTATCTTGCTGCTCTTTTTCAAGGAGGTTTAGATGTGTCATTAAATTGCTAGTTTCCAATCTATCCAATTTGTTGATGTAGGAGCTTAGAGCTATAAACTTGCCCCTGAGTATTGCCTTTGCTGTGTCCCATAGGAGCTGGTAATTTGTGTGTTCATTTTTGTTGAACAGCATGAACATTTGAATTTCCTTTCTAATCTCTTCCATGACCCACTCATGATTCAGCAGTGTGTTGTTCAGCCTCCATGTGATACCGGACTTTCTTTGGTGGCTTTTGGTGTTGAGTTCTAATTTTATTCCCTTGTGGTCAGAGAGAATGCAAGGTATAACTTCAATGTTTCTGAATTTAGACAAGTTTGCTTTGTGGCCTAAAATGTGGTCTATTTTAGAAAACGTCCCATGTGCTGCTGAGAAGAACGTGTATTCTGATGCTTCTGGGTGAAATGTTCGGTAAATGTCTGTTAAGTCTAGTTGATCTATGCAGCTGTTTAGATCTGCGGTTTCTCTGTTGAGTTTTTGCCGAGTTGATCTATCTAGTGGGGAGAGTGGTGTGTTAAAATCCCCAACAATTAATGTCTTTGGATCTATATGGGATTTGAGGGAAAGTAGTGTTTCTTTGATAAATTTGGGTGCTCCATTGTTTGGCGAATAGATATTTAGAATTGTAATATCCTCCTGAAGGAGAGATCCTTTAATTAGTATATAGTGACCTTCTTTATCTCTTCTCACGAATTTTAATTTGAAGTCTATTTTTTCTGATATTAGGATTGCAACTCCCGCCTGTTTATGAGGGCCGTTTGCTTGGTAGATTTTGTTCCAGCCTTTAACCTTGAAAATACGTTTGTTTTTACGGGCAAGATGTGACTCCTGCAGTCAGCAGATAGAAGGGTCTTGTTTTTTAATCCAATTAGACAGTCTATGTCGCTTAATTGGAGAGTTCAGTCCGTTAACGTTAAGAGATAGGACTGAGAGGTATTTGGGAGTTCCTGCCATGTTATCCACCTTTTTGGGGGCTGTAAAAGCTGGGTTCTTCCTAAGGTTCTTGGATTCTCAGTTTGGGTGCAGTTTCTTGGCCTTTGTTGCGGTCTTGTTGGTTTTCTATATGTAGGACATCTTTAAGAATCTTTTGTAGGGCTGGTTTGGTGGAGATGTATTGTTTCAATTTTTCTTTGCTATGGAAGGTTTTTATTTGGCCTTCAGTTATGAAGGAGAGTTTAGCTGGGTACAGTATTCTTGGTTGATAGTTGTTTGTTTTTAGGGCATGGCTTACATCATTCCAGGCTCTTCTTGCTTTGATTGTCTCTGCTGAGAAATATGAGGTAATTCTAATTGGTTTCCCTTTATAGGTGATTAACCTTTTCTCCTTGACAGCTTTAAGGATCTTTTCCTTGGTCTGGGTTGATCCTGTGTGGATTATAATGTGACGGTGGGATGTCCTATTCTGGTCTGGTCTATTTGGGGTTCTAAAAGCTTCTTGTATCTGAATAGGCCTATCTTTTTGTATGTTTGGGAAGTTCTCTGCTAGGATCCTGTTAAAAAAATTTCCTAGACCATTAACTTCTGTTTCTAGGTGCTCCTCTATACCCATTATCCTTAAATTGGGCCTTCTGATGGTGTCTTCCAGGTGTTGGATAGACCTATCATATTTCTTGGACTTGTCTTGGATGGTTGTATGTTCTTTCTCTATAATATCTAGGCTGTCTTCAATCCCTGAGATTCGATCTTCTGCATGGTCTAACCTGCTGTCAAGACTCTCTACTTTGTTTTCTATCTCTTTTCCTTCTAATTGGTCAGCTTTGATGGCTTCAAGTTCTTTGTTGAAGCTCTGTTTTAGGTCTTGTATGAATTTCTTTACTTCCTTAATTTGGTGTTCAGTGTTTGTTCTCAGATCACTTAGTTGATTGGTTATTGTTTCTTTGGACTCCCATTCCTTCTGTTGGGTTCCATTCAGCATTCCCTTTGTGGTCTCCCTGACTTCCTTCAGCTCTTTGTTAATGGATTCCATGAATGCCTTTAGTGATCTTTGTGTATTCTCTACCTGGTCTCTTAATTCGTGAATTACTCTTTGATTAGTTTCCTCCCTTCTGTGGGATTCCTGCAGTTCTCTTTGAGTGTTCTCTGCCTGCTCACGCCATTCCTCCCTTTCTCTTTGAGTATTCTGAAGTTGTTCATGCAAATCCTGTATCAGTTTTTGAGAAGCTTCCTCACGCTTATGATATTCCTGTATAAACTTCTGGGATGCCTCCTCTCTCTCCCTATCACGCTCATACAGAGTCCTTTGTACATTGTCAAACTTCTCATTTATCACGTTTGCTATTAGTGTTTGTAGAGCTATTTGGGAACTCTCCTCTGGATTATTCTTTATCTGTTCTAATCCCTGATTATCAAGGTTGGGAATTGAGATACCTGAATTTGCCATTTTTCTTGTGTTTTAGGAATATAAAATTTTTGACCTATGTACTCAGGATGTTTTCCCAGGAAACAAATCCACACGTAGAAATTAGATCATCACAGCTGTTTGAAATGGCATTAGCAATATATATTTGTATTATTGATGTGCCATATCGCTATATAAAACAGTTTGTCACATAACAGTTTTTGAAAGAACAAACAAATGAATAATCTAGAATCTGGTATGGCAGTAACTTCTAGATGATTTTCTCATATTTTCAGACTTTTCATAAACATAAATTATAAAAGCCAAATGAGGTGATTTATACCTATAATCCTAGCTACTCTGAAAATAGAAACGTAAATAGTCGAAGTTCAAAGTCAAACTGGAAAACATACAAGAGACCTCCATCTCAATCAATAAAATCTGGATGTGCCAATATGTGGATGTCATCCTACCTATTACTGGACATACAACTAGGAAGTTCAGTATCTAGGTACCCTAGGAATAAACAAATTCAAGATTCTATATCAAAAACAATCAAAGCAAAAATTACTGGATGTGGCATGATTCAAGTGGTAAGGTGCCTGCCTGGCAAAGGCAAGGCTCTGAATTTGAACCCAAGTACTTACCAAAAAAGTATTAAAATTAAACATTATGAATTAATTCTCTAAATAATGTATCTGTAAATATTGTATATTCATATAGACTTGATAAAATTATATTGTGGTTAATATGTCACAAAATAAAGTAACTGAAGTCTCCATAAGGTACTTGTGAAATATTAATGTCGTATTTGTGATGTATAATAGAAATACTTAAATTGGAAAAAGATTTCAAGGGAATTATATGTGTTCTTACAACATCATAAAGATCCATAATAACCTCAATATAATTTAATGATATCTAGAAAACAGAAGTCAATATTGAATGTTTACATTAAAAAAAAGTTTGCTCCCAAACTTGAGATTTAATATACCTTGCTAATTAGGAGGCAGAGATTTAGAAGACTGATATAATGGACAGTTTTGACAAAAAAAATTCGTAAAAAATCTACAAAAACAAAGAAAGCTAGATATAGTGTAATTTTCCTGTTATCTCACGATGTGGAAGCCATAGGTAAGAGAACATTGCTCAAGGGAGTCTTCGCCTGAAAAATAATCTAAAGTGGTTAGAGCCTTAGCAATTTCAAGCACCAATAGTGCCAAAGGAAAAAGAAAAGAAAAAAACAGAAAATGAAAGGAATGGATAAAAAGAAAATATTTTCTCTTCATTCTTGATTTCATTTCATTGGATATAAGAATTGACAGTATTTTGTTTACTGTTTCAGGATTCAGGCCTCTCTAATATAAAAATATTTATTTCAAGTAAATATTGTATTATTACTATTTATTAACTTATTATTAGACCTTTCGGTTTGGAGATTGAAATCATGGCTATGTATATATTAGTCTCGTTCTACAACTTAGCTGTACCAAAGCTCTCTTGTACAGTTTTGAAAATTGTTTATGAATTCTTCCATAGTTAGCTATTATACTTTTCATCTTATATTTTTTCTCCCACCTTTTCCCCTATGTATTTTATTTTATGTGTTGAAAACTCAATTTTATCTTCTAAATTTAGAAATTTGCTTTGGAGTTTACAGAGAAGTCAGTTATTTGTGACATCTTTTAAAATTATATATACATATAAGTATTTCATATATATGATTGATTCTTAAAATTCATTGCAATAAGCAACATTTATCTGTTCATATTCACATAGCTATTGAGCCATTGTGATCCTCTCCTAAGAATAGCTTCCCTTATTCTTGCCATGTGAATTCTTAGAGTGCTGTTAATCATATCCAAGTTTAATTATTTGTCTTTTACTATCTATTGGATTAACTTGTAGATTTATGGGCATATCCAGTTATTAGAAATGAGGAAAACCATGCAGCATATATTTAATTGGATCTGGTTTATTTCACTTAATAGCATTTCCCCCCAGTCTTTCCATTCCTTCAGAATGGGGTAATACCATTCTTTCCCATGGAAGCACAGAATTCCATCAGTGCAACAGAATTCAAGGTCCAGAAATGAATCCACTCCTATAGGCACATAATCTTTAATAAGGAAGCCAGAAACACAGGATGGAAGAAAAACAGGCTCTTCAAAAAATTGGTTTAACTGGCTGTACACAGATCATTTTATAACCTCCTGCACCAGAATCAATTCCAAATGGATTGAAGTGCTCAATTTAAGTCCAGATGCTGTAGGAATCTTACAGGAAGTGTTAGGGGAAACATGAGGGCTCCTTGGAATAGGTCAAAATTTCCAAAGTAAGTCTGGATAAATGGGATTACATCAAACCAAATCAATCATTTGTCAGACTCAAAAGCCATGAAAAAAAGAGATAGTGTAGCACAGATTTATTAGGGAGCAAACCTACAGATAAGAGCCTCAGCCAATGGTAAACCCTTTCTCACTTTTCTAACTAGGTTATTTATAGTGGGTTTACATGAATATAAGTGTTTTTTGATAGGGATTAGTCAGAAAACAACTAATGCTAAGACAGTGATAGTATGTAGCTGGAGAAAGGGAGTCATTAAGGCAGGAGTGTCTAGTTCAAAGACTTGGCTTGGTGCCAGCTAAGTAAGGTATAGTTGCACAAGGGAAGGGTGGTAAAACAGGAGTGGTTATAAACAAAAGCATTGGTCTGAAGCCTCAAAATAAGGACCTCAGTCTGTGTGGACCAAACAGTCTCTAACAATAAGTTTTATTTAAATTAACAAGCACGATTTTAAATTTTGCAGAGTGGGATGGTACATAGTCACAGGCAATTTCTCCTATGTCAGGTAATCCAGTCTACTCTTTCACATGTTACTCAGTAGCCAGGTTTCAATGCAAATGACTACAATAAGATTGTACAAATGTACAAATGAGGCTGTGACTTTTCCCTCTCATGAATCAAAATTCTGTCAAATGATTTCTGTCTTCCAGATGTTTACACATTTCTCAGGATCTTTTTTTACTATTTTGTCTTCATTATTGATAATCATAGTACATTTTGTTGTTGTTGTGTGTATATGTCATTTTTAGGGAGCAAATGGTCCCTAAATGTTTAATGGTCTCCCTTGTATTTTTTGCTCATGGCTGATGACACTCTATCCTTGAGTCACATGCTCACCTTATGTTTCTTGCTGGATAATTGGAGATAAGTTTTCACATTTTATATGTTTGGAATGACATTGAACTAAAATATTCAGGTCTCAGCCTCCTGAGTTCTAGGATTATACACATGAATGCTAACACCAATCTTTGCTTTACTGTTATTTTAATTATGTGGTAGAGGAAAGTGGAAGTATACTTGTGTTAAGTGTGCAATTTTCAAATACAAGTTTGAATCAACTTGATATAATATAACTGTTATTAATTTTAAAGTTAAATCAATGAGTGTCACACATTCCCACAGAAATATAATTGAAAGCAAAAGGCATAATTGTTTTCTTAAAACAATCAATGAAACCATAAATTACTTTCACTTTACAAATCATGTTTTATTTAACTTAAATTAGCAGACTTCTTTGAGTAAAAGTAAATATATTAATTGTATACCACAAGAAACAAAGTTATTATAGTTAAGAAAAATATTTCATCACACCCAGAATATACGTTTTAGTATATCCTCACTAAAAAGAAACGTTACATGCAGAAATTAATGGGTATGATGGAGTTTATCATTACACAATATATAAATAAATGGGATTACCACTCAATACTTTAGAAATATGTAAAAAATAATTATGTATCTAGGAGCGAGTAGCTCATGATTGTAACCCTAGCTACTAAGGAGGCTGAAAGCTTAGAATCATGGTTCACAGCCAGCCTAGGCAGGAAAGTCGACGACCCTCTTATCTCCAATGAGCCACCAAAAAACTGACAGTGGCTCAAGAGGTAGAGCACTAGTCTTGAGCTAAAGAGCTGAGGGACAGTGTCCAGTCCCAGATTTTAAGCCCTACAACTGACTGAAAATAAACAATTAAAATAAATATTTTGACATAAATGTTAAAATATCTATTCTAAAAATTTTAAATCCTCACTAGTTATACTAGTTTATATAAATATAGAGACGATTTTTTCTGGATTTAGTTGTCATTGAATTTTGTAAATCACATATTTGTCACTCAATTCATATTTGTATGTTTATATACTTATATACCGTAAGTATAATTAAATGATATGTGATAGGCAGTGCTGTTTTAGGAATTTCACTTGGCTTTTTAACATTAACCCTTCTACCCTAAAATCGATATACCCTCCAACCTTATCAGAGATTTCATCTCATTGGAGCAAAAAAGTATAAGCTATAATCATTGTTTGGAACAACTGTAACATTTTACATGAATTTCACTTAGTTTAAGATCCAAAACATTCAAGTTATCTTAACCATGCCAATAATAGCAAAATGTCTTCTGAGCTTTGCAGTCTCTTAAGATATGAAAATCTTTAATTATACATCTAGTTTTTTCTGCCTAACATCTTATGTCTTAGGAAGATCTCTTTGGGTAACCCTCTGTTCCTGACTAGAAGACCGCACCAAAGGCAATATGGAAAATACTTGAAAACAATTAAAAAAGCAATCACAGATACTCTTCTAATCACCAGTTTCAATGAGAATATACATTAAAGTAACACGTTATTGTTGAATTTAAAGAGCAATAATTAAACTTTAATTAGCAATGAAGAAGATAACAGAAAACTGTGTTTGAAGACATCTTGACTTTCAACAATTCAATATAAGCGTATTGGATTTATCTTGTTTTTCTATGGTGTTACCAAAATAATAGGGACCAACACCCAAAGGCAGGAAAACACCTAAGCCAAAGCAGTAAACTTTTGTCTATAAAATAATCGTGAGGGTGTGACTCTTCCAAAGTCAGGCTTGCAAAGAGGAAAGTGTATTTGCTTTGGAGTGAACAATAAAAAATATAAAAATCCTTTATTAATGTTTTACATATCTTGACTAGAACTTCTCATGTTGGAGAAGAGGAAAGGTATGAAAAATTTCAAGATTGTTTGACTATTCCCGAAGATCATTCTTATTTATCAGCAATAGCTTGGGTTACACTTAGTATCATGCTTGTTTAAATTTAGAAGTATTATTTGTTTCTGGGTTATAAGCCGCAAAGCCTTGAGTATTGGTAAAGGTCATTTCCTAAGAGGTGAAAGTTGCTGTGTAAACAAACCTAAAGTATCAAAGACAGCATAGTGGAAACTATTTTCTAGCTATATGGCAATCTGTGGTGTAGATTTTGTTTCGCATTGTTCCAGGGGACTCATTTTTGTTATCTTCTTTTTCACCATCTAGTGTTCCTGTAATATTCTATACCATCCTCTGATGACTATAACTTTACTGGATTCTCTAATTTCTCTGTTTCTGTTTTACCTTTTTTAATTACTTTAGAAACTCTAACTCAACATGACATAAATTATGTTTATAATATTAGCAAACAGATTTCATTTCCATATTCTTAATTTAGACTTCTACATAATTTTGGTACTTAGTGATCCCCAAATGTGAAAATAAAGGTAGGAAGCTTCTTATTTAGATATTATTTAGTATTTCAAGACTTCATTAATTCAAGGCCCTTAGTAGTATGTACATCATACATGTGTACTAAGCTGGTGGCAACTTTTTCTTATTCTCAGAAACTAGGAAATATGGTGTCCCTGTAGTTTCATTAGGAAAAGGCTGTAGTTGAATTAATTAATTAAACCAAATCTTCTGTAAATTATTTCTACAAGTTATTTGGCTTAAATAATCTGTATTTACCATTTTACAGTTCTAAAGGACAGAAATCTAAAAGAAGTCTCACTAGATGAAAATAGAGACACCCACAGAGCTAAAATATTTTTCAAATGATTCTCGTGGAAAAGATATTTATCTCCTGTACTGCTTCCCAGAAATTCAGAATCTGGGTTGTTATTTTTTCCTTTATCTTCTAATGTAGCATCTTTATATCTTTCTGATGGTTCTTACCTAATCATGTCCCTTTTGAACTACACCTGGGACTTTTAACTACCTTTGAGTATACTTCCCCCATATGATAATTATTCAAATTTGTTCTCCTTGGGTAATGAGAGGTTATTATTTTACAAACATATATATAATGCAAATCTACATTTGAAGGATTAGGTATGTGGGAAAGACTGATATTTTGTGAAGGTATTTTGCTATGTACAATGAGTGTGTAGCATTCTTTCTATTATAACCTGTTATCCTTTCATTAACCTGAACAAGATATTTCTTCAATGAAATATAACTAGAAAAAATTTAGTCCCTGAAAGCAATTAATCCTGATTAAAACATTGTCATGTACTAGAAATCAAGAATGCCTGAAGCAGTTCGGGCACTATCACATTTTATATATTCTGCATACAATCTTCTCTTTTCAAGAGCATTTGATTGTTATTATTTTGGAATTATGGTTAATATTTATTTGACTGCTATTTTTAAAGAATGCATCACCCAATACTGGTTCTCTTTTTCTAACTTTTTTGGGTCTAATCTATTTTTGAAAGAAAGGCAGCCATTTGAATTACATGAACTGCTTATTGAAGTTGAATCAGCATGGAGAGGAAAGGAAGAAAATTGATGACCTTGTGGGTATATCACATTAAAAATGTATCTACAAGCTATTTATCTCAAAATCGTCTATTTTTCATTATATAAGATTCTGATATAATTTAGTCTCTCAACTCACACATTGTTAATGCAGTCTTATTTCATGCCTCCCCAAAACAAACACCAAATTACTATTTATTTTTAAATTATCATTTATTTAAAAATATATTTAAAAAATTAGTCGAGGGAAATGGTTTATTAGATATTGAGAGTCATGTTCAGACTCTAAGGTGAAAGCCAGAGAGGGGAAAGAATCCTGATTTTATTCTTCCTTGTGCCACTCTGATTTACTTCATCTGTTTCTGAAAGAATGAAATTCTTGATTTGAAGCCTTTTGCTTGATATCCACAATGTGTCATTCTTCCATTATTAATAGAATTTGGAGAAAGGATGAGAATTCACACTAGAAATAGGAGAAGAGGGAAAGAGAAGAAGAAATCAAGATATTTTATTCTTCCTCATCACAATCACAAGGTCTGGATAATGATAACGGATATTAGATACAACGCTCTAGAGTGATTAAACCCATCTATAGAAAAAGATAACCCTACAAGTGATCACATGGAGAATGCTTATTTATAAAATATTGTAATAATTTCCTACAGAAAATGTTATCTATTTGTTAAGTTCTTGGTTAGGATTTGTTTAATTCTGGTGTGCTATAGTCAACTATCATAATGGTATACAAGGATGGTAAGAAACTAACATCTTAATATCACATTCTAATATTAGCTTAATTCTGCCTGTGTTATATGTATGAGGCTGTATTTGAGTTTTGCTTCAATTTCACATGCTATATTCTTCCTGTATATAAATTGAAGGAAGACTCCCTCTGAAATATGCTATTTTTACATGGCTAAGGGAAAACAAGTTAGCTTTTAGACACAGACAATGAGATAGAAATCTTCCCCTAGAAATAATCTTTCTCCAATTCTGGTTCACTTTTGTAAGCTGAAATAACTCACATAACCCATTTTGACATTGCAGGTAGAGGTAAATCTCACTTAAAGAAGCTGATGCAACACATAAAGTAATATACCAAGATATGCAACACTTGATATAAAGAGAAAAAAAGAGAACTATAATACAATCAATCATACTTGTGCTCACAGGTCTCTGCAGGAAGGAAGGTATTATGTACCTTTGTTTCTAAAACTACTGAGATCTTCAAATCATGTCTTTTATGCTTGGATGTTACAGGAATTAGAGAACATTTTGATACTGAGACAGCATAAAATCTCGAAGAAAGCTGGACTAATCATTTCAATACTACCTTTTGTTCTCCAAGAAAATAAACAATTTTAAAGACAATACTTTATAATTTCTTACCTAGTATCTTTTATTTTCCAGAAATGGATTTTGTTAATATATGTGACTATCCAACAGAATAAATACCTTCATTTTTATGCATATTGTGCAGACAGCAAGTCAATTAGATGTAAGTGTGAGTTCATCAGAAGCACTTTTTCAAACTGCAAAACTTTGTTTAAATAGAGATACAGGTGGACCCATTGCAACAATGAGATGTAGAAGACGTTATGTCGAAAAATGAACTTTACAACTTTGGTGGGGGAGGGTAGCGGGGAGGATTGGGTGGAAGGATGGGGGAGGATGGGAAGGGATGGGAAGGGGAATCAAAAGAGGAGGCTACAATGCTTGCTAAGAAATGTACTCATTATTTTGCCCATGTAATTGTAACCCCTCTGTACAGTATTTTCACAATAAAAAATAATATAAAGAAGAAAAATAAATAAATAAAACTGCAAAAAATTTGGACAAGGAGATAATACATATATTTTTTTCCATCATAAACTACCAAATCCTCCTTCTTCCTTCCTAAGAAACACACCCAATTAATAAAAAGTCATAGATATTTGGCTCTTGATCTTGAAAATGAAAGCAGAATGTTATGGATGTCTGAGATGATAGTTAATAGTGTTTTACATAGTAATGTCACATGCAACAACCCTATGAGTCCTGCAGGTCTTAACACTACTTCCTTAGTGATGTAATAGCAATGTCAGCTTTATTGGATGTAGTATTGTTTTCCACTTCCTTTCTTTCCACCTGACGTAAATTATAATACATATTATGGGTGAGTTCTCTTCTTTTTCTGATAAGATTTGCTAAGCGTCTGTCAATCACTTTGATTTTTTCAAAGAATCAACTCTTTGTTGTGTTGAGTCTTTCTGTGTTTTTTTATTCTAATTCATTTAATTCTGATTTAATTTTAATTATTTGTTTTCGTCTACTGCATTGGGGTTTATTTTACTGCTCTTTTGCAAGGAGGCCCAGATGTCTCATTAAATTTTTGGTTTCAGATCTCTCCAATTTGTTGATGTAAGAACTGAGAGCTATAAATTTGCCTCTGAGTACTGCCATTGCTGTTTCACAGAGGAGCTGGTAGTTTGTATGCTCATTTTTGTTGAATAACACGAACACTTGAATTTCCTTTCTAATCTCTTCCATGAACCAATCATGATTCAGCAGTGTGTTGTTCCGGGTCCTTGCATTGTTACAGGAGCCTCTTTGGTGGTTTTTAGTGTTGAGTTCTAATTTTATTCCCTTGTGTTCTGAGAGAAAGCAAGGTTTAAATTCAATGTATCTGAATTTGGACAAGTTTGCTTTGTGGACTAAAATGTGGTCTATTTTGGAAAATGTTCCATGTGCTGCTGTGAAAACCATGTATTCTGATGCTGCTGGTTGAAATATTCGGTATGTGTCTGTTAAATCTAATTTACCTATGCAGTGTTTAGGTCCACAGTTTCTCTTTCGAGTTTTTGCCGAGTTGATCTATCTAGTGGGGAAAGTGGTGTGCTAACGTCCCCAACAATTAATGTCCTTGGATCTATTTGGGATTTGACGGAAAGTAGTGTTTCTTGGATAAATTTGGGTGCTCCGTTGTTTGGCGAAAAGATATTTAGAATTGGAATATCCTCCGGAAGGAGATATGCCTTATTTAGCGTGTAGTGACCTTCTTTATCTGTTCTCACTAGTTTTAATTTGAAGTGTATTTTATCTGATATTAGTATTGCAACTCCCACTTGATAATGGGGGCTGTTTGCTTGGTAGATTTTGTTCCAGACTTTCATATTGAAAATGTTTTTGTTTTTATGAGCAAGACGTGAATCCTGAAGGCAGCAGATGGAAGGATCTTGCTTTTTATTTGAACTAGACAGTCTATGTACCTTAATTGGAGATTTAAGTTCATCAATATTGAGAGATAGGACTGAGAGGTATTAGGGAGTTCCTGCCATTTTATCCACCTTCTTGGGGGCTTAGGCAACTGAGTTCTTCCTATGCTTCTTGGATTCTGTTTGGATTTAGTTTCTTGGCTTTTATTGTGGTCTTGTTGGTTTTCTACGTGTAGGACATCTTTAAGAATATTTTGTAGAGCTGGTTTGGTGGAGATAAACTGTTTAAATTTTTCATTGCTATGGATGGACTTTCTTTGACCTTGGGTTATGAATGAGAGTTTAGCTGGGTATAGTATTCTTGGTTGATACTTGTTTGTCATTAGGGCATGGCATACATCATTCCAAGGTCTTCCTGCTTGAATTATCTCTGCTGAGAAATCTGAGGTGATTCTAATTGGTTTCCCTTTATAGGTGATTGATATTTTCTCCTTGACAGCTTTAAGGATCTTTTCCTTGGTCTGAATTGATCCTGCGAGGATTGTACTGTGAGAGTGGGATGTCCTGTTTTGGCCATGTCTCTTTGTATTTCTAAAAGCTTCTTGTATCTTAGTAGGCCTATCTTTTTGCATGTTTGGGAATTCTCTGCTAGGATCCTGTTAAACAAATTTCCTAGACAATTAACTTCTATTTCTAGGTGCTCCTCTACACCCATTATCCTCAGATTAGGCTTTCTGATGGTGTCTTCCATGTGTTGAATAGATCAATCGTATTTCCTGGATTTTTCTTGAATGGTTGTATGTTCGTTCTCTATAATATCTAGGCTGTCTTCAATTCCCGAGTTTCGATCTACTATCAAGACTTTCTACTTTGTTATTTATTTCTTTTCCTTCTAGTTGGTTGGCTTTGATGGCTTCCAATTCTTTGTTGGAGCTTTGTTTTAGATCTTGTATGAACTTCTTTACTTCCTTAATTTAATGTTCAGTGTTTATTCTCAAGTCACTTATTTGATTGGTTATGATTTCCTTGGACTCCCATTCCTTCTGTTGGGTTCCAGTCCGCGTTCCCTTTGTGGACTTCCTGACTTCTTTCAGCTCTCTGTTTATAGATTCCATGGATGCCTTTAGTGATCTTTGTGTATTCTCATGCTGCTCTCTCAATTCATGTATCACTCTTTGATTACCTTCCTTATGTTCACTCAATTCCTGTAGTTCTCTTTGAGTGTTCTCAGCCTCCTTACACCATTCCTGACTTTCTCTTTGTCTCTTCTACGCCAACTCCCGCAATTCCTGTCTATCTCTTTGACTGATCTCAGCCTGCTCACACCATTCTTTTATTTCTCTTTGAGTGTTCTCAAGCTGCTCATACAATTCCTGTATCAATCTTTGAGTAGCTTCCTCAGGCTCATGATATTCCTGTATTGACCTTTTGTTTGTCTTCTCTCTCTCCCTATCACGCTCACACGAAGTCTTTGCAGGTTTTCAATCTTTTCATTTACCATGTTTACTAGTAGCGTTTGCAGAGCTTTTTGGGAGCTCTCCTCTGGATTATTCATTTTCTGTTCTGTCCCCTGATTACCATGAGTGGGAGTTGAGATACCCGGATTTACCATTTTTCTTGTGTTTTTCAGGTTTGTTCTGCCCATTTGGGATGAATGAAACACCAGTTTTATGCTAGAACACTATCTTAAGGCAAGCATCAACCAAAGTGTGTAGTTGCAAAGTAAAAAGTCTGCAGATACAATCTAGTTCAACAGATATAGCTATTCAACATCAAACAACTATGTATTAGTGTGCTGCGAACTGCAAAGAAGAATTTGGCAAAGCAGACATTATTAGGTTAAGGGAGATATGTGGGTAAAAATAGGAATAAAGGAATGTGGAAATGTAGAGGGAGAGTTAACTTGACTAAATACTAATATCTAAGCGGGAAATAGGTTGGATAGGTTGGATAGAATGATAGTAGAGAGAGAGAAAAAAAGAAAGAAAGAAAAAAGGGCAAGAAAAAATAGGAACAAAAATTAAAAACTAAAAGTGAAACAAATAAATTATGCAAATTAACAAAGTAATATTCAGAGAAAAACGAGGATAGGATAAGAGAAGGGGAGGGATAGAATGAGATGTGAAAAACTTAAAAATAAAAATGCTTAAAATGTCATATAGGTACATAGAAGTAATACTGCTATTAAGGAATTTAAGTCTAAGAGGTTTTGAACTGAGTAATAAATTTCTGGATTAAGTGTGTACAAAATGGGGGATAATGTTTAATAATCGACTACAGGTATATCTGAGGATGAACAGAACAGCAATTAAGTCACACAAAGACGAACGAAAGAGAGGAAAAGTGAAAAGAAAGAGAAACAAAGAAAGAAAGGAAGGAAGAAAGCAAGAAAGAAAGAGAAAGTAGAAAGAAAGAAAGAAAAGGATCAAAAGTATGTAGAGCTAAACAAAAAAATGAATAAAAAAAAAAAGAAAAAGCACACACACACACACACATACCCTTAAAATAAAAAGTATAAGAGCAAGAAAAAAATTGTTAATAAATATATTTTTTAAAGATAAAAATTAAAAGTTTAAAAAGTTTAAAGAAATTATAAAATGTACAAAAAATAATTCTTTGATATTTTTTGGTGGGGATGGGTAGATCCTATATCTCCCTTGTGTCTGTAACTGTCTCTTGTTGGCGTCTCTGGTTTGCTTGTGGTGTTTGATTTTCCTGCGGCTTGGTTGGTCTCTTAAATCAATTTGTTTGAGCATGCAGAAAAATGCTCTGCTTTACCCAGAATTTTGTGATCATCCTCCCAGGCTAGTTCAATGAGAAGATCTGGTTTGAGTTTCACAAAAGAGGGAGATGGCTGTTTCTTCTAGTTTGGAGATGCTATGATTAGGCTAGTTTCTGGTAGGGTGGAAGCCTTTTAGCAAACAGTAGCTTTTCCTTAGGGGGCTAGCTTTTGATACACTGACAGAGCCCAACCTGGAGCCATTCTCAGGGTTTATGTTTACTGAATGTCAATTGATTGTCAAGGCTACTATAGGGAGGGGAAGCCTCTGGCTCTGTTTACCCAGTGAAGAAAGCCACTGTTGGGGCTGGTGGAGCTTTCTCCGCTGTACTGGGTCACTTTCCGCTGGGTGTAGCTGAGCCTGGAATGTCAGAATAGGTTCCTGTGACCTGGTAAATGACCCTTGTTTTCTTTCAAGGCCTGAGTTGAAGCTAGCTGCTCAGCCAGGTCTTTGTCAGTATCAAAGATGGAGATCTCTGGTAGTGGGGAGGGGAGGGATGTTCTTACCTCCTCTGCTCCCTGAGAAGGAGTGAGGATGTCAGGCTTCTTCTCATGCCAGAGTCTTGGTTCTTGGGTCGTCTCTGGTATGCAATCTGCAGGATGAAGATTTCTGTTCTTTGTCAGTTCTTCCTGGGTTGAGTAGAATCAACTCGCCTGCTGCATCTGGAGTCATTGTCCTGGACTCTTTGTGTTGTAGGTATGGCGGCTACAGCTGCCACCGCAGCCACCGCTGTCACAGTGGTGGCTGCTGACAAGTGCACAGATCTGTTTCCTTGCCTGGATTTTCTCTCTCTGGCCTAACTCTGTGTACTGTGATGGCACACTTGGTGTGATTCTCTGGCTTAGGACTGTTCACTGGAGCACTAAAACTGCTTTCTATGCGAGAGCTTGTTTAGCTTCCAGCTTCTCCTCTGCCATCTTCCTGGAACTCCTGTATGTATTTTTATTTTGTCAAGCACTGAGCTTGAACTCAGGTAGTGGCAGTTCTGCCTCAGGTTTGATCACTCTAGGCTGGGGTGCAGCCACTGGACCCATAGCCGAATCTGGGTTCCTGGGTCCCAATGGCTGACAGGAAAAAAAAATTAATGCAAAACAGAAAAAACCCTGGCAATTTGCAGATGGCTGCCAATTTTACATTTTTTTCTTTGCTAGGTGACCATACTGGGTCTGAATGACACGGTTGAAAAATGTTGGTAACCTGGCATTGCTGAAAGCTGGCAGGCTACCAGGGAAGCCATAGGCCAACACACCAACATAGGCCCTGTGTTTGATGCCTGGTCCTGACCCCTAAGAGATCTAAGAGTCTCATTCCTAGTCATAGGAATACCGATGGAAGATTATGAATAGCAAGGTTGAATTAGTTATTTCTGAATACTTCTATACAATTAGAGTGATTTTAGGAGGCCAATTGATTTTAATGAATGCTTTTTGACACATTCAAAGAATACTATTAATTACATGTATGCTATAGTTTCAGGACAGTGGTTGATTTAATTAACAATTCATTAAGGCTGAAAACAATAATATTAATTACATGAAGGCATAATAAACACCCAAGAATTGGCAGGAATGTAGCCCATATAGCTGAATAATGTGTAGACATCTCCGGCACTGTATAATGATCTATATTTATTTGTGTACTACAATCTGCATATCAATGTGTTCTTATTTTGTCAACTCATAGGGCTCAATCTCAGGTGCTGGAAATGCTAGTCAGCTTAATATGCTCCAGGCTGGCATGCTGACACTTACCCATTAATGAATTGGGCTTTGTAGACTGTGAGTTCAGATGTGAGAAGCCGAGAGTGAAACATGTTTTCTTTTTCTTTGAAAGTGGCGGTGACAGGTGGGATGTATAATTCAGATGCAAATCTATATGCTATGTAATAGGATGTAATAAATGTAAAAAATGTCGTAGGTGGAAGAATTGTCATTACAATAAATGAAAAACAGATTGAATTAGTAGGGAATCATTCTAGGATAAAATTAGACACAAAAATTATAGGACGTGGATTAAGTTTAATATTTTATTAAGCATTAACAGAATAAAAATTTCATGGAAACACAAATACCTAATAATTGGTAGTAACACACGATGCATAATTTAATAAT
Source organism: Dipodomys merriami (assembly GCF_024711535.1). Lineage (NCBI taxonomy): Eukaryota > Metazoa > Chordata > Mammalia > Rodentia > Heteromyidae > Dipodomys > Dipodomys merriami. The sequence continues at coordinate 3,391,371 of NW_027202360.1, read as the reverse complement.
ATATAGGAATATGTCTCATTCTATAAAATACATAATTATAGTAGGAATGTACGTACATATGTGATAAACAATAACAGGATATTGAGTAATTTTAATTAATGCTTTATTAATTGTTAACTGGGACACGTCATTAAATGGAGACATAATTTAATACCTAATAATTGGTGGTAATACTATCTATAATTTAATAATATGCAGACATCTCTCTTTTTGTGTATATAATATTTTTATACAACAATCTCTATCTATTTATATCTCATTCACTCCTGGGGCTCAGTGGTTGAATATTCACCGAGGAAGCATGAAACACTGGGTTAGATTCCTCAGTGCACATAAACAGAAAACCCAGAAGTTCTGCTGTCTTTCATTCAATTGTGTGCTAGCCTTGAGCACAAACGCTTAGGAACAGGGTTAAAGCGCATACTCAAGCCCCAGGACTGCCGCCAAAAAAAAGTAGAATGTTTTAACTGCAATTATAGAAGGGCAAGAAGGACAGGACTTCAAATACCTCATCACAGGGTAATCTAGGAGTCTGGGACTGACAGCTTCCACCTAACCTGACTTAGCCAGATGTAAACTGCTGTAACCCAGATCCATGGGTTATCCCCATCATCCTGGTTACCCTGGCTTATCCCCATATCCTGTTTGCTCAGGGCCTTTAAAACTTGGCAGGAAGTCTGCTAGAATCTTTGATATATGGCTTGAAGTGGTAGAGCTCTAGTCTTGATCAAATGTTACTAGAATAGTATCCTCATGTTTTGAGTTCAAGCCCCATGGCTAACCTCCCCCCCGCAAAAAAAAAAAAAAACACCACACTAAACCATTAGATGTGAACTTTTGTGGTTTGTGAACTGTTCCTCAAAGAATGGTGATACTGATAAAATCACCCTAATTCTAATGAAAGCTTGTGGAATAGAGCTAGGTGCTGAGTCCTTCACAGGGTGCAGTTTGCTGCATCCTGCATTGGGTGCTGTGTGCTGAGTCTTTCAAAGGATGCTGTGTGCTGAGTCATGCAAAGAGTGCAATGTGCTGTGTCCTTCACAGGGTGCATTCTTTCTTCGGGTCCTTATAAGATCTCCACAACTGAGATGATTATGCAGACCAGAATACTGAGGCTCATTTATGTCCCCATGGCAGGGACAAAGATGTATTACTGAAGACTAGTAAGTTATCTCCTGCAGACAATTGTTTTGTTTTGTTTTTTCTCAGTCATGAACCTTGAACTCATGGTCTCGGTGCTGGCCCTTACCTCTTGGGCTTATGACTAACGCTCTACCATGTGGAGATATGGATCCCCTTATAGCAGAGGCCACAGCCTAGGGGTCTATAGCTAAAGTCTGTCATCCTGCCGTCTCAGAAAGCTGAGATCTGGGTTCCAAACTATCCCAGACACAAAAGCCTATTATCTCCAATCATCTCCATGAGCCTATTATTTCCAATTCACCACTAAGAAACCTGAAGTGGAATCTGGGTGCTTGTTGCTCATGTCTGTCATGCTAGCTACACAGGAGGATGAGATCTGAGGATCATAGTTCAAAGCTAGCCTGGGCAGGAAAGTCCTTGAGACACTTAGCACCGATGGACCCCCAAAAAAGCTGAAGTGGTGTTTGGCTCAAGTGGTAGAGCACAAGAGTTGAGGAGAAGAGTTCAAGGACAGTACCCAGGCCCAGATTTCAACTCCTACAACAATAAAGAAAAGACAGAAACAAACTAACAAACCTGAAGTAGAGGGCTGGGAATGTGTAGAGTGTAGATTGCTTTGCATATATGAAACCCTGGGTTTGATTTCTCAGGAACATATCACTAAAAAGAAGCCTGAAGTGTCTCTGTTGCTCAAGTGGGAGAGGGGTATCCTTGTACAAGAGAAAATAGGTACAGTGATCAGGACCTGAGTTCAACCTCCTGTGCACACGCGGGCTCACACGCACACACACACACACACACACACACACACACACACACACACACACACACACACACACACACACTCACAGACTAGAAGTGATGCTGTTAGACAAAATGGTAAAGCACCGGGCTTCTACACTGAGCTCATGGTCAGCACCCCAGCACTGCTTTCTACCCCCAACCTAGCCAGCCAGGGCCCAACTTGGAGAGGTCAAATGTTTCAAAACCTGAAGAGCTTAACAGCCCTAGATGACAGGAAGCTTTGTGATATCAGATATGTGCTTGGATTTCCCAAGGTTCCAGAAACCTAGGAGAGACATCATATGCCCATCATCATCCTCAATGAAACATTTCATGAGTTTCAGTGCCCCAGTTGTCTGCCAGAAGGACTGCTGAATTATATTGAGCACTGTATCTGAACACCGGAATATAGTCTCACAATGGCAGGATAAGTGCACAGGACTTGGCCTGCCACGGGAGGTGGCACAAATGGCTTCCTGTCAAACCAGAGCACTGGGGAAAGAAATAGATTGGGCTAAAATTAGACCTTTATCCTGACCTTCGGAGCCCACTCACACTCATTCTCACAATCTGACACAGATGGAGTTGTTTGTTACGTAGCTGTACAGAAGTGAGGCCTTTTGTCTGCCTGTCCAGACAATGAGAGAGACTTCTTCCAGCAGGCCTGGGATGCAGAGAAACCCTCAGGCTATACTGGAAACAGTGAGGGCAGCCGCAGAACATGCACTTTCATGAAATCAGTCTCTGTTATGAAATCATTTTATTGGATACAAATTTTCTAGCTTGGTGCCATTCATGGTAACTACTCTGGAGCTTCACCTATAGGAATGCATACATACATATACAAAGATATGGAGGTACAGGTTATTTTTGAGGGGGCAGGTCCTGGTGTTGAACTATGAGCCTAGGCATTGTTCCTGAGATCCTTTTGCTAAAGGGTAGTGCATTAACCTTGAGTCAAAACCCCACTTCTGGGTTTTTCTGTGATCTCTTAGAAATAACATTGTCATAGACTTTCCTATGCTGGCTGGATTCAAACTCTGATTCTCTACATCTCAGACTCCTGAGGAGCTCCGATTACAATGAGAAGCCACTGGCACCTTCTTTCTTTTCTTCTTCATTTTTTAATCTGGAAACCTGACTTCTTAACAGGGTCATACCAGTCTTATGAATTTATAAGTTAACTACCCAATGTCCTTTATACTTGCTTTCTCTAAGAAGGATTTTGCTTCCTCATCTTACCATCTGTTCATAGGTTTGAAACCAAAAGTGAGAAATGAATGTCATAGAATTTCTGTGCAAATGTCCACAGGACATACCAGCTCTGTCAGTTAGCATTGAGCTACAGCAACTTACTGTCTCAAGATGGGAGGACCAAAAGCTAGAGCGATCCTTATATTGTCTGCGTTGCTTCTTTTGCCTATAAAATGATCTAATAATTAGGAGTGTTGTGTCTCTCCAACCTTAAGTATCTAGAATATACTAGAAGCATCTTCATGCATCACTTTTCTAGTGTCTCTCGAGATTTAGACTCCAGGTTTGTGTGGAGGTGTTCCTTGGTGAATCCCTGAGGAAAGCCGCTTGAAACCTTTTTGAGAGATCACCCTTCAAACTCAGCCTGAGCAGGAAGTCTGTGAGACTCTTATGTCCAATAAACCACCAGAAAACCAGAAGTGAAGCAGTGGACCAGAAGGTAGAAATGGGGCTTTGAGAGAGAAAGTCAAGCAGATGAAACAGGCTAGACCAGGCTGGAAAGCCTGGGAGGCACTTATGTCCGATTAACGACCAGATGGCTGGACGTGGAGCTGTGGCGGTGGTAAAGCCTCAGCCTTGGGAAAAACAGCTGAGGAACGCATCAGGCCCTGAGTTTAAGCCATGGGATAGCCTCAAAAACGTTTTCAAAAAGAGAAGGCCAAGTTTATGAATCAGTGCCCTACTTACTTATGTGTGTATATTACCTCCATGAGTTCAAACACACTGTATGCAATGATGCTTTTATTTATTTATTTATTTATTTTTCAGATATGATCCTTGCGCCTACTGCATCATCCTCTTCATGTCTTTCTCTTCCAGGGTTCCAGGCCTGTGTCCTTATATGATGCACACTGAAGATCTCAGCAGTATTTATTTACATTTTATTATGAGGACAATGCAGGAACAGTCACAAATCAGGCAGGGGTACACAAGATAGGGTTTCTTAGAAGTAACCAGTCTTCAGAAAATTAAACTTGAGGAAGTAAAATGGTAGCATACTTATGTAATGGTAGCATACTTATGAGGGGGCTGGGAATGTGGATTAGTGAGAGAGTGCTTTCCTAGCATGCAAGAAGCCCTGGGTACGATTCCTCAGGAGCACATACACAGAAAAGGCCAGAATTGGTGTTGTGGTTCAAGTAGTAGAGTGCTACAGACAGTGCCCAGGCCTTAAGTTCAACCCAAGTCCTGGCAAAGAGATACCTAGGTAGGTAGGTAGATAGGAAGAAAGAAAGAAAGAAAGAAAGAAAGAAAGAAAGAAAGAAAGAAAGAAAGAAAGAAAGAAAGAAAGAAAGAAAGAAAGAAAGAAAGAAAGAAAGAAAGAAAGAAAGAAAGAAAGAAAGAAAGAAAGAAAGAAAGAAATATGATAGTTTAATCTTTGGACGTCAAGAGGAAAGAAGGGAACACTTCCCAGTCAGGAGGCCTTTTGCAGTGTGCCTTCACATAACCACAGAGCAGGAAGACTGTCTCTTTCCCACTTCTCAGGCAACCAAGGGCCCATAGTCAAGAGGGCAGAACTAGGTTCTAAATCATGTGCTTGGAGACAAAATAGAAACAGTCCTGCCTCTAGTTAGTCTGGGGATTTGCATTAATTATGTGGAGAATTAAGGAAGGAGAATGGACTGGCAGAGGTAGATGGGTCTTCAAATCTGATAGATGGAGAATCAAAAACCCACTCCCTAAGACCAGAGAGCAGGGTTTCTCTACTCTGCTCCTCCCCTCTCCCCCACTAAACTGGCTCTCTATTGGTAACCTAAAGGTAGCCTGAGGCTCCCTTCACATGAGGGAGGAAGGTTCATTAGTCATTGTTTGAAGAGGCCGAGTAAAGCCTGACCCTGGTGTAACTTTAACAAATTTTACAGGTTTTCCCCAATGCTGGTTGTGCCTGGAATAAATGAAGTGGTTTTGCAGTTCACTTCCCTGTTGAGTGTGTACGTTCTGCCTCCTAATCCTGTAGGCCTGGTCTCTGCACCTAGACTGGTTTTTTAAACTGTTTTCTGTCCTTCTATTACAGAGTTACACTGGAGTTCTTCCTGCTAACACAGCTAGGGCTTGGATCCTGAGAACTTCATCTGAATCCAGGATAGGTCAATAATGGTTCTTTCCTTCTTCTATAGCTCAAGTACTATAAGAACATTTAATGTGCAAGTAATTTCTCATCACCAAGGGAGACACACGAAGCTCTTGAATATCTGACCTTTCAGAAGTGGAAGTCATTTTGTCATAGATTTCCTGCCCTGGCTGGCTTCACCCTGTGATCCTGAGACCTCAGCCTCCTGAGCTAGGGTGATGGGTATGACCTACTTGTGCTCTGCTAGGTTCAGAACTGTAATGACATTGACAATACAAGTCAACTGCTTATCACAAAGGGCTTGTGTAGCATATTAAGCCTTTTAACCTTGGACCTTTAAGAACCCTGTAGGAAACAATATTACAATGCTATAGTCTGAGAGGATAGGCATATGTATGTGCTACACTTGAACCTTGAGCTCTGAGTCCATTTCTGGTGTGCATCAGTGTTCATGTTCCAAAGAATGTTCTTGTAATTAGCAAATAGGAAAAGTATTTTAATTAACCCTCACTCTTTTTCCAGTTGTGTGTCTCGAACTCTAGCCTGGGCACTGACCCTGAGCCCTTCAGCTCAAGGTGAACACTGTAGCACTTAATCCAAAATGCCAGATGGGTTCTTTTGGTGGTTCACTGGAGATAAGAATCTAACAGGCTTTCCTTTGGACTGTGGTCTTCAGCTCTCAGACTCCCGAGAAGCTACGGTTCCACTTATGAGCCACTGGCATCTGGCCTATGGTTTTAGACAGTCCTGGGCTTGATTTTGGGGCCTGGGTACTCTCTCTGAGCTTCTTTTTCTCAAGGCTAGCCACTTGAGCTACTCCATAGCTTCTGGCTTTTTCTGAGTATGTGGCACTGAGGATTCAAACCCTGGCATTCATGCATGCTGAGCAAGCACTTTACCACTAAGCCACATTTCTAGCCCCACCCTCACAATTTTATACCTCACTTGCCTATCCTCAAGAAAAGGCTTCTGAGTATAAATCATCTAAAGAAAACCCGATAGAAAGTTTCCAAAGATAAATAAGACAAAGCTCATACTTGTGAGAGACTCTAATCATGTAAAGACTGTGACAAATGCTTCCATTTACTTATGTATTATGTTTCAACACTTAATAAAATATTAATGAAAATGAGTCAATGTCCTCAATTATTGGGTATAAATTTATAATAGTTGTGCAAAATGTAATAAATATTATGTGTATAAAAATACTAAATACAGTAATCAATAAATAAATGAATCAAAGGAAAATAAAATTCAAAATCATTCTTTTTCTGTGGGGGTCCGGTTGTGTGGCTTGAACTCTGGGCCTGGGTGCTGTTCCTCAGATCTTCAGCTCAAGGCTAGCACTCTACCACTTGAACCACAGCTCTACTTCCGGATTTTTTCTTTTTGCTTTTGTGGTGCTGAGGAATCGAACCCAGGGACTCAGGCATGCAAGGCAAGTGCTCTACCACTGATCCACCTGAATCATAATATGAAATTAACATACATATGTAAGTATATATATATATCATATATTACACATGTATAGAGATATTTTTTCCATTTCAGGGCCTTCATTCAGGCCCTGGGTACTCTAGCCTGAATTTCTTTCCTCATGGACAGTGAGCTTCGCCTTCACCCATGATGCAAAATAGTTACCTGGACGTTGAGCTCAAATCCTAGCAATGGTAGAAATACTGGCCCCAGTTCCAAGACACTGACATAATTTTTTAATGGAAGCAGTTATGTTTATTCAGTTCCATACTGAACATTTTAAAAAGTGTAGAATTTTGTACAGCTATTCACTCAGACATCCTTCCCTTACCTCCAAAATGCTTCTATGAGAACTACATTGTTTGTCTTTGTTCGTTTTTTATTGTAAAAATATTTTACAGGACCAAGGTAATGAGTAAATTTCACATTGAGCATTGTTACCTCCTCCTTTGTTTTCCCCCTACTATACCTTCCCTCCCATTGCCACAACTACCTCCCCCTGCTTAGGTCAGTGACTTAGGTTTCACTTTTGGTTGGCACAAGGTTTGAACTCAAGTAGTAGCAAATCTTCCCTCACATTGCTACAGATTTACCAAGACCCTGAGTTCAAATCCCAGGCTAGGAAAGAAAACTAGCAGAAATTCCAAACTAGGTAGCTTTATTTTTTTAATTTAGTTAAATAATTATGTTTTCTTTATTCTTTTTCATTTTTTTCTTTTGGCCAACCATGGGGCTTGAACTCAGGTCATGGAAACTCTGTCTCAGCTTAGATCTCTCTCGGCTTGGTTGCAGCCTCCAGAACCATAGCTGATCCTAAGATCCTAGGCCCAGGGGACTTTCTCGAAAAAAAACTGGAAAGCAGAAAAAGTGGCAACCTTCAGGGGTCTGGGGTTTTATTATTTTTTTCTTTGCACAGTGACCATCCTGGGTTTGAATGACATGGCTGCAAAGTAGATATGACCTGCCATTGCTGATGGCTTGTGGGCTATCAGTGAAGCCATAGGACAACCTGTGGACATAGGCACTGGGTTCAAATCCCAGTCCTGACACCAATGGCAGGAGATCACAAGAGACTCATTCCTATGCATGGGAATATCCATTGAAAGAGTAGTTCATGCATCCGTCTAGTCTAAAATTGGATGCAATAGTCCAAGAATGCTGATTGATCTTAGTGTATAGTTTATTAAGCATTAAAAGAATAATATTCCTTCAATGGTGGTATAATAAATACCTAAGAGTTGGTAGGAACGTAGTAGGTGTCATTCAATCATAGATAGACGGCTCTGGCACTCTTTAACAATATATATTTCTTTGTATATCACCGTCTGCCTATCCATGTATTGCTGTTTTGGCCAAAACTGGGGGTCAATCTCAGCCCGTGGGAATCACTTGACAGCTTCATTGACTAGAGGCTCCCATGCTCAAACTCACCCATTCATGAATTGGGCCTGCTAGGCCCTGAGATCCGATTCTAGCACTGCCAGGCATGATGGAGATCACATACATCTAAAATCTAGATTCTATATCATAGGATGTAAACAATGTAATAAATGGTTTAAGTGTCATCAGAGTCAATAAAATAAGTGGTAAATAAATTAATAAAAAGAATTAAAATGAATAAACGCACCAAACACAATATGGACTGAACATCTGAACGGAAGTATAAATCTTATTGTTAAGATGTATATAAGGAGTAACTTTTCCAGGACTGAGGCTTGAATTCAGTCCCCCTAGGAGGAGGGAATGGCGGGAGATCCTGAGATACTTGTTTCTGGACCTAGGAAGAGTCATGGCATGTGATCGATCTCATCCTTGAATCAGTAGTTTGTGCATGATGCAGTAGGAAATGATACGCAAGACTCATGGGGTATAGATTATTTGTAAAGAAGAGTTAATGAAGCATGACAATAATCATCACAGACATGAAATGAATGTATCAGAAAATATCGAAATATAGGTACACACAGATTGGTTTCCATCACAAGTCACCATCAATCCTACTCTATACAAATATATACTTATTTGCATTCTACCTTCTACTTATGAATGGATGACTATTGTGCTCCCCACTCTCCCCCCAGGGGGGCTCAAATTCAGGTACTGGGAATGCCTAGCTCCTTTGTCGCTCACAGGCTGTTGTGCTCATATGGACTCATTCACCAATTGGGCCTGCTAGGCCCCGAGTTCAGATCCCAGCCCTGCCAAAAGATTCATCTTGATGTAAGACGCCAATGGTTGCATATGTTTTCCTTTCCTCTGCAAGTCTTGGGTCTCAGCTAGGATGGAGAATGCATGGGCCACCCTGTGGTCATGGGAATAAGTTGTTATCCATGTCAGCCCAGTTATACCTGTCATCATATACATGAGAAAATACACAATAATCCATGAATAGTATACAAAATAAACACAATAAGTACACTCAATGCACGATGCAGTCCCCACACAGATGTGAACATACATCCCATGTTTAAATGATGCATTGAGCACTATTTTGGCCTCCCTGTGGCTCGATCTCAGTCCCTGGGAAAAGCCCATCTCCTTAGTGGCTCAACGTCTGGTGTGATCACGTGGACCGATTGGGCAGTTGGGCTCCTAGGCCCTGAGTTCAAAGCCCAGCAATGCCAAAAATTCACCCTGATGTAAGAAGCCAGTCATTGCACCTGTTTTCATGTGCTGTGCAAATTCTAAGTCTCAGCCAGCATGGAGAATATATAGGCAACTGATGTCAGCTTATATTTCCATAATTCATTCATCTGCAATAACAATGTGCAAGACTGGAAATGTGAAGCACTTAGACATGATTTTATTCTCGTTCATTTGGAAGATTAATTTTTAGTCAAAAGGAACGTTTAAAAATGGCCTAGAATTTATTCCTACCAGGTTTTATAAATGGCTTTGTGCAATGGTATGTGATTATTTTATTTTACATTATCCTATGTAAATATTCTACTACCTATAAGTTTTGGAAAAAGAAGAAAACTAAAATTTACTACTTAGAGGAATATGATAGAAATAGAAGACAGATTTTTTGTTTGTCAAATCTCTCATCAGTACCCATATTCAAGACTTAAAGTCATATTTCTTACTATGTTAGACAGATAGGGAAAATATATGATAAGGCAACACATGATAAGGCAACTATTAGTGACTTTAAAATGTACCTTCTTATGTGATGAAATTTACTTTATTAGCTAATATTTGGGTTTGAATTATGGGAGGCTGATCCATTAAACACATTTCTGGAAGGCCCCTACTGAACAACACAAATGGTGGGGGGTAGTATTTCTGCACTTTAATGAATGGTTGAACTTGTTTGGTATTAGTGCTGGGTACGTAAATCAACTCTATTGTAACTTGCTCCCTACACTTGAAAACCTTGTAATGTCACTATCATCTACTTGTCAAGTGTTATTTTGGTGAATATGATTTTTAAAAGTTTATTTGAAAAGGAATATACTTTCAGGAGATTAAATGTAGGTTACATTGGTTTGAGAATGACATTTTTATACTACAGAACCAAGTTTTACTGAAGTACCAGTGTTTTGAAGCACTAAGGGTATTCTCAATTAATGTTTTTCTAAATTATATTTGACCTCTAAATCAAGTTTTTCTAGTCTTGGTAGACCAATTATGATCTATCATTCCAGAAACTATTTTTTTGGCTGCACTGAAATCTTTCATTCATCATTAGGAGAAAGGTATTAAAAATGACGTTGTTCATTTGTGATTTTGTTCACTCATATGGGCTGGTCATCTGTAAATTGAAAGTTTGAATTACAGTACTTTCTCTCAGATTTTGTGATCTCATCTTTCATTTTAAGTTGCCTTGCATTTCACAATTGATTACTGCTAATTCTTGTAAGCAATTGGGGCCCTGAAATATTATAGGAAATGAGAAATTGAGATGAGTCTTTAATTATTTTCTGTTGGCATGTTGCATGGGCCTATGTGAGAAGTCATGCCCTTGTTATCTGATGATGCAGATAACTGGGACCTGTTATCCTAGGATCCGTGGGTCCTGCAGAAGAATAATAGCTTTTAGACATCATATCAGCAAAATTTGGGTATAATCAGTAAGAATGCTTTAGAAATATGGAGAAAAACACTTTGGGACCAGCAAGTTAAAACAATAAACAGAGCATCATAATAAAATCCCTTATAGATTAGCAGAAAACAATACTGTTATTATACCATGTTTATTCAGAAGACCACGAACACTTAGAAGGTATCACAAGCTTATACTGAAGATATTGCATTGATACTTTTTATATTCTAATATATATTCTGAACCTAATTATTTATATTCCAATCTATTTATGGGAATAAATGTCAATATATTTGTCAAATTATCAATTCTAGTAAGATTCACTGTATAAAATTTAAAATCAGCACATATAAATATAAAATATATAAGTACATATAATATAAAAATTGTTTTGCATTGTTGTGTTGTGTTTAGGGAATCAAAGGCAACTCTGTTTTAAAGTATTATTCCATTATCTCTACCTCAGTTTTTGGTAGAGTTAGACTTAAAGTTCTACCATTTGTAGATATGCAGCCTAGAGGCAAGAGGAAACACTGTGATTAAAACATTACAAATTTAAGGCCTAATATCGAGGAGAAACATATGGACTTCTCCAGGAGCTATGGCAATATTTGGTGATAGAATGTCAGTAGTGTAAGTTCCTGCTTGGTTGGATGATAGACAGGTCAGGACAGTAGGTAATCATGCATATGAACAATTTTTTTCACTTTCTTGGCTTTAGCTACTTTTGAAATGATACGTATAATAAACTATTATGTTTTGATAAAATACCTTCTATTCTGAACAATTCTGTCTGAACTGTTCATCTCTCTATGATCCCTTGTAACTAAGATTATTTTTGATCCAGTAAGACAATCCATGCTTTCAGCGTAAGATATTCTGGTTGGTCTGTTCCTACATGGAAGAAAGGTAAAGGTTCAGTGTCAATGTCTAGTGCGTTGGGGTCCCTAGGTAAGGGTCACAAAATCACCAGGACACAGGGGATGCAGAGTGCAAACAGCAATTGCCACTGCATGCTGTGCTTTATTGTTAGTGGGTATTTAAAGACTAGCAAGCATCATATTTGCCACGATTTGGTCAGAAAACATTCACACAAAAAATTTCCACAGATACATTTTTACTTAACCTATGAGAGAAGGTCTAGGTATATTATTATCTAAACTATTTTAGATCAAGCTCAAACCACTTCTCCAATCTCAGGAAAATGCTTGACCAGCTGTTAATCTATGCTTAAGCAAGGAGAAGAGCCACTTCCTCAGCTCCCAGGAGTCTGTGACATGTTTTGAGATAGGGAGAGGGAACATTTTCCCTCTGTAGCCTGGCGTTCCAAGAGCTTTCCTAATTCCAAACACAGTCCTCAGATAACCCCGAGGCTGGAGCCTGCATCATTCTGCCCCCTCAACATAGACCCTGAGTCTTCACAGTTCACGTAGACATTTGTCCCAGCAAGACCTCATTTGGGAAATTTTAAGCTGCAGAAAGTTAGAAGTAGCTCTTAAGCAAGGCTTACTTTGAATCCATTAGCTCCACAAAGCTAACTCAGTTGATAAATAAGTACTTGAAAAGCCACCACCTTTGGACTTAGCTGTAAAGGCTTCAAAGTATGATCAAATTTAAAATGAAAATGACGAAATAGTCACTGACAAAAAATTGTAAATGTGAGCAATCGACCAAACTATATAAGTTTTTCCCACTGTACACAGAAATTTAGAGAAATAAGATCAATAGCATTTTCAGGAACAATAAGGGTTCCTTGTTACAAATAGGCAACAATGGATATATGCCTGTATAAAGATTGTATCATTAAGTACTTAAATTTAGAGGATATTACATGCTTCAGCAGCAGGTCTACCCAAATTACAACAATACAGAGATTAACATAGCACTTGCACAAGGATGATATGAAAATTTGTGAAGTATTCCATATTTTTCATTCTTCTGATGCAAGAAATGAAAAAGTTATTAAAAAGTTGATTACAAAAATATAAGTGTAACAATACATGTAATTCATAGAATTAAAGGTTAGTTTGACATCAGTATATTAAATTTTCACCTTAGAAAGGCCTTTACATAGCATAACCTTTACAAAACTTGAAATTAGATAATATTGCCATTTTATCCCAAAGAAATAAAATAATAAAAGAAACTAAGAAAAAAAAGGAGTCTTAAAATTCTTCTATATGGAATGCAATCTGAAAGGTCACATTTACTAATGAATCTCTACATTATATAACAATGTAGAATTCAAAGTATTATATCTAGGAGAGAATGAAATAGATTATGAACATTACAAAAACATAGATATACTTTGTTCAGAAAAGCACCCGGAACATCTTTAGTTTCTATACTATTCATTTCAACAGATAAGTTAAAATTATTTCTGATTTAAAGAATCACAAACTCTGCAGAAATCATTACAGATGTATACAAACAACTCTTGAATACATTTTGATATCAAAGTCATGCAATTCACTTGGAAGAATACCATGGAATACATAAATTTTTATAGTAAGATATTGCTGTTGCTTTGTATTGTGAAAAAATGTGTAGGGACACAAAAGATGGACTGGCATTTTTGAAATTTAAGAAACATAACCAAACCATTATGATTTAGGAGACCAATTTGTACAGCCTTCCACAATTTCAAAGAGGTAATGATACGTACTTACCCTTTTGGCAATATCAAATGCAGTTTCTTCAAAGTTGTTCTTCAGACCTGGTTTGATATAATGGTTCAACCGAAGGAGATACAGAGTATCTTTGCTATTTCTATTCCCAGCAGCAAGATGCAAGGAGGTCAAGAGGCCTTTAGTTGGGGATTGGTATCTGCATCATGATGAAGTAATAAAGAAGCCATTTTGGTATTTTTCCACATATAAGTACTGTGCAGGGGTGTCCAGCCATTCAGAGTTATTGCATGAATATCTGCCTTGAGCTGCCAACTCATGGACAAAATCTAAGTGTCTACTCTAGGCTTCCCGATGAAGAGGGGTATACTCATCCTCATCCCTAGTATTCATCTTCGTGGCCATTTTGGAAAGCAGTGTTCACAACACAGTAAGCCGATACATTTCGGCATCCCAAAGAAGAAATTTGCTTGGATCCTACTCCATTTTTTTCTTGCAATTGATACCATTCCTCATTTTTTCATCTTGTTCCTTGTCTTCGTCAGAATTGCCTAACCAGTGATTTTGAGTACCAGTGGGAATGAGGTGTCCATGTATTTCCCCAATAGTTCACATTGGTTGAACTGGTCAGAAAAAACTGGTGAATGTTCTGCATATGTTTTTTCTCCATGATTTATTTTCTCTTTTTCAAATTTTACTATTCTAAATTATTCTAACTGGAGAGTAGTGAATTATAGGGAGCAGCGGAAAGATTTTCCTCAGTATTCAAAGGTACAGACTGAAAATAAGGACCAGTGGTGTCTTCATGTGCAGCTTATTCTAGGAATGAGAAAATAGGAAACAATGCCTTCTATGTAAATGATTTGGGAAATACCATGTTATAGTGTAAGAGAACTCACTATTCAACATATGTGATTTAAGAGCTTCCTAATAGCTTTCTAATGTTGGTATCCAACATTAGAAAAAATGTATAATGCAGTAATAAAATAGAAGTCCTTTGTATGACTACCTAAATTCTTGTTTTTTTTAAAGACACTTGTTTCCATCTAAAAATAGGCCTATCTATTGTCTTCAGGTGATTTTGATGATTGAAGATGCTTAATGAGAAGTAAAAATGTATTAGTAGTCCTTTGCTATCAATTAAATTTCACTTTTTCTTCGTGGAGAATATAATGATCAAAGCAATAGTTCAGAATCAGCAAGCAATAATTCAGAATCATGCTTCAAGTACAAGTGAATCACCAGTAAGTAGCCTCCTCCGTTGTTTCCCCTTCCTATACCTTTCCATCCTCCCCACCCAATCCTCCCGCCTTCCCTTCTCCTCTCTCCTCCCCAGCCCCTCCACGAAAGTTGTAAAGATCGTTTTCAACATAACGACTTGTACATTTCACTGTTGCAATGGGTCTACCTGTATGGACATAATTTGTATCGGTAAAACATGAGTGTCTTCCAGTAGTTCGAATGCTATTAGAACTTAAGTCTCCTTAGAATTAACATATACATCTATGACAGTTAGTGAGGAAAAATAGCCTGTATTATATTCAGATTTTCTGGCTTTCTTCTGGTGCATTTTGTTTTGCTTTCTCATAGGATACCTAGTGAAATATCATAATAATTTGGTCCTCATATCCCTTAGGTTCTTTTCTTTTCTTTTCTTTATTTTTTAATATTTTTGTGAACATACTGTACAGAGGGCTTACAATTACATGGGCAAGATAATGAGTACATTTTTTATCAAGCATTGCAGATTCCTCCTTTCTTTGCCATTCACATCCCTTCCCAGCCTCCCTCCTTCCCCCCACCCAATCCTCGGCCCCCCCACGTCTTCCCTTCCCCCCCCCCCGCACCAAAGTTGTAAAGTTCGTTTTCGACATGACAACATGTAATTCTCATTGTTGCAACGCGTCCAACTGTATCCTTAAACTACTTGTTTTTCCCCCTCTCCTCTACAAATTGTAGCAACATCAAATATAGTGAAAGTGGGGTTATACTGTGGGGGGGGGAGATACAAAGCAACAAAGAAATAATCTTATAAATGTGTTAGAAACAAATGCATGAAAGAAAAAAACATTAAAATGCATAACTATGGGTTCATTTTCCTAACATCACATTATCAGACCTTTTCTGTTTGACTCATACATATACTAGATATTGGAAATAAGGGAAACCATGGGACCTATGTTTCTAGGGGCTTGGCTTACTTCACTTAATATAAATTTTTCCAAGTCTTTCCATTTCCTAACAAATGTGACAATGTCATTATTTCTGATGGAGGCATAGAATTCCATTGTGTATATATACAACTTTTTCTTGATCCATTCATCTACTGAGGGGCATCTGGGTTGCTTCCATATCTTAGCTATGGTAAATAATGCTGCAATAAACATAGTTATGCTGGTAGCTTTAGTGTGGTCTTGTTTGTAAAGATTTGGGTGAATACCCAAAAGTGGCATTGCTGGGTCATAGGGGAACTCCATATGAAGTCTTTTGAAGTACCTCCATACTGCTTTCCAAAGTGGTTGAACAAGTTTACACTCACACCAACAATTCAATAAGGTTCCCTTCTGTCCATATCCCCTCCAGCATCTGTTGTTGTTAGAGTTCTTGATTTTTGCCATTCTAACTAGGGTGAGGTGGTATCTCAATGTTGTTTTGATTTGCATTTCTTTTATGGCTAGGGAGATTGAGCATTTCTTCATGTGTCTATTGCCATACTTCTTTCTTCTTCAGAGAAGTTTCTCTTTATGTCTTTAGCCCACTTATTTATTGGGCAGTTGTTTTTTTGAGGATTTGTTTTTGGCGGATTTAATTCTTCAAGTTCCAAGACCCTTGTCCATTGTATGTATTTCCGGGTCTCTATAAAGAAAATTTCGGCCTGAGCAAGGAGACATAAGGTTACTCCTATTCCATCCTGTAATGTTTTCAGATTGTCTGGTTTGACTCCGAGGTCTTTGATCCATTTGAAAATTATTCGTGTGCCGGGTGATATATAAGGATCTAGCTTTAGTTTTCTACAAGTAGTTAACCAGTTTTGCCAGCACCATTTACTGAAGAGGCTATCTATTTTCCATTCAATTGTTTTAGCTCCCTTATCAAATATTAAATGGCTATAGGTCTGTAGGTTCATTTCTGGGTTTTCAGTTCTATTCCATTGGTACTGAGGTCTGTTCTTATGCCAGTACCAAGCTGTTTTGATTACTATGGCTTAATAGTGCGGTTTGAAATTTGGTATTGATATTCCTCCAGTAGTGTTCTTTCCATTGAGGATCGTTTTTGCTATTCGGGGTCTTTTATTGTTCCATATGAATTTTTAGAATGCCTCTTCTATTTCCTTGAAGAACAAGGTTGGAATTTTGATAGGTATCTCATTGAATTTGTAGATAGCCTTGGGAAATATTGCCATTTTCACGATGTTAATCTTTCCAATCCAGGTGCATGAAATGTTTTGCCATTTTCTAAGTTCTGTTTTGATTTCCTTTTTCAAGATTTTAAAGTTTTCATCGTAAATGTCCTTCACTCCTTTAGATAAGTTAATTCCTAGGTATTTTATTTTTTGTGGGGATATTACAAATGGAGTTACTTTCAAAATTTCAGGCACACTTTTCTCATTGTTGGCATACAGAAAAGTCATTGATTTTGGGGGCTTAATTTTATACCAGGCTACTATGCCAAAGTTTTGAATCAGCTTGAGTAATTTGGGAGTGCAGTCGATGGGATTCTTTAAATACAAGATCATGTCATCTGCAAATAAGGAGAGTTTTATTTCTTCTTTTCCTATTTGGATCCCTTTTATGTTTGGATCTTGTCTTATTGCTGTAGCTAGGCATTCTAATACTAGATTGATGAGACGTGGAGAGAGTAGACATCATTGTCTTGTTCCTGAGTTAAGAGGAAATGACTTTAGTTTTTCACCATTAAGTATAATGCTGGCTGTAGATTTGTCATATACAGCCTTTATTGTATTGAGGAATGTTCCATGGATTCCTACTTTTTCCAAAACCTTCATCATAAAGGGGTGTTGAATCTTGTTGAATGCTTTTTCTGCATCTATTGAAATAACCATGTGGTTCTTATCCTTGCTCCTGTTGATGTGATGAATTATATTAATTGATTTGCGTATATTGAACCAGCTTTGCATTCCTGAAATGAATCCTGTATGATATTGGTTTATGATTTTTGGATGAATTGTTGAAGTCGATTGGCCAAAATTTTGTTGAGAAGTTTTGCATCAGTGTTCATCAAAGAAATGGGTCTACAGTTTTCTTTCTTTGATGAGTCCCTGCCTGTTTTTGGGATGAGGATTACGATGGTTGCATAGAATGTGTTCGGTAGTGAACTTTTTCCTTCAATTTCATTGAAGAGTTGGAGGAGTATTGGTGTGAGCTCTGCTTTGAAGGCCTTGTAGAATTCTGCTGTAAAACCATCTGGTCCTGGACTTTTCTTACCTGGGAGGTCTCTTATTGCTGTTTCTATTTCAATGCTTGATATGGGTTTGTTAAGATGGTTTAACTCATCTTGGTTTAGTTTTGGAATGTCAATATTTGCTAGGAAAAGGTCCATTTCTGTCAAGTTCTCAAACTTATTAGCATAAAGTTTTGAGGAATATTCCCTTATAATGTACTGAATCTTGGTTGTTTCCGTGGTGATGTTTCCATTCTCATTTCTGAGTATATTAATTTGGGTGTGTTCTATTCTTTTTCTGATAAGATTTGCTAAGGGTCTGTCAATTTTGTTAATTTTTCCGAAGAACCAACTCTTTGTTTTGTTGATCCTTTCTATAGTTTTTTTGAATTCTAATTCTTTTAATTCTGATTTAATTTTGATTATTTCATTCCATCTACTGGATTGGGGTTTATCTTGCTGCTCTTTTCAAGGATGTTTAGATATGTCATTAAATTGTTGGTTTCAGATCTCCCCAATTTGTTGATGTAGGAGTTCAGAACTATAAACTTGCCTCTGAATACTGCCTTTGCTGTGTTCCAAAGGAGCTGGTAATTTGTGTTCTCTGTTTTGTTGAATAGCATGAACATTTGAATTTCCTTTCTAATATCTTCCATGACCCACTCGTGATTCAGCAGTGTGTTGTTCAGCCTCCATATGTTACCGTCCTTTCTTTGGTGGCTTTTGGTGGTGAGTTCTAGTTTTATTCCCTTGTGGTCATAGAGAATGCAAGGTATAACTTCAATGTTTCTGAATTTAGACAAGTTTGCTTTGTGGCCTAAAATGTGGTCTATTTTAGAAAATGTTCCTTGTGCTGCTGAGAAAAACATGTATTCTGATGCTGCTGGGTGAAATATTCGGTAGATGTCTGTTAAATCTTGTTGATCTCTGCAGCTGTTTAGATCTGTGTTTTCTCTGTTTAGTTTTTGCCGAGTTGATCTACCTAGTGGGGAGAGTGGTGTTTTAAAATCCCCAACTATGAATGTATTTGGATCCATGTGGGATTTGAGGTAAAGTACTGTTTCTTGGATAAATTTGGGTGCTACATTTTTTGGCGAATAGATATTTAGAATTGTAATATCCTCTTGCAGGAGAGAACCCTTAATTAGTATGTAGCGACCTTCTTTATCTCTTGTCACAAATTTTAATTTGAAGTCTATTTTATCTGATATTAGGATTGCAACTCCTGCATGTTTATGGGGGCCATTTGCTTGGCAGAATTTGTTCCAGCCTTTAACATTGAAAATGTGTTTTTTTTTTATGGGCAAGGTGTGACTCCTGAAGGCAGCAGATAGAAGGAACTTTATTTTTAATCCAACTAGACAGTCTATCTTGCTTAATTGGAGAGTTAAGTCCGTTAATGTTGATAAAAAGGACTGAGAGGTATTTCGGACTTCCTGCCATGTTATCCACCTTCTCGGGGGCTGTGAAAACTGGGTTCTTTCTATGGTTCTTGGATTCTCATTTTGGGTGCAGTTTCTTGGCCTTTATTGTGGTCTTGTTGGTTTACTATGTGTAGGACATCTTTAAGAATCTTTTGCAGGGCTAGTTTGGTGGAGATGTATTGTTTCAATTTTTCTTTCCTATGGAAGGTTTTTGTTTGGCCTTCAGTTATGAAGGAGAATTTAGCTGGGTAGAGTATTCTTAGTTGATAGTTATTTGTTTTTAGGGCATGGGATACATCATTCCAGGCTCTTCTTGTTTGATTGTCTCTGCTGAGAAATCTGAGGTGATTCTAATTGGTTTTCCTTTATAGGTGGTTAATCTTTTCTCCTTCACAGCTTTAAGGATCTTTCCTTGGTCTGAGTTGATCCTGTGTGGATTGTAATGTGACGGTGGGATGTCCTATTCTTTTCTCGTCTATTTGGAATTCTAAAAGCTTCTTGTATCTGAATAGGCCTGTCTTTTTGCATGTTTGGGAAGTTCTCTGTTAGGATCCTGTTAAACAAATTTTCTAGACCAATTACTTCCGTTTCTAGGTGCTCCTCTACACCCATTATCCTTAGACTTATCACTAATATTTTATTTGAACTTTATTGTACAATACACCCTGAATTTGCCTTGCATCTAAATGTGTGTGTAAATGTGCGCAAATGTGTGTGTGTGTGTGTGTGTGTGTGTGTGTGTGTGTGTGTGTGTGCTGTTGCCATGTTGCTTGCCAATGAGGACAGAGAGAGTCTGAAAAGAACTGTGTTGCAATGTTGTTATTTATCATTGTTCCGTACTGTCATTTCAGTGGAACCACCCTTCTGTACATTTTATTCGTCAAATAATAACATCATCATAATTAAAGCATTTACAACATTAAGTTAGATAAAAGAGATCACTTTCAGCTCTTTGTATATGTTAGGGAAGTAGATACACATATATTTAAGTAGTAAGTTATTGTTGTAAGATGACTGTCAGTACAAAATATGTATTTGACCTCTTAAATTGGCTATACTTTTAAGATATACTCATGGAGTGAGTTTATCTGACTTGACCAAACAGGTATTACACTCTGGTTATTCCTGTGAAACTCAAGGTGGATAAACTCTTTCCGGATTTCTGTTGAAAATAACTTTCTTTATAAGATAGTATCTATTCACACTAAGAATAAATCCCGTATTTTTTAGGTTTGAATATCCGATCATATTGACTGAAAAACAGTATTGTGGATATGTTTGTTAGATATACATTGCAAAAACAAACAAAAAAAGCATGTGTCACTTCCAGATTGTGGATGCATTTTAAGTTGTATTTTACATACAAAGGTTTCTTCATTAATAGTTCTTTTGTGGGAGTAACTATCACAACTTTAACAAATGAGGCTTTTTGAAGATCTTTTCCAATATAAATATCATCCAAGAGTCAGTCTTGCAATTTCTGAAAACCCTTTGAATACTTTAGTGTTATTTCAGTTCATTGACTATACAGCTAAAGACATTTCTGAAATAAACATTGTTAAAATCTGAAAATGTAAGTGGGTATATAGGCTTTTTATGCATCATTTTATCAAAAGACAGTTTTTATGAAACTAAAATATATAGAATAAAAGAATGGAAGTGAATTGCGTGAGCTAATTTTTAGCATAACTTTGTTTTCTATTAGCACAGTCCTTTGAATGTACATGATGAAGTTAAATTATGCCCTTTGTGACACTATGCTTCAGTTATTTTTGGAATCTTTGTAGTTATAAGAGTGAATTTGTAGTATAAATAAATGTCTTTGAAATGATTAGGATTAATCTTGTGTTTTGTTTCCTACTCCTAAGAAAAAGAGTTATTTTCAAGTGTTAACAGTTTTCAATTGAATCTTCAGTATCATACGAAATTTTGCACAAATATTGTAGTATTGATATCTTTTTTTCAGGGGTGGGGGAGTCTGGTAGTGGGGCCTGAACTCTGCGCCTGGGCGCTTTCCTTCAGCTCTTCAGCTCAAGGATAGCGCTCTTCTACTTGAGCCACAGCGCCACTTGCGGCTTTTTTCTTTTTTTTTTTTTTTATGTGGTGCTGAGGAATCAAATCCAGGGCTTGACGCATGCAAGGCAAGCGCTCTACCACTGAGCCACCTTCCCAGCCCTTTAGGTCTTTTTAAACCAATTTTATTCACAAGTTGGAGAGGCTTTAATTCATTAATGATGGGTCAGACTGCATTTTTGGGTACATGAAAGGTAAAATATTTATCTAGGGTCAAAGGTGATTTTTATATGTCTTACTTTAATAGCATTTTAAAGTAGTACCTTTCTCTCAAAATGTTGGGTATAAAAAGCAATCAAAATAATTCTAATGGTAAACAACTTAGTTGAGCTACAATGTGGAAATGATTGGTCCATAAGACCTGCAGTCTGTTTCCATCAGGAATTGGGGAGGTCATTCTTTCAGTAAGACAGTTTTAAACAGAGATAGGGTCCCGAGGCAGTGCAGTGTTCAGTGAAGGGATAGAATATGATTTTTGCTATTTTGACCTAGAAATCAAGAATGTTATACTTTATCACTTCCTTTCACCAGGGAGGTATGTACTGATTATGAACTTTGAGTATTCATATTACAGTTCCCTATTTTCTAACAAAGATAAAGTGAAATATTATGAGTGTACACAATAATTCTGGGAAATTTTCCAAGAATTTGTAGACTAAGTGCTGGTATTTTAGTCATAAAATAGAATGAGGTTAATTGATACAGTGGGAGATGAACCTCAGGCTAACACTTACCATGTGTGCAATGTTGTACTAGTAATGTTGTACTGTGATTTTTATTGTGTCTCTTTATGATGTGCAATGTGATGTATTGATATTCATTGCATTGATCATTTTTCTGTCACTAAAGGGAAAATACCTGCAAAGAAAATTTCTGAGTAGGAAACTATTATATTGACTCATGGTTTAAGAGAACACAGTTTAAGATCAGATGGCTCCATTGTTTTTAATTATATTTTTATTATCATAACTAGTTGTACAAGGGAATTTACATTCAATAAATAATGCTTTTACGTATAATGGATCCTTATATAACTTTTCCCTGCCTTTCTAAACCTCACCACACTTTAATTTTTTCTAGTTTCATACTATCTGCATTGAATATCATGTCTTCACTTTCTTCCTCCATAACTCTTTTTATTCTTTCCCTTTGACTTCCCCTCACATCTTCAAAGTGATAGTTTCCTGGTGTTTATTTTGTTGGATTAAAAGTTCAAGTTTATAAAAAATTACATCTTTTAAATACTCCTCTACAAATAGCATGATTTGGTTAATATTGCTGTGTAAAATTGTATAAAGTTCTAGCTTCCAAATATGAGACAGAACATGGGTCCTTTGTGTGTCTGGCTTTGACTTCATTTATTTAACATATTTTTATATCTATCCATTTCTTTGCAAATAACCTAACATTCTTCATAATGGATAAATACATTCCACTTATTTATATATGACACCCTTTTGCCAACCATCTCTTCGCCAAAGGGCATCTGGGCTGTTTCCATAACTTGGCTACAGTGAAGAGTGCAGTAGTGAACATGGTTGTGAAAGTGATTTTACTGTCCTTTTAGAAGAATTCATCACTATCTTTCTGGGAGCAATCCTCTAGCCAGTTTTCCAGAATAAAGACATCCCTCCCTTCATCACCATCACAACGTATTGCAAGTCCTCAAAAACACACTACCCCATACAGGTTACAAAAAGCTAAAACCACACTTTGCCCATATTCTTTCAATAAATTTTTCATAATTACATATAATTTAGTGAGAACCTTCTATGTACTTTCCTAATGTGGGAATGAGGGACATAACAACAGAGTAAAAGCAAGAAATATGTAATTTAATTAGTTATCATATTTAAAATGTTTTTCAGCTCTCACTAATAGCCTCACTTACTATTATTTTAATCATTATCTGATTACTTCATCTAGCCCCTAAATTATAACAGGTGAGTTAAATACAAAGGCAAAAAGTGTGGTTTGATTTTGACACTCATGTGTGAGGATGCACAATATGGGCAAAGAGATGGATTGGAATTAATAGCAATTATCCATTTTGTTAAAGTAGAGATTGTTTTCCCACACTGATTCTCACAATTCATATTCCATTAAACAAAAAGAAACGTGTAACAATTACCTTTGTTTTGCTCCTTATTAACTTTTGTTTCCATTATATTTTTAATGAAGGATGATTTCATAAATCTACTTTAGATGCAAAAATATTTTAATATATTTCTAAGTGTATGCATTGATCTATACATACACACATATATTACACAGGTTACAATCATAATTTATAATTTCTGTAACTATACAATTTACTAAATTATTAAAAACATCGACGACTCATGCCTGGAATCAAGATTACTCAGGAGGCTGAGATCTGACGATCTTGGTTTGAAGCCATCCTGTGCAGGAAAGTCCATGAGCCTCTTATCTCCAAACAACCAACAGAAAATCAGAATTGGAACTGTGGCTCCAAGTATTAGAGTGGTAGCCTTGAGAGAAAAAGCTCATGGACAACACCAAGGCTCTTAGTTCAAGAACTACAATCTACCCCCAAAAATCTATTTAATTTACACCTGTGTAAGTAGAGTATTTCCATCACCCAAATGCACATCCATGCTCATTTGCAAGGTAACTCTGTTTTGTCTGAAGTACGACTAAACATTATCACTAAAGGAGCATTGCAACGTGGGTTCATTCTATCTCTCTAATGGATTTTTCTCCACTAGAATACTCAAGTGTTACAATTGTTCTAATTATTTAAAATCATAGCTTTTTTCTTTCATACTCCTAATATTAGAGTTTGAATTGAGTGTTTTGTCCCCTTAAATGTGTGTTCTTACCACTTTGTCATGCCCCCAGCCCCAAGTTATCCTGATTATTTTTCAGCTAGAAACTGGCTTCCTACTTGTGTATGAACTTGGCCTCCGTCCACTTGATGTTATTCTTCCTGGAATTTAGAACAACAGCTGTATGGCATTGTGTACAGAACTTTCTGTTCAGTCTGGGCTTTTGCCACTATCCTCACAAAATTGCAATCCCATGTAGTCACGAATTTCATAAGCTTGTCATAGCTGATTTTTTTTTTTTTATTTTATTTTATTTGAGAACATACTGTACAGAGGGGTTACAATTACATGGGCAGGATAATGCATACATTTCTTACCAAGCATTGCAACCTCCTCCTTTGTTTACCCTTCACCTCCCTTCCCAGCCTCCCCCCTCCCCCCCACCCAATCATACCCCCCTCCCCCCCACACTGACTTCAATGTCATATTGTATCTTAAACACATGGTTGCATAATATTAAATGGTACAGATTCTAAACTTTTTCTGAACATTCTTGATGTTCCTTTTTTTATTTTTTATTTTTTATTGTGAAAATACTGTACAGAGGGGTTACAATTACATGGGCAAGATAATGAGTACATTTCTTATCAAGCATTGTAGCCTCCTCCTTTGTTTCTCCTTTCCATCCCTTCCCAGCCTCCCCCCACCCCCCCACCCAAACCTCCCCCTCCCACCAAAATTGTAAAGTTCGTTTTCCACATGACAACGTGTACTTCTCATTGTTGCAACGGGTCCACCTGTATCCTTATTTAAACAACTTGTTATTTGATGTTATACCAACATCAAATACAGTGAAAGCAGGGGTTATACTGTGGGGGAGGGACATACAAAGCAACTAAGAAATAATCTCATAAATGCGTTAGAAACAAATGTATGAAAGAAAAAGAACATTTAAAATACATATCTTAGGGTGTTCTTATTTAATTGTTTGTACAACTTTGTGAGCATAACTAATGATTGTGGTACAACTTATGCACACATATTTTAGAATTGCCATTGATTATTTTATACAATTAATACTTGCAAGTAGAATTTGAAATCAAAGAGTATGAATTTTTCAAGAGCCATAAACAATATACATATGATTTCTTGTTAGAGCAAAAACTGAATGTTGGGGTGGGTGGTGGTACCTCATGCCTACAATCCTAGCTATTTAGGAGGTTGAGATTTGGAGCATGATTTGAAGCCTGCCTAGAGAGGATAATCTAAAACACTCCACCTCCAATTAACCAGCAAAAGGTGGAAGTGGAAGTATGATTCAAGAGGTAGAACACCAGCCAAGCAAGCAAGTTAAGAAAATGTGAGGCACAGAGTTCAAACTCAAATACTACCATAAATAAACAAATGAACAAACAAATAAATAAAAAATGTTGGATTTATAATCAGTAAAAATCAGGTTTGATTCTTGAGCTCACCACCTACTGTATGACCACAAACAAATGATTTTACTTTATTTTTTCCTGGTGATACTGAGGTTTGAAATCAGGAACTCTTCCTTGCTAGCGGGTGGCTCTTCCAGGGACCCATGCCTCTAGTCCTTATTTATCTTGATTAAAATACAAAAGAAGAACAACTACTACACAAGGAGACTCACTAGGTATTAGGAGACTTAACTAAGATAAATATTAAAAATTTTAATACAAGACAACCTAAGAGATACAGTGGTCCTCCTTTATCTGTGTTTTTACTTTTCTGAAATTGTAATTTCCTACAGTGACCATGGACCAAAAGTTTAAATGGAAAATTGCAGATATGAGCAATTTATGGTTTAAATCACATGCCACTTTGAGAAGTGATGAAATCACTCAATCCATCCTACCTCGAACATAAATTATTTTGCCCAGAGTGGCCATGCTGTGTATGTTACCTGCCTGTTAGTCACCCTGTTGCTGTCTCAGTTATCAGGCTGTCTGTCTATGGTACAGTAGTGCTTGTGTTCAGATAATCCTTGCTTTGCATAGTAATCACTCTTAGGCTCCTAAGCAAAGAAGTAATGGTACAAAGGAGACACAGGGTATACAACATAGAATGACAGATTTACTTCAGTACCATGTGACAATAGTTTGATATATATATATATATATATATATATATATATATATATAAAGCCAGACACAGTATATAGTGTGAAGAATCAGGAGGTTGCAAAGACAGGAATAAAAAGCATGGTATCTTTTTGAGGCAGTACATTCACACATAGGATATATTGATATAACTGCTTATTTTATTATGACTTTTAATCTCTTTCTGTGCCTCCCTTAAAATTTTAATTATATCCTAAGTATGTATGTCTAGGAGAAATCATTTCTACTGTTCGTGATTGGTGTTCTGTTTGAGACATGACTCCAGCCTTGCTTTTTGCTAGCTATTTAAAAATGGACTTTTCTGCCAAAGCTATCTTCAAACCAGGATCTTCTAGTTCTCTGCCTCTTGAGTTGATCAAATTACAGATAGGAGCCTCTAAAGCCCTGCTTCTGTCTGTAGTCTTTTTTTTTTTTTTTTTTTTTTTTTGAAAAATCTTAAATTTCATTTTAATATTGTTATTTACTTTTTTTTTTTTTTAAATTGTATTTTATTTTATTTGAGAACATACTGTACAGAGGGGCTACAATTACATGGGCAGAATAATGCATACATTTCTTACCAAGCATTGCAGCCTCCTCCTTTGTTTACCCTTCACTTCCCTTCCCTGCCTCCCCCCTCCCCCCACCCAATTTTACCCCCCTCCCCCCACCCAATTATACCCCCCTCCCCCCCCCCACACCGAAATTGTAAAGCTGGTTTTGACATGACATTTTGTACTTCTCATTGTTGCAACAGGTCCACCTGAATCCTTAAACGATTTGTTTGTCCCCATCTCCTCCACATGATATACTGATATCAAATATAGTGAAAGCGGGGGTTACACTGTGGGGGAGGGACATACAAAGCAATAAAGGAATAATCTTATAAATGCATTAGAAATACATGCATGAAAGAAATGAAAACATTAAAATACATATTTAAGGGTTCATTTTCCTAACATCACATTATCTGGCCTTTTCCGCTTGACTCATACCTATACTAGATATTGCAAATAAGGGAAACCATGGGACCTATGCTTCTTTGGGCCTGGCTTACTTCACTTAATATAATTTTTTCCAAACCTTTCCATTTCCTAACAAATGGGGAAATGTCATTCTTTCTGATGGAGGCATAGAATTCCATTGTGTATATATACCACATTTTCTTGATCCATTCATCTACTGAGGGGCATCTGGGTTGGTTCCATATCTTAGCTATGGTAAATAATGCTGCAATAAACATAGTTGTGCTGGTAGCTTTAGTGTGGTCTTGTTTGTAAACATTTGGGTAAATGCCCAAAAGTGGGATTGCTGGATCATAGGGGAGATCTATGTGAAGTCTTTTGAGGAACCTCCATACTGCTTTCCAAAGTGGTTGAACAAGTTTACATTCCCACCAACAATGAAGTAAGGTTCCTTTCTGTCCACATCCCCTCCAGCATCTGTTGTTATTAGAGTTCTTGATTTTTGCTGTTCTAACTGGAGTGAGGTGATATCTCAATGTTGTTTTGATTTGCATTTCTTTTATGGCTAGGGATGTTGAACATTTCTTCATGTGTCTATTGGCCATCCTTCTTTCTTCTTCAGAGAAGCTTCTCTTTAAGTCTTTCGCCCACTTATTTATTGGGCAGTTGTTTCTTTGAGGATTTGTTGTTGGGTGGTTTAATTTTTTGAGTTCCAAGTATATTTTTGATATGAGACCTTTGTCCGTTGTATGGCTAGTAAAGATCTTCTCCCAATCGGTGGGCTTTCTATTGATCTTGCCAGCTATGTCATTTGCCCTGCAGAAGCTCTGCAATCTTATGCAATCCCATTTGTCCAACCTTTCTTTGATTTGTTGTGCTTCCGGGTCTCTATTCAGAAAATTTCGACCCGAGGCAAGGAGACCTAGGGTTTCTCCTATTCCATCCTGTAATGTTTTCAGAGTGTCTGCTTTGAGTTCAAGGTCTTTGATCCATTTGGAGTTGATTCTGGTGCAGGGTGATATATAAGGATCTAGCTTTAGTTTTCTACATGTAGTTAACCAATTTTGCCAGCACCATTTACTGAAGAGGCTGTCTTTCTTCCATTCTATTGTTTTAGCTTCCTTATCGAAGATTAGATGGCTATAGGTCTGTAGGTTCATTTCTGGGTTTTCAATTCTATTCCATTGGTCCTGAGGTCTGTTCTTATGCCAATACCAAGCTGTTTTGATTACTATGGCTTTATAGTAGAGTTTGAAATTTGGTATTGATATTCCTCCAGCAGTGTTCTTTCCGTTGAGGAGCGTTTTTGCTATTCGGGGTCTTTTATTGTTCCATATGAATTTTTGGATTGCCTCCTCTATTTCCTTGAAGAATGAGGGTGGAATTTTGATAGGTATCGCGTTGAATTTGTAGATAGCCTTGGGAAGTATTGCCATTTTCACGATGTTAATCTTGCCAATCCAGGAGCATGGGAGGTTTTGCCATTTTTTAAGTTCTGTGTTGATTTCCTTTTTCAAGATTTTAAAGTTTTCATCATAGAGGTCCTTCACTTCTTTGGTTAAGTTAATTCCTAGGTATTTTATTTTTTGTGGGGCTATTACAAATGGAGTTGCTTTCCTAATTTCAGCCACACTTTTCTCATTGTTGGCATATAGAAAAGCCATTGATTTTTGGGGGTTAATTTTGTAACCTGCTACTTTGCCAAAGTTTTGAATCAGCTTGAGTAATTTGGGAGTGGAGTCTATGGGATTCTTTAAATACAAGATCATGTCATCTGCAAAGAGGGAAATTTTTATTTCTTCTTTCCCTATTTGGATCCCCTTTATGTCTGCATCTTGCCTTATTGCTGTAGCTAGGCATTCTAATACTAGATTGAAGAGAAGTGGAGAGAGTGGGCATCCTTGTCTTGTTCCTGAGTTAAGAGGAAATGGCTTTAGTTTTTCACCATTGAGTATAATGCTGGCTGTAGGTTTGTCATATACAGCCTTTATTGTATTGAGGAATGTTCCATGGATTCCTAATTTTTCCAGAACCTTCATCATAAAGGGGTGTTGGATCTTGTCAAATGCTTTTTCTGCATCTATTGAGATAACCATGTGGTTCTTATTCTTGCTCCTGTTGATGTGATGAATAATATTAATTGATTTGCGTATATTGAACCAGCTTTGCATCCCTGAAATGAATCCTGTTTGATCATGGTGTATGATTTTTTGGATGAATTGTTGAAGTCGATTGGCCAAAATTTTGTTGAGAAGTTTTGCATCAATGTTCATCAAAGAAATGGGTCTATAGTTTTCTTTCTTTGATGAGTCCCTGCCTGGTTTTGGGATGAGGGTTATGATGGCTTCATAGAATGTGTTTGGTAGTGAGCTTTCTCTTTCAATTTCATTGAAGAGTTGGAGGAGTATTGGTGTGAGCTCTGCTTTGAAGGCCTTGTAAAATTCCGCTGTAAAACCATCTGGTCCTGGACTTTTCTTAGCTGGGAGGTCTCTTATTGCTGTTTCTATTTCAATGCTTGATATGGGCCTGTTAAGCTGGTTTAACTCATCTTGGTTTAGTTTTGGCATGTCAATATTTGCTAGGAAAAGGTCCATTTCTGTCAAGTTCTCAAACTTATTAGCATAAAGTTTTGAGAAGTATTCCCTTATAATGTTCTGAATCTTGGTTGTTTCCGTGGTGATGTTTCCATTCTCATCTCTGAGTTTATTAATTTGGGTGTGCTCTCTCCTTTTTCTGATAAGGTTTGCTAAGGGTCTGTCGATTTTGTTAAGTTTTTCGAAGAACCAACTCTTTGTTTTGTTGATTCTTTCTATAGTTTTTTTGGATTCTAATTCATTTAATTCTGATTTAATTTTGATTATTTCTTTCCGTCTACTGGATTGGGGTTTATCTTGCTGCTCTTTTTCAAGGAGGTTTAGATGTGTCATTAAATTGTTAGTTTCCGATCTCTCCAATTTGTTGATGTAGGAGCTCAGAGCTATAAACTTGCCTCTGAGTACTGCCTTTGCTGTGTCCCAGAGGAGCTGGTAATTTGTGTGTTCATTTTTGTTGAATAGCATGAACATTTGAATTTCCTTTCTAATCTCTTCCATGACCCACTCATGATTCAGTAGTGTGTTGTTCAGCCTCCATGTGATACCGGACTTTCTTTGGTGGCTTTTGGTGTTGAGTTCTAATTTTATTCCCTTGTGGTCAGAGAGAATGCAAGGTATAACTTCAATGTTTCTGAATTTAGACAAGTTTGCTTTGTGGCCTAAAATGTGGTCTATTTTAGAAAACGATCCATGTGCTGCTGAGAAGAACGTGTATTCTGATGCTGCTGGGTGAAATGTTCGGTAAATGTCTGTTAAGTCTAGTTGATCTATGCAGCTGTTTAGATCTGCGGTTTCTCTGTTGAGTTTTTGCCGAGTTGATCTATCTAGTGGGGAGAGTGGTGTGTTAAAATCCCCAACGATTAATGTCTTTGGATCTATCTGGGATTTGAGGGAAAGTAGTGTTTCTTTGATAAATTTGGGTGCTCCATTGTTTGGCGAATAGATATTTAGAATTGTAATATCCTCCTGAAGGAGAGATCCTTTAACTAGTATGTAGCGACCTTCTTTATCTCTTCTCACGATTTTTAATTTGAAGTCTATTTTATCTGATATTAGGATTGCAACTCCCGCCTGTTTATGAGGGCCGTTTGCTTGGTAGATTTTGTTCCAGCCTTTAACCTTGAAAATATGTTTGTTTTTACGGGCAAGATGTGACTCCTGCAGGCAGCAGATAGAAGGGTCTTGTTTTTTAATCCAACTAGACAGTCTATGTCGCTTAATTGGAGAGTTCAGTCCGTTAACATTAAGAGATAGGACTGAGAGGTATTTGGGAGTTCCTGCCATGTTATCCACCTTCTTGGGGGCTGTGAAAACTGGGTTCTTCCTAAGGTTCTAGGATTCTCCGTTTGTGTGCAGTTTCTTGGCCTTTGTTGCGTTCTTGTTGGTTTTCTATGTGTAGGACATCTTTAAGAATCTTTTGCAGGGCTGGTTTGGTGGAGATGTATTGTTTCAATTTTTCTTTGCTATGGAAGGTTTTTATTTGGCCTTCAGTTATGAAGGAGAGTTTAGCTGGGTACAGTATTCTTGGTTGATAGTTGTTTGTTTTTAGGGCATGGCATACGTCATTCCAGGCTCTTCTTGCTTTGATTGTCTCTGCTGAGAAATCTGAGGTAATTCTAATTGGTTTCCCTTTATAGGTGATTAATCTTTTCTCCTTGACAGCTTTAAGGATCTTTTCCTTGGTCTGGGTTGATCCTGTGTGGATTATAATGTGACGGTGGGATGTCCTATTCTGGTCTGGTCTATTTGGGGTTCTAAAAGCTTCTTGTATCTGAATAGGCCTATCTTTTTGTATGTTTGGGAAGTTCTCTGCTAGGATCCTGTTAAACAAATTTCCTAGACCATTAACTTCTGTTTCTAGGTGCTCCTCTACACCCATTATCCTTAAATTGGGCCTTCTGATGGTGTCCTCCAGGTGTTGGATAGACCTATCATATTTCTTGGACTTGTCTTGGATGGTTGTATGTTCTTTCTCTATAATATCTAGGCTGTCTTCAATCCCTGAGATTCGATCTTCTGCATGGTCTAACCTGCTGTCAAGACTCTCTACTTTGTTTTTTATCTCTTTTCCTTCTACTTGGTCAGCTTTGATGGCTTCAAGTTCTTTGTTGAAGCTCTGTTTTAGGTCTTGTATGAATTTCTTTACTTCCTTAATTTGGTGTTCAGTGTTTGTTCTCAAATCACTTAGTTGATTGGTTATGGTTTCTTTGGACTCCCATTCCTTCTGTTGGGTTCCATTCAACATTCCCTTTGTGGTCTCCCTGACTTCCTTCAGCTCTTTGTTAATGGATTCCATGAATGTCTTTAGTGATCTTTGTGTATTCTCTACCTGGTCTTTTAATTCGTGAATTACTCTTTGATTAGTTTCCTCCCTTCTGTGGGATTCCTGCAGTTCTCTTTGAGTGTTCTCTGCCTGCTCACGCCATTCCTCCCTTTCTCTTTGAGTATTCTCAAGTTGTTCATGCAAATCCTGTATCAGTTTTTGAGAAGCTTCCTCACGCTTATGATATTCCTGTATAAACTTCTGGGATGCCTCCTCTCTCTCCCTATCACGCTCATACAGAGTCCTTTGTACATTGTCAAACTTCTCATTTATCATGTTTGCTATTAGTGTTTGTAGAGCTATTTGGGAACTCTCCTCTTGGTTATTCTTTATATGTTCTAATCCCTGATTATCAAGGTTGGGAATTGAGATACCCGAATTTGCCATTTTTCTTGTGTTTTTCCGGCTTACTCGGCCCATTTGAGATAAAGATTGCACCAGTTTTGTGCTAGAACACTATCTTAAGGCAACCATCAACCAAAGTTTGCATTTGTACAGTCAATAGTCTACAGATACAATCTAGTTCAACAGATACATCTATTCAACATCAAACGACTATATGTTAAAGGACTTCGAACCGCAGAAAAGAATTTGGAAAACCAGAAATTATTAGGATTAGTGAGAGATGTGGGTAAAAAATAGGAATAGATTGGTGTGGGGAGGCACAAGGAGAGTTAACTATGTCCTACTCACAGTGCAGGAAATGGGTTGGGTAGGATGCAAGTAGAGAGAGAGAGAAAAAGAAGAGACGGAAAGGGGTATAAAGAGAGACCAGAAAAAGAATAGAAACGTAAAAATTAATGTTATTATAGAGGTTAAAAGACCGTCTATTTAGAGAGGAATGTGAATATGTTCAGAGAAGGGGAGGGACATTGAGGAGATGTGAAAAGCTTTAAGGGAGAAGAAAAGATCAGAAGTTCAGTAGAGCTAGATAAAAAACAAAAAGATAATTAAGAAAGAAAGAAAAAGAGAAAGAAGACAAGAAAAGAAAGGAAAACTCTCATTCACGTAATTCTGAAATAAAAATTATAAGATGAGAAAAAAAAGTTACTGGAAAACAATTATTTTTTCAGAAGAGGCAAAAATTAAAGATTGATAAAAGTTTTAGAAGGGAAAAAAATTTATATACATATATATATATATATATAAGGTAACAAAAAACAAAAAACAAGCAAAAAAAAGAAAAGAAGAAGAAGAAAAAAAAGAGAAAAAAAAAAAGAAAAAAAAAAGTCTTTTGATTTTTTTTTTTTTGTTTTTTTGTTTTTGGGGGGGGAGGAGTGGGAAGAATCCTGTATCTCCCTTTTGTCTGCAACCAGTCTCTTGGAGTCTCTGGTCAGCTTGAGGTCCTGTGGCTTGATTGGTTTCTTAAGTCAGTTGGTTGGAAGAGGCAGAAAAATGCTCTGCTTTACCCAAGATTTTGAGATCCCCCTCCCAGGTTAGTTTTCTGGGAGGGTGGTCTGCTTTGAGAGTCACAAAAGAGGGGGATGTGGTGATGAGGCTAGGTTCTGGGTGGAGTTGAGGCCTTTCAGCAAACAGTAGCTTTTCCCTGGGGCTATTTTGTGATAAGTCACAGCGCCCAGCCTGGAGCCATTCTCAGGGTTTCTGTTTTTCAATTGATTGTGGTGGCTGCTAGAGGGAGGGGCAGCCTCTGGCTCTGGTTACCCAGTGAGTCTAGGCTGGCGCCTGTGCTGGGTGACTTTTCCCTGGATGGAGCTGAGTCTGGCAGGTCACTTCGGCGTTAAGTTCTTGTGACCTGCTAAATGACTTATTTTATTCCAAGGCCTGAGCTGAAGCTAGCAGCAACTCCGAGCTTTGTCGGTATCCAAGATGGAGATCACCGGTGCTGGGGGGGGAGGGGTGGCCTTCCTTCCTCTGCTCCCTGAGGAGTGAGGATGTCGGGCTTGTACTCACGCTGAGTCTTGGGTCCTGGGTCGTCTCTGGTGCCAAGTCTTGGATCCTGGGTCGTCTCTGGTCTGCAAGCTGCAGGGTGAAGATGTCCGCTCTTTGTTGGTTCTTGCTGGTGTTGAGTAGAATCCGCTTGTCCGCTGCGTCTGGCTCCTTCGTCCCGGACTCTCTGTGTGAGCGCTCAGGTATGGCCCCCGGCTGTGGTCTCTGCCGCTTGCGACCCTGTCGCCGCCGCCGCCGCCGTGGCGGCTGCTGGCGACCACTTGCCTTGGCTTCCCCTCTCTTGTCTAACTCTCTGTCCTGTGATGGCACACTTGGTGTGATTCTCTGGCTTAGGACTGTTCACTGGAACTCTAAAGCTGCTTTCTATGCGAGAGCTTGTTCAGATTCCAGCTTCTCCTCCGCCATCTTCCCGGAACTCCATAGCTGATTTTTTTAAATCTTTCATTTCCTGCAGGTTCTTGAGTACTGAATTAATTTGTGTTTTCTTGGGTTGTTTGTTTCATTTGAATCTATGTGTTGAGTTGTTTGTTCCTCACTTTTCCTTTTGTTTCTTTCCCTCAAGTTCTTACCTAAAGTGCTGAGAAACCAATTCTTCTTTCTCAAGATAGGGTGAACATTATTTATTCCAAAGCAATTTCCATATCTACGAATGGTATACACATGCTAAGCGCTGAGAAGGGTATTTTATTTTCATGGCAGTCTTTGGCATATACAGACAGATCATGAAATATATGAAGAAAATAAAACTACAGATGAATGCCAGGAGGAGAATAAGCTATTATTAATTGTTTGACAGAGGTTTCTCTTCTAGTGAAAGAAATATATTACTTGATGCAGGATTTCACAAAATCATATTGCTACGAGGAACCTAAACAATCATCTAATACTATAAACTTGAGAGTGATGAATTGACTTCCTGAATAATTTACTTTTGGGTCAAATAAAAGCAGGCTTTCAAAAAGAGAGTAGATTTTAGAGAAACATGATGAATTTTATGTAAATAGGTCCTTAGCTGATTTTGTTAATTTGTGAACTAATACAGGGAAAGAAAGTACAGCAAGATAAAAAAATAAAAACTTCACATTGAAATACTCATATGTGTTTGTATATGTGTGCATGCATGTGCGAGTACACACACGCACATGTGCATGTGCTCATGCATGCATTCATCATTCTTGAGGCTTGATAGTGCCATGGAAACTATTCCTCAGCTTCTGTGCCCAAGGATAGTGGTCTACCACTTCAGCCTCTGCTACAATTCTGTTTTTTTTTTTTTTTTGAGATAATCGCTTGTATTTTCATGATTGAACAGTGGTCTTCAGATCTCAGACTCCTGAGTAGCTAGCTTTGCTTATTCAGCCTCTGAGTAGGTAGTTAAATTCTGGCTGTCCTCTATGCTTCACTGCTCTTTTATACTTTTCCTGAGGTAGTCACAAGCCTAAGTCATATATATGTCTAGTTGCTTTAAAATATTCTTATTGCTTGGCAACAGGGGATCCAATGTGTAGTCTTAACTATTTTGGAGGCTTGAGAACAGAACGCAAACCAAAAGTTTAGTGGACGTACTTCTCAATCTATAGCTGGGTGAATTGGATCATTTCTACCAACCTGCACTATCTAGAGACTAAGATTGGAAGGACTGTGGATCCAGGTCAGTCAAGGTAGCAAGCTAGACAAGTTGGTGTGCAACTCTGATGCCATTGATGATGGGAAGGCTAAAAGGACAGATGAGATGCATGTTCTTGTGGAAAGGGAATCCCGGCCTGCAAGAACAATATACCCCAATGTGAAATACACACATTTTCCCACAACCAAAATAAGTATATACATTAACATCCAAAAACTTAATACAATCTGTTCTTTGCTCTAATATCAGCTTTATCTGATTATCATATGATGTGACAGAATAATTTCATTAAACTTATGATAATTTAAAAAGACCTAGAAAATTCTTTCTCACTTATTAAGTGCAGATGAATGGCAAATTGCCTCATTTCTTACATATTTGACTACGACTATAAAATCATCTTATGATTATTATTAATAGTAATATATTCTGATTTAATACTTTACTTTGTAACAGTTTTTAAAATTTTTGCTTTTCTGCTGAGGTTGAAGTATTTAAATAGTATCATCAAAGTATATTCCTTGGGTATTTAGGGAAGTTTTTTACAAAAATTTTAACCAATGGCTTCTAAGAATTCTTAATT
This sequence comes from Dipodomys merriami, assembly GCF_024711535.1. NCBI lineage: Eukaryota > Metazoa > Chordata > Mammalia > Rodentia > Heteromyidae > Dipodomys > Dipodomys merriami. The sequence goes on along the minus strand of NW_027202360.1, from coordinate 3,355,162 downwards.
GGTATATATATATATATATATATATATATATATATATATATATATATATATATATATATATATATATATATATATAGGTTTATTTTTAATTTCAATTTCAATTTATTATAATGGTAAGGTACACAGGGGTTAAAGTTACATAAATGAGATAATGAATACATTTCTTAAGGAAGGAACAATGTGATATCTTCCATCGATATTTTTGTACACTCAAAACAAGAACTACTGATGCTTTTGCTGTTGCTATTGATCAATGGGTACTTTTGCTTACTTTGTTTATGCATTTTTATTATAAAATTGATATACAGAGCTTTTCCACTTAATTAAGTCAACTAAAGAGTAAACTTCATTTTCTTTTCTTTTTTTTTGGGGGGGGGGTTCGGTTGTGGAGCCTGAACTCTGGGCCTGGGCCCCGTCCCTCAGCTCTACAGCTCAAGGCTAGTGCTCTACCACTTGAACCACAGCACCACTTCCAGCTTTTTCCTTTTTGCTTATATGGTGCTGAGGAATCGAACCCAGGACTTCATGCATGGAAGGCAATCGCTCTACCACTGAGCTACCGTCCCAGCCCCTACTTCATTTTATTTTCTAATTTTCAAATTTTGAGCTTAAATGTTTCCTTTTGTTTCTTTAGGGTAATTCTTTTTTCAGAGTTGTAGGATCAGTTAATATAATTTTGCATGACTTCTACATATGTATATTATTCAGTCACATATATTTTGCTTTTAAAATATGTAACATTTGGCTATTTGAAATTATTTTCTTAATTTTTATATGGTTAGTGAATTTAAATACATTTATTTTCTTATATTTATAAACATATTTGTCCAGGTAACAAATATTTACTGCATTTTCAAGAAGCACTTACTTTATTAAGAAAGCCTTCATTACCTGATCACTTTTTGGAAATATTTGTTCTTAAATTTAAAAAAAAGTTTGAGCTCGGCATGGTGGTTTGTTGTATCCATTTTCTAGCTATGCTTGGAATTGTAAATAGGGTTTGTAATTCGGGAGAGACTGGGAAACTATGAGACCTTATTATAAAACTATTCAGAGTGAACCGATTAGAGATGTAGCCATCGCTAGTGTTATATAGAGCACCTCGCTATCACATACTAAATCTTGAGTTAAAACACCAGTAATATCAATCTTTTGTCAAAATAAAAGGACACTTGTTTCAAAATGATTATTATTTAAAACTTGTTTGCAAAGGTTCTAATGTCTTCTATTAATTTTCCATTTACTTAATCTATTAAAATCCAAGTATATTGTGACTATTTTATTTGTACTAAACTTTTAAATGGTACGAGCAATATTATGATTTCATATATTAACATACTTTTACTGTTTGTGAAAATTTCCTCCGTTTAATATAATAAAATCAATATTCCAAATGTGTGTATGTGGTGTGTATGTTTGTGTGTGTGTGTGTGTGTGTGCTTTGTGTGTACTTTGTAATGCTTGCGAGATCACACCATTGCTTCACATATGCAAGGCCAATGGTTTACCACAGAGCTACTCTGTCTAGTTATAATCCAAATAGTGTTTTAAACCATGACTTTCAAACTTTCATTCCTAGTATGCCCTTTCAAAATTATATATGATAACATGTGATACATATTCTATCCACGTTAGCAATTTTTATTGTTATTTAGAATATTTCCACTGCCTTTCCACTTCCAAACTCTTGTGTTTGTTATTGATAAAGGTTTTACTTTGCTTCTTTTGTCTCTTCATTATTTTTCCCTTTAGAGTTTAACTATTCTTTCTCTTATTTCTTTGGAAATTATCATATTCCTGTTACAATTTCTTTACATTGAAACAGGTATATACAATGCTTTAATTTCTATTTTATTTTTTCCCATTTTCACTGACTTTTAGTACAAACTATTAGATGGATTAAAAAGAAACTTGTCTCAGGAAACGTTATTTTTCTCTTTCTCTTCTCTGAAGTCTTTCTGTTTTTTGAAACACAATAGCAATGACATATAGCTCCTATGTGGTACATCATTGTTTCCCCTCTCACTCTCCTCTGTTGTACAGCTCAAGTTGTTATCATTCAGCTTTGTTATGTTACAGTGTTATTTAAATCGTAACTCATTCTTGAATTAATTTTAGTTGTTTCAAGTATTCTCTGAAGGCATTTTTCTATATATAATATCTGGGGTCTTGTGTTTTTACAAGGTACAAAATATGAGTCACTTTCAAACATCTAGATATCTCTGTAGAATATTGGTCCACCTGCTCAATAAACTCGTATGTAAATTCAAGGAATACAGGTCAGTTAGAACAAACTTGTAAAATTGTGTATCTTCAGCCTTCATACTAGCTTTGAATCTTTTTACCATGTTGAGTAGTAAAGACAACATAGTTCTACTACAAGAGCAGACACATAGAAGAATGTAACAGATTTTTCAAAAATAAATTCTCAGTTTATGGTCAATTGATTTTGAAAACTATCCTATGACTTTATGAAATAAAAAATAGAATCTTAAATGGGTGTATTGGCACTATTTTCTCTCGAGATTTAAAGAATGATCTTAGACTACTACCTCAATCCCTTTTTATGTTTCTTTTGTTTTGTTTTTTGTCACTCATGGAGCTTGAACTCTGGGATTAGGCGCTGTCCATATGATCTGCAGATCAATGCAAGCACCCTAACATTTCAGCCACCGCACCACTTCTGGCTTTCTAGTGATTTATTAGAAATACGAGTCTCATGGACTTTCCTGCCTGGGCTGGCTTTAAACCGTGATCCTCAGATTTCAGACTCCTGATTAACTAGGATTACAGGTGTGACCTACAGGCACCTGGCCTACCTCAATCCTTATACAAAAATTTAAAATAAAAAATGATTATCAAACTAAATATGAGATGTAAAAACCGATAAGAGATAAACGTAAAAATTCATGACATTGTATCAGTAAAGGTTTCTAAATGGAAAGCATTAGTTGCTAAAGAAAAGCAAGAAGATACTGGATTATATCAAGTGATAGCCTTTCATAATTCAAAGGACACTATACTCACAATTCAAAGGACACTATAACCGAAGTGAAAACATATCCAACAGATAGAGGTAACATATTTGTTAATGCTAAAATGTGAATGCTACAATGATTCTTAATCTTAAATAGTTTTATACCTTCTATTTCTATATAATTTTTCCTGAATAGGATATTTCTTTAAAGAACATGTGTAAATTAATAGTCAATAAGAGGAGCATATGAAATAAGTTCCTCTTTAGTATATTAAAAAAAGAAAAAGAGGGGGAGGGGGTATAATTGGGTGGGGGGAGAGGGGAGGCTGGGAAGGGAGGTGAAGGGTAAACAAAGGAGGAGGCTGCAATGCATGGTAAGAAATGTATGCATTATCCTGCCCATGTAATTGTAGCCCCTCTGTACAGTATGTTCTCAAATAAAATAAAATAATATTAAAAAAATAAAACGGGAAAAAAAAGAAAAAGAAAAATCACTAGTATGACTCTAATATAAAAAGATGACACAAAATATAGTAATGCATTGTGGAGGAATTGATAAACTACTTATAGTGATCCATTTGTATAATACTGCAATCATTTTAGCAAGCAAGTTTACAATTCTCAAAGGTCGAAAAGAATTGTATAGGATCAATTCATTATACTTCTATGAATGTATTAAAGAGAAGTAAAAAGAAGTATTTGGACAGGGAATTGTAGTTCATTGACAGTGCACTTAAATAGTATGTGTGAGACCCTGGAAAAATCCCCAAAATAAAATTTTGAAAATACACACTACAGAGCATGTATGCTGGACAAATTCTATTAACAGAATTTTTTTATCTATTTTAATGTCTGTTCTAAAATTTTTAACATTTCTATTTGAAGAAATGCAAGTTTGTGAAAATTAGGCTTTGAAAACCTATAAAGTTACAATTCACTTCCAAAGCACTAAAGTGTATACAATAGAAGGAGATAGTATATTGCAAGTGAATTACATGTCAGCAAATAAACTATTGTTAAAAATTCTTCACACAAAATGAAGAATATCTAAATAGACGTTTTTGGTTTTGGCTAAAAACTCTGTAAACTACAGCGTTTAAAACAAACGTGTGATTTCTGTTTATTTTAAGGTTTTTTTTTTGGTCCGTTATTTTGAGTTTATACAGAGATATCTCAATCAAGAGTGTGTGTGATAACTGGAATACCTAGGAATTATGCATCATTTATAAGTAATTGATAACCTTTTCTGGACGAAACGCTTAGCAAATGACAGAACACACAAAACTATGTATCTGAATTTTATGAAAGCCATTGGAGCATTAAAGTAGGCTAAAGTCAAGTAAATATTTTGCATTAATTCTATTGGTCTCTCTTTAACTTGAAAATTATAGATTATGTTTTTTTATATTCTATTGGGACAATTATCTGCTGTCACTTATTTTTTCTCTTCCCCTTCTTTTGCCCTTCCACTTACATAATTATTATTTAAAGAGACATACTTACCTTGCATTTCTAAATACTTCAAAATTATCTGAACTACTTTATACTTCTGGCAGGCTCCTATATCTTTCTCAAAGGAAATATTTTTGACACTACCATTTTTATCCTCTATGATATTGGATATCTTCCTGCCTAATTCAGTGCAAGACATACATGAGACTCATCCAGATATCTCAAAACTCATACCACCATAAAATCCTATCTTACTTAGAAATCATGCTTTTAGAATATCTCTGGAGGTGACATCTCTCATTTTTGAATGACACTAAGTGATACTTATATGCAGTCATGTTTTAATCCAGTATGCCACTCAGTAGATGAACGAATTGACAAAATGTGGTTTATGTATGCACGGTGGAATTCTATACTTCAAATTCATATGGAACTGGAAAGACTTGGAAAAATCCTACGAAGTAAAATAAACAAGACACAAAGAAACAGATTCCGTGTTTTCCTCATTTGTAATAAGTAGGAAATGTCTACAATATAAAGAAAAGAAAAAGAAAAAGAAATGTGATCTTAGCCACTAGTTCATTGCTAGTATAATTCCTGCTCTCTCGAAAAGGACTTTTTTCCAGTTAAGTCCATGGTCTTATAACTAACTGGCTTGGAACCAGAATTATTCTTCCATTCTAATTTTTACAAATTTTCTTGATTACCTATCATGATTTAGAGCTAGTAGAAGAAAGAGAGGGGTCTCAACCTTCATATTCCACTTAGTAATAATGCTTTCTCTATGTCACTCCCATAGATCTACATACTAGCCTTGGCTTTATTATTTCAACGCTGTCTTATTTGCAGAGTCTTCTATAGAGTATTGAACCATTATACTTAAACACAGAACTTCTCTTTCTCCTATTCCTATTGTTTCTCCTTCTGTTAACTTATGTACACTTGGGTAATAATGCACAACACAAACACTGACAAAAAATGTTTCTGAGAACCTTCTTCCCACTTAAAATTGGTCTTAATTAAGAGAGCACTTAGGAAATTTGAACATAATGTACTCCAGGATAATGTTTTTTATTTATGGTGAAAATGGTGGACACAGGGGTTAGAGTTACATAAGTAAGTTAATGAGTACATTATCTACCGAACATTGTTACTTCCTCTTTTGTTATTCCCCTGTCATTCCTTTTCTCCACACTGCCCCAACTCTCCCCTCCCATCCCCAACTAATAAAGTTCATTTTCAACATAGTGTCTTGTTCATCTCATTATAACAACGGGTCATACTGTATACTTCTTTCAGCATTTTATTTCCCTTCCCCTCCCCACATTAGAAAAATGTATATGCAAGTTGCAGCTCACCGACCTCAAATACAGTGGAAACGGGTTATACCATGGAGGAAGAAAATACAAGAGAAACAAAAAAATCACATAATACATGGTTGATACATTAAAAACAATAGTAAGAAAGGAAAAACAAGTTGTGTCCGTATTTGGGGTTCATTTCACTTAACATCGTCTTATACAGCCATATGTACGTGGATAATGTTTTATAAGCCATGTAAATTCCATATTTTCTCATTACTAAGTTGTCTCTGAAACACGTGTTACCTCGTGTCTAAAGATGCCTTTGTGCTATCTCAATGAAGCCAGAAAAAATTCATTTTCCTGGAGCAATACCATAGATTGTTACCGGAAGTAAGTGGAATGAACTTTTACAGGAAGTAGAAACTGAATCCAGGAGAGAAATTGAACATAGAGAAATGACAAAGTTCAAGTTAATTTGTGCTCTCATTTTTACTGTATAAGAATATAATCCAAGGCTTGAAGGGAACTCTGTCCCTATCTTTTTCGAGTATGCACTTTAGACATAAAACTTGTCTGTAAACTTCTAGTTGACAGTATTACAAAAGAAAACAATATGCCATTTGAAGGCCAGCATGGAAAAAAAGGAAATAACATTGTTTTACAGTGTTCTACTACAAAGAAACAAAGACATGGATGTTTTAAAATTTCTTATGCATGAATATTTAACTCCTGAAATGAGTTGTTGCAAAAGTCAGATATCCATTCCTTTATTCTGGTCCTGAGTTCACCATATCAATAAGGATTCCAAAAAGCAGGATCCAGTGAGTATGATCAGCAAAAGGAGCCTCTTTTCAAAGCAGTGTTTTAAGGATGGTCCCAAAGAAATATGTGGGTTTTTTTGTTTCTTCTTTGTTAGTTTAGTTTGTGCCGCTTCTGGGGCTTGAACTCAGAGGCTGGACCCTGTCCCTGAACAGTTGTCTTTTGTCTTTCCTGCCCACCTGCCCCCAAAGCTAGTACTCTACTGCTTGAGCCAAAACTCCACTTCTGGATTTTTGGTGTTTAATTACAGATAAGAGTTTGAAGACTCTCCTTCCTGAGTTGGCTTTGAACTAAGACAGTAAGAAAATCAAGTCACATAAACTGTATGGACTTCTCTCTTGAACCAAGAAATATTAGATGAAGTTTATTATAAAGGTAATATTTGACAATTTTTAAAAGAAGAGAATATATGCAGCAAAGAAGCCATAACTTAAATAACTCAGCAAATGTAGGTGCACTGAGTCATATTGGAAAATTTTTTCTGCTTTGGAAGATTACTATTGACTTCGTAGTTTCTTTTGGGGAAACTTCAAGTACATTTCACATTTTCATTGGTCGTGGGGCATGAACTCTGATCCTGGGCATGTGCCTCAGCTCTTCAGATCAAGTTGGGTGCTCTGCCACTTTAGTTATAGCATCACTTCCGGGTTTCTGGAAGCTAATTGAAGATGTGTCTCATGGACTTTCCTGATCAGGCTAGCTTTGAACCACAGTCCTCTGGTCTGAACCTCCTGAGTACCTAGGATGACAAGTGTGAGTCACCAGCACCCATCTCATATTTGCATGTATGTGCACTTAATGACACTGTAGACAAATAATGCAAATTTGAATCAAGTGATGACCTTGCAGCTTTTCAGAAAATTTGAGGTAGCAATAAATATGTCATCCTTTTCCATGTTGTTACATTAAAGACTCATGAGCCATTGGACTCTTAATTTAGCATCCTCTGAGGTCTGCATCGGTGGACTTAGTATAATTAATTTTTAGTAGAAAAATAGAGAAAGACTGAGATTTTTAGAAAGCAAAGGAGATCAGATATGAAACAACAACATAGAATGGGATAAAACTTATCTCACAGAGATTGAGAACTACCCTAAGTGATTTAGAATGCTAAAGGAATGAGGAATAAGCCTACTTGATAACTAGTTCTTTAATAACCAAATATGGTTCCCTAGGACAGTTTCCGGTATAATTTAGTTATTATTATCATTTATTTCTTGCATCTGGATTTATTCCTTCACTTCTATCACAACTATTAATTAGCTGGTGCATTTTTGGTGCCAAAACTGACCAAAAATTTTCCAAATCTCACTTAGACTTAGATTAATCCTCACCTGATATCTAAGCACATTCTTGACATTAATTGCCATGACCTACCAACAAAATGTTTTTTTTCTCTCAATGCAGTCTTCTAATATAGGTAAAGTACATGAATTAAGAACTATTGTTAGGTCATAGTTGGAAGGAGCAATAATATATTCCAAGTATAGTTTCTTTATTTGGCATTTACTAGTTAAATGAATTTTTTTGCCAGTCCTGGGGCTTGAACTCAGGGCCAGGGAACTCTTCCTGAGATTTTTCTTGTTGGCTTAAGGCTAGCACTCTACCACTTGAGGCATAGCACCACTTCTTTTTCTGTTTATGTGGTACTGAGGAATTGCACCCAGGGTATCATGCATGCTAAGCAATCACTGTACCATGAAGCCACATTCCCAGAGCCTTAAGTGAATTTCTTAAGATGACTTTGCTTTTTCATTCCATTACTATGTATTATAATTTAGGTTAGGTGGTAGAAAAGGAAGTGAAAAACAATACTAAACCCAGTAAGGCTGACATTACTGTCACATCCCTAAGGAAGTACAGTGTTAAGACCTTTAGGACTCATAGGGCTCTTGCATGTGACATTATTAGTTTACATTATTACATAATATTTTACATTATTATGTAAAAAACATTAACAGTCATCTCCAACATCTATAACATTCTGTTTCCACTTTCAAGTTCAAGAGCCAAAAATTTAAGCCTTTTTATTGATTAGATGTGTTTCCTAGGAAAGAAGAATGAGGATGTGGAAGGTGATGTTGGAAAAATATTTATATTGGCTCCCAGTCCACATTTTTTGCATTTTTAAAAAGTATTACTGATGAACTCCTACATCTTCTTAACTATGCTGTCTGCACAAAATGCAGATAAAGGAAGACATTGATTCTGGTGGATCGTCACATATATTAACAAAATCCAGTTCTGCAAAAAAAATTACTAGTATAACGTATTGACTATAAAATGGTTTCTTGTCCTAGCAGAACAAAATACAGTATTGAAATGATTAGTCCAGCTTTCTTTGAGATTTTCTGCTGTCTCAGTATCAAGATGTTCTCTAATTCCAGTAATATACAAGCATAAAAGATGATTTGAATATCTCAGTAGTTTTAGAAACAAAGGTACATAGTAGCTTCCTTCATGCAGAGGCGTGTGATGGCATGTATGACTGATCGTATTGTAATTATATTTTTTTTCCTCTTCATCTCATGTTGCATATTTTGGCATATTAATCTGTCCTGCATCAGCTTCCTGTAGGTGAGATTTACCTCTACTCTGCAATGTCAAGATGGAGCATGTGACTTACTTCAGCTTACAAAAATGAACCAGAAGTGGTGAAAGGCTATTTCTGGGGGAAGATTTCTATCCCATTGTCTGGGTTTAAGAGTTAACTTCTTTTCCCTTAGCTATAAAAATAGCATATTTCCAGAGAGAATCTTTTTTCAACTTATATACTGAAAGAATATAGCATGTGAAATTGAGGTAAAACTCAAACACAGGAAGAACTAAGCTAATATTAGAATATGATACTAAGATATTAGTTTCTTACCATTCTTGTATACCTTTATGATAGTTTCCTACAGCACTTCAGTATTTTAGAAATACTAAACAAGTACTAAACAGATAACACTTCCTGTTTGATGCTATATTTATTACATTTATTTTTTAAATAAATAAGCATTCTATATGTGGTCACTTGAGGCGATAACTTTTTCTATAAATGTGTATAATCACTCTAGAGCACTATATCTCACACCCACAATCATTATCCAGACCTAGTGATTGAGATGAGGAAGAACAAAATATCTAGATTTCTCACTTCTCTTTTCCTCTGCTCCTTTTTCTAGTGAGAATTCTCATACTTTATCCAAATTCTCCTATTAATAAAGGAAGAATGAGACATTGTGCATATCAAGCAAAAGGCTTCAAAGCCAGAATTTTATTCTTTCAGAAATAGATGAAGTAAATCAGAATGGCTCAAGGAAGAAGGAAAACATTATTTTTTTCCCCTTACTAGTTTCAACAATAGAGTCTGAACACAACTCTAAATATTTAATAAACCATTTGCTTTGGCTAATTTTTAAAAATATAGTGTTTTAAAATAAATAATTTTAAAAATAAAAAAATTAAATATATAGTAATTTGTTGTTTGCTTTTGGTAGGCATGAAATAAGACTGCATTAACATTGTGTGAGTTGAAAGGCTAAATTTTATCTGAATCTAAACAAAATGAAAAATATATGATGTTAAGATAAGTAGCGTTTAGGTACATTTTCTACATGACATACACACAGGGACATTTTTTTCTTCTTTTCCTCTCCACATTTCAATAAGCAGTTCATGTAATTCAAATAGCTGTGTTTATTTCAGAAATAGATTAGACATAAAAAAGTTAGAAGAAGAGAACCAGGATTGGTGGTGCATTCTTTAAAAATATCAGTCAAATAACTATTAACCATAATTCCAAAATAATAACACACAAATGCTCTTGAAAAGAGGAGATTGTAAGCATAATATACGAAGAGTGATAGTGCCAGAACTGCTTCAGGAACTGCTCTCTGACATTTAAGATTTCTAGTACATGACAATGTTTTAATCAGGATTAAAGGCTTTCAGGAACTAAATTTTTTTTAGTTATATTTCATTGAAGAAAAGTAGAAAGAATGCTTACACACTCATTGTGGTAGGCAGTAAAATACCTTCCCAAAATATCTATAGTCCCGAAATATCTAATCCATCAAATGTAGATTTACATTTTATATATGTTTGTAAACTAATCACCTTTGATTACCTAAGGAACACAAATTTGAATAATTATCAGATGGGTAAAGTATACTCAAAAGTCCCAGCTGTAGTTCGAGAGGGACATTATTAGGTAAGAACCATCAGAAAGATGTAAATATGCTACATTAGAAGACAACAATCCAGATTCTGAAGTTTCTGGAAAGCGAAACAGGAAGTAAATGCGTTTTCCACTAGAATCATCTGAAAAATATTTCAGTTCTATAGGGGGCTCAATTTTCATCTAGTGAGAATTATTTTAGATTTTTGTCCATTAGAACTGTAAAATGATAAATACGGATTGTTCAAGCCAATTAACTTGTAGAAATATTTTACAGAAGATTTGATTTAGTAAACTAACTCAACTACAGCCTCTCCTAATGCAACCGCAAGGTTACCACATGTCCTAGTTTCTGAGAATAAGAAAAAGTTGCCACCAGGTTTGTACACATGTAAGATATACATACTACTAAGAGCCTTGAATTAATGAATTCTTGAAATTCTAAATAATATTTAAATAAGCAGGTCCTTTTCTTCATTTTCACATTTGGGAATCACTAAGTACCAAAGTTTTGTAGAAAGCTAGGGTAAGAATATAGAAATGAAATCTGTCTTCTAATGTTATAAAGATGATTTATGTCACTTTGATTTACAGTTGTAAGGTAATAAAAAAATAAGGTAAAACAGAAACAGTAAGTCAATTTTATATCTTTCCTAACTTTCCAACAGAAATTAGAGAATCCAGTAAAGATACAGCAATCCCAGGATGATACAGGATGTTATAGGATCACTAGATGGTGAAAAAAAGGTAACAAGAATGGGTCCCCTGGAACAATGGGAAACAAAATCTACACCTACACATTGTGATATAGCTTGAAAATAGTTTCTACAATGCTAAGTCTTTATATTTTAGGTTTGTTTACACAGCAACTTTACTCTCTAGGAAATGATTCTTTATTAATACTCAAGTGTTTGCAGCTTATAACCCAGCAACAAATAATGTTTTTAAATATAAACAAGCATGATACTAAGAGTAACCAAAGCTACTTGCATTGCTATAGCTGATAAAGAAGAATGATCTTGGGGAATAGTCAACAATCTTGAATTTTTTCAGACCTTTCCTCTTCTCCAACATGAGAAGTCATAGTCCAGATATGTCTCATGGACGTTCCTGCCTATGCTGGATTTGAAATATGATTCTCACCTGTCAGCCTCCTTAGTAGTTAGGGTTATAAGCATGAGCCATTGGCCCCTAGCTACATAATTTTTTTTTACACATTTATGAAGTATGAAGTGGCAATCCCATTCAGTTATATGTTGCTTAATGATCAAGCTACATCATATCCATTAATTTCTGCATGTAACATTTCTTTACAGTGAGAATGCTCAAAAACTTATCTTCTGGCTGATGAAATATCTATCCTTAACTATAATCACTTTGCCTCTTGTAGTATAAAATTAATATATTTACTTTTAGTCACAGAAGTCTCCTAATTAAAGTTATATAAAACATGAATTGTAAAGTGAAAGAAATTCATAGTTTCATTACTTATTTAAAGAAAATGATAATGCATTTTTTTCAATTATATTTCTTTGGAATGTGTAATATTCATTGATTTAACTTAAAATTGATAGCAATTACATCATATCTAGTTGATTCAAACTTGTATTTAAAAATTGTACACTTAACACAAATATACTTCCACTTTCTTCTAACACATAATTAAAATAACAGTATAGGAAAGTTTGGTGTTAGCTGTTCATGTGTAGAATCATAGAAACTTAGGAGGCTAAGACCTGAATATTTTAATTCAATATCAGTCCAAACAGACAAAAATGTGAAAACTTATCTCCAATTATCTAGCAGGAAGCAGAAGTTGAGGATGTGGCTCAAGGAATAGCGTGTCATAAGCCATTAGCAAAGAATACAACAGAGACCATTAAACATTGAGTTCAAGCCCTAAAAATAGCAAGTACACAAAAGACAACAACAAAAAAGTGATATGAACATCAATAATAAAGACAATATAGTAGAAAATATCATGAGAAACGTGTGTGAACATCTGGAATTCAGAAATCATTTGACAGAATTTTGATTCATGAGAGGTAAAAGTCACAGTATAATTTGAACAATCTCATTGAAGTCATTTGTGTTGAAATCTGGCTATTGGGTAACATGTGAAAGAGCAGACTGGATTACCTGACATAGCAGACATTGCCTGTAACTATACACCATCCCACTCTGAAAAAATCTAAAATTGTGCTTGTTAATTTAAAAAGAACCTCATGCTAGAGACTTTTTGGTCCACACAGACTGGGGTTCTTATTTTGAGGCTTCAAACCAGTGCTTTTATTTATAAACACTTCTGTTTTACTCCCCTTCACTGGTGTAGCTATACCTTACTAAGCTGGCACCAAGCCACTCCCTAGAAATTGGGCAAGAGCATTTGCTGATGCTCTTCCAACTTCTCTCTGTGGCTCAGGATAGCCAGACTCTTGTAGCTAAGATGGGTTACTTTGATGTCCAGGTGGCCTTAAACTGGAGATAAACATGTAATGGATATGTCAAAATGAGTTAGTTTCAAACTATGATCTTCAGATCTGAGCCACTATGCTCAGCTCAGTATTTCCAGTAAATTACTTAATCTTTCTGACACTCAGGTTCTTCCTGTGTGGAAAGTGAAAAGAATTACTTTGTGGACCTAAGAATCCAGTTGGAGTTATGACTGGGTGCAGGAAGTATAAGTGTTCAGGATGTGTGGACAGAGTCTGACACTCTCATAAAACTACTGGTATTTATATTTAAATGAATTCCAGGAATTGGAAACAAGAGGGATTTTTTCTGTTCTTGTTTATCTTTTTATGGACAGTGAAGGAGCCACAGAAATTCAAGGAGAACAGAGAAATAAATGCAGCAGTTGTACTCTGTAGATATTATATTCATAATGAGCTATACCTCTTGTGGACAGGGACAGGAGGGAAAATCAGAGAGAGAACAAAGTGATGAGATTGTCGAACAAGAAGTGAACTCTTTAGCGACTTATAAAATGGTGATTTGTATGTACACTACCTTAACAAAAACCCTTTGAAAAATCCAGGCTGATTATTCTCTCTTCCAATTTTTGGGAGAGGCCCTTAAGACTCAGGCTCACCTGGAGTTTTTGAAGGTCACATTATATGATAATTAATGTAGAGCCTGAATCTCTTAAGAAATGTTATAAAAAGTATTTCATTCTTAGTGCCTCTTTCTCTTTGAGTGGTGATTATATATGTTGTTGTAATAGGTAAATTTTTACTTGTCAGGTGTTAAATTCTTCTTAAAGCTTTGCTATATCTTGGCACTCTGCCCTTAACTAAAATAGTAATTAATCTTTGAAATTAATGTCCTTGAGTATGAGTTTTATTTATTGATTTAATTTGTCGGCGGTGGTGAACTCTGGGCCTTGATGCCATTCCTCAGCTCCTCAGCTCAAGACTAGTGCTCTACCACTTGAGCCACAGTACCACTTCTATCTTTTTCTGCTTAGGTGGTGCTGAGGAATCAAACCCAGGATCTCGTGCATTTAAGGCAAGCTGTCTACAACTGATGCACCTTCTCAGCCCTTATGAGTGTCTACAACTGATCCACTTTCTCAGCCCCTATGAGTGGTATGTTTGTGCACGGGTCTATAAACCAAATCTATTCAGCAAATGTATACATTTGCCACTAGACATATTCAAAATTATGAATTAACTGATATTTGAATAAATAAAACTGTTATCATTGATACTAGGAAGTGTTTGTCTCCCCATACTAAACACATAGAGGAGGGTATTTTAAACTAAAACTACAAAAGAAATTTTAAGATCTTGTTGCTAACAAATGTGTCCAGGTATTATTACATTAAACAGACAATTCAAAATAGTTTTTCTTCATGAATACAGAGATCAAAGGTCTTATTATTCTTATTTGAAAATGCAAATTAAAGGGGAAAAACAGTCAGGAGGTAAAATTTATATTGAATGTTAATAGTTAAAGAGGAAAAGAAGATCCTAGATGACAAACTAAAGACAAAGCAATATCAGAGCACTATATGCTCAATATTAAATAAGAAGGTTTAATTGAAAAATTGAGCTGGAATGTGCACATCAAACAAAAGCAAGAAATCAGAGCCTACCACCAACAAAGAAACACCATAATTCATATCTCAGTAAAAGGAAAAAATTACTTGTCCTTGATTTCAATGATACATATAACACCCCTGCACACAAACGCACATACACACACACACACACACACACACACGCACACACGCACACGCACACACACACACACACACACACACACACACACACACACACACACACACACACACACACACGAATGTATGAAACAGCTCAACCTACATGTATCAAAGATCTTCCTATAATATTTGGAACTTTAAATGTTTCTAGTCTTGTAAATAATTGATAACAGATGCATAAGCAAATATTTTCTGAATAAAACTCTGTTATGTAAATGAGAATTTATGATGGTTATGTCTACTTAAAATATCTCTCAGTCTCGAAAGAATTAAACAAGAGAAAATACAAATTTGGGACTATATTTCTACCAGCTATTCTGCAAAGGCTTAATAAGAAATTATGAGATATAATATTAAATACCAAATTCATACAATTAATACATGTGTAGATGAAGTGAAAGACAGTGATCAGAGACCTATGCTGACTCCAATTCCCAGCAGGCTGCACACTGTGACATCTTTGATTCTGCTGTGCCAGGCCCAGAGTTCTCTTCCCTACAGCAGTAGCCCTGCTGGGGTTGGGGATGGGGGCTGTGTGGAGAGGAAGGAGGCCACAGGAGAAGCCAAGCTTTGGTTGAGGCTGAGGGTGGTGAGGAGAGGATGGTGGGGAGGCCCTGAAGGAGGCTATGAAGGGAGGAAGAGGCAGTTGGCCAACAGCTCATGCAGCAGCCCTAAAGGCAGCTGGGTTCTGGGGAGTGTCTGTGAGGTGTGGAATTTGGGGTGGATTTGCTAGGACCTGTTTGCTTGGTGAGGAGAGGAAGAAGTCTCGAGTCCCACCCAAACAGATAGTAAAAAATGAGACAACCAATGGCTGAAGAATTTCAAGAACAAAGGCAGGGACTTATAGGTAACCTCTAGGGGCAGTGAGGACAGCAAGGCTGGGCCTGTGGTTGTCATGCTTCTCTCAATGCCCTTGGAAGTGAGGGCCAGCTCTGCTGTGGGCTAGGCCTGGCTCTTGCCTTGAAGCAGGCACCAGGAATTGTCAGCACAGCCTCAGCCTGCCCAAAGGAGGTGGCCTGTTGTGGGTGCTGTAGCCTGGGCAGCTGCTAGGAGGCTATACACTGCAGGACAGAGGAAGCATATTTGGTAGGCTCTGCTCCAGCCCAGCCAAGCTCAGGGCCACTTGGAAAGTTCCAGCTCTGGATCAGGACCATCAGGACCAGGCATTGCTCCCTAAACAAGTAGGGCCTCTAGGGACTTGTGCAGTGGCCGCCACGTGTGGGTTGTGAACCTCCTTAGAATGGCCGAGGAGTCTCAAGGAAGAGGTGCATTTGCTTCTGTGCCTCTCCCATCTTCTGGATTCTTGCTCTCCTCCTGCTTCCTGCCTTGTCCAACTACAGGAGTCAACTTCTCCAAGCCACTGAGAGGCCATCCCGGAGATGCTCACAGGGCTTTCCAGGCTGCTTCACCATGCATGCAGGGCTCACAGGGTGCCATCCTCTAGGCAAAGCATACCCCCATTTCAGCTTGGCCACCCTTGCCTAGGGGACCACGAATTGCATTCTTGCACAGAAAACTAGGGGTACACAAGGCCATCCTGCAGTCTAAGGCACCCTTTCCTTCCTCTTGCTCAGGTGTGGAGCAGCTGTGGAGCCAACTGCAACATCATGTTTGATTATCTAAAAAGAAGAGGAAAAAAAGCTTCAATGTCCCAGATACAGCTGCCCCTGGGGTTCTCTGTGTACACTAGTCTTGTGCTTAGATAAGGATCCCCAAGACCACCAAGGAGCCAGTTCTCATGCGACCACATTAGAGTCATTTATTGCAAGCTTGAGCCTGGAATCACAACTGTCACCATTGCAGTGTGTCAGAGTTGAGAGTCCCGACCCTTCAGTTAAATGGGTAATCTTATAACAATCTTATTGGTTAGCAAGTGCAGGCTAAGCAATAAGCAATAATTTGTGGAGGAGAAGGGAAAAAACAAATCATTTAAATAGGGATACAGGTGGACACATTGCAACAATGAGATGTACAAGTTCTTATGGAGAAAAATGAACTTTACAACTTTGGTGGGGGCGAGGGGGAGGAGGATTCAATGGGGGGGCGGGGGGAGGATGGGAAAGATGGGAGGGGGAAACAAAGGAGGACGCTACAATGTTTGATAGGAAATGTAATCATTATTTGCCCATGTAATTGTAACCCCTCTGTACAGTATTTTCACAATTAAAAGTTAAAAAAATTTAAAAATTAAAAAAAATCTGTAACTTTAGGTACTTCCCTTCATCCGCTGATGGCTATTGCTAGGGGAGTTATGGGCAGAACATTATTATGACATTTCACAGTTTTTCCAGGAACCTGAGTTCTAACTTTCAGTAAAATCTACTTACAATGGGTACTTTCAATAAAGGTCTTCACAAGGGATACTTTCTGATTATTCGGAGTCTAAGTCCAGAATGCCTGTACTTTAGCAAAGGCCTCTCACTAGATGTGTGTGTGTGTGTGTGTGTGTGTGTGTGTGTGTGTGTGTGTGTGTGTGTGTGTGTGTGTGTGTGTGTGTGTGGTGTGAGAGAGTCAGACACAGATGAGCTTTGGAGTAAAACACTCCTTCCCTTCAGCATTGAGTTTGGGTATCTATTGTTTGTCCCACCTCCCAAATCTGGAGTTCTAAAGTTGTCCTTCTAAATAATTTTTATCCTTTGATCTTCTTGATATTCAGATTCCTAAGGTCTTCTTGTGAACTTCCACATTTGCTTCATGAAGGTGATGCCTTGTTTCTAACTTTTTTGAAGCCTTTTGCTCTCTTTAAATCCAGTTTTTGCTGTGTTAGTGTTTTTACTTAGCCCAGACTGTGGTGGTCCATGCTGTAACTGTTAATTCAGAGATTAGTTTAGGCCAATATGAGATACTATACTTTCAGAATATCAGTGAAAGAAGTTCAGCTTCTTTATTGAAACAATTTCCTGGTTTTAAATACAAACAAAAACATCCAGTGATATAAATGTACAATCTCTTGTTTTTAGTTAATTGTGCACCACTGTAATGAAAGAAAATCTTTTTCCTAACTAAAGTGAGTATTTGTAATGGGAAAAAATTGAAAATTATAAATCTTAAAAATTGATGAAATACCAAAAGAAAAAGAAAGACACTGATCAGGAATGAAGTACAAACATAAGTGTTTTATAAATAAAAGAAATGTTTGAAATTCATATCCACATAGCGGAGACGAAGTAAAATAAAGAGGAAAGTCGATGAGATCCTATCTTACATAGCAGAATAGCTATTACCACTCAAATAAATAAACTGCTGGATAGGTTGAAATAAATCAGGAACTATATTTGGTTTTGTGGCATTGTAAACTAGTGCAACCCATTGGAATATCTTAATGGAAGTTTATACAATACCGAAAAGTCAGATATGTTGATGACCTTTACCACAATTGGATACATAATGAAGGAATATAAATCAACATGAACTTCCATGTTCATGGCCGCAATATTCTATAGCAACCAAGCTGTGTAATCAACCTAGATGCACCAGAAAGAGCGAATGAAGAAAATGTGCTCTTCATAGCTATAAACATGCTCTGGTATATGAGAAGTGAATGTTTCTACTGTATCATTGTTAAATATTTTGAATATATAACTAATCCTAATTTCACTGGATTTTGTGGCATTGTGTTTTTGCTTTAATGAGGAACGTCCATATTGATTTTCAGACCAGTTACAATAGGTTGAAGATATCCTATAATATGTGGATATTAGATCAAAATTTAAATATATCAATGAACACATAGAATACCATCATATATAGTATATAATTTGAAGCAATTTTAAGAAGGCAACAGTTGGGGGAAAATTCGATGTTAGAAGCTTAACAAATACACAGACATGGAAAAATACAAAAAATTGCAACTAATTACTGCTAATAGTAAAACATTTTCCTCAAGTTTTATCAATGAAACTATTAAAATAATACTTTAAAAAATCAAATAAATATGCCTTGGAAGAAAATGTACCATAGTTATACGTTTCCCCATAATTTGTTTTACTTTATAACAAATGGATTAGAAGGCAGTGTAATTACATGTCTGAATATGCTAACACTTTCAAGTGTCATTGATTGAATCCAACAAAGAAAAGTAACAGAGAAGTAGAGAGTAAGAACAACCTGGGGTATGGATAAAGATACTCAGTAGACAACTTGTTTGTCCCCATCTGTTGCAACAATGAGAAGTACAAAATGTCATGTCAAAACCAACTTTACAATGTCGGTGTGGGTGGGGGAGGGGGGTATAATTGGGTGGGGGGAGGGGGGAGGCTGGGAAGGAAGGTGCAGGGTAAATAAAGGAGGAGGCTGCAATGCTTGGTAAGAAATGTATGCGTTATCCTGCCCATGTAATTGTAGCCCCTCTGCACGGTATGTTCTCAAATAAAATAAAGTTAAATAAAAAAAAAAAGATACTCAGTAGAACTTAGTGAGGAAAGAATGTGCTCCATTTTTCTGATTAAAATAGAGCTAGGACAGGTAACTTTTGACAGAACACTTGTAATGTAGAGTAGTGGAGTTACTAATTTAGGTAGTAATTTATTACTTTTATTCCCAAATCTTATGATGTGATTCCGAAATGATGTGAGTGATCCTAGATTTTCTGAGCCCTTTTTTTCATACAAAGTTTCTAATTCCTCACCCTGCCAATGGTCCTTCTGCTACTCTCATTTCTCCTTGGTTCTGAACTAAACTCTTGTAACCTTTTGGTTCATGAGAAAGAGCTGGAGAAATATGAGGATGGCTTGGAGTCTGAGCTAACATCCTCCCCAACTTGGAGGATCTGGTGAAGGACTTCCACCTGGGTCTCAGAATCAGATATCATTTGGTCTCTTGGGAAATGGAGAAACTAACTCCCTCAGGTAGAATCGGTCATTCCTTGACTTTCTCTGAAGAGATTTGATACTAGGGCGCAATTCAGAGAATGAGCTTTCCCATTGTCAGAAGGAACAGGTTGAAAACTAAAAGTGGCCTCAGGTCCCAAAGGACCAGTCAGAAGCCAAGAGATCACACTTTCCTCCTCTTCAGGGACTTTCTGGTAGGAATAGAGTCTGAGCAAAATCTAAGATGGACATAAACTGAGCCTGGGCCTAACGAGGACATAAAAGAATGACCCTCTCTTTGACTACAAGGGAGTAGTGTAGTGAGACATGACAACTTCCTTCACATAAGAATATTGACTAGGTAAGTTATCTCACTGCCACTTTGCAGGAGTTCATTTTCCCCAAAGGAGAAGTTGTTAAATGTTGTGACTGCCAGTTTACTCTCTAGGCTGTTATCTCTCTCACCCCTTCTCATGTCAGGAATGCATTGCTTCTTTCAAGCACTCAACTACTTGTCCTGACTCCTCTGGAGGAATACTGCAGGCTATTCTTTGGCTAACCTCTTGCATTTAAGGTAGAATTGGCCCAGGCTTTGCTCATGCCAAGAGGTAGATGCAAGAGGTGAATATAAGCTCAGATTTGTACAGAACAACAATCATATTGAAAAAAAAATAAATGAAATTAATAGTTGAGTAATTTAGGGTTTATAGCCACCAGATTTAGGAGAAGCTGGGGTTCCAGGTGTGAGCCACCCACATCTGGCGAATTGTTTATGACAGTCCTGGGGCTTATTTTTTTCAAGGCTAGCACTCTGCCATTTGAGCCACTCCACTGCTTCTGGCTTTTTCTGAGTATGTGGCACTGAATATGCAAACTCTGGTAATCATGCATGTTGAGCCAGCTCTTTACCACTAAGCCACATTTCTAGGCTCGTGCTTACAATCTTATCCCACAACTTGTCTGTCCAAAAAAAAAGGCTTCTGAGTATAAATCATTGAAGAAATCCCTATAGGAAGGTGTTCAAAGATAAATAAGACAAAGTTCATACTTGAGAGAGACTCTAAACTTGTGAAGACTATTACAAATGCCTCCATTTAATTATGTATCATGTTTCAACACAAAAAGTTTTAATGAAAAATGAGTCAATGTCCTAAATTATTGTGTAATTTTATAATAGATGTGCGAAATGTAATAAATATGTGTATGATAACTCTAAATAAAATACACAATAAATGAATGAATCAAAAATAAAATAAATACAAAATCAATAATGAAAATCATAATATGTAACAAACATAATTCTGTAAGTATATATCCTATATTACATATGGGTAGAAATATCTTTTCCATTACAGGGCCTCCATTCAGGCCATGGGAACTCTAGCCTGAATTTCATTTTGTCAAGGACAGTAAGCTTAGCCTTCACCCATGGTACAAAAGAGTTACTTGGACGGTGAGATCAAATCCCACCAATGGTAAAAATATTGGCCCAGTTCCAAGATAGTGACTTAATTTTTTAAGGAAAGCAGTTATGTTTATTCAGTTACATACTGAACATTAAAAAAAGCAGTGTAGAATTTTGTACAGCTATTCAGATGTCCTTCCCTTACTCCCAAAGTGCTTCTCTGAAAACTACATTGTTTCTCTTTTTTGTATGTTTTTTTATTGTAAAAATGTTGTATGGAGGGGTCACAGTTACTTGAGCAAGGTCATCAGTATATTTCCTATTGAGCATTGTTGCCTCCTCCTTTGTTTTCCCCCTACCATCCCTTCCCTCCCATCTCCAAAACTACTCCCCCTGCCAAGCTGAGTGACTTATTTTTAGTTTTGGCTTGGCATGGGGTTTGAATTCCAGTAGTGGCAAATCTGCACTTTCCCTCACATTGCTACAGATTTACCAAGATCCTAAGGTCAAATCCCGGGCTAGGAAAGAAAACTGACAGAAATTCCAAATCAGGGAGCTTTTTTTTTAAAAATTTAGTTAGTTAATTAATTAATTAATTAATTAATTTCCTTTTCTTTTTTTTTTTTTGGCCAACCATGGGGCTTGAACTGAGGTCTTGGCAACTCTGCCTCAGCTTCGATCACCCTAGGCTAGGTGCTGCTCGGGACCCATACCCAATCCTGGAATCCTAGGCCCAGAGGGCTTGCATGAGGAAAATAAAGTGGGATAGAACGAAAATTGGGGAGATGCAGAGGGCTAGGGGGTTTTATGTTTTTCTCTTTGCACAGTGACCATCCTGGGTCTGAATCAGACGGCTGCAAAATGGATCTGACCTGCCATATCTGAAGGCTGGCGTGCTATCAAGGAAACCATAGGACAACCTGTCAACATAGGCCCTGGCTTCAAATCACGGTCATGACACCTACCAATGGCAGGAGATCACAAGAGACTCATTCCTGCCGGGTGCTGGTGGCTGACACCTGTAATCTTAGCTGCTCAGGAGGCTGAGATCTGAGGATCTCGGTTCAAAGCCAGCCCGGGCAAGAGAGACCATGAGACTCCTATCTCCAATAGACCACCAGAAAACCGGAAGTGGTGCTGTAGCTCAAGTGAGCTGAAGAGCTTAGGGAAAGCACCCAAGCCCAGACTTCAGGCCCCACGACTGACCAAAAAAAAAAAAAAAAAGAGACTCATTCCTATGATAGGAATACCTATTGAAAGAGAAGTTTGTGCATCGGTCGAGTCTAAAATTGGATGCAATAATCCCAGGACACTGATCGATCTCAATTAATACTTTATTAATCATGAAAAAGAATGCTATTCCCTTAATTGTGGTATAATAAATACCTAAGAGTTAGTAGGAACGTAGTATATGTCATTCAATCATAGATAGGCGGCTATGGATCTTTTTACCATTATATATTTATTTGTAAACCACTGTCTGCCTATCCATGTATAGCTGTTTTGTACAATCCTGGGGCAAGATCTCATCACCTGGGAAGCACTTGACAGCTTCATTGGCTAGAGGCTGCCGTGCTCACACTCACCCATTCATGAATTGGGACTGCATGTCCCTGAGTACAGATCCTAGCACTGCCAAAAATTTAATCTTGGATTAAGAAGGCAATCTGTTTTCCATTTCCGGGAGAGTCCTGGGTGTCAGGCATGATTGAGAAGACATCTACAAATCTACATGCGATGTGATAGCATGCAAACAATATAATACATTGTTAGGTGTCATCACAGTCAATAAAATAAACGGTAAATAAATGAATAAAACAAAAAAATTCAATGAATAACCACCCCAAACATAATATAATCTGACATCTGTATGGAAGTTCAATCCTATCTTTAAAATGTATGTAAGAAGTATGCTTTCCCGGGATAGGCCTTGAATTCAGGCCTATGGAACAGGCCTGACTTTCTGGTCTTCAAGCACGATGAGCTTCCCCTTCCCTCAGAGTGCAACAGAGTTACCCAGACCCGGTGTTCAAATCCCAGGCCTTGCAGACAAAAAAAATGCCACACATTCCAAGCAAGGGAGCTTCATTCTCATTTTAAATATTTTTTAAGTTCACTTCGCCTTTATTTGATACATTTTGATTTTATAACACTAGACTTTTTCAAAAAAGGGGTTTAAACTTTTACATTTCAGCATAGCACATTGGTGTTTCTATTTTGACCATCTTCCATGAAGAGTGAACATGAAAATAAGAACACCATTTCTCCCTAGAAGGTTGGGACAGTTGATTTTATTTATATTTAGAGTTATTTCTATAATTATAAACTCTCTACATTTGTGTAATTTTAGTTTGCCTCAGTGCCTACAACAAAATACACTAGGGGAGTCATAGCACAAAAAGTTGGGTTTCTGAATAAAAACTCACTTTTGTGAGGACAGCAGGTACTTGTAAGCATTTTGGGAATAAAGTAGATTGTAAAATGAAAAACAAAACCATTGGGAGTTGGATGTAATCAGTAGTGGAGTATTTGCCTGAAGAGCATAAGACTCTGGAATAAATGTTTCCTAAAGCTCAAAGTGTTAGAATTTTATGATCTGTATAAACAAAAATTTTTTTTTGGTCGTGAGCCTGAACTCAGGGGTTATCCCTGTACTCTTCAGCTCAATATGATTAATCTATTGCTTAAGTCACAATGCTACTACCGGTTTTTTTTTGAGTGCCAAAGATTTATTTTTACAGTGTCTAATATTACATGTACATAACCTTATAACATATAATCCCCAATTCAAAAAAGAACTAAACACCACAGAATGTTCTTATTATTTAATTCAAGTTCTATGGTGAATAACTAAAAAATGTGAGGTATTTTTTTTTAATTTAATTTTATTTTATTTGAGAGCATACTGTACAGAGGGGTTAAAATTACATTGGCAGGATAATGCATACATTTCTTACCAAGCATTGCAGCCTCCTCCTTTGTTTACCCTTCACCTCCCTTCCAAGCCTCCCCCCCTCCCCCCCACCCAATCATACCCCCCTCCCCCCCACACACAGACATTGTAAAGCTGGTTTTGACATGACATTTTGTAATTCTCCTTGTTGTAACAGGTCCACCTGAATCCTTAAACGACTTGGTTGTCCCCATCTCCTCCACATGTTATACTGACATCAAATAAAGTGAAAGCGGGGGTTACACTGTGGGGGAGGGACATACAAAGCAACAAAGAAATAATCTTTTAAATGCGTTAGAAACACATGCATGAAAGAAACGAAAACATTAAAATACATATTTGAGGGTTCGTTTTCCTAACATCACATTATCTGACCTTTTCCGCTTTACTCATACCTATACTAGATATTGCAAATAAGGGAAACCATGGGACCTATGTTTCTTTGGGCCTGGCTTACTTCACTGAAATATACTTGGAACTCAAAAAATTAAACCACCCAACAACAAATCCTCAAAGAAACAACTGCCCAATAAATAAGTGGGCGAAAGACTTAAAGAGAAGCTTCTCTGAAGAAGAAAGAAGGATGGCCAATAGACACATGAAGAAATGTTCAACATCCATAGCCATAAAAGAAATGCAAATCAAAACAACATTGAGATATCACCTCACTCCAGTTAGAACAGCAAAAATCAAGAACTCTAACAACAACAGATCCTGGAGGGGATGTGGACAGAAAGGAACCTTACTTCATTGTTGGTGGGAATGTAAACTTGTTCAACCACTTTGGAAAGCAGTATGGAGGTTCCTCAAAAGACTTCACATAGATCTCCCCTATGATCCAGCAATCCCACTTTTGGGCATTTACCCAAATGTATACAAACAAGACCACACTAAAGCTACCAGCACAACTATGTTTATTGCAGCATTATTTACCATAGCTAAGATATGTAACCAACCCAGAAGCCCCTCAGTAGATGAATGGATCAAGAAAATGTGGTATATATACACAATGGAATTCTATGCCTCCATCACAAAGAATGACATTTCCCCATTTGTTAGGAAATGGAAAGGCTTGGAAAAAATTATATTAAGTGAAGTAAGCTACTTCCGGTTTTCTAGTGGTTTATTGTAGATAAGAGTTTCACAGACTTTCCTGTCCAGGCTGGCTTTGAACCACCATCCTCAAATCTCAGCCTCCTGATTAGCTAGGATTATAGGCATGAGCCACCGTGTCAGGCACGTGAACAAACTTCTTAAAGATTGATTCTTAGAAAAGAAACCTGGAATATACTTTTAGTATAAATAATTTATAATGCCATGTTTAAGGCACTAATTCAGAAGTATTTATTCATTGGCTGCTTTTTAGTTTATTTAAAGTTTATTTATATATATATATATCTGTTATTAATATATATACATATATTATTAAAAACGTAGATTTGAAGTGTACCTAAGAGCATATGTGCTCATGTAAAGTTATGCAACTGCACAAGCTTCATTATTTTTTTCCAGTTTGGTTGGTACCATAAATTATGTGGGATTTTTCTATTGTTGTTTTGTTCTGTTTTTGGAGGATTTCTCTCCCTTTTATCCCCCTCTCCCACTCCATGAACTTGAACTCAGCTTGCTCTTTCTTGGCTTGGTTGTTCATAGCTGATTTTCTACCACTTCAGCCATACCTGTAGCCGGGGTTTTTGCCAGTTAATTGGAGATGATTTCTCCCAGGCTTTTCTGCCTTCATTGGCTTTGAAATTTCATCGTCCATTTCTCAGCCTCCTGAGTAGCTAGGATTACAGATGTGAGCCAATGGGGTACCTAGGAATAAATTAGACTTTGCTTGGTGTATTCTTTCTGTTTTTCTAAGCATGGGATCATCTAATATAGAATTTCGGTGAATGTCCTGGGTCTGAAGTAAGATATATAATACATATGCAAATCTGTATAGTTCTAATAATATGTAATAAATTTAATACGTGTTATAAGTGTAGTAATAGTCAAAAAATATAATGAATGACTAATACAAAACTAAATACCCTCAAAGCAATATACAGTAAACATAAGTATGTAGATATTAATCATTTTTTTCAAGTGTGGATGAATATTACTTAACAGGGCTGGGGATTGAATTCAGACCTAGGGAACAGGCCTGAATTGCTTGTATTCAAAGAGGGTGAGTTTCCCCATTCTCCACAGTGCATTAGAGATTCCCAGACTCTGAGTTCAAATCCCAGGCCTGGCAGAAAAAAACGGACACAAATTCCAAGCCAGGGATCTCCTTTAGTATTTTTGATATTTTTGAATTTTAAAAAGATGTATTTTATTTTTTATATACTTTATTAAAATTTATTATATTTTATTTATTTATTCATTTATTTTGCCAGGCATGGGGCTTGAACTTAGGTCCTAGCAACTCTGCCTCAGCCTCCATCACCCTAAGCTGGGATGTTGAAGCTTCAGGGCCCACAGACCATCCTGGGATCTGAGGCTTCAGGGGCTGACAGGAAAACAAATTGAAAACAGCACTGAAAAATAGGCATTAATTGCAGAGAGTTGGTGGTTTCTCTGTTTTCTTTCCTTGCATGGTGACCATAACGGGTCCAAATGACACAGCTACAACCTGTAGGTCACCTGGCATTGCTGAAGGCTGGCAGGCTGCCAGCGAACCCATAGGCCAATCTGGACACCTAGGTGTTTGAATCCCAGTCATGGCACTTAGAAAGGGCTGGAGAGCCTAATAAACTATTGCCTGTTCATAGGAACCCCAGAGGAATGTCATCAATGTCATGGTTGGATGAGTAGTTTGTCAATCAGTCTAACATAAAATTAAACCCAGTATTCACAAGATGTGTATTGAATTTAATTCACATTATGCATTATGCATTAAAAGAATACGTGTGTGTGTGTGTGTGTGTGTGTGTGTGTGTGTGTGTGTGTGTGTGTGTGTGTGTGTGTGTTTTGTCAGTAGTGGGGCCTGAACTCTGGTCATGGGAACTCTCCCTCAGCTTTTCAGCTCAGGGCTAGTGCTGTACCATTTGAAATACAGCACCATTCCCGGCTTTTTCTGATCCTGTGGTGCTGAGGAATTGAACCCAGGGCTCATGCATGCAAGACAAGCACTCTCTCAGTGAGCCACTTTCCCAGCCCCTAAAAGAATACTATTGATTAAATAGAATTCTCACTACATACCTGTGAATCACTAGGAAGGTAGTATATGTCATTGAATACTACTAGGTAGATATCATTGGAAGTATCTAAATTTCTAAATATATATTTATTTTTATACCACCGTCTGCATAGAAAAGTATTGCTATTTTGGCCAAACCTGAGTCTCGATCCCAGGTCCTGGGTTCCACCTGGCATCTGAATGTGCTAGAGGCTGCCATGCTGACATTCACCCAATCATGAATTGTGCCTGCTAGTTCCTCAGTTCAGGCCCCAGCATTGCTAAAAATGTCTTCCTAGAGAAAGATTCCAAGGGTGATACCTGTTTTCCTTTTCTGTGCAAGTGCTGGGTGTCAAGTATTATGTATATAATATTTCTGCAAAGCTCCATGCTATGGAATAGATTTGAATAAATGTAATAAATATTATAGGTGCACTCACAGTCAGTCCATAAATAAATGGTAAGTAAATAAATAAATAATAAAATATAATGAATCATTCCATCAAACACGATATAAACTGAATATATGGATGTAAGTATAAATCATATAATAAACATGTCTATAAATGTTATGTTCTCCAGGGCTGGGGCTTGAATTCAGTCCTAGGGAACAGGCCTGAATTGCTTGTCTTCAAGGGAGGAGAGCTTTCTTTTCCTCTATCCCCCTCAGTGCATCAGAGTTACCCAGATCTCAAGATGCATCCCTGCCTGGCAAACAACAAAATGGCACAAAATCCAAGACAGGGAGCTTCAGTAAAATTATTAATTAATTAATTTAGTTTTTGCCATGCACGGGGCTTTAACTCAGGTCGTGGCAATCCTGCCTCAGTTTCCATCACCCTTGCATGCATGAGCCCTGGGTTCTATTCCTCAGCACCACAGGATCAGAAAAAGCCGGGAATGGTGCTGTATTTCAAATGGTACAGCACTAGCCCTGAGCTGAAAAGCTGAGGGAGAGTTCCCATGACCAGAGTTCAGGCCCCATCCACAGCCCATCCTGGGTCCTAGGCCTCGGTGACTACCAGGAAAACAAAATGAAAACACCACCAATAAAAAGCCACAAACCGCAGAAGGTCAGCAGTTTCTATCTTTCTTTCTTGCACGGTGACCATCCTGGGTCTGAATGACATGGCTGCAACCTGTAGGTCACCTGGCATTGCTGAAGGCTGGCGGGCTGTCAGTGAAGCCATAGGCCAACCTAGACGCTAGACCCTGAGTTCGAATCCAGATCATGCCACTTAAAAGGGGCTAGAGAGCCTAAGAAACTATTGCCTGTCCATAGGAATACCAGAGAAATGTGATCAATGTCATGGTTGGATAAGTAGTCCCTCAAAATGAGTCTAGCATAAAATTAGACCCAATAATCACAGGACACAGATTGATTTTAATTCATAGTTTATTATGCATTAAAATTATTATTGATTAAATGGAATCCTCACTAAATACATGAGAATTGTTAGGAACGTAGTATATGTCACTGAATATTAGATAGACACCTCTAGCAGTACCTAAATATCTAAATTTATATTTATTTATGTACCACTATAGTAATAGAAAGTTACTGCGATTTTGGCCAAACAGGGGATTGATCCCAGGTTTTGGGATCGACTTGGCAGCTGAATGGGCTAGAGGCTGTGGTGGTGACACTCACCCATTCAAGAATTGGGCCACTCAGGCTTTCAGATCAGGTCCCATCATTGCCAAAAATTTCTTCCTGGTGTAAGATTTCAAGTGTGACATCTGTTTTCCTTTTCTGTGCATGTTCATAATATGTCTGCAAAGTTACATGCTATGGAATAGATTGGAATAAATGTAATAAATGTTATGGGTGCACTCACAGTCCATAAAATAAATGCTAAACCAATAAATCAATAATAAAACATAATGAATCGCTCCAACAAACACAATATAGACTGAATATATAGATGTAGTATAAATCGTATATTTAACATGTCTATAAATGTTATGAGGTGCTTGAATTCAGCCCTAGGGAAGAGTTTAGTTCATGCATGATTCTCATAGGAAATGATAGGCAAGACGTATGTCACAACAAAAATTTTTAATTAAGAGTTCATGAAGTGTGACAATTAGAATAACATTGAGGAATTGGAGGAAATGGGAAAGATCCAAGAACCAGTACTCACATGTTGTAGAGCACATGGGCAGCAAAGATGGTGCTGATAGGGAGTTGAGTGGGCAGAGCCTGATTTGCTTTATGTTCAGTGCGTAACCAAACCGTGGAAACTTAGGTGCATGAGAGGGTGTGACCTTGACAGTGATTGGCTCCTCTTCCTCCTTATTTGCTCTACAAAAAAAAGACAGAATGCCCCAGGACGTTACGATAATTTCAGACAGCCATTGGGCAATATTTTTGCAGTTCCAAAAAGCCCTGAATGAAGTTTACCTGAAGGGGTATTCTATTTTTGAGCCCATTTTCCTTTGGTTGTTTGCAGGTGTTACATTGATTTCTGCAGTTTTAATTCAAAAGGGGGAGCCATTAGAATGGGTTCACACTCCCCTGGGGGGCACACCTTGGGTGTACTCTCAAGCAGACCAACTTGCACATGCTATGGTCAAGGGAAGGACCCAAGCCCAAAGGCATTATTGCCTTGACCCTCACTCCATTATTTTTCCTTTTCCGATGGCAGACGTTGAATGGCTCACTCGAGCCAATGCTCATCTTGCTCTCTTCTTAGAGGGGTTTCTAGGCCAAATTGACTGCCATTATGGGCCATTCAAATAGACTGTCATGTGATGGTGACTTCCCCTCAAAATGCCATCTCTATTTTCTGCTACGCCTATTCCTGGCGTCCTCCATGTTTTTACTGATGGAGGTAAAGCAGGCTCTGTGTATGCAGCCTTTGAAGTGCCAGACAACAAAGATTCCCACCTTGTCAATGGTCAGCACAATATAAAGAAGTGCTGGCCATAATTATGGCCCTTCAGGACATTCAAAAACCCTTTAGTTTGTATTCTGAGTTAATCCCCATATACAGTTACAGATAGCTTTGTTTACCATTAACATTTTAAAATTTTCAAAAGGGGCAACTGAATCCAGATTTCAGAAGCACTGGGGACAACTATTCCCTAAGCCCCAAATAAAAGTCAGGTGGAAGGACTCCCTGACACAACAATGAAGAGGACCTGACCCCCTAGTTTCCATGGGCAGGGGATTTGGATGCGTTTTTCCCATAGGGGAGACAGCCTCCATTTGGATTCCTGCCAGGAATCTTAAGTTTTTACCTATCTCCTCTATACAGGAGGATATCCAAGGATAAGCTAACCAACAAGGAAGAAAAATGGCTATGGTGGCCTAGGCTTGTGTTTAAAAGAGAAAAGCCGAAAGATAATTATTAACCATCCCCAACGGCAACCAACCCTTGAGAAGCTCTTGTGTTCTCTAACAATTGCAGATGGTGATACTCCAGCTGTTGGCTGTCCTGACCCTCCCAGTCCTGACAATGGCCCTATGGAACCTGCATCAACTTCGACGAGTGACCTGGGCAGTGATCAGTGCTGGCAATGCAGAAATCATCAATAGCACCACAAGAGAAGTTGTCCCTTTGACCTGGTGGCCTGACATTCATTTTGATCACACCCTATGTCATTATGTATAGACCATTTAATATTTATGTTGGAGCTAATTATTTTAATGTCACCTGCTCTAATTGTTCTTTTAATAGTTGTTTGTATAGCGGCATTATTGAATCCATACTTATTGTTAAACAACCACCTTTTGTTATGCTTCCAGTTTAGATCTTTTTCAGCCCCAGAGCCAAATAGCTGGATTAGAACAAGCCCCACCTCTGGACTCTGAAGTGGCAAAGACTGCTATTCCATCCTTGACAAATGTTAAAGGACTAGTAATGGCATTGCTTGGCATGGAAATGCTTTTGCTGATGGTTTTTCTATGCCTTACTTGCATTATATGTGCACTACAAAACGCTTATGAGCTTATCCAGGCAGTTACATAAGATCAAGATCCAAGTGAATAAATTTCCCTGAGAGGAATCGCAGCCAGAGACGGGTAAGAGGGGGTATCAGTCTGGCCAACCTAAGACAGGGCCTTCAGCTTTGCTCTGAAGAAGTTCCCGATGATGGGTCAGGCAGAAAAGACGATCCACCCAACCTAAGAAAGGCAGGTTCACTTCTTTAAACAAAGACTGGGGAGCTGTTGGGAGCCATTTCGAGCTTAAAGTAAAGCTCAAAGTCATCTTGACCCCTGTGCTCGCTTAAAGGCACGTACAAGGAACTGGCTTACTTAAAAGACACCAGGTGCCCAGGATTGCTTTGCTAAGTCTGCAGTTTGTTTTAAAATTTCCTTGTTTTTCTGGACTATAGTAGAATGGCCTGAGTATGGGGGCCCACGAGGATGCACCATGCCGCATGTGTAGAACTCCCAATACCCAGGCTGCTCCCAGGTTCTGAAGAGGATGACCTTATGAGATACTGACTTTTATATATGCCCAGGAATTAATTGAACTGCTTCGGACATTTCTAACTGTGGTGGGAGTGATGATTATTATTGTGCTAGGTGGGGATGTGAGGTAACTGGGACGGGCTCTTGGATCATGCACAAGGGCCCACCCTATCCTTGTCTGGCGAATCTCACCACCCAGACTTGCCTCAAACCCCCTGCATGGCCAATGCTATCCTTACCAATGGAATCCTTTTAAAATAACCTTTACAGAGGAGGGAAAAAGATAACTAACTTGGAAGTGGGTCTGCCATTAAAACAAAAAAGAGAGAATCTATAGAGCACATGGGCAGCAAAAATGGTGCTGATAGGGAGTTGAGTGGGCAGAGCCCAATTTGCTTTACAGTATGT
This sequence comes from Dipodomys merriami, assembly GCF_024711535.1. Classification (NCBI taxonomy): domain Eukaryota; kingdom Metazoa; phylum Chordata; class Mammalia; order Rodentia; family Heteromyidae; genus Dipodomys; species Dipodomys merriami. The sequence goes on along the minus strand of NW_027202360.1, from coordinate 3,323,069 downwards.
AACCAGACCTTGGAAGCTTAGGTGCATGATAGGGTGTGACCTTGAAATAATTGGTTCCTCTTCCTCCCCTCCCATGCCACCCACTCTTTCTTGCTTTAAAAATGGCTTGCTCTGTGTTAATAAAGGAGTTTTCCTGCTTGAGTTGACTCCCTGCTGTGTCTGATTGTCTCCCGGGATAAGGGAGGCTGGGGAACAGGCGAGTGGCTGCACTTACCTTTCCTAGGACTCTGTCTGTCTTTTGTGAGATGAACGAAAACCTGACAACATGGTAGATGGGATTCCAACACAGCTAGCCCCATCTCCTACTCTATCCAAATAGGTATTTATTAGCATACTAGCTTCAGCTTATGAATGGATGAATATTGTGCCCCACCCCAACCCCGGGGCTCAATCTAAGGTCTTGGGAACCCCCTAGCTCCTTAGTTGCTCACAGGCTGGTATCCTCACCTAGACCCTTTCGCCAATTGGGCCTGCTAAGCTCTGAGTTCAAATCCCAGTACTGCCAAAAGATGAATCCTAATATGAGAAGCCCATTGATCCATCTGTTTTCCTGTCCTGTGAAAGTCCTGGGTCTCAAGGAGGATAGAGAATTCTATATAGGCAACTCTGTAACCATAGGAATAGGTTGTTATCCACGTTGGCACAGTTATGCCTGTCATTATACTCAATAAAACACAAATGCATCCATGACTAAGACACACAATAAAAAGAGTAACTACACTGAACTCATGATGCATCTCATACATATATGTAAATAGAGATCCTATGTGTAAAATAGGTGGGTACATTATTTTTTCCAGTGCTGGGGCTTCAGTTCAGGACCTGTGACCTGGCCTGATATTGTAGTCTTCAAGGATGGTGAGCTTCCCTTTCCCCCACAGTGTTATAGATTTACCCAGACCTGAGTTGGAATTCCAGCTGTAGCAGAAAACTGGTGTGAGTTCTGAGCCAGGTTGCATTATTATTATTATTATTATTATTATTATTATTATTATTATTATTATTATTATTATTATTATTATTGCCAAGGAAAGGATTTGAACTCAGTTTGTGGTAACTCTGCCTCAGCTTCAATCCCCTCAGGTGTGGTGGGCTTCAATGGGCCCATAGCCAATCCTGGGATACTAGGCCCCGAAGTCTTGCAGGAAAACACACATGCACACACACACACACACCAAGTAAGAGAGAGAGAGAGAGAGAGAGAGAGAGAGAGAGAGAGAGAGAGAGAGAGAGAGAGAGAGAGAGAGAGAGAGAGAGAGAGAGAGGAAAGCCGCGGGATGGATTTTTACATTTTGTTCCTTTCCAAGGTGACCATCCTGTGTCTTAATGACATGCTTACAAAGAGTACTTCACCCTGCATTGCTGAAGGATAGCAGGCTATCAGAGAAGCCATAGGCCCATGCAGCAATGTAGGCTCTGATTTCGAGTCTTGGTCCTGACACATACCAATATGTGGAATTCCCAATACACTCCTTCTTATGCATCGAAATACCTATGGAATGTGAGCAAACTCATGATTGAATGAGAAGTTTCTGAGTGCATCAATCAGTCTAATCTAAAATTAGATGCAATGATCCTAGGATGCTGATTGATCTTAATGAATAGTCTATTAAGCATGAAAAGAATCTTATTTCTTCAATGGTGGCATAATAACTACCTAAGAGTTGGTAGGAACCTAGTTGATATACTTGAATCCTAGGCAGATGTCTCTGGCACTCTATACAAACATATTTATTGGTATACTACCACCTGCCTATCCATGTATGGCTATTTTGTCCACCCCTGTGGCTCAATCTCAGGGTCTGGGAACTGCCTGGCAGCTTCCTGGGCTAGAGTTTGCCATGTTGACACACCCATTCATGAATTGGGTCTGGTAGGCCCTGAGCTCAGGTCCCAGCACTGCCAACATTTGTATCATGGAGTAAGAAGTGGAGTGTAACACCTGTTTTCCTTTTCTCTGAGTGTCCTGGGTGTAAGACATGAAAGAGAACATGTCTACAAATCTAGATATATAGGATATGGACTGAACATCAATAGGTAGGTACAAATCCTATCTTTACAATGTATATAAATAGTGTGTTTCCCAGGGCTCGGGCATGAATTCAGGCCTAGGGAGCAGGCCTGACTTTCTTGTCCTCAAGCATGGTGAGCTTCCCTTTCATCCACAGTGCTGCAGAGTTACCCAGACCCTAAGTTCAAATCCAAAGCCTGGCAGATAAAACAGCACCAATTGCAAGCCAGGGAAATTTTTTTGCCAAGCAATTTCTTGAACTCAGGTCATGGCAACTCTGCCTCAGCTTCCATCACCCTAGGCTGTGGTGCAGCCACTGGAACCACAGACGATCCTGGGATCCTAGACCTCCAGGCCTTGCAAGCTGGGGGGGAATGCACAGAAAATAAGTGGTGGGATGGCCTTTTTAGATTTTGCACCATGACCATCTGGGTCTGAATGACACAGCTCCAAAGGGTACTTCACCTTGCATTGCTTAAGGCTGGTGGGCTATTGGGCTATTGGGCCATAGTCCTGCAGGGCAATATAGGACTAGATTCGAATCCCAGTCATGTCACTTCTGGAAGATGGGAGATCCTAAGAGACTCATTTCAATCTATAAGAATAACGGTGGAATGTTATAAATGTCACTGTTGAATGAGTTGCTCATGAATGATACTCGTATAAAATTAGACATCATGGTTTTAGTCGGCTGGTTGATTTTATATAATATGAAACATTAAAAGAATACTCTTTATTACAGGGATGCAATGATTTCAGGACACCAATTTACTTAAGAGTTTATTTATTTAATTTTTTATTGTGAAAATAATGTACAGAGGGGTTACAATTACATGGGCAAGATAATGAGTACATTTCTTATCAAGCATTGTAGCTTCCTCTTTTGTTTCCCTTTCCCATCCATTAACATCCTTCCCCCGCCTCCCAACCCAATCCTCCCCAACCCCCCTTCCTCACCACACCCCCACACCAAAGTTGTAAAATTAGTTTTCAACATAATGACTTGTACATCTCATTGAGGATAAAAACAATAACATTAATTACATGGAGGTATAATAATACGCAAGAATGTTAGGAATGTAGTCTATATAACTGAATAATGGATAGACATCTCTGGCACTCTATAAAGATATATATTTATTAGCGTACTACCATCTGAGTGTCAATCTGTTCTTATTTTGTCAACCGCTGGGGCTCAATCTCAGGCCCTGGGAACTTCCTGTCAGCTCAATTTGCCCCAGGATGGCATGCTGACAGTGACCCATTCATGAATTTGTCCCTGTAGGCCATGAGATCAGATGTCAGAACTCCCAAACAACGAATCATGGAATAAAAAGCTGATGGTGGCACATGTTTTCCTTTTCTGTGAAAGTCCTGGGTGTCGGATATGAAGCAGAATACATATGTACACCTATATCATATGTAATCAATGTAATCATTGTTCTTTATGCCATAATAGACAAAAAAATAAAGTCAATACATGAACAAAACAAAAAATAAAATGAATAAATATACTGAACTCAATATGTACATACATATGTCTGTAAATATAAATCATATACTTAAAATGTACATGAATAGGATTTTATTTAGTGCAGAGGATCGATTTCAGGCCTAAGGAACAGATTGAATTTCTTGACTTCAAGGAGGTAAGCTTCCCCTTCCCACACGGTGCAACAGAGTTACCAAGACCATGAGTTCAAATCCCAGTCCTGGCAAGAAAAATGGCATCTCTATGCTATATGACACCCAATTCTTAGGTATTTCATTCGGCCTCCATTTTATGAGTGTGATTGTTGAAATGCTTAATAAAGTATTAACTAAAATCGATCAGTGTCCTATAATATAATTGTTTATAATTTTATACTGGAATCATTCAAGAACTGCCCATTCAATCATGACATACATCACATTCCATTGGTATTCATATGGATAAATGAGTTTCTTAGTATCTCCTGCCATTTGAAAGTGGGAGGAGCAGGATTCGAACTGTGGGTTCCAGCTCCCACCACTTAAACCTGAGGATAGGGAACTCACCGGTTTGTCCAAGAACATCAGCAAGACCAATGATTAGGCAGGCACCAGTGGCTCTCAGCAGTCCTCCTTACTTACAAGGCTGTGAAAGGAGGGTCATGTTCAAAGTCACCCTAGGCAGGAAAGTCCTTGAGACCACTATCCAACTTAAGTGGCAACAAAGCCACAAGAAGAGACATGTGGCTCACGCTAGCCTTGATCCAATGCAGCTCACAGACTGTGCCCAGATCCTGAGTTCAAGGTCTGAGACTGGCAATAAACAGCCATACACAACAATTTGTGCAGCCATCCAAGTAAAGCAGGTCACCCTTTTGTACCCAACTGTATTGGACAGAGTTCTCTGGGAAAGGGTCTGGCGAAGCCGCTGTCATTTTTACACCGCCCATGCTGACTGCATCACAGGATTCCGGCCACAAACCCATTCTTTCCTGGTTCTTTCTGACCAATGGGATTCAAGAATGCTGGCCCACATTCCATGTTGCCCTGCAGCACCAGAATTCCCTCTGTTGGTTGACACCACTACCAGGGATTGAGGAAAGTAGAGGTGGCTGAGTGGTGAGCAAGAGATTCGAGGTAACTTTGGAGTAGGTTAGGATATTGAACTCTTAGTCACTGAGTGGGAGAATAGAGGATTTCCCAGAGCCTCGGAATGTGGCCAGCCCATCTTTCCCATCACAGCTCTCAGATGTCTGAAACAACAAGATTCCATGAGAGAGCTGAGGACAAGAACTACTATAACACCAGCGGAAGAATACTCCCGTCAGATCTGCAACATTCAACAAAACAAAGAACACGAAAAAGAGAGGGAGGCTCAAGACAAACGTAATCTTATACATATGATAGAAACAATTGCATAAAAGGAAAAAAAACATTTAAATACTTATCTTGGGGTTCATTCCATTAACATCAACTTATCTGAACTTAGTTATTACAAATAAGGGAAACCATGGGACCTATGTTTCTTTGGGCCTGGCTTACTTCACTTAATGTAATTTTTTCCAAGTCTTTTCATTTCCTAACAAATGGGGCAATGGCATTCTTTCTGATGGAGGCAAGGAATTCCATTGGGTATATATACCACATTGTCTTGATCCATTCATCTACTGAGGGGCATCTGGGTTGGTTCCATAACTTAGCTATGGTAAATAATGCTGCAATAAAAATAGTCGTGCCGGTAGCTTTAGTTTGGTCTTGTTTGTGATCATTTGGGTAAATGCCCAAAAGTAGGATTGCTGCCTCATAAAGGAACTCTATGTGGAGTCTTTTGAGGAATCTCCATACTGCTTTCCAAAGTGGTTGAACAAGTTTACACTCCCACCAACAATGCAGTAAAGTTCCCTTCTGTCTGTATGCCCTCCAGCAGCTGTTGTTATTAGAATTTTTTATTATAACCATTCTAACTGGGATGCGGTGGTATATCATTGTTGTTTTGATTTGCATTTCTTTGATGGCTAGAACTTGAGCATTTTTTCATGTGTCTATTGGCCCTCCTTCTTTCCTCTTCAGAGAAGTTTCTCGTTAAGTCTTTAGCACAGTCATTTATTGGGCAATTGTTGTTTGAAGATTTGTTTTGGAGGGATTTAATTTTTTAAGTTCCAGGTATATTTTAGATATGAGACCCTTGTCTGTTGTATGGCTAGTGAAAATCTTCTCCCAATGCGTGGGCTTTCTATTGATATTCCAAGCTATATGACCTTTGCCATGCAGAAGCTCTGCAATTTCATGCAATACCATTTGTCCAACCTTTCTTTCATTTGTTGTGTTTCTGGGGCTCTAATAAGAAAATTTCGGCCTATGCCAAGGAGACCTAGGGTTTCTCCTACTCCATTCTGTAATGTTTTCAGAGTGTCTGCTGTGACTCCGAGATCATTGATCCATGTGGAGTTGATTCTGGTGCAAGGTGATATATAATGTTCTAGCTTTAGTTTTCCATAAGTAGTTAACCAATTTTTTTTAATTTTAAATTTTATTTTATTTTATTTGAGAACATACTGTACAGAGGGGTTACAATTACATGGGCAGGATAATGCATACATTTCTTACCAAGCATTGCAGCCTCCTCCTTTGTTTACCCTTCACCTCCCTTCCAAGCCTCCCCCCTCCCCCCAACCCACCGACATTGTAAAGCTGGTTTTGACATGACATTTTGTACTTCTCATTGTTGCAACAGGTCCACCTGAATCCTTAAACGACTTGTTTGTCCCCATCTCCTCCACATGTTATACTGACATCAAATATAGTGAAAGTGGGGGTTACACTGTGGGGGAGGGACATACAAAGCAACAAAGAAATAATCTTATAAATGCGTTAGAAACACATGCCTGAAAGAAACGAAAACCTTAAAATACATAATTAAGGGTTCATTTTCCTAACATCACATTATCTGACCTTTACCGCTTGACTCATACCTATACTAGATATTGCAAATAAGGGAAACCATGGGACCTATGCTTCTTTGGGCCTGGCTTACTTCACTGAAATATACTTGGAACTCAAAAAATTAAACCACCCAACAACAAATCCTCAAAGAAACAACTGCCCAATAAATAAGTGGGCGAAAGACTTAAAAAGAAGCTTCTCTGAAGAAGAAAGAAGGATGGCCAATAGATACATGAAGAAATGTTCAACATCCATAGCCATAAAAGAAATGCAAATCAAAACAACATTGAGATATCACCTCACTCCAGTTAGAACAGCAAAAATCAAGAACTCTAACAACAACAGATGCTGGAGGGGATGTGGACAGGAAGGAACCTTACTTCATTGTTGGTGGGAATGTAAACTTGTTCAACCACTTTGGAAAGCAGTATGGAGGTTCCTCAAAAGACTTCACATAGATCTCCCCTATGATCCAGCAATCCCACTTTTGGGCATTTACCCAAATGTTTACAAACAAGACCACACTAAAGCTACCAGCACAACTATGTTTATTGCAGCATTATTTACCATAGCTAAGATATGGAACCAACCCAGATGCCCCTCAGTAGATGAATGGATCAAGAAAATGTGGTATATATACACAATGGAATTCTATGCCTCCATCACAAAGAATGACATTTCCCCATTTGTTAGGAAATGGAAAGGTTTGGAAAAAATTATATTAAGTGAAGTAGTTAACTAATTTTACCAGCACCATTTACTGAAGAGGCTGTCTTTCTTCCATTCTGTTTTTTTTTTAGCTCCATTATCGAAGATTAGATGGCTACAGGTCTTTAGGTTCATTTGTGGGTTTTCAAGTCTATTCAATTGGTCCTGGGGTCTGTTCTTGTGCCAGTACCAAGCTATTTTGATTACTATGGCTTTGTAGTAGAGTTTGAAATTTGGTATTGATATTCCTGCAACACTGTTCTTTCTGTTAAAGATTGTTTTGGTTATTCAGGGTCTTTTCTTGTTCTATATGAATTTTTGGATTGCCTCTTCTATTTCCTTGAAGAATAAGATTGGAATATTGATAGGTATCACATTGAATTTGTAGATAGCCTTGGGAAGTATGGCCATTTTCACAATGTTGATTTTTCCAATCCAGGAGCATGGGAGTTTTTGCCAAATTCTAAGTTCTGTTTTGATTTTGTTTTTCAGGTTTTCAAAGTTTTCATCATAGATGTCCTTCACTTGTTTGGTTAATTCTTAGGTATTTTATTTTTTGTGGGACTATTACAAATGGAGTTGCTTTCCTGATTTCAGTCACACTTTTCTCATTGTTGGCATATAGAAAAGCCATTGATTTTTGAAGGCTAATTTTATACCCTGCTACTTTGCCAAAATTTTGAATCATCTTGAAGAATTTGGGAGCAGAGTCCATGGGATTCTTTGAATGGAAGATCATGCCATCTGCAAAAAGGGAGAGTTTTACTTCTTCTTTTCCTATTTGGAACCCCTTGATGTTTGCATCTTGTATTATTGCTGTAGTTAGGCATTTTAATACTAGATTGAAGAACAATGGAGTGAGTGGGCATTCTTGTCTCGTTCCTGAGTTTCGAGGACATGGAGTTAATTTTTCAACATTGAGCATAATACTGGCTTGAGGTTTTAATATACAGCTTTTATTGTACTGAGGAAGGTTCCATGGATTCCTAGTCTTTGCAGAAACTTCATCATAAAGTGGTGTTGGATCTTGTCAAATGTTTTCTCTGCATCTATTGAGATATCCATGTGGTTCTTATTCTTGCTCTTGTTGATGTGAATTATGTTATCTTGTTTGCATATATTGAACCAGCTTTGCATTCCTGAAATGAGTCCTGTTTGATTGTGACCTATGATTTTTTGGATAAATTGTTGAAGTCGATTGGCCAAAATGTTGTTGAAAAGTTTTGCATCAATGTTCATCAAAGAAATGGGTCTATAGTTCTCTTTCTTTGATGAGTCCCTGCCTGGTTTTGGGATGAGGGTTACTATAGATTCATAGGATGAATTCGGTAGTAAACTTTCTCTTTCAATTCCATTAAAAATTTGAAGGAGCATTGGTGTGAGTTCTGCTTTGAAGGCCTTGTATAACTCTGCTGTAAAACCATCTGGTGCTGGGCTTTTCTTAGATGGCAGGTCTCTTTTTGCTATTTCTATTTCAATGCTTGATATGGGCTTGTTAAGATGGTTTAACTCATCTTGATTTAGTTTTGGCCTGTGGATATTTGCTAGGAAAAGTTCCATTTCTGCCAAGTTCTCAAACATATTAGCATAAAGGTTTGAGAATCATTCCCTTATAATTTTCTGAATCTTGTTTGTTTCTGTGGTGATATTTCCATTCTCATCTCTGAGTTTGTTTATTTGGGTGTGTTTTCTTATTTTTCTGATAAGATTTGCTGGGGGTCTGTCTATTTTGTTGATTTTTTCAAAGAACCAACTCTTTGATTTGTTGATTCTTTCTCTTTTTTTATTCTAATTCATTTAATTCTGATTTAATTTTAATTATTTCTTTCCATCTACTGGTTTGGGGTTTATCTTGTTCTTTTTCAAGGAGTCTCAGCTGTCTCATTAAATTTTTAGTTTCAGATCTATCGAATTTGTTGATGTAAGAACTCAAAGATATAAACTTGCCTCTGAGTACAGCCTTTGCTGTGTCCCAGAGGAGCTAGTAGTTTGTGTGCTCAATTTAGTTGAATACCATGAACACATGAATTTCGTTTCTAATCGCTTCCATGACCTACTGGTGGTTCAATAGTGTGTTGTTCAGCCTCCATATGTTACAGGACTTTCTTTTGTTGCTTTTGGTGTTGAGTTCTAATTTTTTTCCTTTGTCATCTGAGAGAATGCAAGATTTTACTTCAGTGTTCCTGAATTTGAAAATGTTTGCTTTGTGACCTAAAATGTAGTCTATTTTGGAAAATGTTCCATGTGCTGCTGAGAAGAACATGTATTCTGATGCTGCTGGGTGAAATGTTTGGTAGGTGTCTTTTAAATCTAGTTGATCTATGCAGTTTTTTATATCTGCGGTTTCTCTGTTGATTTTTTGCCAAGTTGATCTATCTAGTGGAGATAGTGGTGTATTAAAGCCCCTGACAATTAATGCATTTGGATCTATATGAGAGTTGAAAGAAAGTAGTGTTTCTTGGATAAATTTCGATGCTCCATTGTTTGGCGAATAGAGATTTAGAATTGTAATCTCTCCTGAAGTAGAGATCCCTTAATTAGTATTAAGAGACCTTCTTCATCTCCTGTAACTAATTTTAATTTGGAGTCTATTTTATCTGATATTAGTATTGCAACTTCTGCCTGTTTATTGGACCCGATTGCTTGATAGATTTTGTTCCAGCCTTTTACATTCAAAATGTGTAGTTTTTAATGGACAAGGTGGGATTCCTGAAGGCAATAGGTAGAAAGATCTTCCTTTTTAATCCAACTAGACAGTATATGTCGCTTAATTGGAGCCTTAAGTCCATTAATGTTATGAGATAGGACTTAGAGGTATTTGGGAGTTCTTGTCCTTTTATTCACCTTCTTTGCGGCTGCCACAACAGGGTTCTTGGATTCTCAGTTTGGGTGTGGTTTCTTGGTGTTTATTGTGGTCTTGTAGGTTTTCTATGTGTAGGACATCTTTAGGTATCTTTGTAGAGCTGGTTTGGTGGAGATATATTGTTTCAATTTTTCTTTGCTACGGAAGATTTTTATTTGACCTTCAGTTATGAATGAGAGTTTAGCTGGATACAGTATTCTTGGTTGATAGTTGCTTGTCTTTAGGGCATGGCATACATCATTCCAGGCTTTTCTTCCTTTAATTGTCTCTGCTGAGAAATGTGAGGTGATTCTAATTGGTTTCCCTTTATAGGTTATTGATCTTTGCTCCTTGACGGCTTTAAGGATATTTTTTCTTGGTCTGAATTGATCTTGTGCGGATAATAATTTGACAGTAGGATGTCCTGTTCTGGTCTGGTCTATTTGGAGTTCTAAAAGCTTCTTGTATTTGAATAGCCCTATTTTTTTGCATGTTTGAAGTTCTTTGCTAGGATCCTGTTAAACAAATTTCCTAGACCATTAACTTCTGACTCTAGGTGTTCCTTTACACCCATTATCCTCAGATTATGCTTTCTGATGGTGTTTTCCAAATAGAATGGAATAGATAAATCATATTTCTTGGATTTGTCTTGGATGGTTTTATGTTCTTTCTCTATAGTATCTAGGCTGTATTGAATCCTTGAGATTCAATCTTCTTCATGGTCTAACCTACTGTCAAAACTTTCTACTTCGTTTTTTATTTCTTCTCCTTCTAATTGGTCGACTTTGATGACTTCAAATTCTTTGTTGGACCTTTGTTCTAGATCTTGTAAGAAGTTATTTATTTCCTTAATTTGGTCTTCATTGTTTATTCTCAAATCACTTAGTTGATTTGTTATGGTTTCCTAGGACTCCCATTCCTTCTGTTGTTCTCCACTGAGCATTCCCTTTACAGTCTCCCTGATTTCTTTCAGCTCTCTGTTCCTGTATTCCATTAATGCCTCCATTGATCTTTGTCCTTTCTCATCCCGATCTCTCAGTTCCTGTATTTCTCTTTGATTAAGATCCCCATGTTTACACATTTCCTGTATTTCTCTTTGAGTGTTCTCAGCCTATTCACGCCATTCCTGACTTTCTCTTTGTCTGTTCTCAGCCAGCTCACATAATTGCTGTCTATCTGTTTGACTGATCTCAACCTACTCACACAATTCCTGTCTATCTCTTTGTCTGATCTCATCCTGTTCACACAATTCCTTTATTTTTCTTTGAGTGTTCTCAATCTGCTCATGAAATTCCTGTATCAATCTTTGAGTAGTTTCCTCAAGCTCATGAGTCTCCTGTATTGATCTTTGGTTTGCCTCCTCTCTCTCCCTATCATGCTCACACTGAGAGTTTTGCAGGTTTTAACTCTTTTCATTTACCCTGTTTACCTGTAGTGTTTGCCGAGCTTTTTGGGAACTCTCCTCTGGATTATTCTTTATCTCTTCTCTCCCCTGATTGTCATGAATGGGAGTTGAGAACCCCAGGCTTGCCATTTTTCTTGTGTTTTTCAGGCTTGTTCTGCCCATTTGGGATGAGAATAACATGTTTTGTGCTAGAACACTATTTTAAGTTAAGCATCAACCAAAGTCCGTAGTTGCACAGTCAGAAGTCTGCAGATACCATCTGGTTCAAGAGATACAATCTATTGAACATCAAACAACTATGTCTTAATGGCCTAAGAACAGCAAAGGAGAATTTGGCAACCAGAAATTATTAGGTTTAGGTAAAATTTGGGGAACAATAGGATTGGAGGGATGTGGGAAGGTGAGGAAGAGCAGATTTAACCATGTCCTCATCTCAAAGAGGGAAATTGATTGGACAGAATGATAGCAGTGAGAGAAAAAAGAGTAAGAAAAAAGAAGAAAAAGGAAAAAAATCACAAGAAAAAATGGAAAAACAAAAATTTTATATTAAAAATTGAAACCCTTAAAATCTGCAAGTTTGAAGAAGCAGTATTCAGAGAAGAATGGGGATGGGATTAGAGGAGGTGAGGCATAGAAAGGAAACATGAAAAACTAGAAAAATCAAAATGTTTTAAAATGTTATATGGGTATAAAGAAGTAATACTGCTATTAAAGAATTTAAGTCTAAGAGGTTTTGAATTGAGTAATAAATTTCTGGATTAAGTGTGTACACAATAGAGTATAAGATCTAATAATCGACAACGGGTATATTTGAGGTTGAGCAGAACAGCAATTAAGTCATGCAGAAAAGAATGAAAGAGAAGAAGTGAAAAGAATGAGAAAAGATAGAAAGAAAGAAAGAAAGAAAGAAAGAAAGAAAGAAAGAAAGAAAGAAAGAAAGAAAGAAAGAAAGAAAAGGATCAAAAGTTCAGTAGAGATTAAAAAATAAGCACACACATATATTCACCTAAAATAAAAATTATATGAGGAAGAAAACAATAAACAATAAAAACAAAAATTTTAAAAAACCAAAAAATAAAAATAATAAAAATAAGGTACAAAAACAAAAAGAAAGTACTTTGATTTTTTTTGTGGGCTGGGACATGGGAAGATTCTGTATTTCCCTTGTGTCAGTAACCAGCCTCTTGGTGGAGTCCCTGGTCTGCTTGTGGTGTTTGGTTTTCCTGCGGTTTGATTGGTTACTTAAGGCAGTTTGTTTGGGCAAGCAGAAAATGCTCTGCTTTACCGAGGATTTTGTGATCCTCCTCTTAGGCTAGTTCAGTGGGAGAGGGATCTGTTTTGAGTATTGCAAAAGAGGGAGATGTCTGTTTTCTCTTGTTTGGCGATGCTTTGATGAGGCTAGGTTCTGGGTTGAGTTGAGGCCTTTCAGCAAACAGTAGCTTTTCCCTGAGGGGCTAGCTTCTGAGACACTCACAGAGCACAGCCTGGAGCCTTTCTCAGAGTTTATATTTACTGAATTTCAATTGACTAGGCTGCTGTAGGGAGGGGCAGCCTCTGGCTCTGTTTACCCAATGAAGAAAGCCACTCCCAGGTGGCAGATTTCCTCTGCCTGGGGTGGGTGACATTTTCCTGGGTGGAGTTGAGCCTGGCAGGTCTGGGCAGGTTCCTGTGACCTGCGAAATAGCTGTCTTGTTATCTCCCAAGGCCTGAATTGGAACTGGCAGCTCAGCAGAGCCTTTCTCAGTATCAAAGATGTAGCTCTCCAGTAGTGGGGTGGGGGATGAATGCCTTCCCTCCTCTGATCCATGAGAAGGATTGAGGATGTCAGGCTTCTACTCATGATGCCAGAGTCTTGGTTCCTGGGTTATCTCTGATCTGCTATCTGCAGTGTGCAGATATCTGCTCCTTGTCAGTTCTTGCTGGTGTTGTGTAGAATCAGCTTGCCTGCTGCATCTGGTGCGTTTGTCCCAGACCCTCTCTGTTGCAGGTGTGACAGCTGCTGCCGCTGCCACAGCTCCTGGCAAGTGCTCAGATCTGTCTCTTGGCCTTGATTTTCCCTCTCTGGCCAAACTCTCTGTACTGTGATGGGACACTTGGTGTAATTCTCTGTCCTAGTACTGTTCACTGGAACACTAAAACTGCTTTTTATGCTAAAGTTTGTTTAGCCTCCAGCTTCTCCCCCGCCATCTTCCTCACCTTATCTTGAGGCTTATTTTATATTCCTGACATTTTTTCTACAGTTGTAGTTAATTTTCCATAATGGGCTAATGTATTATATTGGATATACAAAAGTAAACTGAATGCTTATTCCATTAATCCTTTGCCACTTGTCTAATATCAATATAAATTATCCATGTGTTTGAAGTAATGAAAATATCAACAGATATAAACAAGATAAATCAGTCTGTAGTAGTCAAGTATTTTCACCTTTATTTTGAAAGTTGGTCCTTTTTTACACTACAGAATATTCTTGAGAAAATGTGCTCCAGTCTCCACAACTGAATAATATTATGGTTTGATCTATCATAAGAGAAGGAAGGAAGAGGAATCTTCCTTCCAAAAGTTTGATCCCAGGAATGTGATGTGCTTTATGGTGCCTAGTTGGAAATGAACAATTTTCAAAGTCAACCTTGGAAAGCCATCTTGATAGACAACTTCTGTAAGTGGTTACAAAGCACTATTGATGGCTTTGCAATGATGCCTGATTGCCTCAATGTGGGACAATTAAAACAGGAATTTAGTAAGCTGTTCTTTGTAGTTTTAGAAAAACCCATTGACTCTAGGCCAGGGGATCACAGAGGCCAAGAGAAACTACTAACTTGAATAATAATCCTAGACCTCTAAAACAAAACACACACACACACACAAACACACAAAAAGCACTCCAGTAAGCACAGCCAGGCAGGGTTGCTATTACAGCCTACATGAAGTCAGGCAAAAAACTGAAGCTGAGAGTCATTTAGCCGATAACTAAAATATTTTTTATGAGGCAAACTCAAATGAGACTCCAGAGAGAGGGTCAGAAAGACTGATCAGAGAGACTAAAATTGGTCACACAAAGATTGGAAAGTAGAATTCCTTGTAGAACAAATAAATCATGGAAAGCCTGTGCATGTAAGAAAAAGACAGCAGACCAAATTCCAGAAATTCACATTTTCTTAGAAGTCAGCTTAATCAATTATCAATTCAAATCTTTGAATTCTTAAATATTTGGCCATATGTGGGAGGAGGCTGAAGAGAAAGAAAATGTCATCATTCTCTTAGAAGGTCCAATATCACATAAGGAAGTAATCCAGCACAGATTTGTAATAAAAAGAAAACACAATTATTCCAAATGAGGGTTTTATTTCTTTTTATGTAAAAGTTCTTAAATTAGGTGCTAGCAATTACCATACAATTGATCCAGTCCCCCAGCTGAATTGATATTGACTGCAGTATTCCAACATGAAGGAAAAGAGAAAATTTACAAATATCTGATGAAATGAGTAAAATGTGAAGTGTTCTAATAGTAATATCTGAGATTTAGACTCAGGTGAAGAGGGTGATTTTCTTTTCTAAAAATTCCCCATTTTTACCTGGTGCCAGTGGTTCACATCTGTAATCCTAGCTACTCAAGAAGCTGAGATCTGAGGACTTCAATTCAAAGACAGCCTGGTCAAGAAAGTCCCTGAGACTCTTATTTCCATTTAACCCCCAGAATACCAGAAGAGGCACTGTTGCTCAAGAGGTAGAGCAGTCACCTTGAGTTGAAGAGCTCAGGAACAGTGCCCAAGCCCAGACTTCAAGCACCTCGAACAACAACAACATATCCCCATTTCATGGACTGCCTACATCTTCTCCTAACACTCAACAAAGGAGCCATTTTATCACCCACTACCTTTAAGTCCTAAACTAGCTATTGAAAATAGATTCATTTGTTATCTTATATCAAACGGTTCATATTTGCAGAAACAAATACCAGCAGTGGTAAATTTTTTCCAGTCCTTCAACTCTGGGCCTGGGCCCTGAACATGGATATACTGGTAGCTTTCATGTGAGGCTGTTTGTTATTGATTGGATTACTGCCCATGAGGAAAATTACTGGGGCTTAAGGGAGATATAGGTTTAGTCATTTCAGGAAACTCCGTACTGCATTCCACAATAGTTGAACCAGTTTAATTTCCCTCCAACAGTGTAATAGAGTTCCAAATTGGCCAGCGTTTGCTATTGTTAGTTTTCTTAGTAATGGCCATATTAACTGGGATGAAGTAGAATCTGTCTTGTTTATTTATAGATTTGTATGCACCTTCTAGTTTCAATAAATGAATGAATCCATGAAAACTATATTGCTCTTTTTCTGCATTCCTTTCTCTTTTCTCTTAATATAATTTTCTCAAACCTTTCATTTTCCTTACCACTGGTGAAAAGTCATCTTTCTGATGGTTGAATGTAATCCCATTGTGTGTGTGTGTGTGTGTGTGTGTGTGTGTGTGTGTTTGTGTGTGTATGTGTGTAAGATGACTATAGGCCCATGAATTCATTTCTAAGCATTTTGTGTCATCTGTAATTTTGTAATTCCATATTAAAATTGGATTGCTTTCTCTACTGCACTGAAGAATATTGTTGGGATTTTGATGAGTATTGTATTGCCAATTGTTTGGGGGAAGTATTGCAATTTTTAAAATGTTAATTCTTCCAACCAGGAACATTGAAAGGCTTTCTATTTCCTTGAATCTCCTTCAATTTCCCTTTTTATATTTTTTTAAGTTTTCACATATAGGTCCTTCACAATTTTAGCTAAATTAATTCCTAGTTTTGTTGTTGTTGTTTTGTTTTGTTTAGATTTGATTTGTTTTTGAGGCTAATACATATGAGGTTGTATTTTGGATTTCAGCGTGCATCTTCCCATTGTTGGTAACAGAAAAACTAATGATTCTTGTGGGTTTTATACCCTGCTACATTGCTGAAGGATAGCATCACCTGAATTAACTTGAGGGAGGAAGCCGCAGGGTCCTTTAAATACAGGTTCATTTCATCTGTAAAAGGGGATAGTTTTACTTCTTCCATATTTGGATCTGCTTTATGTTTTTTTCTTGTCTAATGTTCTTGCAAGAAATTCCACTACCATATTGAAGAGTGGTAGAGAGAGTGGACATCCTTGTCTCATTCCTGATGTTAATGTATTTAGGCTTCCACCGTGAGGTAAATGCTAATTATCTGTGTAATATACATACTCAGTATTATATTGAGGAATGTTCCATGCATTCCTAGCTTCTCAGACCTTTTAATCATAAAGCGGTATTGGAGCTTGTTAAAAGCTATTTCTACATCCCTATAGACGATCATGTGTTTCTTGTCCCTGCTTCTGCTGATAGTGTGTTTTATGTTTATTCACAAGAATATTAAATCCACTTGTGTCTAAGATGAATCCTGTTTGATCATACCATATGATTTTTCTTTGGTAGTTGCTGAAATTGGTTAGTGAGAATTTTATTAAGAAGTTCTTCTTTAATGTTTATCAAAGAGTTGAATTCATAGTTCTTTTTCTTTGGTGAGTCCCTATGTGATTTGGCGAAGAGTCTAATTCTAGCTTCATAGAATGTGTTTGATACTGTGTCTCTCATAGATACTAGAAGGATGCATCTTGTTTTTAAATGCAACCTAATCTATGTTTTCTATTTGGAAATTTAAGTCCATTGATATTGAGAGTTGACAGAAATATCTGATAAGTCCTGATATGTTATACACCAGTTGTTAAGAGCTGTGCCTGATCTACTCTTAATAAATTTACCTTGAACTCTGGTAGGGAACATTTATATAACCAGTTCCTCTTCTTCTTGATCTTCTCTATGTACAATATATTTGATTAAATTCTATCATGCTGATTTGGTGGAGATACGTTGTTTCAAGTTGTCTTTGTCATGAAATATGTTTATTTATCCTTTAAATGTAAAGGAAAGTTTGGCGTGGGACCTTATTCACGGTTGGTATTGTTTACCTTTAGTGTTTGTCATATATCATTCCAGGCTCTCCTTTTCACCATATCAGCTAAGAAATCTGTTTTTCTTCTGACTGTATATCCTTTATAAATAATCTTTTCTCTATGGCAGCTTTAAGAATCCTTTCCTTGATCCTTAATGATCCTCTAATGGATTATGATGTCATAGTGGATTGTTCAGTTCTAGAATTCTGTGTTTGTTCTAAAGGCTTCTCTTCTCTGAATGAGCCTATCTCTTTGGATGTTTGGCATGTTCTCTGCTAGAATTCTGTAATATGTTTCCCATCCATTTAGTTTCCTGCTCTTCTCCTTGATACCTATCTCCCCGAAATTTGATCTTCTGAGTCTTGACTTTCTGGCAAGATCATTTCTTATTTCGTGGATTTGTTCTAAGTGATTTTTTCCTCTTTCCTATTAGATCTATTCTGTATTTGGCCCTGAGATTATCTTCTATGTCATCTATTTGCTGTGGAGGCTTTCTACTTTGTTTTTTATTTCCCTGTCTTCTAGTTGGTAATTTTTTAGGAGTTCTATCTCTCTATTAAAGCTTTGTTTTAGATCTGTTATGGACTTTCTGTACATTTTTTGGGGTCCGGTCGTGGGGCCTGAATTCTGGGCCTGGGTACTGACCCTCAGCTCTTCAGCTCAAGGCTAGTGCTCTACCACTTGAGCCACAGTGCCATTTCCAGGATTTTTCTTTCTTTCTCTCTCTTTTTTTTTTTTTTTTTTTTTTTTTTGCTTATGTGGTGCTGATGAATCGAACCCAGGTCCTCAGGCAGGCAAGACAAGTGCTCTACCACTGAGCCACCTTCTCAGCCCTCCGTACATTTTTTTCTTTGGGTGGGAGATTTGCAAGGGTTGTTTTCTTAGCTGTGTCTTCTCTCATATCTTTTAACTAGGCATCCAGTTTTTCTTGAACTCCCTTGACTTCTCAGAATTCATTTATTTTTCTGTTTGTAGTCTCCATGAATTATTTTTCAATCTTTGGTTGGCCTCATTTTTTCACAAATTTCCTTGTAGAGGTTTTCTATCTTTCCATTAATTACATTTTTCAGCAGTATCTGTAATAAGTTTCGATAACTCTCTTCTAGGTCCTTGATTGTCTGTTCTAATGCCTGGTTATTTACTGTGTGAATTATACTACCTTGACATCACTTTTCTTGTATTTTTCTGATTTGTTTTGTTCATTTGGAGGTTTTCTTTTGGGGGAATCTATGATCTTCATAGGTGACTCTCTATGTTTTTGGTTGATTTGCCAGGTCTTTGTTTGGTCTCCTGTTATGATTTGTTTTTCTGCAATTGCATTTTTGTCAGGTCCATTAAGTGTAGGAATAGAAAACAGTTGTGGTGAGATGTTGTGATGTTAATATTTGTGGTTCCAGTGACAGTTCGGACTGTCCAGTACTATGGTGAATTGTCTATGTGTATGGATGTGGCTTTCTCTGATGTACGCTTCTGTTCCTGCTTTTTTCTATGTTGCCCATTTATTTTCACACTGCAGATGTGCTTTTGAATGTGTTGGTCAACACAGTCATAGCATTCAACTACCTGGCTGGCACCTTTTCATAGAATTCTATTTTCTTGTGAAGACAGTATAAAATCTTCTTATGAATGATATGTTTATAATTATGTCTATATTTATAGACATATCTATAGACATATTTATAGCATATCTATAATTATATCTGATTTAATGTGACCCTCTATAAGTGGAGTATCTGCTAGGACTATATACCTCTGTTCATTAGAGATTACTAGGGTAATTTTCTGTTGTTATTATGTTATTGTTTTTCCTCTTCCTCAGATTTATTTTTATATTGTGGATGTTTTCACATAATTTAGGATTTGCGATTGTTGTATCAGGTTATTTTTGTTTTTCTGCTTATATTACGTTGAAGTAGTGATTTCAGGCTTGTATGAAGAAACAGAAAGAGACAGAATGTTTGTTATTAAATTTAGGAGAAAGAAGATATTTTAACCTATTTACTACAAATAAATTCATATTAAGCAAAGCTAATGAAAATAATTACTAATTTACTCTTCAAAGGATGAGTATAGTACTCTTGGACATCTTGGAGGAAAAGACTATAGACTCATTACAATTTATAACTTACATTAAAATTACTGCCTAAACGTTCTTCTTCAGAAAGGGAAAAGCTCCATTGCTTTAATATTAGTATTATAAAATCATAATAGATGCATGTTGAATTGTTTTCCTCTGCTTTTTATCAAGTCCATTTTTCATCCATTAGGTATCTAGGGCTTTGAATGACCAATTTCTTAAAATACCTATATTTCTTATATTGTGATGTAAATCTCAGTAATATAAATATGAATTTATCTTTGAAAGTTATCTTGAGCTACATTCATATAAAATTTATGCAGTCTCAAACAAGAAACCTGACTATTTTACTCTATTCTATGTTTTAATCAATAAATCCATTCGCTTTAGAAATATGTCCTTATCTTTTATATTGCTCCAGTAAACATCATGTGTTTCTAGTATTGTAATGACGTAAATATAAAGTTTGGAACAAGAAGACAACCTCCCTCCATTATCACTTTAAAGTAAACCCTTGGGGATTATTTTATATATAAAAATAAAAAAGTGCAATGTAATGTTTATACATGAATAACATAATGGTTAAGTCAAAAGACACAAGAACTACCACAGCAATTCTGAATTGACTTAAAGGCACCAAAATATTGTGTTCATAAATAACACTCATTTAAAAAAATAACTAGTCAATACAAAGTTTATATTATATTTGAAATTTACAAAATGAAAATTACACTCAGATTTGCTGTCAATATTCTGTTTCCAGTAATACATTTATTCAGCAAACAGGGAAACAAAAAATAAGGGTTTGTCACATATAATGAAAAATGCAGAAGCAGACTGTCTTTCCTTAAGATGATAAGTACCTGCAAATTGTGTGATTTATTCAAAGATACTATAAACATTCATAAGAAGATTTGTGATCAGAAGTGATAGGTAAGCAAAGTACCTGGAAAACTGTATACATAAATTGAAGTTTCAATATAGGATGACAAGTTTTCAATAAATGAGCCTATTACTCTCTATCTCTAACACACATACAGTATTCTACATTTTCCCACATACTTCCATTCTCTTACCCCAGTACCTGATTAATATTCTTCTTTTTCATGATGTCAATTCTTTCTAAAATAACAAGGTGGGCATGCCAATTATGTTCTCTAAACTTACTAGCAATACTAGATTAGTAAACCTAAATCATTGCTTTGTAGGGAAATAGAAATTTAGTTTCTTAAAACTCATGATTATAACAATTTCTCAAACATTTATTAAGCAACTGATTTATATTTTTGTCATGAAATCTTATTTGATAAATTTTTATTCACTAAGTTAAATAATTGGCCAATAACAATTTAAATTATGCATGAACAAATTTTATCTAACACAATTATTTCTTTCACAAGACATATCATGGTTCTCTTCAAGAACACTGGAAGGCAGTGTGCTATTTATTTATTTTTAGTTATTTTGTTAATGGTTATTAATTTTCAGAAGTGGCAGTTTAATTATGCTCTTTCCATAATCTATTAAAAATATTTGATTTTACTCCCTCTATTTTTTGTTACTCCTTTCTCCGAAGATCTTCTGTTTTTCACATAAAATTATATTTTTATATATGCACATATAAAGTAATTTGGAAGATTTAAGCTAAACTGCAACTTAATTCAAGACATACAGTGGATTATCATCATGAACAAAAAAAAATACAAAAAAAAAACTGTACTGAAAATGAATTTTACACCATGGGGAGAGAAGAGTGATGGAGGTGGGAGAGGGAAGGGATAGTGGGACAACAACAAAGAAGGGGGTAACAATGCTCAACAAGATACGTACTCATTACCTTACATATGTAACTGTTATCCCTACGTAAGCCTCATTACAATAAAATAAAATTTAAAAAATGAAAAATAAAACGACAGGAAATAAAAAAAAACATTTTTAAAAATTTAGGTTCAAAGTGCAAGTGAAATTTAGACCTACACGCTGAGATAGGATAATTGTGAAATAGAGGCTTGCTATTAACATTATGATTCGGTTATATGTAGGTTTAGGATTAGGCAAGGTGTTCCAGTTAGAGCTGGGGTTAGGATAAGAAAAAGAGGTAAGATATTGTGTAAAATTGCCACATATTTTAAGAAGAATGAATGACATCAAAGTTAGAATGAATGAAAACAAGTGTGCATGTTATCTTAAACATTCATACAGTTCTTGTTAGGATTAGGGAAGGATAAGCTTTAGGGTAAAATTTAGTTTTCCACTAAGAAGTAGAAGCAAAAAAATGTGTGATTGAATAGAATCCAGACAATTTCCCTTACATTAACCATTTGTTGTTAATTCAGGTTGTGATTAGGATTAGGTTTCTGGTTAAAGGGGGTTGAGAATTGAGTAAAGAAATATATTAAACTGGTGGCTCGTGCCTATTATCCTATCTATTCAGGAAGCTAATTTCTGAGGATGGCAGTTCAAAGCCATCCCAGGCAGGAAAGTCTGTGAGAATTTTATCTCCAATTAACTATCAGAAAATCAGAAAGTGGTGCTGTGGCTCAAGTGGTAAAGTGCAAACCTTGAGCTAAAGAACTCAGGGATCATGCCTATGCCTAGAACTCAGGGATTATGCCCAGGCCCAGAGATGAAATCCCACAACCAACCAAAAGAAAAAAAAAAGGAATAGGATAAATGTTAATTAAATCTGAACTTATTTTATGTTCTATGAATTCAGGAAAAGCTGGGATAATGGAAGTAAAATGTATTTCATAATATCAGGATTTGAGATCAATTGGTTTAATGATTACTTTTATGGAACAGGATAGGTTCAGAAATAAGAATGAGAAAATCTGTAGGGTTTAGGAAAACTTCCAATTTATTTCAAGAATTACAAGTGGAATTTCAGTTAGGATTGCACAAAACCAGCATTTTTCATAAATTTTAGAATTGCGATACCATTAGTGTTAAGGTTAGGGTTAGGATTCCAGCCACGTTTAGGGTTAGAGTGAAGGAGAAAAAAAAAATGAGGCTCAAATTGATGGTGAATTTTGGAATAAGTCTGGTAAGAATTAGAATGAATGTGAACTAGAGTACTGCTATTAATATTAGAATCTACTTGCAATTAGGCTTATATTTATTCTCAATATTCCAGTTAAGATTAAGTTTAGGGTAAGAAAATGACTAAGATATTGGAAAAAAATAGAAACCTATGTTTGCAAGGCATATTTGAATCAAGTTAGGATGAATGAAAACTATTGTAACACTAACTAGTAAGTGTTAGTATTGGCGTATAATTTGGATTAAAATCAGTGTCAGTATTTTGTTCTGATTATGATTAGTGTTATGAATAGGAAAGTTTTAGTATAAAATTGAGTTTTCACTAACAAGTAGAAGCAAAAATGTGAGAATGAATAGTAACTAGAGCATTACCATGATATATATATATATATATATATATATATATATATATATATATATATATATATATATTTCTCAGTGATCATTCTTATAATGATTAATGAGAGTTTTCTAGCCAGGTTTAGGTTGAGAGTTAACATTGAGTAATGGACTAGATGATAAGTAAATATGAAATTGTTTTAGAATACAGTGGTTCAGGAAAAGGTAGTATCAATGGAAACTACAGTGTTTTCCCTGATAAGAGAATCTGATGACAAGTAATATAATGGTTCATGTTAGGGAACAAGATAACTTCAGAGGTAGAGTCAGGAAATTTGTTGGAATTAGGGCATATTGAAACTCATTTCCAGAGTGAAAACTGGAATATTCATTCCAATGAATAAAAACTAGAGTATTTTTTAATATTAATTTTGGACTATGATTAGGTTGACAGTTAGGTTTCAGTTCCAGCTGGGCTTAGTGTTAGCATTGGGGAAATGGAAAATTTAGGGTCAAACTGAAAGTTAATCTTCGAATAACAAGTCAAGATAGAATTAGGATGAATATGAAATAGGAAACTGCTAATAATATTAGGATTGGGATATGATTAGTGTAAGGATTAGCCTGAATATTTCAGTTAGGGTTCGTGTTAGAAAAATGACAAGATATTGAGTAAAACTAGAAATTATTTTATGAAAGATGAGTTGAATCAAAGATAGGATGTATAAATTTAATATATATTGTGTGGCTTTTTGAATGCAGAGGCAACTGGTTCTAGGGTTAGGGTTACTTTTTTAATTTATGAACTAATGAATTAAAAGCACAATTCTTTCTTTCTTATAAACCAAGACAGTCACGATTTGGGGAAAAAACTCAATTTTCTACATGAAAATGTGTCTTAAAATATTTTCCAACCAGGATTAAATAATAGTGAGCAGGGTGTCATTTATTAAAATTAGGTAAGTTGATGATACAGCTTTCAAAAACATCCAAACACATAGTATTGGAACTCAGATATGTCATTGGGAAAACAGATATTGTACTTGCTCTAGCTGGGAAATTGTGTGTGCGTTCGTGCGTGTGTGTGTGTGAGTGTGGGGTGTGTGCACCCACCACAGGTCTTCAACTCAGGCCTGGGTCCTGTCGTCAGCTTATTCTGTGGAAGTATGGCACTAAACCACGGAGTCACAAGTTTTCTTCTGGCTTTTTAATAGTTAATTTGAGATGCATATCTCATGGATTTTCCTGTCTGGACTTAATCTTCTGATCCCCAGCAATCCTTGGGTTAGTATTACTGTGGGTGCTACCACAAAGTGACAGTTCCTTAAACTGGGAGCAATATGGAAGTACTTGTGCAAGATACAAAGTAACCAGTTCATTAATGTGGGAGTAACAGGATCACATTAGTTTGCCTTCAAAGACATTGTTTCTGATGAGTTTAACTGAAGCCCAAAGCATAATCCAAACCTATTAGTCACACTGTATGAAGTAGCACATATTCATGATGTAGAATATGTACAATGAATTAAATCCTGAATCAAAAGACTTTGTTGGGTTTGTAGCAAAGAAATAGAGTGTCATTGAAATGAAGTCCAGACTGGAGGCCTGTAGCGAGCAGCAGAGAATTTGCTTAGTGCGTGTCCAACCCCCAGGACCATAAAGATGTTGAAGAAAGTGAAAGCGTAGAAGAAAGAGGAAAGGAAAGGAGGAGGAAGGGGTAAGAGTGAAGAAAGGTCATAGCACGAGAGAGAAGAGGATGGGACAGGGAGAAAGTAGAGGTAGGAGAGAAGGAAGACGGAAACAGGACAGTAGGGAAGAGGAGCAGAAGAAGAGGTAGGAAGAGGAAGATAAATGTAAGATAACAACAAGAGCTTTTGGAAAACATTTTACATAAGCGATCTGCATGTGCAGGCATGATTATTTTCTAATCAGAGAAATAGCTAGCACAGTGACAATATGGGTGATACCTGTTGCTTGGTCATTTTATTCTCTTTCTTCAGTGAGGTGTTCAGAGGAAATGCTGAGTTTGGTGTTTTACATATACAGTTCAGGATTTCTTTTCATGAATCAAACATGGGAAAGGACTAAATGCAGCTTCCCTTAATTAAAAAAAAAATAGAAGCTATATATACTAGTGTTACTATGCATGAAGAAATCCTGGAGATTTCTGGTTAATTCAGAAGTCCCCATGCAAAAATATAGGACAAGAGGAAAGCAAAACTGTTTTTAAAGTGTAATAGGTTATCATTGATGAATAGTTTTCGTGGACATTTTTCGTTTTTCTTTTTTTTTTCTTTTTTGCCAATTGTTCATTGCTCCAAGGCTCTGCCCTGGAGCCCTTTCCAAGTCATTATGTGAAACTCCATTTCTGTAGTCCCTGTGGGTGTGGGTGTCTTCTTAGGTCACCTGTTGAGATGTGGGGTCAACTCCCTTACGGTGGATGTGCAGTGAGTGGATGTGTGTGCATGCTCCTCAGAATTGCTAGATGAAGCCCGCCCACTCATCCCACCTAACTTCCCAGTCTCAGTTGCTCCATTTCACCCAGCAGCTGGCAACCATGGGGCTGGAGTTGAGGCCACTGCTGCCCTCTCCTCCTCCAGCTGTGCTGGTACTTGTCTTCTGTGCTCCTGAGTTTGTGGCCCATCCTAGGGAGACTCTGTTCTGGGGTCACTGCCTGTCCCCATGAGTGGGGGGTGGGGGACACCATGTTTGTACACTGCACAGTCCATGGGTAAAGGAAGGCTGAGCATGCAGTCTGCCTCCTTGGGGCTAGGTAGCCTAGCCTTGGTTCACTTCATCAGGCTTTAAGGGGGGCGGGGGAGTGGAGCCATGTGCTGGCCCTTCTGCCAGCTGGCTTGTGACAGCTGCAGCAGCTCAGCAACCTGGAGCCCCTTCAGCATCTCTGTGGACTTCCATTTTCTGGACCCTGTGGAGTCAGGTACAGGGCCAACCCAACATATGCCCATCCGTGCCAGAGGAGCCTGGACTTGCAGCACACCAGCTGCAGCACCGAGGGACTGAAGCCCCATTGGCATTGCTGTGTAGTCTCCTCCATCACCCTTCTGGCCCATATGGGGCCAGCTCTGGGTACCATTCCAGGGATACTCCATTTGGAGGCAATGGGCTCACCCCCTACCCTCGTTGTTCTACAAAGCAGGGGAATGGGCCTGGTCTTGGCAGTGTAGGCTGCACTGATGGAAGGCAGGACTTGGCGTCTGCCCTGTCTTACCCCCTGGCTTGACATCTGAGTCTGGGTTGCGTGGTTTGGTCACTAATGGAGCCTTGTTGGCTTCAGCCCACAGCAACAAGTGCTATACTTGCTGCAGCAGCAATGCAGTGTCCTGGGCCCCCTTAGGGTCACCACATGGACCACTGATGGGTCTACATGGGCCGGGTGTGGGTTTCATCCCACGACTCCCATGAGCAAGTGCCACTCCCCTTGATGGTACTGGAAGCAAGAGGTGCCACATATAATATCTACTTTCTAACAGTTCCCTTCATTGAGATAAACAGAACTGGGAGATATAAATAAGTTTTATAAAAACAAAATATATAAACTACATCACTTCAACTTGTTAAACCATTGTAATATTTTTATCCAGTAGGAATTCTGTCTGTAATTACTTATTTTACACTTGAATACAACTAATGTAATATATTTTGTGTGTATTTTACTATTCTAGTATAACTTTATTTGTACTACTTACATACAATTTTTTTCAAATTCTGATATTTAATCACATGTTTACGGTTAAGAGTTTTGTTGTACTTTTATTTCAATTTTACATTATGGCCTTATAAATACAAACAATAAAACCCATTCTTGCTAGTATAAAGTTCAATGATTTTTGACTAGAGACTCAAGGATAGAGCATTACAAATCATACAGTAATGTTTATCACTTTGTTTAATACTGCTCTATAAAATAATTAGTAATTCAGGCGGCAGCCACTTCATCTGGCATGCTGGTCTGTCTGGTGAAGTAGGATCCTAGTGGCAGCATAACCATATCGGACCCTTGTGGGCACCTCTCCTGGGACGGTGGGAGGAGATCAGGGTGCACCTGCTGTTGGGCTAGGGAAGCAACCCAGCAGCTGCTGCGTGAATGACACAATGTCACTGACTCACATCTAGCACATGCCTGCTCCGTGGGCCTGGGCCCTGAGGATCAGCCCCTGGGAGCACACATACACTACAGGGCAGGGGCTGCCCACCTTTGAAAGAGTACAGATTAAACAGAAGCCAGTCTGTGGATCAGCTTGTACAATATTTATCCTTCATGGAGCACAGGACTATTCTGCTCTGTTGTGGGGAGAAGACAAGAAAGACAGGCCCAGGAGAGGTGATGCCAACTTTTGTACTCAGGCTGGCAAGGAAACTTCTTCCATGCTCTCTCCAGTAGGCTCAGGAAGCCCTTCCATGCTCCTTGTCCATGGAGCAGCAGCCAGGGACACTCACATCTTGTACTCCTGGCTGCTTTTTTTAGTTTGTTTGTTAATTTATTCAGAGAGCCCCTCCCTCAGACAGCAGAGTTTTATTCTGGGTTTTGTAAAAACGTTCAGCATCTGAGCATTCCCAGGGTTTTTTTTTTATTGTTTCTTGTAAATGCGTTGTGAAATTTGTGTTTTAGGTGTTGAGGTGAGGGAGGAGGAGCTAGATTATGGATATAGTTTCCTACAAGCCTTTCATCTAAAAATGAAAATAGATTCTCTCTAAAAATGCCTTTCAGGAAATAAATTTGGGATGGAAAAAAGGTTGTTTTCCCATGAGATGAAAATGTGCTATTTTTATATGCATGTTTTATGCGTTCAAATTACACTTAAGTAATTCACTATCTAGGAACAATCGTCCATACCTAAAAATTAAGTGTTTTGTGAGCTACAGGCAGGGTTATCACAAAGACCTCTTTGCTATTCGGGGTCTTTTATTGTTCCATGTGACTTTTTGGATTGCTTCTTCTATTTCATTGAAGAGTGAGATTGGGATATTGATAAGTATCATATTGAATTTGGATATAGCCTTTGGCAATATTGCCATTTTCATGATGTTAATCCTCCCAATCCATGAGCGTGTGAGGTTGCCCACTTCCTGAGTTATGCTTTCATTTTCTTTTTCAGGTTTTTAAATTTCCATCATAAAAGTCCTTCACCTCTTAAGTTAACTCCTAGGTATTTTATTTTTTGTGTGGGTATTAAAACCGGGTTGCTTTCCCAATTTCAGCCACACTCATATCGTTATTGGAATACAGGAAAGCCATTTATTTCTGAGGGTGAATTTTATACTCGGCTAGTTTGCCAAAGTTTCTGATCAGCTCAAGTAACTTGGGAGTGGAGTACATGGGGTTCTTTGAATACAAGACCAGCTCATCTGCAAAGATGGATAGTTTTACTTCATCTTTCTCTATTTGGATCCCATGTAAGTTAGCATCTTGTCTTATTGCCCCATCTAGCATTCTAATACTAAATTGAAGTGTAGTGGAGAGAGCAGACATCCTTATCTCATTCCTGAATTTATAAGAAATGTCCTTAACTTTTCACCATTAAGTATAATGATGGCTTTAGGTTTGTCAATCCTTAGCAGAAAGAACAGCACTGGAGCAATATCAGTTCCAAATTTCAAACTCTACTAAAAAGCCATAGTAATAAGAACAGCTTGGTTCTGGCACAAGAACAGACCTGAGGACCAACCGAATAGGACTGAAGACTCAGAAATGAATCCCCTGACCTATAGCCACCGAATGTTTGATAAGGGAGCAAAAAAATAGAATGGAAGAAAGACAGCATTTTGAGTAAATGATGTTGGCACAATTGGTTAAACACCTGTAGAAAACTAAAGCTAGATCCGTATATATCACCCTGCATGAGAATCAACTCCAAATGGATCAAAGACCTCAAAATAAAAGAAGACACCATGAAAACATTGAATAAAGGAATAGGATAAACTCGAGAGCTTTTTAGTACAGGCTGAAAATTTCTTTATAGAGAGCCAGAAACAAAGAGTAAAGAAAGATAAGTTAAGAAATTAATTTTTTAATTCATCTCTTTATGAAACTAGTAATTTGCTATTACAAGATACGATGGAATTATAAATCCAAGTGCTAATGGACTCTGTATACAATAAACATATTATAATAGTCAAAAAACAGAAATCAAAGAAAATTTGGACAAATGGGATTACATGAAACATCAGAGCTTCTGCAAAGCAAAGGTCATAGTTAGCAAGATCAATAGAAAGCCCACGTTCTGGTAGAAGATTTCATGATACATAAAATGGACAAGGTCTCACATCTAAGATATATTTAGGACTCAAAAACTTAAATTCTCCAACAGCAAATCCTCAAAGAAACAACTGCTCGATAACTAAGTGGGCTAAAGACTTAGAGAGTTCTCTGAAGAAGAAATAAAAATGGCCATTAAGCACATGAAGAAATGCTCAACTATTCTAGCTACAAAAGAATGCAAATCAAGACAACATTGAGATTGCACATTACCCTAGTTAGAATGGGTATAATCAAGAAATATAATAGCAACAGATGTTGGAGGGGATGTGTCTAAACGGACTCCTATTGCATTGTTGGTGGGAGTGTAAACTTGTTTAAACACTTTGTAAAGCAGTATGGAAGTTCTTGAAAAGACTCCAGGTAAAGCTCCCCTATGACCCAGCAATCCCACTTTTGGGCATTTAGGCATTTACCCAAATGATCACAAACAAGATCATACCAAAGTTGCAAGCACCACGATGTTTATTGCAGCATTATTCACCAAAACTATGATATGGACCCAACCTTGATGCTCCTCAGTACATGAGTTGATCAAAAAAAGTGATACACACACACACACACACACACACACACACACACACACACACACACACACACACACACACACAATTGAATTCTATGCCTCCATTAGAAAGAATGAAATTGCCCCATTTTTTAGGAAATAGAAAGACTTGGTAAGTATTATATTAAGTGAAGTAAGGCTAGGCCCAAAGAAACATAGGTCCCATGTTTTCCCTTGTTTGCAAGGACTAGTACACTTCTAGTACAAGCACAAAAGATCAAAGACTATGTACATATGACCATATAAGATGATGTTAAGCGAAATATACCCCAAGTCAGAGACACAATTGGTTTTATCTTTCTTGCCTTTTGTTTTTAATATACTTATAATGCACTATGTGATTCTTTTGTAGGTTCATACCCCCATGGTATAATTCCTGTTTTCACTGTATTTGATTCTAGTGTACTGCATCTTTTATATATATTTTTGTAATTTGGGGAGTAGAAAGGTTATAGCAGAATGCTGAAATGTGGATGCATTGTGACAATGAGTTATACAGGACACTGTGTCCAAAATGAATTTATAATGTCGGGCAGGAGTCAAGGAAGAAGGAGTTGGAGAGGTGGGGAGGGAAGTAGTAGGGGAAAAACACAGAAGGAGGTAACAATGCTCAATAGGAAATGTAATCATTACCTTACTCATGTAACTGTAAACCCTCTGTATAGCATTTTTACAATAAAAAATATAAAAAAATCTTTCCCTGTTGTAGATTTCCAGTGCTGCCCTGGGCATTGCATTTTTTGCCTTTTCTGGCTGTGGTTAGGTCCACCTGTCCAGTGGATCAGTAGTCTTCACAGCTTCTTGGTCCTGAAGTGGTACTTGGATTATACAGTGGTGGTTGGAACCAGGCCAAGGACAGGATAAAAACACTTCCAGGGCATGGCTTCTTCATTCCCCATGCAACTAGGATTGCAAGCAGAATTTCTCTGAATTTACTCCAGAAAACAGTCACTGCACCAAAAGGCAAGGTCACTAAACACCTCCCCTCCTCCCCACATTCCCTCCTTTCTCTCTCCTTGGGAAAGTACAAAATAATTTTGCAGGTTTTGGTAAACACACAATTGTCCACTACCTCCCCTGGTAAACTAGGCTTAAAGTCACTAAGTCATGTAAATGGATAATGCTGCCCTCATTATTCTGGATAACAACTTCAGGTTGTTTGATGCTTTAATTTGTAGTTGATGGTGGTGATGGTAGGAGGGCCCGAACTCTGGGTCTGGGCACTGTCCTTGATGAGCTTTTCATCTCAAAGCTAGTGCTCTACCACTTGAGCCACAAAGCCATTTCCACTTTTTCTTCTTATGTGGTGCTGAGGAATTGAACCCAGGACTTCATGAATGCAAGACAAGCACTCTACCACTGAGTTTCCTTCCCAGCCCTAATGCTTTAATTCTTCAAATTTTATTTTTGTCGGTCCTGGGGTTTAATTTCAGGACCTGGGTGTTAACATATCACTGAGTTCTTCAGCTCAAGGGGAGCCTTCTACCACTTGAACCACAGTGCCACTTCTTGTCCTCATAATGATGAGGAGAATATTTGAAGGTGAATAGGTGATTACAGAGGTGTGCTTTCTTGAGTTATATGTTCATGGCATAGTTTATATTCTGTTGAAAATGAGACAGTTAAGATAGGGTTGTTGACATTCCTTGTATCCTTAACAGTATAATATTAAAACCAGTTTTATAATATATTATTTATAGTAATTATAGAATATCCCTAATTATGCATCTATTATAAATATAACATTTATATTTTATGTAATATAGTATTTTACGTATATTATGCATACATAATTTAATTTCTCTGCTCATCTGTCCAGGAATTAAATTAGAAATGTCTTTGAAAATTGATAGTAAAGTAGGGTCCTTACAAGTTTGATTGCAACATAGCGTTTTACCCAATAAGTAGTTATTTATTCAGAATTGGTTTAGAAATGGAATATCATAACATAATTGAACATTCAGAAATAATTATGTAGGAACATGCCAAGGACGGAATTCAAAAAATATAACACGAGGACCTGTTGCAACAATGAGAAGTACAAGTTGTCATGTCAAAAACGAACTTTACAACTTTGGGGGGAGGATTGGGAATGGGGGGAGGGAGGATGGGAAGGGATCGGAAGGGTAAACAAAGGAGGAGGCTACAATGCTTGATAACAAATGTACTCACTATCTTGCCCATGTAATTGTAACCCCTCTGTACAGTATTTTCACAATAAAAAATATATAACATGATTCATATCTGTAATCCCAGCTACTTAGGGGCTGAGATCTGAAGATAGCTATATGAAGCCAGTCTAAGTGAAATGGCTCAGGGACAAGACCCAGACCATAGTTCAAGTATCAATACTGGCAGAAAAATAAATTATGTGACTAAAACATACAAATATATTTATTTAAATAAAGTTGTCATTCCTTGTATCCTTCACAGTATAATACTAAAATCAGTTTTATACATATATTATTTATAATATTTATAGAATATTATTTATAGAATATCAATAATGATACATGTATTATAAATATATCATTTATATGTTATGTAAAAGAATACATTACATATATTATGCACACCTAATTTATACTGATAAAACTAATATCCATTAAATTGATATAAGTTTTAGAATAGGGAATAGATTTACTTTAGTACAACAAGAAAGTAACTAGTCACAAAAATTATTTCTTTTGTATTATATATCCATAAAAACTATTCCATGTGTATTCAAGGTACTTAATGATAAAAGCCTGTGTTCATCAGAAAAAGGGGATTTGTTCTCCTTAAGGAATTACTCCAGGAATAATAAACAGTGGATGGTGAGTGATGTTCATCAGGTATTTTTGTAGAAATTAAACCGATCTTTATTTGGTATAAAGATCACTTACACTCTCATTATCCACACCCTTTTCATTTAAAAATGCTTATATTCTGTAGCATTGTTATTGCCCTTATAACCATAATTAGGAAGATAATGTGAGTTCATCCGCTCCATAACTCTTTAAAGGTAATGAATGTTACAGAGAATAGCCTCAGATATGCCTGGTGGAAATCTGGATTTGAATTACAGGTCGACAACTGATCAGTCTTAGGTACTTGGGAAATTTGTTTGGCCTTCTTGCCTACTTCTGTTTTTAATAAAATACTTAATTCATTTCCTAACTTGAAGAACAGACATGAGCACTAAAATTACCCTAAAGCAAATGCAGTGCTTGGAATGGTGTCTGCACATTGTGAAGTAGGTCTCAAAGAAGTCAGTTTCCACCAAAATGGTCACAGCATCCTTCCTGAAAGCCTTAAGAAATATATACCCAATTGATATTAATATCTGTGAAAATTTGTCTTTACTACCAAAAAAGTTCTTTTCTTCATATGAACAATGAAAGTAATGTTGCGGCTATCCTGTGTCTTTTACTCTGAAGGAATTTTGCCTAAATTTCATTCTTACTCTATTAGTGGTAGCAGTAGCATTCTTTAGTGCTACCCTTCATGTTTCTAGTTCTGTTTTCCATTTGGAATACTATTGTAACTTAGTTTATAAACTTTGTTATGAGAGTAAATAAAATACAACTGCTGAAGTTTTCAACAATGTCAATGCATTACATTTTATGTGCTTACTACTTTCCTAAAATTATTTTTTGGATTATATATCCCTAACAAACTATTTTTTATGATTTCTTATATGATTTATATACATTTCTTATGTGTTTCTTATATGATTTTTAGAGACCCATAAATAAAACAGCAAAGAACAGTAAAAGTGTAGGAAAGAAGTCATAAACAATACTATTATGGTGGTCTCAATGGTTAAGTGTAAAGAATATGTAAGAAAACGGTTGGAAGATTCATTTTCTCTTTTCGCTGTTCTCTCCCCCTTCTTTGTAGAAAGGTTCTCACTATGAAGCGCCAAGTAGTCTAGACCTTTCAAGCCTTGTCTCAGTGACAGAAGTGATGGGATTAGGGACATGTGCTCCCATGGATGGCTTTTAGGAAGTTCACAATATAGCAATACGAATACACCTAAAAAACTTGCGTGAGTCATGTATATTCCCCTCCTCAATTTGCAAAATTAAATTTATATGTCAAAACATCAAATTAGGAGAGAGGGGAAGATGGCGGAGGAGAAGCTGGAATCTGAACAAGCTCTCGCATAGAAAGCAGTTTTAGAGTTCCAGTGAACAGTCCTAAGCCAGAGAATAACACCAAGTGTGCCATCACAGGACAGAGAGTTAGACAAGAGAGGGGAAGCCAAGGCAAAAAGACACATCTGAGCGCCTTCCAGCAGCCGCCACAGCAGCGGCGGCAGGATCACTGCGGAGAACGCAGCCGGCCATACCTGAGCGCTCACACAGAGAGTCTGGGACGAAGGAGCCAGGCGCAGCGGGCGAGAGGATTCTACCCAACACCAGCAAGAACCGAGAAGGAGCAGACATCTTCATCCTGCAGTTCGCAGACCAGAGACGACCCAGGATCCAAGACTCCACGTGAGTAGAAGCCCGACGTCCTCACTCCTTCTCAGGGAGCAGAGGAGGGAAGGCCATCCCTCCCCCCCCAGCACCAGTGATCTCCATCTTGGATACCGACAAAGCTCGGAGGAGCTGCCAGCTCCAACCCAGGCCTTGGAATAAAACGAGTCATTTAGCAGGTCACAAGAACTTAACGGCGGCAAAGTGACCTGCCAGAGTAGGCTCCATCCAGGGAAAAGTCACCCAGTTCAGGCACCAGCCATTGGACTGGCTTTCCTCACTGGCTAACCAGAGCCAGAGGCTGCCCCTCCCTCTAGCAGCCTCAACAATCAATTGAAAAACAAAAACCCTGAGAATGGCTCCAGGCTGGGCTCTGTGAGTTTGTTTGTTTGTTTGTTTGTTTGTTTTTCACAAAATAGCCCCAGTAAGCAGCTACTGATTGTTGAAAGGCCTCAACTCTACCCAGAACCTAGCCTTACCACTGCATCCTCCTCTTTTGTGATTCTCAAAGCAGATCACCCTCCCAGTAAACTAATCTGGGAGGGGGATCTCAAAATCTTGGATAAAGCAGAACATTTTTCTGCCTGTTCGAACAAACTGACTTAAGAAACCAATCAAGCCACAAGACCTCAACCTGACCAGAGACTCCAACAAGAGGCTGTTTACAGACAAAAGGGAGATACAGGATTCTTCCCACCCCTCCCAAAAAATCAAAAAAAAAATCAAAGAACTTTTTTTATTCTTCTCTTCCTCTTTTTTTTTTCTCTTTTTTTTTTCTTTTTTTTTTTGGTACCTTATATATATATATATATATAATTTTTTTCCTTTTCTAAAAATTTTATTAATCTTTAACTTTTGCCTTTTTTGAAAAAATAATTGTTTTCCAGTAACTTTTTTTCCTCTTATAATTTTTATTTTAGGAATACATGAATGTGCGTTTTCCTTTCTTTTCTTGTCTTCTTCCTCTTTTTCGTTCTTTCTTAGCTATCTTTTTGTTTTTTTGTCTAGCTCTACGAAACTTCTGATCTTTTTCTCTCCCTTTCTAATCCCTTTCACCTTTTCCTCTCTTTTGATATTCTGTATGTGACTTAACTCTTGTCCTGCACATCCTCAGATAAACCCGTAGTTAACTAGTAGACCCTATCCCCCATTGTGTACACACTTAATCCACAAATTTATTACTCAATTCAAAACCTCTGAGACTTTAATTCCTTAATAGCAGTAATACCTCTTTATACCTATATGATATTTTAAGCATTTTCTTAAGTTTTTCACTTCTTCTCTATGTTCCTACCATTATATTAATATACTCACATTCCTCTCTAAATAGATGGTCTTTTAATCTCCATAATAATATTAATTTTTTCATTTCTATTTTTTCTGGTCTCTTTTCATTTCCCTTTCGCTTTCTTCCTTTTCTCTCTCTCTCTACGTGCATCCTACCCAACCTATTTCCTGCATTGAGATTAGGACATAGTTAACTCTCCCTGTGCCTCCCCACACCAATCTATTCCTATTTTTTACCCACATCTCTCCCTAACCCTAAAAATTTCTGGTTTTCCAAATTCTTTTCTGCGGTTCGAAACCCATTAACATATACTTGTTTGATGTTGAATAGATGTATCTATTGAACTAGATTGTATCTGTAGACTATTGACTGTATAAATGCAAACGTTGGTTGATGGTTGCGTTAAGATAGTGTTCTAGCACAAAACTGGTGCTATTTTCCTCTCAAATGGGCAGAGTAAGCCGGAAAAACACAAGAAAAATGGCAAATCCGGGTATCTCAATTCACAATCTTGATAATCAGGGGTCAGATCAGATAATGAACAACCCAGAGGAGAGTTCCCAAATAGCCTTACAAACACTGGTGGCAAACATGATAAATGAGAAGTTTGACAACGTACAAAGGTCTCTGTATGAGCGTGATAAGGAGAGAGAGGAGGCATCCCAAAAGTTTATACAGGAATATCATAAGCGTGAGGAAGCTACTCAAAAACTGATACAGGATTTGGGTGAACAACTTGAGAATACTCAAAGAGAAAGGGAGGAATGGCGTAAGCAGGCTGAGAACACTCAAAGAGAACTGCAGGAATCCCACGAACGGGAGGAGAGAGAACTGCAGGAATCCTACAGATGGGAGGAAGCTAATCAAAGAGTAATTCAGGAATTGAGAGACCAGGTAGAGAATACACAAAGATCACTAAAGGCATTCATGGAATCCATTAACAAAGAGCTGAAGGAAGTCAGGGAGACCACAAAGGGAATGCTGAATGGAAACCAACAGAAGGAATGGGAGTCCAAAGAAACCATAACCAATCAACTAAGTGATTTGAGAACAAACACTGAACACCAAATTAAGGAAGTAAAGAAATTCATACAATACCTAAAACAGAGCTTCAACAAAGAACTTGAAGCCATCAAAGCTGACCAATTAGAAGGAAAAGAGATAAAAAACAAAGTAGAGAGTCTTGACAGCAGGTTAGACCATGCAGAAGATCGAATCTCAGGGATTGAAGACAGCCTAGATATTATAGAGAAAGAACATACAACCATCCAAGACAAGTCCAAGAAATATGATAGATCTATCCAACACCTGGAAGACACCATCAGAAGGCCTAATCTAAGGATAATGGGTGTAGAGGAGCACCTAGAAACAGAAGTTAATGATCTAGGAAATTTAACAGGATCCTAGCAGAGAACTTCCCAAACATACAAAACGATAGGCCTATTCAGATACAAGAAGCTTTTAGAACTCCAAATAGACCAGACCAGAATAGGACATCCCACTGTCACATTATAATCCACACAGGATCAACTCAGAACAAGGAAAAGATCCTTAAAGCTGTCAAGGAGAAAAGGTTAATCACCTATAAAGGGAAACCAATTAGTATCACCTCAGATTTCTCAGCAGAGACAATCAAAGCAAGAAGAGCCTGGAATGACGTATGCCATGCCCTAAAAACAAACAACTATCAACCAAGAATACTGTACCCAGCTAAACTCTCCTTCATAACTGAAGGCCAAATAAAAAACTTCCATAGCAACGAAAAATTGAAACAATACATCTCCACCAAACCAGCCCTACAAACGTTTCTTAAAGATGTCCTACACATAGAAAACCAACAAGACCGCAACAAAGGCCAAGAAACTGAGAATCCAAGAACCTTAGGAAGAACCCAGTTTTCACAGCCCCCAAGAAGGTGGATAACATGGCAGGAACTCCCAAATACCTCTCAGTCCTATCTCTTAACGTTAATGGACTGAACTCTCCAAGTAAGCGACATAGACTGTCTAGTTGGATTAAAAAACAAGACCCTTCTATCTGCTGCCTGCAGGAGTCACATCTTGCCCGTAAAAACAAACACATTTTCAAGGTTAAAGGATGGAACAAAATCTACCAAGCAAACGGCCCCCATAAACAGGCGGGAGTTGCAATCCTAATATCAGATAAAATAGACTTCAAATTAAAAATCGTGAGAAGAGATAAAGAAGGTCGCTACATACTAGTTAAAGGATCTCTCCTTCAGGAGGATATTACAATTCTAAATATCTATTCGCCAAACAATGGAGCACCCAAATTTATCAAAGAAACACTACTTTCCCTCAAATCCCATATAGATCCAAAGACATTAATTGTTGGGGATTTTAACACACCACTCTCCCCACTAGATAGATCAACTCGGCAAAAACTCAACAGAGAAACCGCAGATCTAAACAGCTGCATAGATCAACTAGACTTAACAGACATCTACCGAACATTTCATCCAGCAGAATCAGAATACAAGTTTTTCTCAGCAGCACATGGAACGTTTTCTAAAATAGACCACATTTTAGGCCACAAAGCAAACTTGTCTAAATTCAGAAACATTGAATTTGTACCTTGCATTCTCTCTGAGCCAAAGGGAATAAAATTAGAACTCAACACCAAAGGCCACCAAAGAAAGTCCGGTATCACATCTAGGCTGAAAAACACACTGCTGAATCAAGAGTGGGTCATGGAAGAGATTAGAAAGGAAATTCAAAAATTCATGCTTTTCAACAGAAATGAACACACAAATTACGAGCTCCTCTGGGACACAACAAAGGTAGTAATCAGAGGCAAGTTTATAGTTCTGAGTTCCTACATCAACTAATTGGAGAGATCTGAAACTAGCAATTTAATGACAAATCTAAACCTCCTTGATAAAGATCAACAAGATAAAACCCAATCCACTAGCCGGAAATAAATAATCAAAATTAAATCAGAATTAAATGAATTAGAATCCAAAAAAACTATAGAAAGGATCAACAAAACAAAGAGTTGTTTCTTCGAAAAACTTAACAAAATTGACAGACCCTTAGCAAATCTTATCAGAAAAAGGAGAGAACACACACAAATTAATAAACTCAGAGATGAGAATGGAAACATCACCACGGATACAACCAGGATTCAGAACATTACAAGGGAATACATCTCAAAACTTTATGCTAATATGTTTGAGTATTTGACAGAAATGGACCTTTTCCTAGCAAATATTGACATGCCAAAACTAAACCAAGATGAGTTAAACCAGCTCAACAGGCCCATATCAAGCATTGAAATAGAAACAGCAATAAGAGATCTCCCAGCTAAGAAAAGTCCAGGACCAGATGGTTTTACAGCGGAATTGTACAAGGCCTTCAAAGCAGAGCTCACACCAATACTCCGCCAACTCTTCAATGAAATTGAAAGAGAAAGCTCACTACCGAACACATTCTATGAAGCCATCATAACCGTCATCCCAAAACCAGGCAGGGACTCATCAAAGAAAGAGAACTATAGACCCATTTCTTTGATGAACATTGATACAAAACTTCTCAACAAAATTTTGGCCAATCAACTTCAACAATTCATCCAAAAAATCATACACCATGATCAAACAAGGTTCATTTCAGGGATGCAAAGCTGGTTCAATGTACGCAAATCAATTAATATTATTCATCACATAAACAGGAGTAAGAATAAGAACCACATGGTTATTTCAATAGATGCAGAAAAAGCATTTGACAAGATCCAACACCCCTTTATGATGAAGGTTTTGGAAAAAGTAGGAATCCATGGAACATTCCTCAATATAATAAAGGCTTTATATGACAAACCTACAGCCAGCATTATACTCAATGGTGAAAAACTAAAGCCATTTCCTCTTAACTCAGGAACAAGACAAGGATGCCCACTCTCTCCACTTCTCTTCAATCTAGTATTAGAATGCCTAGCTACAGCAATGAGACAAGATGCAGACATAAAGGGGATCCAAATAGGGAAAGAAGAAATAAAACTCTCCCTCTTTGCAGATGACATGATATTGTATTTAAAGAATCCCATAGACTCCACTCCCCAATTACTAAAGCTGATTCAAAATTTTGGCAAAGTAGCAGGTTATAAAATTAACCCCCCAAAATCAATGGCTTTTCTGTATGCCAACAATGAGAAAAGTGTGGCTCAAATTAGGAAAGCAACTCCATTTGTAATAGCCCCACAAAAAATAAAATACCTAGGAATTAACTTAACTAAAGAAGTGAAGGACCTCTATGATGAAAACTTTAAAATCTTAAAAAAGGAAATCAACACAGAACTTAAAAAATGGCAAAACCCCCATGCTCCTGGATTGGAAAGATTACCATTGTGAAAATGGCAACTCTTCCCAAGGTTATCTACAAATTCAACACAATACCTATCAAAATTCCAACCTCATTCTTCAAGGAAATAGAAGAGGCAATCCAAAAATTCATATGGAACAATAAAAGACCCCGAATAGCAAAAACGCTCCTCAATGGAAAGAACACTGCTGGAGGAAAATCAATACCAAACTTCAAACTCTACTATAAAGCCATAGTAATCAAAAAAGCTTGGTATTGGCATAAGAACAGACCTCAGGACCAATGGAATAGAATTGAAAACCCAGAAATGAACCTACAGACCTATAGCCATCTAATATTCTATAAGGGAGCTAAAACAATAGAATGGAAGAAAGACAACCTCTTCAGTAAATGGTGCTGGCAAAATTGGTTAACTACATGTAGAAAACTTAAGCTAGATCCTTATATATCACCCTGCACCAGAATCAACTCCAAATGGATCAAAGACCTTGAACTCAAAGCAGACACTCTGAAAATATTACAGGATGGAATAGGAGAAACCCTAGGTCTCCTTGGCTCAGGCCGAAATTTTCTGAATAGAGACCTGGAAACACAACAAATCAAAAAAGGTTGGACAAATGGGATTGCCTAAAGTTGCATAGCTTCTGCAGGGCAAATGACATAGCTAGCAAGATCAATAGAAAGCCCATGGATTGGGAGAAGATCTTTACTAGCCATACAACGGACTAGGGTCTCATATCAAAAATATATTTGGAACTCAAAAAATTAAACCCCCCAACAACAAATCCTCAAAGAAACAACTGCCCAATACATAACTGGGCGAAAGATTTAAAGAGAAACTTCTCTGAAGAAGAAAGAAGGATGGCCAATAGACACATGAAGAAATGTTCAACATCCCTAGCCATAAAAGAAATGCAAATCAAAACAACATTGAGATATCACCTCACTCCAGTTAGAATGGCAAAAATCAAGAACTCTAACAACATCAGATGCTGGAGGGGATGTGGACAGAAAGGAACTTTACTTCATTGTTTGTGGGAATGTAAACTTGTTCAACCACTTTGGAAAGCAGTATGGAGGTTCCTCAAAAGACTTCACATAGAACTCCCCTATGACCCAGCAATCCCACTTTTGGGCATTTACTCAAATGTTTACAAACAAGACCACACTAAAGCTACCAGCACATCTATGTTTATTGCAGCATTATTTACCATAGCTAAGATATGTAACCAACCCAGAAGCCCCTCAGTAGATGAATGGATCAAGAAAATGTATATATACACAATGGAATTCTATGCCTCCATCAGAAAGAATGACATTGCCCCGTTTGTTAAGAAATGGAAAAACTTGGAAAAAATTATATTAAGTGAAGTAAGCCAGGCCCAAAGAAACATAGGTCCAATGGTTTCCCTTATTTGTAATATCTACTGTATGTATGAGTCAAGCGCAAAAGGTCAGATAATGTGATGTCAGGAAAATGAACCCTTAGGTGTGTATTTTAATGTTTTTTTCTTTCATGCATGTGTTTCTAACACATTTATAAGATTATCTCTTTGTTGCTTTGTATGTCCCTCCCCCACAGTATAACCCCTGCTTTCACTATATTTGATGTCAGTATCACTAGTGGAGGAGATGGGGAAAAACCAGTTCTATAAGGATACAGGTGGACCTGTTGCTACAATGAGAAGCACAAGTTGTCATGTCCAAAACGAGCATTACAACTTCGGTGCGGGGGGGGGGTGCAGGGGAGGGGGGAAGGAATAGGATTGGGATGGGGGGGAGTGGGGAGCCTGGGAAGGGATGTGAAGGGTAAACAAAGGAGGAGGCTGCAATGCTTGGTAAGAAATGTACACATTATCCTGCCCATGTAATTGTAACTCCTCTGTACAGTATGTTCACTAATAAAATTAAATTAAATTAAAAAAAACATCAAATTACTTACATTATAATATATGCAGTTCAACTGGCACCACTAGCACCTCCATAAATGAAATGCAAACTAAAAGTTCTATTTCAAAATCCAACATCTAAGGCAGTGCTGGAAATACAAGAAAATACACAATAAATCTAAAGGAGTGAGATCTTTAACAATGGCAATGAGCAGTGATAGCTGAATATTTAACCATGCTTGAAAAGTCCAGGAGTTCACTAACTATGTGATTAGAGTTGCAGAGTTGACCTTGGTATCAATGTTGGAGATAAAATTAAAAGGCAGCTAAGGTTGCTGCAGTATTGTAGCTCAATACAGTGTGACCCTGCCTGATAATGGTAAAGCCCAGAATAGATGCTAAGTCAGTAAAATGTATAGGAAGGATTCTCCACTGAGAATAATTGCAGGGGGTGATCATCACTCTTGCGTTGAAAATGTATTGCCCATCATCCTACTTTAAGCTTTAGCATATTTCTGATCTGAAGACCCTTATAACACACCAATGTGCCATGAATGCTGATCAGTGTAGGCGTATATTACTGTAATATATGTAAAATCCTTACAGGTATGTAACGGCCTGCCCCTGACACTTCATTTTGTGTTCTTGAGTTTCTTGGAGAAATCCTCATAATTAGGCAATTCACACTCATCTAATTCTGAATCAGGAAACTGAGATAAGATATTAGGGTAATCACTCCAGTCACATGGTCTGTGACCTATGAAATAAATGACATTATTTCACAATGTATATGTGTTTCTGAAAATGTATGCAATACCAAATACCTAGGGACAATTATCTATCTCATATTATCAGAAGTAAAGATACTCCTGAATTGTACTTTCTTGCTAGAGGATCATAGGTTGACTGCTAATGTTTGGTATCTTTCCAGGTGCTCCTATACATTTGTCAATGTTCTGTGAGGAAGTGTTTGTCATAGTTTGTTTTGAGGTGTTCAGAATACCAGTACTGTCACTAACTGCAACCATGGGACAACCAAGATGATGGGAAACCTGGACAAAGAACTAAGAAATCACAGGAAGTGATAGGAAAGAAGACACCAGAGGACCCAAAGCGTCATTGCCAAATTCTGGATCCCTAAATCCTGCTTGACATGCTTTATATTCATTCTACTACCGGGGAGTGGTGGTCAGTGGCTGCAGGTATGTCCGCAAAGACATCAATATAGCTTGTGGTTACAACTATTAACATGAAGTATTGTTTGTAGACATAGTGACAATTGAATCCCTTATTGTTAGGGAGCAGAAGGGAACAATAGTCATTCCAACCATAACACAGACATCCATTGTGTCTCCGAAGTCTTAAACTTTTAGTGTCCAACAGCTCGAAATTAAATACTCTTGAGGTAATAAATCATACCCCTGTCTTCCCTTGACTGCTTGGCCTTTACAGAGCACAGCTCTCAGCCTTTCGATTGCTGTTTGAGATGGCTTCCCAATCTATCCTTTTCCAAGTCTAATAGCTTGACTTTAGGACCACTCACAAGGTCTGTGACAGATGTATTATTTTGAAAACAATATTTTTTCTAGGATAGGCTCAATTTTAAAATTTTATTTTATTTCAAAAATACTATACAGGGTAGTTACAGTTACATGAGTAAGTTGCATTCCTTGTTGAATATTGTTACCCACTCCATTGTTGTTCTCCTATCCCTTCCCACCACATATACCTCCCACCCACTCCAAAGTTGTAAAGTGCATTTCCGTTATATAGTATCTTGTGAATATCATTGTTGCAATGAGTTATTCTTTTTACATCTTTCATCATTATATTTTTTCCCTTTCCTTCTCCAAATCAGATAAATGTATATACAAGATGGAAGGAACCA
Source organism: Dipodomys merriami (assembly GCF_024711535.1). Classification (NCBI taxonomy): domain Eukaryota; kingdom Metazoa; phylum Chordata; class Mammalia; order Rodentia; family Heteromyidae; genus Dipodomys; species Dipodomys merriami. The sequence continues at coordinate 3,279,569 of NW_027202360.1, read as the reverse complement.
GAATCAAGACAGAGATTGCCAGGGATAAACCAATGGCAAAAGAAAAATGAAATAAAATAAGATCTAGATACTCTACAGACAGCAAGGTTGACATCTGAAAAAAGACGGTTTTTTCCATGTTTTGGAGTTCATTTCAATTAGCTTCATTTTGTAAGGTCAAATATACGTAGCTCTGGAGCCAGTAATCCCACTCCTGGGCATTTGTTGAAATGATCTCAAGCTAAAACCCATTAAATCTACAACTATGTTTTTGGGAGCATTATTTGAACCAATCAAGATGCCCCTCAAGAGATGAATGGATCAGGAAAATGTGGTATATATAAACAATATAATTTTATGCATCTATCAGAAATAATGACACAGCCCCTTTCATAATAAAATGGAAAGACTTAGAAGCCAATCATATTACGTGAAGAAGTCAGACTCAAAGAAACATAGCTTCCATGGTTTCCCTCATTTTTATTAATTAATATATGCTTAGGATAGTCCTTAAACTCTTAATATTCCCTGTTTTCTCTCCCTCTTCCTCTCTCATTCCATTTGTGTGTGTGCACACACACACGCACACATACGTACAATAATGAAACTTGACTCAGAGCCTCAAACTCTTGCTTGGTTTTTTTCACTCATGATTGACTGAGTTTGTAGTATTTGAACCAAGGTTTAACTCTGTCGTTGATTGAATAATTGAACATAAATGTCTCATGAATTGCTACACCAGCCATCTGTGAACCATGATATTCCAATCTCAGGCTCATGACTATCTGGGAATAGGGAGGAAGCACTGGCATCCAGCTCTATTGCCAATTGTCTTTTCTTTGTTTTGCTTTTGTTTTTTGTTGGTTTTGTACATCCAAAATGTGTAAGCAAAACAAATCTTTTATAATAAGGACTACTCCCATAAAATGTGTGAGGTGTAATGGTTACCTTAATAATGTTATGCTTTTGCATCCACATTATATGATTTGATTTTTTGAACTCTATTGTTGCGAACAGTCAAGTTACTTATATACAATTTGAATCTTCTGGTCTTGGTTTTATAGTTTGTTAGGTGTTTCCAAACAGAATTTATCAAGGTTTAACTCTGTACTACTGAAGCAAGACATTTATGATTATTCAATGTCTTGAAAAATCGTAAGTTCTTCACTGCTTGTGGCACCATATGACCACAGGTAGTTTCCTATAACACCTCCACATAGTTTAGACCTCAATGCCACGCACTCTTCGGCCAAATATGCAAGGGCATCCTTAGTAATTTTCCATTCATTTTCACTGTTCTTCTCTTTTCTCTCCATTGTTAAATCCTGTGATGGTCATGTTGATTTTCTCCCCTGTTATATTAATTATTGCATCTTGGGAACTACAGGTATGCACTAATGTACTTCTGTCCATTCCCCTTGTGCTTTGGTTTGTACCCCTCTCATCTTGAAGAGCCAGAAATTGGGGATATGTTCTTCACACTTTATCTCAGACATCTATCTTTACTTTCTAGCAATACATTCATCGAATATTTTTTTGTAAATATAAGGCCTTGAAAATGATTATTGCGTTTTCATGGCTTTATTATTTGGCATTAGGGAAGAACATAGGTCAGTAATTGTAATTTAAATAAAAGAAGATTGCAATCATGCCTCAATAGATATTGTTCATTGGATAATGTTTACTTCAAGGTCTGCCTGCCTGCTTCCTTTTCCTTGTTTTGTTTATTTTTCAATGCAGCCTTTTCTTCTGGACATTATTTGTGGGCCTAGAGAAAATCAATTCCTACTGTAATTAGTCATTAATTTTATTCCAACATCATTTCACAGATCCTTCCGAGTCTCTTCATGGTCTCTATAGAAGTGCTTTACATTCTTAGATACATTTTAACAGCGATGCATCCAAAGATAAATACACATTGTTTAAGTCACCATTTTGATGACTGGAAAAAAAACCATGCTGCAATCCCACTATATGGCAATTTTATTGTTTTAAATCCTTTTAGATTAAAGTTGATGCTGGAGAATGAACAATCTGTGTACATTTTATATTTTCCTAATTAATTTTAGTATACCTTCCAATATTATAAAAAGTTAAAACATTATTACTGCTTACATAGTTTTAGGATTTCTAAAATGGTCAGAGTAAAGGTTTCATTCATTCACAATTTTAAGACAATAGAGTGTCCATTATTACTAAGTGAGACATTTAAAAATTTTTATTTGTGGTTCTTAAAAGTTGTGCTGGGGAATCAAGTCCAGTGCTTCATGTGTCTTAGTCTACTGTGTGCCTCTGAGCCTGATGTGACCAGTGGTTTTATTTTCACTCAACTGGAATAAAGAAAATTTTCACTAGAAAGGAATTATTACTTGGTTTCTTTCTTCAATATCTCTTGCATACATAAAAGTAATACAATTCTATACTGACAGAAAATGGTGTTCCTATTTGGAGTAACTGTATATTTTTTGTCACCCAACTCTTCACTAAGTCTTGCCACTTTCCTATCCCCCTTCCCATAAAACATGACTGGATCCACTGGAAACACACTTCCAGTCAGCCTCCTCATTCAAAAGTCCAACCTTAACTAACCTACCCACTTGTAGTCCTGCTGTAAACTTTCAAAGCCTGACTGCAACCAGACTACTTCCTGAAAGCCCTCCTCTGTTACAGGGAAAGCCTTCTTCAACTCCACCCTTTCCTGGAATCCTTGCTCTGTACCACCAGAAACCAGGCCATATCCATATCTCCTCCTTCTATGTCTCTCCTTGCTTCACCAAGAACCCAGCCTACATCGGGCTTCTCCCTCGAATCCTCACTTCATCCACCAGATACCCAGCGCCTAACTACACTATTTCCTCATAAACCCATTAATCCCATATCTTAGTACCTCCAAGCTCCTCCCTTCTCTTTCATACCCACCCCACAACCAGACTTCTCCTTCCAGTCCCTTCTGGTTTCATCAGAAACTCTGTCCCTCTCTGTCTGCTTCTAAGTGGCCTAACTTGTCAAACACAGCCCCGAACCTACCTCTTCCCACAAAGCCAATCATGCTACACAAAAACCCTCCACCTCCGTATAACTGCCCTTGAAGCCCAGCTTTGGTTGGCCAGAAGCTTCTCACATAGCCCATCTCCTGCTTGGAAAGACAGCTCTGCTTCAAAACAAGTCTCTCCACCTCCCATACCTACTCTCTCAATGCCTTGGATTGCTCCCCAGGTAAATCCAACCCTATTGGATGCTCCCTCAGATCCACACTCTACTCCAACAGATACCCTACCCATAATTATACTACACCTTTGTAGACTTTCCACTCTTTCTCAAAGCCCCTCCTCCAATTAGCCCCATGGCTCAAAGCCCTGACCTGCTCTACAAGACCCCCACTAAAAATCTCCCACCACACTATCCCATCTCTCGACACCCACATTGCTTAACTGGAAACCATTGCACCAGTTAGCCCCCTTCTGGAAGCCTCACCATGCTCAACTGTAAATCCCTGTCCCTCGGTAGTCTCTTTTTGAAGGTTGCCTTGCACTACTGGAAACCCTGTCCAAAGTCCTTGTCCTGCCTTGTAACACTGTAATCCCCACCCAACCTTACTCCTCTTTTTGAAGTGGTGACTGGCTACACCAGAAAGCCATCTTAACTAATCTAGTCCATTGGATCCTATCCCTGCTTTAACAAAGCCCTGGTCCTGAAAAGCTTCTCTATACATTGTGAATACATCCTGCTCTGCTAGAAACCCCACCTCCTCCCTAACACACTTCCCAAAGCCCTGCCATTCTCCACCAGAAACCATGCCTCTTACTAACCCACTTCTTCCTAGCACTGCCCTGCCCTCTTAAAGCCAGACCCTGAAAAGCCTCTCCCTCATAGATCCATATTCCTGCACCAGAAACCACACCTTCTGTCAGCCTCTTGCCTCCATTCCATTCCCTGCCTTATGGGAAACCTCACCCTACATATCCTACTAGAGCTCACAGTGCTCCACCAGAACCCTTCCTGTAAGTAACCTCCTCCTTTGTAGCCTTGTTCTTCCTTCTCAAAGCTCTTCCCCAAACAGCCTCCTCCCCAGTGACCCAGTCTTCATCCACTGAAAACCCGTCTACCTCCCAGCCTCCATCCTAAAGCCCCACCTATTCCACAAGTCTAGTCCTTCCTGTCCCCTCCCTACTATCTCAAAGTCCTACACAGACTGGCCTTCATCCTCAAAGCCCTGCCCTGCTCCACCACAGGGACTGTGCCAATACTAACTCTTCCTTTGAATCAGACAGTAACCCTACACCATCTCATAAATTTTATTAGAAGCCTTAGTCTAGTTGGAGGTTCTGTTATCAAGCAGATACACATTTTGTGAAAATGTATGAAGATGATTCCTCTAATTGGAAAACATCCTTTGAAGTATTAGTAAGGTTTCATGAGTGATCATTTTATTTCTGGAAAATTCATGCACATTTGTGCCCATTAACTTAAAAAATATTAGTTATTTTAAATCATCTGGCTTTGTTGAGGAAAGAGTTAGTGTGTATAAAGATGACTTTCAACTCATCTCTCTAATGAATAATTTTGGAGTTGCTTCCCTTACTATATACTGGAGTTTTTAGTAACAGAAATTGTCTACCAGAATCAATGATTTTCCTCCTTCCACTAAAGTGCCCTTTGGAAAAGACTGAAGTGAGATTACTCAGGTAAAATGCCAGAAATAAAGACACATTTTGAGATCATAACACAATTATTATGAAGACCCCACCCACTAGACTTACATTCCTATTGGTCCAACAGTGTAAGCCAGACCAGTATTTTACCAAAGCTTTGTATGTGGCATGCTATGGCTTATCCAGGCTTGATACAAAATGTCTCTGCCCAGGATTAAATGATGACAATTATAGCTAAAATTACTTAAAGTCATTATTAACATCTAATGCATGGTGAGGTTTTTGTTTATACTTCTCTTTTTCCCTTTCTTTCTTCCTCCTTCTTTCTTTTATTTATTCCTTTCTTTCTTTCTTCATTTTTCTTTCCTCTTTTAGGAAATGAGTATGAATTTTGATATTGTGTTTGCTGAACAAGTATTCTACCATTAGAATATTCTTTTTTGATTTAGTTACTTTGCTCATAGGTTATCAATAATGCTGAGGGCCAAACAGAGGCTAAGTTCCTCATTTCTGTCTGCCAAGTAGCTGGGATTACAAATTCATTCCAACATGCCAGCATTTAGGATGATATGAGACTATTACTTTCCTTGCACACAGGTTCTGAACTGTGATGCTCTCAAGTTTTAACTCTTCAATTAGTGATGTGAGTTCCAGTAGCCTGCCCTCAGTATAGATTGTCTAAATGAATGATTAAAGGCAATTTCACTTGAATATCTTTTTCTTTGCCAGTCCAGGGACTGTTATAGTTTTATTTCTAGAAATTTTTTGTGTATATGTTATATGTGCACATTAATTGTAAAAATGTTACTTTTTCCTCCTTTTTTCCTTTTTTTAACTTTTCTTGGTCATAGGGCTTGAATTCTGGGTCTGGGCGTTGTCCCTGGGCTCAGTGCCACTTCCGGTTTTCTGGTGGTTAATTGCACGTAAGAGTGTCATAGATTTCCTGCCAGGGATAGCTTTGAACTACCATCCTCAAATTTCAGCTCCTGAGTAGCTAGGATTACAAGAATGAGCCAATGGCACACAGCTAAAATGGTACTTATTTTAAGTTCTATGATATAGTTGAGGGAGTAGCATGAGTGTGTAGAAAGATAACTTTCAAATCATCTCTGTAAATAATTTTTTTCATTTTCATAATATTTATTCCAGTGATTAATAACCGAAGCTCCCAAAGTAACAGTGTGATCTTTCATTTTCTCATTCCCATAAATACTATTGGAAGAGAATGAATGAGATTTAAGTCTAAGACAATATGTACTTGAAATTTTAAAAATTATTTTGACATAAAGAGCCACATAACACAACGTGCTTTTCATTTTCTAAAGAAAGGAATGTCATACAAGTATGTTTATTGGCAGGCTTTTTTCATCTGAAAAACAAAGAAAAAACAATATCCTAAAAAAGCTGAAAGCGATCAGCAACCATGTAAATGTGATATAGCATTGGAGACTTGAAGACATGAATTGGTTCAGATAAAATAATTCTTTGAGAAAGGTATCTGTTCAATTAATTTATTCATTACAAATTTTTTATTTTTATTTACATGTTAATATATAAATACATACAAGTGTGTGTGTGTGTGTGTGTGTGTGTGTGTGTGTGCGTGTGTGTGTGTGTGTGTGTGTGTGTGTGTATCAGCAGTATCTGTCCAGTAAACTGTCTGGTTATGTATGGTTAGGTAATTTCATCATGTCAAGTTCATCAAAAGGATGGACTTCCATAAACCTTAACAACCCTGCAACACCACTGCACATGCAAACTTAAGTGTTCATCATTGTAAGCTAGACCTGTGTTTTACCAAAGCTTTATATATAGTGTGCTATTTTTTCATGTAGGCTTAACAGAAAGTATGTTTGGCCCTAGAAATAAATGATGACATTTATTACTATGATAATTTAGTGTAAATCTTTACATTGAACACATGGTCAGTATTGTTTTTTCTTTCCTTTTCTTATTTTATCTTTAGGAAGTTGATTTGAGTTTTAATGTTCTGTTTGCCAGACAGGTACTCCACCACTGGAGCCACTCCATCAATCCTTTCTCATTTAAGTTACTTTATTCCTAGAGTAGCAATTTTTGCACCCATCCCACAAAGCAGGGATTATGATTGCATTCCAATATCCCTACCTAGTAGGTTGATATGAGGGTTTCTTTTCCTTCCTTGACTGATTCAGAACTGTGATCCTATCAAATTCTACCACTTTATTTTATGATGTGAGCTCCAGTTCTGCCTACTTCTAAAAGATATGACAGAAATAAATGATTACAGGTAATTTGAGTTAATCATTGATTAATATAGGTGATTTGATATAAAAATGTAGGGTAAGTTTGCAAGTATAATCACAGTAGTCAGATATTTTGCTAAGTAATTTTGTTTCACATTAAAAACACATCTCGACCAAAATTAAGGACTTACTTTTGCTGTCTGTCAACTTGTATGTCATTTTGGAAAATCAACTTCATGTCTTCCATGTGTGATAAAGGACTTTGAGTGGTCTGATGTGTTAGTTCACATCTATAATCGTGGTTAGAAATCAGAAATAAATAGATCATCATTTGAACATAGGCTAACCAAAAAATTAGGAAGTCCCAATCTCAACAAATTAGTGGATCATGTTGAAACATGACATTAATTTAAGCTCAACAAGAGGCTAAGTCTCTGCCAAGTACCTGTGCCACTTAGGTAACTGGCTCACATGGAGCCAGTCAACTCTCCTGATGCAGAAACTGGGCTGAGATTGTTCAAGAGGAGGGAGGAGTCTGCCACACTTTCCTAGGTTGGACCTCACAGAATGCAGTGAGCTTGCTTGTTTTACTCCCCTAAATGCCTTAATATGCCATGCTGCTGAGTGTTCATGATTTGATTCCAGTGATCTGTGGTAGAGGTATAAGGGAACATTAAATTAAAGTTCACATTCACTAACTGAGCTACTCTTCCCAGCCTGTGAGTTCAACTCAGCAAGTGTTCATTATTTGAGAGTTGAGAATACTGAAGTAGGAGAGAGAGAGAGGGTGAGTGAAAGAAAGGAGAGAGAGAGAGAGAGAGAGAGAGAGAGAGAGAGAGAGAGAGAGACAGAGAGAGACAGAGAGAGACAGAGAGAGACAGAGAGACAGAGAGAGACAGAGACAGAGAGACAGAGAGACAGAGAGACAGAGAGATAGAGAGACAGAGAGACAGAGAGACAGAGAGACAGAGAGACAGAGAGACAGAGAGACAGAGAGGGAAGGAAGGAGGGAAGGAAGGAAGAAGGAAGGAAGGAAGGAAGGGAAGAAGGAAGGAAGAAAGAAAAAAGAAAAAAGAAAGAAAAAGAAAGAGAGAAAGACAATGTTTGAGAATGAATTTTTTAGAGTCTGGAGTCACATGGCAGTACTACGTGTATTTTATATTAGGTCTGCCCCAGGCCATGCAGACCCTATGCAGATGCCTTTTCACTTCTTGGCTAAGTTTCCACCCTTTATGTGTTATCTAAGTATCTGGCACACCTGGAGGCAGCCACCTCCTCCTCCCACTAAGTCACGACCTGGTCAGCCTCTGATCACACTTTCCATCTGACTGGAGGTGAATCCCAGGCCCTGAAGTCACATGCAGATCCAGTATTGCTAGTCTTTCCACCTACCTGGCCACACCTCATCCGATCCTTTGCCTAGATACATCCAGGCCCGAGGTTGGGTCGCCCTATTTTTTGTACATGCCTTTCCACCATGTATGGCATGGGCAGCAGTTCAGTAAATAAACAACTTTACCTGGCTTAATACCGTGTTGTGTTCTCTTCATTGGTTACCTAATGAAATTCAACTAATTAGTATGCTTTACACTTCAGAATTTCTTGTTCTGAATCCATGGATATTTCAGTGACACATGTCAGTTCAGTATCTAGAAAACACATGCATTAACTCATCATTTAACATTAAAATTCTGCCAGGAATCTTTAATAACAGCTTAATTAACCATAACATCTATTTTCTTTACTTTCCTTTTTTTTTTTTTTTTGCTTAAAATAATAAGAGTTGTCGGGACAATATGAAAGGATCTCTGGTTTCATATTTTCTAATCACCCCGGGCTACAACCTGTGTGCTGCCAGCTCAGATGATGGTACTTTGAAATCCTAGAAAGTAGATGCACATCATAAAGGCCAATGGCTACAGGATTTCTCAGATTTTTTAAAAATGTAATTGTTACTAATTGTACAGTGAGGTTACCATTTCACAATTCATGTAATGTTTACATTTGTCTTGTAGACAAGGCCATCCTTTCCTGAGCTTTCTCCAGTTTCTGGGTTTTTTTGTGTGTTGAATGTTTTTGTTTTTGTGCCTGACCTTCTGCTTGAACTCAAGATTGGGTGCTGCCTCTGATTTTTTTTTGGGGGGGGTCTGTTCATGGGTCCTGAACTCTGTGCGTGGGCACTGTCCCTCGCTCTTCAGCTCAAAGCTAGTGCTCTATCACTTGAGTCACAGCACCACTTATGTTTTTTTCTTTTTGCTTATGACGTGCTGAGGAATTGAACAAAGGGCATCATGCATGCATGGCAAGCACTCTACCACTGAGCCATCTTCCCAGCCCCTGCCTCTGACTTTTTGTAAGCAAGGCTAGTCTACCTCTGGAGCCCCAGCTCCATTTATGGTTGTTGGTTGTTAATTGGAAAGAAGAGTCTCACAGATTTTCTCACTCCAGTTGGCTTTGAACAGTGATCATCAGCCTCCTGAGTAGCTAGGATTAGGCCTGAGTCCCCAGTGTCCAGCTAATATAGAGTTGGTTTCATGCTTTCCTTACCTCTTGGCACTAATACTACATATTGCCTGGCTCAAATCTGAATTGGTGGAACATGCTTGTATTTGAGGAAGGCAGGAATAGGAAACTATAGGCCATAGGGAAATATAAGCTAAACAAATCATTCAGAATATTACATAAAGACAAATAAGTTTACTGAAAGTTTACTGTGTCCTGTCTTTACTATTAATTCTGCATGGCCTGTGAATGATGTCATACATATCCAAATAGCCATTGGTAGAAATAAGATTTCTCATCCTGTTCTAAAAACAAAACAAAAACCAACCAAAAGTATTATGTATGAGCCCAGCAATTTCCTCTAATTAGAGACCAATCTGCCCTAGTTTATGAAAAAATGTCCTTTATTCAAGTGCTGCTACTTTTTCTAACCATAAATATAATGAAATCTGTAGTAGACTGTAGAATTGTATACCAGAGCTGTCATTTTAATTCATAAGAAATTCAGACATTTATATGTTTGTTTGTTTTTTTTTTTGTCAGTTGTGGCGCTTGAATTCCTAGCCTGGGCACTGACTCTGAGACTCTGTGCTCAAGTTAGTTAGCACTGGGTCAATTGAGCCATGGAGCCACTTCAAGCTTTTGAGTTGTTAATTGTAGATAAGAGTCTTATGGGAACTTTTCTTCCTGGGCTGGCTTTGAACGCTATACTCAGGTCTCAGGCTCATGAGTAGCTGGGATTACACGCATGAGCCACTGGCACCTGGCTTCACATAGACTTTTTTTTATTGTGAAAATAACATACAGAGAAGTTACAATTAAATGGACACGTTATTGAATAAATTTCTTATCAAGCATTGTGCCCTGTCCTTTGTTTCCCCTTCCCATACCTTCTTATCTCCACCACACACCTCCTCAGCCCACCCCCACTTCTCACCCCTCCTGGCCAAAGTTGTAAAGTTCGTTTTTCAAAATATTGGCTTGTACATTTCATTGCTGCAATGGGTCCAACTGTATCCTTTTTTAAAAATATGTTTTTTCCTTCCCCTCCACAAATTATACCAACATCAAATACAGTGAAAGCAGTGGATGTACTGTGGGGAAGGGACATACAAAACAACAAAGAAATCATCTTATGAATATCTTTGAAACAATCGCAAGAAAAAAAATATTTGAATCTTTCACTTGGGGTATATCTCATCCAACATCAACTTATCTGACCTTTTCTGCATGTCTCGGAAATATACTAGTTATTGCAAATAAGGGAAAACAAGGGACTTATGTTTCTTTGGGCCTGGATTACTTCACTTAATATAATTTTTTCCAAGTCTTTCCATTTCCTAACAAATGGGGCAATGTCATTCTTTCTGATAGAGGCATAGAATTCCATTGTGTATATAGACCACATTTTCCCTTATTCTTTCATCTACTAAGGGGCATCTGGGTTGGTTCCACATTTAGCTATGGTAAATAATGTTGTAATAAACATAGTTGTGCTGGTAGCTTTGGTATGGTCTTGTGATCATTTGGGTAAAACCCCAAAACTGGGATTGCTGGATCATAGGGGAGCTCTATGTGTTGTCTTTTGATGAACATCCGTAATACAAGTTTACAGACCCACCAACAATGCAGTAGGATTCCCTTCTGTCCATATCCCCTCCAGCATCTGTTGTTATTAGAGTTCTTGATTATAGCCATTCTATCTGGGGTGAGGTGGTACCTCAATGTTGTTTTGATTTGCATTTCTTTCATGGCCAGGGAGGTTGAGAATTTCTTCATATGTTTATTGGCCATCCTTCTTTCCTCTTCAGAGAAGTATGTCTTTAAGGCTTTAGCCCACTTATTTATTGGGCAGTTGTTTCCTTGAGGGTTTGTTGTTGGGGGTTTTAATTTTTTGAGTTCCAGGCATATTTTAGATATGAGACCCTTGTCCGTTGTGTGGTTAGTGAAGATATTCTCCTAATCTGTGGTTGATCTATTGATCTTGCTAGCTATGTCCTTTGCCATGCAGAAGCTCTGCAATTTCATGCAATCCTATTTGTCTAACCTTTCGTTGATTCATTGTGTTTCTGGGTGTCTTAAGAAAGTTTCGGCATGTGCCAAGGAGACCTAGGTAGTCTCTTATTCACGGACTCCACTCCTAAACTACTCACGGTGATTCAAACCTTTGGCAAAGCAGCAGGGTATAAAATTAACCCTCAAAAATCAATGGCTTTTCTGTATTCCAACAATGAGAAAAGCGTAGCTGAAATTAGGATAGCAACTCCATTTGTAATAGCACCACAAAAAATACCTGGGAATTAAGTTAACCAAAGATGTAAAGGACCTCTATGTTGAAAACTTTAAAAACCTGTTAATGGAAATCAAAACAATGGAAAAATGGAAAAACCTCCCATTCTCCTGAATTGGAAGGATCAACATCATGAAAATGGCAATACTTCCCACGACTATCTATAACTTCAAACGGTACCAATCAATATTCCAACCTCATTCTTCAGGGAAATAGATGAAGTAATCCAAAAATTCATATGGAACATAAAAGACCTCAAATAGCAAAAATTATCCTTAATGGAAAGAACAGTGCTGGAGGAATATCAATACCAAATTTCAAACTCTACTACAAATCCATAGTAATCCAAACAGCTTGGTACTGGCAAAAGAACAGACCGCAGGACCAATGGAATAGAACTGAAATCCCCGAAATGAACCTACAGACATATAGCCATTTAAACTTCGATAAGGTAGCTTAAAAAAGAATGGAAGAAAGACAGCCTCTTTAGTAAATGGTGCTGCCAAAATTAGGTTACTACTTGTAGAAAAATAAAGCTAGACCCTTATATATCACCCTGAACCACAATCAACTCCAAATGGATCAAAGACCTTGGAGTCAAAGCAGACACTCAGTCATTTTATAATGATGAACTGCTTAGTGTCTCTGGCTCACATATATAATCCAAGCTATAGTTAGGAATAAAGGTATGAGAAACAAACACTGAGTGTGTGTTGTTCATGATGCTTTGCATTGGCATGATTTAATATTGTTTGTTTCTTATACTACAATGCTCTTATTTTTATTTTTACCTAGGTGGGGAAGATAGGTGCTAGCCAGTGTTGAACCTTCTTTGGTTGAGAGGGAGCCATGTGGAAGTTCTTGCCTTGTATGGCATGTAACTGAAATCCTCCTGCTTTCACCTCCCCATGGACCAGGGTGATAGAAGTATTCCATCATGCACAGCCAGGGGTTGGGGATCATTGCAGGTAAAACTTCATTGGTCTTGAAATGATGTCCCCACTAGCTGGCTTTACAGGCATATGCCTTCAAAACCTTGTTGTAATCCGTTTCACTTTAAAGTAGTGTTTGTACATACTTAGAGATAAAATGGTAACACATTACATGTTTAATATATAGAATAGTCAATATAATTAGCAAGTTTATCTCCTAAAACATTGCAGCTAATGTATTTTGGTAACTTCCTGACTCTGCTAGTCACTTTTTCGAATATACCATAAACATAAATACATTAATAATGTGCACTAGAAGATTGGATGTTGATAGATATAGACAAGTTAGACTATGTGTAGTAAATATATATTTATCTCTTGCTGCTCTGAAGAACATTATCATATGTTCACCATAACAATACCACCATATATTCACCATGACAATAATTTTCCTGCAGTGTAGAAATTTTCATTTCATAATCTGCCATCTTTTAATCTTTTTACATTCTCATAAGTATGCATTTTTTCTTGTTTCTTGAAATTATTAAGATGGAATTTTAAAAATCGTAGAGTCTCCTAAAATTAGCTCATTTTGTTTGGTTTTGTGTTGCTAAATGATTAAAACCAAGGTTTCCTGAAAGTTATGCTAGCAGACTATATGACTAAATTGTATTGTAATTACATCTTATTATTGTATTTTGATATAGGATTTTGCTGTTGCTGTTTTATGATATAGTGTCTTGAAGCCGGACTGAAACTTGCAATCCCACTGCCTCCATTAACAATGCTTTATCACCAGGTTATGGAGGCTCATAATTATAACTCCAGCTAATCAGGAGGTTGATACTTGACATTTAGCCTGAGCAGGAAATTTTATGAGTCTCTCCTCTCTAGTTCACTAAAAAAAAGCTTGCAGCTGAACTGTAGTACAATTGGTAGAGCAACATGGTCAAGGGAAAGAAGCGTGGGATTGTCATATAGCTCCCGAGTTCAAGCCCTAAGACACAAATATGCACAGACACACATTCATACACACACACACACACACACACACACACACACACACACACACACACACACATACTCCCACACACTTGTACACGCACAAATTACCAGGCAAAGTTGTACCATAAATACTTATCCAGAGATTGGACAACAGTCTACTTATTTGTGAAGGTTTTTCCTTGATTATTTTGATGGAGGAAGATAGTTCATGGGACACAGACGACAAAACTTTAGTGAGGAATACTTTATAAATGACTAGCTTATAAAAAGAACAGGAGCACGGTTTTTATCTTTAAATCTTACATTCCTTCAACTATACTATTTAAAAAAAAATCATTGAATTATGAGACAATGCACCTCTTCCCTTCTCCCCTTCCCCTCTGTCATAAAATATGACAAAAGATTCAAAAATACTCCTTTATCTTACAAGAATGTTCACCTGTAATAATGTCTGTCTATATGTGTAATAATACATGTGTTTTCCAATACTTGTTTGATTTTCCCACCGCTAAGAACTTGCCTTTTTTTCCAGATGAAAGCACACTGGGGCTTCAAAGGCAAGCAAGATTAGGAAACAAAAACCTAATAATGTCTTAGGAAGTTGATTTCAAAAATAGATGCAAGAAGCACATGGCAGGCCGAGGGGACCCTGAGAGGCAAAATGATTTGTGCAGGATGAGAGGAATAGTGACAAATAAGGCCTGGATCTGACCTAGGAAGGGCTCTTTGAGGCTGAGACATGCCTGTATCTAGGCCTAGCTGAGACTATTGGGATTTGACAATGTCCACATGTGTATAAAGTGATGTGGGAGGGGAGATTTCAGCCTCCAGTTTGTCTTTGGGATGGTCTTATGTGAGCAAGCAGCTTAGATCATTGGGCTCTGAGAGATGACACTACCTCACTCACAATGGAATAGAATATAGAACTCTGAGAGCCACGCAACTGTAACCTACAGTTAGCTCAAGCCAGCTCACTTGGCCTGTGGCTCAGGAACAAGAAAGATGTTCCTGTACTGTTTTCAAAGTCAAGAGACTCAGGTCTCAAGCATGGGAGGTGTGAGTGCCTCACTCTATGCTGCAGACATTCGATCAGTGCCCAACCACGAATCCAATGTCTCAGGACTTTTTATAAGAAGAAACCAAGGAAATTACAAGGAAATTCAGGCCAGGTATAATTATGACAGAAAACCTATTTAATCTCATCCTAGCCCACACTAGAAACTTCTTATGTGCTTTTATATGTGTAGACAGAAAATATTTGCTGTGCACTTTTCAATCCACTCTACTACAATTACTCAGTTTGAAGTCTACTCTCATTTCCATGTTTCATAGATCCATTCTTTTTTACCACCTCAGTGTGACAATGAGTCCATCCAAACCCTGAATGTGCCTTATAATATATGGAGCCTGGACTCAGGCTTTCTGGAAATTCTGGTAATGGACCTTGTCCCTGCCTACCAGAAAGCTGATCCCTTCTATGTGGGAAACTTCCTCCACCACTACACAGAGTGTAGGACAATGGAGCAGTTGCTGGATATTCTGAAAGTGAGTGTTCTTGGGCTGGGAAGGTGGCTCAGTGATAGCTTGCCTTGTATGCATGAGGACCTGGGTTCGATTCCTGACCACCACATAAGCAGAAAACAAGCCAGAAGTGGTGCTGTGGCTCAAGTGGTAGAGTGCTAGCATTGAGCTGAAGAGCTGAGGGACAGGGCCCAGGCCCAGAGTTCAAGCCCTGACAAACAAAAAAAGTGAGTGTTCCTAAGCCAGGCACCAGTAACTCACACCTGTAATCCTAGATACTCAGGAGACAGAGATCTGTGGTTCACGGTTCAAGGTCAGCCCTGGCAGGAATGTCCATGATACTCCTCTCCAATAAAACACTAGAAAACCAGAAGGGGTGCTGTGGCTCAAGCAGTAGAGTGCTCCCTTTGAGCTGAAGGGCTGATGGATAGCACCCAAGCCCAGAATTCAAGCCCCATGACAAACAAAAAAAAGTTAGTGTTCCTCCTTCAAACCCAGGGCTGATGAGACCCCCTGGCAGAATAATGGAATACTAGGTATATCTCTGAGACAGTTTCACTGGGGTCTTCTCAAAGGAGATTGGCTTGAGACAAAGAAGTGCAGTCCTTGTCTAATTCCTTAGGACTGGGCTGCCAGAATATTTCATGTGCCTCATATGCTAGTGGAGCCTTAGTAATTTGCTTGCTGAGAGACTAGGATTTAAGGAAGGAGCAAGTGGCACCCAACGTCCACGCTCACCTAGGAAATCACTATCTTTGAGACCTTTGAAGGAATATAGACAGAAGTAAGGAGGCAACTTTTACTTTAATTGGGGGCTTGAGTGCTGTCCCATTTCTAACACACTACCAATTTAGCCCCAGGTCCAATTCTGGCCTTTGGCTGGTTAATTGAAGATAAGTATATTTAGATTTTTACAAACCAGACTGGGTTCAAACTGTGATTCACATATCTCACCCTCCGGATTAGTAGGATTAGAGGCATGAGCCATTGTGCATTTATTTGGACAGATGCACATAAGCATCTTCACAGAATTACCATGATGTTGTATAGACATATCAACAATTTTGTCTGTCATGTTTACATTACCATGTGGGACTTAGCGAGTCCTATGTGTGTCCTGTTAGTTCAGAAAAGGAGAAGCATAGAGTTAACTTCCTTCTCTCCTCCCATTGGTACAGATCCTTCTACCATAACTGGGAAGAAGATGAACAAGTGAAGAAGTAAGTGGACGCTGGCACAAAGAATTCTATCCTTGAAAATTTGGTATCTTTGAGGTTTCTGAATCAAACTCAACTTTCTTCTTTGCACACCAGTTGTGATTTTCACCAGGGGGTTGAGGCTTGGCACTTCAGTGGATAGCAGATTGCACAGTTGTGGTTGTGGTTGTGCTTTTGGAATCTCATGGATGACAGGGAGGGCTGTGTGTAGCAAGTCAGATCCAGTGGGGAAACAAATTTCTCTTCCTATTACAGGGAGAATTTTAGAGGATTATATTTGATCAATTACTAGAAGTGGGTTGTGAGGAGCATCCTGCTTGCAGGAGTCTCTTTCCACTTCCCAAAAATCAATTTGCACACAGTCTTGTTTGTTTCATCTTCCCTATGTGGATAGACTTCTACCCTGATGATTTCTATGAGCCCAAGAACAATGACACCCTGAAAGAACTTACACAGAATGTCAAGCTCAACATGGCCTCTTCAGACCTGCTCTTCCGCTTACATATTTTTCTGGACCAGCTGGAGAAACCCATGAGACAAAGAAAAAGAGGAAGAAGTCCTTGTTTAGATGCCTCAGAGCTTGTGAGTAGGGATGGAACCTGAGTCTCTAGGGATGTGCCTGATTGGCCAAGAGCCCTTAGTACTCCCCAGCTTGGCAAAATTTCCTTTTATGGATATTCTTTGCCAGGTAATGTCTGTTCTCCTTTTGAAAGAACTTGGAAGTAGACACTCATTAGAAAAAGCCTACCTCCTCATCAGTGTTCAGTCCCAACTCAAATCCTACTGCTTCTCCCATTGGATCCTCTTGGAAGTTTAGTGACACCTTAACTACGAGGGTCTACTCAAAGACTCCTGTACCTATTTTCATTCTCAGGTTTGCATCACCGTAGAGAAGCTTCTGCAGAACTCCAGATAAAGAACCCATCAGTGATGTCGTCTATGGTGACTGATGGAGATTGCAAGCCATCGCTGATCTCCAGAAATCCTGTGAAGGTAGAGGGTATTTTTCAATTTGTAGAAAGGCCCAAGTAGGTTTTGAGTCCTGTGGACATCCCACTGATTCTGAACCCCACATGTGATGCAGGTGTGTCTACACATACCACCAAGGAAGAAGACGATACAGAATGTCTTCCATTGATGTTCACAATCCAGCTAGATCAGCTCTAAATCAGTCAAAAAATAAAAACACTTCTTGATATGATGGTTAAATGTGTGCTAATGGAAAATGACCCCAGTCTATGTTTAGGAAAACCAATAAGTGAGGTCCAAAATCTAGATTCATTTGAGGAAAGGGAATCTTTCCTCACAGAATACCAAGACCAATCTCTCCTCTTGCAAGGGATCCAATTTCCAGTTGATAAATTAGAATCTGTCCCTCCCTGGACTCAGGAAGAAAATCCTGTCTTTAATGAGGAAGTAGATCCCTTTGAAGACTCTGAGGCAGAATTTCTGCCTGAAGGCAACTTAGAGGCCAATCTAGATTTTGAGATTCCTTCTCCCCTTCCTAAGAAAATCCTTATTTTTCTTTTTTTTCTGATTTTTGTAAAAGGTTCATTCTATTTATTTTTCTAACTTTATTAAAATGACAATGTTTTTGACATATTCTAGAATTCATGAATCCTAAATATATTTCTTTTTAAACCTGCAAACTTTAGAATCGTGCACATCTGTTCTGGAGCGGGGGAAGCAGAGTGACAGGGGGCTGTAGAAGAGAGCCTACTGGATATAATGGGAGCTGTTAAATGCAAAAAGAGTGACTAGGAAGCCAGGCCATGCCTGTATGGGGTGATAAGGTGGCTACAAAAGGTCTAGGACATAGCAGATCAGATATCCTAGAAAGCTATTCTGTAAATTGGGACAAATACCACAATACTTACAGTGTTAAGTGGGACTCTCTTCCAATAATGAGTTCAAATCTGTATACATTTTCATTGCATTCATTTGCGTTGAGCAAATATGGAAGGAAATTTTGACTCCAATATTATAAAAAGTCTACTTTGGGCTGAAAAGATTTGACAAAATATATAGGAGATATGTATACTGGAAAGTAAAAGCCATC
Organism: Dipodomys merriami; assembly: GCF_024711535.1. Taxonomy (NCBI): domain Eukaryota; kingdom Metazoa; phylum Chordata; class Mammalia; order Rodentia; family Heteromyidae; genus Dipodomys; species Dipodomys merriami. The sequence goes on along the minus strand of NW_027202360.1, from coordinate 3,261,187 downwards.
ATCAATAGAAGAAAGAAGGCTTTCATAGATGAACAAACACAAAATCAAAAAAAATTTCCACAATTAAATCAGTTATATGTAAATACATGTTATATTCTTTATGTTATATATAGTATATTATATTATATATAAGATTCAATATGATTTTTCAAACTAAAAAGGCATTTAAAGTTTTAGAATTGAGTGTTTTTTGCACAAAACATTAGTGTAAATGTTATTGGAGAAAGTAGTGATATAATTTTATTATAATTATATGAATATATATTTGTGTGTTTCTAGATATAACACTGATTATAAATAAATATTATATACATATATTTGTATATATCTGTCTATGAAGTGAATATAATGAAAGTGAATATAATGAAACTGAGTATAGTATGTATAAAAAAGTTGAGTACATGAGACTCAGACCTGTAATCCTACTGATGTAGGAAGCTGGGTTTTGAGTTTTAGTATCTCTTATCCCCAAGCCTTAGATTTTTTCAGAGGAGGCATGGGCCCTCCAGTGTAGCAAACAGAAACATATGCCATGGGATCACACTCCCTGACCCGAGAGGAAAGTCAGTAGAAATCAGGACAAGCTTCTTATCTTGACTGTGTACTCAGTTCCTGTACCAAGAAGGCCATCTTTACAACACCAGATGGAAAGTTGGCATTCCCTCCAAAAGGTTCTAAAAAGATCCTTCTGAACGATAGTCTGACTATATTGAATTAAATCTTTTTTCCCTTCGCAAGCTGCAAACACATAGAAATATGACAAGAGCTCAATGACAAATTATCAAAGGCATGTCAAATTTCTTTAAAGGTAATAGAAATATACTCTGAGTTTATTAGGAACTGAGTGATATTTTGGTTGCTGAATTGTTGAATGCACTTCTGGGCAAAGGAGACACATACCTTGGGGGAAATTGTGTGGGGTTGGGTGTCCTCACACGGCTTCACAATAAAATGGCCATAATATCTAGGATGTCACAGCCAGCTTTGCCATGGCAGCAAGTAGGTGTCAGGCACTGATTTTGCCCTGAAATGGACTCAACAACACCAACAGGCACAAAGAATGAGAAGGAGTGACTATTATCCACCAAACTTCAGCTTAAAGAGCTGTCCTTACCAGAACTAGGATAAATTGAGCTGGAAAAGGCTGATCTCCATGTAAGGCTCCTGAGCACTAAGGACTAGTGTGTGTGTGTGTGTGTGTGTGTGTGTGTGTGTGTGTGTGTGTGTGTGTGTGTGTGTGTGTGTGTGTGTGTGTGTGTGAATACTGGGGCTTGAACTCAGGGAGATGACCTTTAGCTTTTTTTAACCAAGGGTAACAGTCTACGACTTGAACCAAATTTCCATGTCTTGATTTTGAATGGTTAATTAGAGATCAAAGTTTCAGTGTTGCACATGTTCATTCTTTGTCCCTCCTTTTCAATGACACCTTTAACTTCTTTTTTTTTTTGGGGGTCCGGTCATGGGGCCTGAACTCTGGGCCTGGGCGCTGTCCCTCAGCTCTTCAACTCAAGGTTAGCGCTCTACCGCTTGAGCCACAGCACCACTTCCGGCTTTTTTCTTTTTGCTTATGTGATGCTGAAGAATGGAACCCAGGTCCTCAGGCAGGCAAGACAAGTGCTCTACCACTGAGCCACCTTCCCAGCCCCCCCTTAAACTTCTGAAAGAGAGATAAATGTAAAAAAAATGAAAAAAAATGAAAGAAAATAAATATCATCTTGTTTCTGTTTCCTGGTCACTGATTATTTTTGAGATAGTGCTTCTTACTAATAAGAATTATTGGTAGAATCTGAAAATCTATTTGAGTAATAAATAGACTAGGAAAAATGTTGTCTCCTATTTTTTATCACTACATTTCTTTTTGTCTAAGTATAAATGCCAGACTTACCCTAAGGGCCTAGAATAAGCAAAATGGCTTATAGAGCTCAGATCATATCTTTCCACAGAAGATGACAGCCCCAGAAGAAAAACCTGTCCACAACTTGCACAAGGAAGAGAAAGTTTGATGTCTCCTTAAATCTTAGGATCGAATACTCATGAGGAGCCCTGGGGACTGATGACAGCTTAAGGACCTAACATTTCCTGTGTCGTTCCACCATAGGAACAGTCACCAGTCTCCCATCACACTGTAGGTGCCACGCCTGACTGGTGACCTTGGCTGTGTCATGAGAACGTGCAGCAGGGCTCTGTCATGGTCATTGGAGAGTCAGTATTGCACACTAAGAGGACATTCATGAAGGTGGTAACAAGGCCTGAGTCAGGGTTTTGTCAGATCTAGATGATTTGTAACAGGCACTACTGTATTCAGGCTAAGAATGTGGATATATCATCGGGTTCTTGCACACAAATTTGTTAAGTGTTAGCTTGCAACAGTTCTGCATGAAAGCCAACAAAAGGTCATCAATGCCCTCTGAACATATTTTCATCAACATTTAGTAAGTAAAAAGCTATAAAATCAAGTTCATCATGAGGAAAAATCTGATATGAAAACCAAATTGCAGGAGCATTTACAAAAAAATGTTTTTCTGTATGTATCAAATGTGACAAAATATTAAAAGTTAATGAAGCTGGGAAAGTTAAATTGATTTCTTTTTGTACTATGGTTGCAACTGTCTTTTACATTTCAAATACTTAACAAAAAGAAGGTAGGCCAAGCACCACCGGTGTCTCACGCCTGTAATTCTAGCTAGTTAGAAACCTGAGATCTGAGGAAAGTGAATTGAAGTTAGACTAGTTAGGAAAAACCAGTGAAACTTTGATCTCTAATTAACCATTCAAAATCAAGACATGGAAGTTTGGTTCAAGTCGTAGACTGTCACCCTTGATTAAAACAGCTAAAGGTCAGCTCCCTGAATTCAAGCACCAGTATTCACACACACACACACACACACACACACACACACACACACACACACACACACACACACACACACACACACATTCTCAAAAATAACCAGTGACCAGGAAACAGAAACAAGATGATATATATTTTCTTTCATTTTTGTCATTTTTTTCAGAAGTTAAAGGGGTCATAGGAAAGGAAGGACAAAGAATGAACATGTGCAACACTGGTATTTAATTGGTACTATGTTAAAAATGACCTATGCAATTTGTTTTGGGGGAAGAACGGGAAAACAGAAAAAGAGATAAAGTGAAAGGGTAAAATTGTCCAAAAAAAATGCACTCAGGGAATTAGAGCTGTGGCTTAATATGAGTGCCATTATTCAGCAAAAGAGCTCAGAGAGAGTGTCCAGGCCCTGGATTCAAGCCTCATTACTGACTAAAACAAAAACAAGAATAAAGAAATGTAATCATTACCACACGATTGTACCTAAAACCTCTACAGCACAATAATAAAAATAATAATGATAAAGAAGAAGATGATAATGAAGAAGAAGAAGAAGGAAGTTAAAAAAACCAAACCAGTGAGAAAAATTGAGAGAGCAAGGAAAGGACTGACCTTTCAAAAAGAAATATATCCATACCTGACTTATATGACTGTAACCTCTGTGTAATTCACATTTATAATTACAATACAAAAGAAAAAACAGAAATGTAGTGCTGGAGCCATAACTCAAATGGGAGGTCAGACTAATATGTATGTGATACCAAGGTCAACCCCCTTATCAATTTCTCCTTCAAAAATGGCTCTTCTCATCACTTGTGCTTTCCCTAGCTTATGAAAAGGGGTGCAGTTAAAGAAAGAGAAAGGTAAATTGTCAGGCACAGAACTGTACTTGCAAAGAGCAATACTCACTAGAACACATGTTTACTAGACCACTTGATGACTCCATGTTTTCTGAAATAAACAGAACTATTTGGACTTGAATACATGCTCCACTGTATACTAGATGGGGACTCAAAATTAATGAAACTCTCTGGATCTCAAATTCTTTACAGGTAAAATGAGAATAACAATACGTATCTCACAGCATTATGAGATCTGGTTGTCATCAAACATGGAGTGGTTTTATCTTTGGTGTGTGTGCAACACTCAAACACTGCTGGAAGGAGTATAAACTGGCATGATGTTTACTATATTACTTAACAGTAATACAACATGCCTGTAATCCTACTTACAAAAGAGGCTGAGAAAAGAGGATCCAGGTTTTAAGTCTGGACAGGAAACTGGATCAGATTCATCTCCAATGATCTTTAAAAAAGCTTGAGGTGGAGTTTGGTTCAAGTGGTAGAGTGCTAGACTGGAGCATAAGCCTCAGGAACAGTGCCCAGGCACTGAGTTCAAGCCCTAGGACCAGCACAAGCACACACACATGCACAAGCACACACACACACTAAATTTTTTGTGTTCTTATCACCCTGCTTAACAATATATTTCCTCTTGCAAGCTCACCTGATTTTTTTTAAAAGGGACTTCCTGTGTAACACAGGCTGCTCCTAAACTTACAATCCTCCTGGGTACTGGTAGTACAGGCATGCCTACTATAATTGCCTTCACTCAGTAACTCTATTTATAACATATTAGCAAGAAATTCATTCATACTCATGAAGATATTTGGCTTAAAGCTGTTCACAGTAATATTCTACTGTACAAAATGTAAATAATATAACTGGATATGGTACTATCCTACCGCATGGTAATACCAGCGAATACTCAGGAACCTGACACAGGAGAATAAGCAGGTGAGGAAAGCGTGGTCTACGCTGCAAAACCTGGTCTCCAAAGGAAAGAAATTCTATAAATATTAATCTACTATGAAACATACAATATGTTAAATTTATATAATGTAACAAATAGATCATTGTTAATAAAAATAAAATCTTGGCAGACATTTTAAATACATACATATGCATATATATTTAAACTTGTAGAAATAAAATTTCAAGTGCTTTTATCTGCATCTTTCAGTCTACCTGTCACCTACTTATTTACTGACACATTGATTTCTGTTTAGTCTTCACAAAACACTGTTCTCTCACATAAGTACACAAAATTGTAAAACAAAAAGTACAAAACAAATATTATCATAAATACAAATGTAGTTTAATCCCTACCAAAATAATTTGGAGAAAACATACATTAAGTTAATGGCATTGTATACTGCTCAGGAAGGGGAGTCTAGGAAAATGTAGATTGTATGTGTGTGTGTGTGTATGTGTGTGTGTGTGTGTGTGTGTGTGTGTGTGTGTGTGTGTGTGTGTCTGTCTGTCTGTCTGTCTGTCTGTCTCTCTGTGTCAGTGTGTTTTCCATGAGAAATATTGGAGTTAGAATTAAACGTATTATTCTTGTTGGTCTTTTTGCTCAAAGCTGACACTCTACCACTTGAGCCACATCTCCACTTCTGGATTTTGGTTTCTTAATTGGAGAAATATCTCAGATTTTCTGCATGGGCTGCTTTAAACCTGAATCCTCAGTTTTTGACCTCTAAAGTAGATAGGTTTTAAAATATGAGCCACTGGTGGAAAGCAACTACGTTAACATTTTTGCATGTTTGAATGAATTTTAAAGTAAGACATATATGTTACTTTTGAGAGTGACTGGAAATATTCATTAACGTTTAACAGAATTTAAAACATACAAAGCTGAGAATGGTAAGTAGCTGAGAACCAAATGGAATAAATCAAAATTACCTATGACAGTTTTCAGTCTGTGCACAGAAATAATTACATTATTGGAGCCCAAGGCCATCAGATAGCTGAGCTCCAGCTGGCTGCTATGCTCATGAGGCCAGCTGGTGCTATTCACAAGAATGTGATGTTGTTGGATGGTAGGGATCAGCTTCAAGTTAAGAACCTGAAATATTTCTATTCATCGAGAAGAGGAAACATACCAGGACAAGAAATGTGATTAAAATTGCTGAATGCAAAAACCATCCAGTTAAAGGAAGACAGAATAACTCTTTCTATATCTGAAGAGTATTCTCGCACAAAGAATCATGAGCTGAATATGGTGGTCAATGTTTGTAATCTCTGAACTTGGGAGGCTGATTTAGAAGTTAACTTGAGGCCAGCCTAAGTTTTAGGCAATCAGAAGGACATATAGTAAAATGCTATCTTAAAACAACAACAACAAAAGACCCAGTGACTGGGAATGTGTTTAGTGGTAGAGTGCTGGCCTTACATGCAACAAGCACTTGATTTGATTCCTCAGTATGTTGTAAGCAGAAAAACTGGAAGTGGTGCTGTGGCTCAATTGCCTTGAGCAAAAGAAATTCAGGAAGAGTGCACAGGCCCTGATTTCAAGCCCCAGCTCTGGCAAAATTAAAAAAAAAAACAAGTGCAAAATGCTGTTTGTTGAAATAAATATGTTGAAGAATTTTTATACTCACTAGAAAATTGTGCTGTTGGGAATTCATAATGAACTTTGTTAGGAAAAATTAAAATAAATTAATGAAATATTATCTGGCATTGGAAAGGACATAGTGAGATGTAAAAATGATTGGTGCCTATGGTTAATTGATACAACAATGTTACAGATACACTTGCCAGATTGTGATTTTTTAAAGTATACAATCGTGGGTTTGTTCTTTTTCAAAATAATTTTACTGCCGGGCCTAGCTACTAAGGAGACTGAGAACTGTTCGAATCCAGCCTGGGCAGGAAAGTCTGTGAGACCTTTATATCCAACTAAAGGTTCAGAAAATGTGAAGTGGCACTGTTGCTTAAGTGGTAGAGTGCTAGTCTTGAGCTGAAGAGTTGAGATACAATGCTCAGACCTAGAGTTCAAGCCCCACAACTGACAAAAAATAGTAATAGTAATAATATTAATTTTATTGTTACTATTAAGGTGTTATATATAAAGGCTACCAATTCATAAGTTTTTTTCTTTGCTAAAAGAAATACATATCCATCTTCATTGCCAACAGCCAGGAATTAGCCATCTGCTTTCCAGCTGATCTCTGGGTGTAGAGGCAATGTGTAATACAAAGCAGTACAAACCAATACAAACCATTTCTGACTATAAATAATTTTTTCTCTGCACATCTTAAAAATCAATGCTGACAACATGAAATAAAAAATCCCTAAGTTTAAAACATTCTTCTAAACAAGTTAAAGAAATCCTGATAACTAGTATTTTAAGAATAATTTCAGAGAGCTTGAACTCAGGGCCTGGGTTCTGTCTCTGAGATTTACTACTCAAGATTGGGTTGCCACTTTGAGCCACAGTGCCATTTCCAGTTTTCTCGTGATTAGTTGCACAGAAAAGTCTCACCAACTTTCCTCTCCAACCTGGCTTTGAACTAGGATCTAGAGATCTCAGCCCACTGAGTAGCTAGGCTTATAGGCATGAGCCCCTGGCACATGGCTTTTTGCTTACCTGAGACAGAGGCCAGTTAATATTAAATGTCAATCATTTTTAACTTTGTAAAATGAAGTTGACTGAAATGCCTTCCACTAGAAATAAGGAATCAAATGAGTAGGTGGGTTACAATGTTCTTACCAAAAGTTACATATTTTCCTTGTGTTTTTTTCTTCCAAAATTGTGTGCTTTCCAGAATCATACCTTATCTTTCCTTGATGGTTTCTTTGGTTTATTTCATAATTGTCCACAGCTTCTTCAGCCATCATTTATTTATGTGAAGAGCTTTCAAACATCTATTTTCAGCCCAAATTCCTTGTATACACCTCTCATCCATATATTCAACTGACATAAAAACTTGTGAAACAGTAATCATCTATTATCAGTATTGGATATTAATGTGTAAGTAAAATTTAAGAAAATTACATCAATAATTATAACATGATTTCAATAATAATGCTAAACATAAATACAACGTTGATTATATTCTGAGAAATTTAATAAAAACCTCCAGGAAAAGAAATCACTTTTTTTAGTGCTGATATTATGGTTTAAACTCAGGACCTTACCTTCTCACTTAAGCTTTTTCCCTCATGGGTGGTGCTCTGTATTTCAACCACAGCTCTCCTTCAAATTTTATTTGGGGGATAATATAGAGATAAGAATCTCATGGAATAAAAAATATCATTTGTGTCCCTATCTTGGGGTTCATTTCACATAACATTCTGTTATAAGGTTATATGGTACCATGTACTACTTTCTGAAAGTGAGGTTAACCATGGGACCTATAGTTATTTGAGCCTCGCTTATTTCACTTAATAAAATTGTTTCCCTGTCTTTCCATTTCCTAGCAAATGGGGCGATTTCATTCTCTCTGATGGAGGCATAGAATTCCAGTGTGTGTGTGTGTGTGTGTGTGTGTGTGTGTGTATCACATTTTCTTGATCCATTCATCTACTGAGAGGCATCTGGGTTGGTTCCATTTTTAGCTATGGTAAATAATGCTGCAATAAACATAGTTGTGCCGGTAGCTTAGTATGGTCTTGTGTGTTATCATTTGGTAAATGCCCAAAAGTGGGATTGCTGGGTTATAGGGGAGCTCTAAGTGGAGTCTTGGAAAATATTATATTAAGTAAAGTAAGTCAGACAAAAGAAATATAGGTCCTATGTTTTCCCTTATTTGGAATAACTAGTGTATATGTAGGACAAGCATAAGAGTTCAAATGCTATGTACATACCACCAGATAAGATGATGTTAAGCGAAGTGAATACCAAGATAGGGTTTATAATTTACCATGTGATTTATTTTTGTTTTTGTTTTTGTATTTTCCCCCACCAAGGTATAACTCCTGTTTTCACTGTATTTAATGTCGGTGCCCTGCATCTTGTATACACCATTTCTCTAGCTAGGGGAGGGCAAGGGAAAAAACAAAATGTTTAAATAGGTCAGGCTGACCCGTTGTAACAATGAGATACACAAGATGCTATGTTGAAAAAGAATCTTTACAATATGGGTGGGGAAGCAGGGAAGGGAGGAGAGGGGGGTGTGTAGTTGTGGAGGTGGGAGGGAAGAAAGGGTAGGGGAAAAACAAAGGAGGAGGTAACAATGTACTCATTACCTTGCTCATGTAACTATAACCCCTCTATACCATATTTTTACAGTAAAAACCTCTTTTATAAAACAGAAGGTGTCATGTACACCAACTATAGCAGCCCACATATGTAATTCCAGCTGATTGGGAAGCAGAGATGACAAGGATCATGGTCTGAGGCCAGGCCAGAGAAAAAACTGCCAAGACAGCCATCTCAAAGAATGAGCTTTCCATAGTGGTTCACATCTGTATTCCTAGCTAATTATGTGGGAGGTATAGGTAGCAAATTCTCAGTCAATCTAAGATCACACCCTGGCAAAAAGTTGAACACCTCAAGTAATTAAATGGACTAGAATTACGGTAAAAGTAGTGAGCTTGTTGATGCTATACAACCAGAGTCCTATCTAGGAAAGCAGGGAACCCCTGAATAGAACCCTTCCACCAAAAAGCCTAAATAATTTTAGCCTATTTGAACATCTAATTTCAAGGAGCCTGACAGATCAGAGATGATGACATTCTCTTTAAAATTAGGTATTCAAAAGAGACAAAATTATTTAGATTTTGAAAAAATTGAAAAGGAAAATACATGTGATTTTTGTTAGCTCTGTAATTCTTGAAAACATGAAATGTACTCAAGTATTTAATATATATCCATATGTGTGCGTATGTCCAAGTATGTATGTATATATATGTATATATACATACATATATGTATATGTATATATATATGTATGTATATATACATACATACATACAAGTAGTTCATCTCTATTCTGTGTAGCAAATGGTACAAATGAATCTGTATAATCACTATTCAAATGCATGAATAGACAAAGAGACTGAGCAAAGAACTCATATTCAGGAAATTATGGCTAGCCCATAACCCTGAAAATCTTTTACATCAGTTTGCATGTTTCAGTTACTGCAGTACAGGGACAGTAGGACGACAGTGGGATACGAGGCAGATGAAATGAGAAATGAGAGATACAAATGTTAAAATATTCTTTCTGATGGGTAAGTGGAATTTCCTCTCTCTCTCTCTCTCTCTCTCTCTCTCTCTCTCTCTCTCTCTCTCTCTCTCTCTCTTTGTGTGTGTGTGTGTATTACATTTTCTTGATTATTTTTTCTCTTGAAGGTTATCTGGGCAGATTCAATAAGAATGGTCTGGCTGAAACCTTTACTATATCCTGGTTTGTAATCTTTCGGGTAAATGCCTAGAGATGAGTTGCTGGATCATATGGAAGTGGGTAGTCAAATGAGGGGTGAAGGGTTAAAAGGTAGAAGAATGAACAGGAGAAAAGGGGGGAAATGCAGAGAGGAATCCAATAAACATCCTACAATATTAAGAAGAGTGAAGGAAGAAGTGTATAGAGGAGGGATGGATGAGAACATTGAAAGGGTTGGCATTGATCAACGTATATTGTACGCATAAAATGCTTCGTTTAATGATAATTTCTATGCTACTTAAAATAATAATTAAAAAATCATGTCCCTAACTGCTATGCAATTAGAAGCAAAGAATGAGAATTTGCTCAGACCAACTCCAGGGTCTATAAGTCTTTTTTGTTACGATAAGTTTTAGAACAACACTAATGATACATATCACCTGAAGAAAATTTAATGATTTTCAGTTATTTAAAGTAATCATTTTGGAGATATGGCTCAAGTGGCAAAATGCTACTTAGTGAGCAAAGGTGTCAGATAATGAATTCAAGTCTCAATCTCGAACAAAAGTACAAACAATCAGTAAAATTCAGGCACTTTCCTAGGCACTGGTAGCTCATGCCTTTAATCCTACCTTTAATCAGAAGGCAGAGATCTGGGGATCTCAGTTCAATGTCAGCTTAGATAGGAATGTCTGTGAATTTCATATCTCCAACTCACTGCCAAAGAAAGCTGGAAGTGGACTCATGGTTCAAGTGGTAGAATGCTAGCCTACAGCAAAAAGCTCAGAGGCAGAACCTTTGTATGCATATACATACAAAGGGGAAGTAAGTCACTCAAGTTCTCAATCTTCCTTTTCCCTAATCCTAACTCAAATATTGGACAGAACCCTAAGAGTAACCTTGATGATAATAGTAACCCAATATTAAAATTAATGGAAAATATATCCTAACAGATAATCATTGTGTTTGAAATGATTTGCACTTTGCTCCAAATACTACAGATTTCCTGACTTGGACTCTGAAATCATTCCCTATTATGAATCATTAATCTAAAATCTTCATATCATGAAAACTTCTGTAGTTTCCACTGATCTTAACTTTTACTGAACTCCTCTATCTCCAAAAAGAAGTTTCAGGTTTACTTAAAATCTACTCTAGTTCTTAACCCTAACTATATATCTAAACCTTACTAGAAACCTAACTCTAAATTTAACCCTATTGAACCCTGAATAAGAAAATTAAGAAAACTCTGTAGTTTTTGTTAAATTTCACACTTATTTTACTTGAAAGTGTTAGCAGAAAACTCAGTTTTACCTGAAAGCTTACCCTTCCCTAAGCCTAAGCCTAACCTGAACTAGAAACGCAACCCTAGCCCTAGAACTAATAGCCTTTGGATTCTAAAGGTCATAAAAATACATTACTTTTTATTCATCCTAACTTTGATTTAACTCATCCTTCTAAAAATACTTTGTAGTTTTACTCATTATCTTGCCATTTTTGTAACCCTAACCCTAACTGGAATATTGAGGCTAACGCTCACACTAACCATACCCTAATATTAATATTATTAGCAGTTTCTTATTTCACATTCATCCTAATTCTAACTAGACTTGTTATTCGAAGATTTACTTTCAGTTGGACCCTAAACTTTCCATTTCCCCAGTGCTAACACTAAGCCCAGCTGGAACTGAAACCTAACTTTCATACTAATGATAGTCCAATTCAAATATTTAAGAAAAATACTCTAGTTTTTATTCATTCTAATGAATACTCCAGTTTGCACTCTGGAAATGAGTTTGTTTGCCCTAATTCTCACAAATTTTCTGACTCTTCCTCTGAAGTTATCTTGTTCCCTAACATGAACCATTATATTATTTGTCCTCACATTCTCTTATCAGGAAAAATACTGTAGTTTCCAATGATCCTACCTTTTCCTGAACCCCTGTGCCCTAAAACAATATCAGATTTACTTACCATCTAGTCCATTAATTAACTCTAACTCTCAACCTAAACCTGGCTGGAAAACTCTCATTAATCATTACAAGAATGATCACTGAGAAATAAATATAATGATAATGGTCGAGTTACTGTTCAATCTCATATTTTTGCTTCCACTTGTTAGTGAAAACTGAATATTACATTAAAACTTTCCTATTCATAACACTATACATACTCAGAACAAAATACTGACCCTAAAAGTTAATCCAAATTATATGTCAATACTAACACTAACACAAGTACACTAGCTCCATCCATTTCCCTGCAAATGCCATTATTTTGACATTTCTAATGGCTGCATAATATTCCATTGTTTGTAGATACCACAATTTTTGGATACATTCATCTGTGGTGGGGCATCTGGGTTGTTTCCATATCCTAGCTACTGTGAACAGTGCTGCAATAAACATTAAGGTGCACGTGTCATTGTATATTGGTTCCTGTTGTTCAGGTAGATGCCTGAAAGTGGTATGACTGGGTTATAAGGGAGATCAATCTTTATCTTTCTAAGGACCTTCCAGAGTTCTTTCCAAAGTGGTTGTATAAGTGTACATTCCCACCAGCAGTGTAATGGGGTTCCTCTTTCTCCATATCCCCTCCAGCAATTGTTGTTGGCTGATTTGTGGATGTGTGACATTCTGACTGGGGTAAGGTGGTATCTCATGGTTGTCTTTATTTGCATTTCCTTCACCACCAGGGATGATGAACATTTCCTCATGTGTTTCTTTACCATTTTTATTTCTTCCTCTGAGAAGTCCCTCTTTACCTCCCTTGCCCATTTAGTAATTGATTTGTTAGGTTTAGGAGGGATTGGTTTCTTGAGTTCCCTGTATATACTGGATGTTAACTCTTTGTCTGATATATTGCTGGTAAATATTTTTCCCAATTAGTTATTTGTCTTTCTAGCTTGGTTGCAATAGATTTAGCTGTGTAGGAGCTTTTTATTTTAAAGTAGTCCCATTTGTTGAGTCTCTCTCCAATTTGTTGTGATCCTGGGACTCTGTGCCTATTAGTTCAAGTGTCTCTCCTACTCCGTCCAGCAGTAGTTTCAGAGATTCAGTTTTAATGTTAATATATTTAATCTATTTTGAGTTGATATTGGTGCATGGTGATAGCCTGGGGTCCATTTTTAGTTTTCTGCATGTGGCAGCGCAATTTTCCCAGCACTAGTGGTTGAAGAGGCTGTGTTTCTTCCATTGTATGTCTTGGGCTCCTTTGTCTAATATCAGCTGGCTGTAGGCCTGTGATTTATTTCTGGATCTTCTATTCTGTTCCATTGGTCTTCTGATCTGTTTTTGTGCTAGTACCATGCTCTCTTTATTATTATAGCTCTGTAGTATAGTTTGAAGTGCAGCATGGATATCCCTCCCATTTTGTCTTTGTTCCCTAGAATTGGTTTGGCTATTCTAGGTCTTTTTTTGATCCATATGAATTTTTGGACTGTTTTCTGTATTTTAGTGATGTAAGTCATTAGGATTTTAATAGGAATTGCATTGAATTTGTATATTAAGTTTGGCAATATTGCCATCTTCACTATATTAAGTTGGCCTATCCAAGAGCATGGGAGGTCTTTCTATTTCCTAGTGTCTTCTGAAATTCTTTCTTTATCTTTTTATAGTCTTCATTAAATAGTTCTTTTACATCTTTGGTTAGGTTAATTCCAAAATATTGTATTTTTGGGGAGGTTATTGTGAATAGGGTTACTCCCTCTATTTCCCTCTCTTCTTGTACATTGTCAGTATACAGGAAGGCAGCTGATTTTTGTGGGTTTATTTTGTATCCTGCTACTTTGCCTAAGTGATTTATGATTTCTAAGAGTTTGGGGATGGAATTTTTGGGATCATGAAAGTATAGTATCATGTTGTCTGAAAAAAGGAATAGTTTAACCTCTTCTTTCCCTATGCGGATCCCTTTCATGTATTTTTCTTGCCTTACTGACCTGGCTAAGGGTTCCAGGACTATATTGAAGAGCAGTGGAGACAGTTGGCATCCTTGCCTTCTTCCTGATTTTAGGAGAATTGGTTGTAGCTTTTCCCCATTAAGTATAATATTGTCTATTGGTCTGTCATAAATGGTTTTATTGTTTTAAGAAATGTTCCTGCTATTTCTGTTTTCTCCAGAGCCTTTAGCATGAATTAATGTTGAATTTTATTAAAGGCCTTTTCTGCATCTGTGGTGAAAATCATGTGATTCTTGACTTTGGCTCTATTGATGGGTTGGATTATATTTATTGACTTACAGAATAAAATAGATCCCAATACGATAATATTAGGAGACTTCAACACACCGCTCTCACCAAAGGACAGGCCTACCAACCAGAGGATCGGCAAAGAAGCTACCAAATTAAGTGAGGCCATACTTCAAGAGGAATTAACTGACATCTACCGAGTATTTCACTGTAAAACAACACAGTACACATACTTTTCAGCAGCTCATGGAACTTTCTCCAAAATAGACCATATCATAGTTCATGCAAGGAACTTAAGCAAATACAAAGGGAAGACATAATCCCCTGTATCCTATCTCACCATAGTGGAATCAAGCCAGTTCTCAATAACAAAGCATACCGCAGAAATTTCTCTAATACATGCAAATTGAACAGCACACTCCATAGCAAATGCCTGGGTAATGGAAGAGATCAGCGAAGAAATAAAACTTTTCCTACAACTCAATGAAAATGAAAAAAAATCTCACAAAGAAACTTTGTGAGAACTGCAAAAGCAGTTCTGAGGGGCAAATTTATTGCCCTCATTGCCCACATCAAGAAAATGGAGACAGACCAAGTAAATAATCTCATGTTGCAATTAAAACAGCTAGAAAAACAAGAAAAAATGGAACCTAAAGTTACTAGACGGAGCCAGATAACCAAATTAAGAGCAGAGATTAACCAATTAGAAAATTAAAAAATTACAGCCAAAATTAACCAAACAAAAAGCTGGTTCTTTGAAAAAATAAACAAAATTGATGGCCCATTTGCAAGATTAATTAAAAAAGGAAGAGAGGAAAGCCATTGTAACAGGATTAGGGATGCCACGGGAAAAATCATAACACATACCCAAGATATACAAACAATCCTAATGGACTATTTTCAAAAGTTATAATCTCTAAAGGAAGAAAACCTGGCAGATATTGATGCATTTTTAGAGAAATCCAAGTAGCCCAAACTGAGCAAAGAAGAAACCAGTTAAATAAGCCAATATCCTACCACGAGATACAGGAAGCTATCAAAAGTCTTCCAACCAAAAAAGCCCAGGACCAGATAGATTCATAGCAAAATTCTATAAGACCTTTAAAGAAGAACTAATACCCACACTCCTCAAGCTCTTCAGAGAAACAGAGAAGGAGGGAGCTATCCCAAACTCATTCTATGAAGCCAATATCACACTCATCCCCAAACCAGGCAAAGACCCAACCAAAAAGGAGAATTACAGGCCAATTTCCTTGATGAACACAGGTGCAAAGATCCTTAAGATTCTAGCTAAAAGAATCCAGAAACACATTAAAAAAATCATACACTATGACCAGGTAGGCTTCATCCCAGAGATGCAGGGATGGTTTGACATTGTAATGATTTTAATGACAAGTTTATTTTGTCAGATATAAGGATTGCTACGACTGCTTTCTTACTAGGGGCATTTGATTGGTAGATCCTTTTCTAACCCTTCACTCTGAGTTTGTTTGCATGTTTGGCTTAGAGGTGGGTCTCCTGAAGGCAACAGATGGATGGGTCATGTTTTAGGATCCAAACTGCAGTTCTTTTTCTTTTGATTGGTGAAGTAAGCCCGTTAATCTTAAGAGATAGTATAGAGAGATGCATTATGGTCACTGTTTTTCTTCTTTCCTTTCCTCTGTCCTTGCTCAGATAGACTTCTATTAATGCCTGTCTGGGTGCAGGTCTCTGTTTCTGGTTGCTTTTCTCAGGTTGTGTTCCACTTCTTAGTAGTCTTTGTAACGCTGGCTTAATGTTTATGTATTAATTTAGTTTTTCTTTGCTATTGAAAATTTTCAGTTCTCCATCGCATGTGAATGCTAGCTTTTCTGAGTATATCAGTCTGGATTGGCAGTTATTGGCTCTCAGGGCTCATGTGGTACTTTCCCAGGCCTTTCTTGCATTCAGTGTTTGTGTGGAGAGATCTGTAGTGATTCTAATATTTTTCCTATAGTAGTATAGCTCCTTCTTCATTTTTGCTGCATGCAAGATTGTTTCCTTATCATTCAGATCTATCATTTATTCTATAATGTGTCTAGAAGTGTTTCTCCTGGGATCCTGCTTGTTAGGTGTTCTATATGCTTCTGTTATGTGGGTAAGATGTTCTTTTTTGAGATGGGGAAAATTTTCACTGATTATCTTGTGGAATAGGTGTTGCATTCCCTTGCTTTGATATTCCTCACCTTCGTATATGAAGGTTAATTTTCTTGGCACTATCTGCTTGCCCTTGAATTTCCCTTTGGTATAATTTAAGTGAATTTTCCATATCTGTCATTTTTTGTTCCAGTTGATGTATTCTGTCTTCTGAATTCCATTTTGTTCACTCTGTTAACTGTGGCTTCCATTGTGTTTTGCATGGAGGAAATGGACTCATTGTTGATTTCAATGGATTCAATGTTGGTTTTCAAAATACTAATCTCACCTCTTAATGAGGTGTGTACTGCCTCTATTTTGTCACTTATCTCATGGCTTAGTGAGGTGTGTGCTACCTCTATTTTTGCATGCATCTCCTGTTCGATGTCCTGCACCTCTTTTGGTATTTTGACCTGGTGTTCTTTCAAATTCTGGTCTATTTCTCACTTTATTTCTTGAGTCATTGCCTCCAGCATGTCTTGGATGTAGTGTTTGTCTTCCATTCCTGCTTTGCTCCCAGTGGGGCTCTCCCCTGGGTTGCTGCTGGCTTTTAGAGATAGCTTGCTATCCTAGCTGTTGATAAACCTTATAATATTTCTCTGTGATTTTCTCATGGTTATTCAGGGATTATTGCAGACTAATCTGAAATTTTGTTTTGGTCAATAGGTGTCTGTCTTTGCTTGGTTACTGTTTCTGTGCTGGTAGAGGGAGTCTGTACCTGATCTCGGTTCTGTTGGGGGCCGACCTCCAGCTGCTGGTCTGACCCACACAGGATTCTCAGCTCTCTGCTGTAGATCACTGGCAGTTCCCGCCGTTAGAGGGGTTGAGCAACCTAGACTGCTCCTGTTTGTTCCTACAGGTGCTCTTGGCTAGTTTGGATGTGCTGGATGTATTCTCCCAGATGCTGGAGTCTGCTATGGTCTCCTGATGTTTTGTTTTGTTTTACTTTTTTGGCTATTTGTGGGCTTGAACTCTGGTCTTGGGTGCTGTCCCTCAGCTCTTCAACTCAAGGCTGGCACCCTACCATTTGACCCATAGCACCACATCTTGCCCTTTCAGCTTATGTTTTGCTGAAGAATCAGATCCAGGGCCTCTTGCACCTAAGACAAGCACTGTACTGTTGAGGACCTTACCAGTCTGAGCTCCTGACTATTATCGGGTGCTGGAGGCCTGTGTTGTTCAATTCTTAGCCTAGAATATATGGGTCAGGTTCTTGTGGAGTTTGGGCTTCTCTTGTCCTGAACCCCCCGCATCTTTTGCTGTCACAGGCATGATTACCAGGAGTGTAGTTCCCTGTTTTTCTCCCCTCTACTGAGGCGTATGCACAGCTTCTGATTTCAGTTGGGAGGAGTTGGTTATGTTGCTCAGGCACCAGATCCCCAGGCCTGGTCCCAGACCCCAGCCTGGGCACACCTGTTGGACCTGTGCTGCTGTGTATCCCACCTATATTACACAGCTTGGAGTACACAGTTCAAATTTCTTCCACCGTTGGTTTCTTGACCCAGTGGCGCTGTACCAGGCTTGGGCTTTTAAGCTTCCTTCCAGGGTCTCTCTTATTCTAGCCTGGCCAGCTGAGTCTGATTCATGGGCTGGTGGAGCTCTTGAACAGTTTCTAGTTTTAGTGGGTCCTGTGGTGCAGGTTTTGGGGTAGGGGGTCTGGGGATTCGCACCAGCTCTGGTCTCCCTTGAGGAATACACTGTCCCCTGTGGGGTACTCACCCTGGAGCTATTTGTTTCCGTGTGATGTAGGTTGTTGTTGGTTGCCATTGCAGTCAGAGTTCAATTGAGGTGGTTGTGGGCTAGGCTGAGAGGTGGTGGCTCTGTGTGTTTCTTTTCTGTCACTGCCTACATTGACACTGTTTGGGTCCGCTCCACGGGATTGGCCTCTGACCTTCACCCGAGGGGTGGGGAGGGGACTCTGTTCAGGTTCTGATTGCTGGGGTTTGTCTTTGTTTGTGCTCTCTGGATCAGCACCACTTCCTTTCAGTTCTTCTGCTCTGGTGTTCTGTGGGCATCTCATGTATCTCTGAGGTTCCTGCCATGGGGCTGAGTGGCTTTGGTGGGATGGAGCCTCTCTGCTCCAATGGAGAGTGAGGGGAAGGGGTGGGATCTTTGTGTAAGTTCCCTGCTCGGAGGTTTCTTCATTCGTCAGGATCAGCCGGTCTGACACTGATACCTCAGGGGTCTTTGGTTCTGGTGATCTGCAGACAACTCCCTGTGTATCTGGGCCACCGGTAGCTCCCACCAGGCCAGGCTGGCCATGGCTTGGCACGCTGCTTTGTGGCCAATAGACGTTGGGGGAGGCGTCTTCAAGCTCCTCTGTTGTGAAATTCTTCTTTTCAACTCCTGTTTTTCTCTGGATGTTGATTTTTTTGTTGTTGTCGGTCTCTTGGGGAGATTAAACGTTGGAACTCAAACTCTCTTTTTGGTTGGGGAGAGCTGTGGCGTTCTCCTAGTTCCCCGTCACCATCTTGGACCCCCTCGAGTTTTTGCTTTTTTTTATTCAGAAATAATTTTAATTTATCTGTTGAAATGAGTACTAAAGAAACTAAAGATATTTCTGGTGCTTATGTGAAAAATTATACCTTAAAATATTCTGTATTCTGTTTGTATAATGCCCATAATCTATTTTATTCTTTCCTAGATATAAGACTTTGAATTCTACATTGTTTTATAATATATAGGTTCATTAATAAATGTGTCCTTTCAGATTGCATTCCATACCAAAACAGTTTAAGATTCCTTTTTTACTAGGTCCATATAGTATATTTCTTTGGAATAAAATAACAATGTTGCCTAATTTTAAAAGTTTTATAACGATTATGCTATGTAAAGGCCTTTCTAAGGTTAAGATTTAATACACTGATGTCAAACTAACTTTTATTTATATGGATTACATGTATTGTTACACTAGTAATTTTGTAATCAACTTTTTAATAATTGTTTTTCATTTCTTGCATCTGAAGAATGAAAAATCTGGAATAATTCACAGATTTTCATATCATCCTTTGTAATTGCCATGTTAATCTCTGTATTGGTGTAATTTGGGTTCATGTGCTGCTGAAGCATGTAATGTCCTCTAAATTTAGGTAGTTAATGATGCAATATTTATACAGGATTATATCCTTGGGTGCCTGTTTGTAACAAGGAAACCTTATTGTTTCTAACAATGCTACTGATCTTATTTCCCTAAAATTCTGTGTATAATGAAAAATAATTATATTGTTCAGTTGATTGCTCACGTTTGTAATTTTTTTTGTCAATGACTATTTTAAATCTTTTTCATTTTAGTTTAATCATACTTTGAAGCATTTTTAGCTAGGTCCAAAGGGGATGGCTTTTTCAAATACTTATTTATTCAACTGAGTTTGCTCTGTGTAGCTAACGGATTCAAAGTAAGCCTTGCTTAAGAGCTACTTCTAAACTTCTGCAGCTGAAATTTTCCCAAATGCGGTCTCATTGGCACAAATGTCTACCTGATTCTTTACCCTTCTTCCATGTAGGATCAGACCAAACAGAATATCTTACCCTGATGGCGTAAATTGTCTTACTTGAACAAAATAAATCTTAGTTCCAAGGGATCATAGAAAAATGAATATTTCAGACAGAACTTTTCAGACTAGAAGGTTTTTTTTTTATCAAAATATAATGGTTTATTATACCTACCATTTCAAAAGTAGCTAAAGCCAAGAAGGTGAAAAAATTGTTCATATGCATGATTACCTAATGTCCTGGCCTGTCTACCTTCCAACCAGGCAGGAACTTAGACTACTGCCTTTCTATCACCAAATATTTTCATAGCTCTAGGAGAAGTCCATTTGTTTCTCCTTGTTATTAGGCCTTAAATTGGTAATGTTTCCTCTTGCCTCCAATCTGTAAATCTACAAAAGGTAAAGGTTTAAATCTAACTCTATCAAACACTGAGGTAGAGATAATGGAAAAATACTTTAAAGCAGAGTTGCTTTGGATACCCTAACCAAAACAGAACAATACAAAACATGTGCCATTTTATTATATTATATATAGTTATATATTTTATATTTATATGTGCTGATTTTATATTTCACACAGTGAAACTTACTAGAATCAATTGATAATTTGACAAATAAATTGTTATTTATTTATTCCAATAAATAGAATTGGAATGTAAATAATTAGGTTTAGAATATATATTAGAATATAAAAAGTATCAATGCAATGTCTTCGGTATAAACTTGTGATACCTTCTAAGTGTTCATGGTCTTCTGAATTCACATTGTTAAAAATCAATGTTGTTTTCCTCTAATCTATAAGAGATTTTACTCTGAGGCTCTGTTTATTGTTTTAACTCACTGGTCCCAAACTGTTTTTCTCCATATTTCTGATGCATTCCTCCTACATATTATACTCCAATTTTGCTAATATGATATCTAAAAGACATTATTCTTCTATAGACCCATGGGTCCTAATATCTTATGGCTGAGTTACCTGCATCATCAGATAACAGGGGCAATACTTCTCACCTAGGCCTACGCAACATGCCAGCAGACAGTAACTGAAAATCCATCTCAATTTCTCATTTCTTATATTTCAGGGCTCCAATTCCTTGAGAAACAAGAATTAGCAGCAAGCAATTGTGTAATGTAAGGCAACTTAAAATGAAAGATGAAGTCACAAAATCGAGAGAAATTACTCTATTTCAACGTGAATTGACAGATGACCAGCCCATATAAGTGAACAAATCAGAAAGTGTCACAAGATTATTTTTAATACCCCTCCCCTAATGACTAATGTAATATTTCAGTCCAGCATAAGTGGGCCCAAAAATAGTTCCTGGAAGGATAGATCCGTGATTGATATACCATGGTCAGGAAAATGACTTAGAGGTTAAAGTTAATTCAGCAAAACATTAATTGAGAAGATCGTTTGTGCTTCAAAACACTGGTACTTTAGTACAACTTGGTTCTGTGGTATAAAAATGTTGTCATTCTCAAACCAACCTACATTTAATCTCCTGAAAGTGTATTCCTTTTCAAATAAACTTTTTGAAATCACACTTACCAAAATAACATTTGATAAGTAGATGACACTTAGTGACACTACAAGTTTTTCAAGTGTAGGGAGCAAGTTACAATAGAGTTGATTCATTTACCCAGCACTAATGTCAGACAGGTTCAACCATTCATTAAAGTCTAAAAGTAATACCACGCACCATTTGTGTTGCTCAGTAGGTGCCTTCCAGAAATTTGTTTAATAGATCAGCCTCCCATATTTCAACCTTAAACATTAGCTAATAAAGTAAATTTCATCACTTAATAACGGGCATTTTAAAAAGTCACAAATACTTGCCTTATCATATGCTGTTTTGTTTTCCCTCTGTCTAACACAGTAAGAAATATGTCTTTAAGTCTTGAATATGGGTACTCATCTGAGATGTGACAAAATCTATCTTCTATTTCTATCATATTCTTCTATAGTAGTATATGTTACTTTTCTTCTTTTTCCAAAACTTATAGGTAGTAGAAAGTTTTATTCCATGTAATATAAAATAATCACACATCATTGTACAAAACCATTTATAAAAACTGGTAGTTAAGAATACATTCAAAGCCATTTTTAAACTTTCTTGTTGACTAAAGATTAATTTTCAAATGGATGAGAATATAATCATGTCTAGGTGTTTCAAGTCTCCAGTCTTGCAAATTGTTATTGCAGATGAATGAATTATGGAAATATAAGCTGACATCAGTTCAAGTATGTGCAGGACTGAAACTCCATGGAATGTATATAAACCTTTCAAATATTAACAGACAGTTTAACAGAATGACTATCAGGAAGTTGAAACCAGAGAGCCATAATAGTAAAGACATAGAATGAATGAAAAATGGAACAAGGGGCAAGTACAGCTAGAATACTCAATGTACACATTTGAGAAAGGAAGTGGTAAATCGGAAATAAATCTTGGAGAATGTGGTGGTTGAGAATGATAGAAGGTGTCACTGTGATCCAGGAGCAATGGATAATTAGGTGGACATATTTAATTGTAAGACACTTTCACAACCTTTGGAAATTCAGTTAAAAAAACACAAAAACACATAAAAATCACAACCAAACAGCAATCTGTAGGGAGTATGAATATGACCTCTCAAAAATTTTAAGCAGTTAATGGAGAGAAGTCTTAGTAAAAGCAAACAAAGATGTTCAAAGAGGGCAGTTTGGCGTAGAGGAGGATTCTGAACAGATTTAAATAGATTATCTAAGGTTATAAATCACATATATCTGCTGCAAATATTATCTTTCTTCTATGAGTTCTCTTTGTCTGAACTTGATAATCCAGTCCTGAGCCACAATTGATAGCTTGGAAAAATGGAATGGAAGAAACAAAATGAAGAACCCATTACTCCACTGTAGAGAAAACAATCTTTTATTTTTTCCTCTCATCCCTCTTCACTACATTTTATTCATACTTTTAGGTCAATTCATTTTGAATTACATTTTCCTTCTTTATTCTGGCAAAGTAATTCGTCAAATAATTCACTAAAAGTTATTTGCCATTTTTTTTGATTATGCTGTTTAATTGACTAAGCGAGTCCATTAAACTTTCCTCTTGTATTTGGTTGCCATGAAACAACATCTATGTTAATGAGGACAAATCTAATGTAAAAATTGTCTCCAGAAAACCAGTCCAAGAAACTGTGATTACAAATACTTGGCTAACTTTTTTCTTTTTCCATTACCTTGAAAGTCTTCTTGTGTCTAAATTGCCCAGAAAAATAGGTGCTCCATCACTTTTTGTTTCAATCAATTCTAACCTCAAGGATATATTTTGCTAACAAGATGCTTAGAGGAAACCAAAAAATACTCCATTTTTATCTTCTCACTTAAGACTCACCTTAGATAACATATCAGGAACAGTGAAGTTTTTCTTTGCAAAATTATTTCAATATATTATTTTTCTCTTGTTCTTGCATTTGCTCACCAAGATGTATGGAGAAGAATAGAGGTAAATCACCCATACATTGGAAGACAGGTCTGTTACAAAAGGACAACGCTTCTGTGTCCTACTTCTATGTCCTCCTCTCAACTCTTTCCTGATTTCCAATTAAACACAGCTTCTTGGCTATTGAAGCCTCACCCACTGCTTCATCTTCATAGTTTCTCTTTTAAAACTCTTTTAAGGGTAGAGACCCAGCTATATACAACCAATCTGAAAAGGATCCCAAACCTCAAAATCTAAAGGAGTTTTATGACTCTTCAGGAGGATGATTGGGAGACCTAGGACCCCCCATGCCAATCGTTTGATCATCACATTCCTGCCTCATTTTGTCCCCTTTCCTATTGGCCAATATTCGTCGCTGTAACTGATCTGGATATGACCAGGTGTCAGGAATGGTAGTGGTTAGAGCCCCGTTCTTTTTTTGTCTAGGAGACAACTCCTCCGGTACTTGCACTCTCAGCAATCACTGGCAAACCAATGACTCATATCCTTTTGCAGGTTTGGTACGTGTTCCCCCATTTATTGTTCTGGCTACTAATGACTCTCAGTTTTCCCAGGTTCAATTGATTCATCCGTGCACTAAAAGAGCAGTAGGATTGATCCTTGCAATCGGGTCCGCAATCATCGCTACAGTGGCTTCAGCTACCACCGCCGCTGTATTGCTGTCCCAAAGCGTGTCCACCGTGCAACAGATAAACCAGCTCATCCCTCAACTGTCATCCATAGAATTATAACATTTACAAGTTGCCAATCATCTTAAGGGAGGCCTCCTTGTGCTCCAACAACAAATAGACTTGCTCCAAGAACAGATTACGTTTCTTTGATTACAACAAGGAGGACTATGTAATGCTATGACTAATTCTGTCTGTCAGCTTACCACTCCCGCACCCAATTTCACTGAACTTAGTAACGACCTCAAAGGCCCTAAGTTCCTTAAGTACTTAAACTTCAACCAAATCCTGCTGCATGATGTTACCCACCTAAACCAGACCACCATTCAGCTTATTCCCGCTGTCTCCTTTTTAGAAGATGTGCTTAAAAAGTTTCAATGGTTTTCGCCATCCTCTCTGGTCATCTGGGGAGGCCATGCACATGTAGGGCTTACTCTCCTAGGAATTATTAAATGCTTGCATTCCCGGCAAAAATGCCTCCAATGACGGTTCACCATAATGATGGTCCTTTTAAAAGAAAAGGCAAAATTTGTGGGTAGAGCCGGTCAGATCTGGTTGAGTCAGCTAGAGTAGCAGTTGAAGCACACTTCCTGCTCATAGAGACGTGACCCACAGGCACGTCTGCCTAGCTTTCCAGCCATGAGCTGTCCATGCTCCCTACATGCCTCCGGGGGACCAATCAGTGCCTGTCACCAAGCAGTGCCCATCATCAACTCCCCGCTAAGTAATTGGCTGGGAAGGACTCAGGAGGTTGGGAAAGCTGGAGCTATAAAATCCCAACCCTTGTGCAGAAATAAACCAGAACTGCTTAAACCTGTTCTCCCAACGTGTGTTCCTTGAGTGCGTCGTTCACACTTACCTCCTGCCAGAGATCTAGCCCTACAATGTAGCAATGGGGGAGGCCTTATAGTCCTTCACCTTCATTAGACTTGAAGCTAAAAATCTGTGATTAGTTGGAAATCAGGCAAGAGCTAAGAGGAGGACAGAGAAATAGGACATAGGAGCATTGTCTTTTTGTAAAAGACACTGTCATCCATGGTATGGGTGATTCAACTCTATTCTTCTCCATACATCTTGTTGAGCAAATGCAAGATGAAGAGAAAAAAATAATCTATGGAAATAATTTTGCAAAGAATAACTTCACTGTTCCTGATATGGTATCTAAGGAGAGTCTTAAGAGAGAAGATAAAAGTGCAGTATTCTTCGGTTTCCTCTAAGCATCTTGTTAGCAAAATATCTTTGAGGTTATAAGTGATTGATCCAAAAATTGGCAGAGTACTTATTTTTGAGGGCACTTTAGACAAAGAAGACTTTCAAGGTAAAAGAAAAAAAGAAAAATGTATAGCTAAATATTTGTGATCACAGCTTCTTGGACTGGTATTTTGGAGACAAAGTTTTACATTAGAGATTGTCCTCATTAACATTGATGCTGGGTTTCCGTGGCAACCAAATGCAAGCGGGAAGTTTAATGGACTCGCTTGGACAAGAAAACAGCATGATAGAAAAAAATGGCTAATAATATTTAGTGAATTATTTTGACCAATTACTTTGCCAGAACAAAGAAGGAAATATTTAATTCAAATCACTTGACTTAAACTTATGAATAAAAGTAGTCAATAGAAATGAGAGAAAACGTAGACGACTGTTTCTTCTCCAATGGAGTAATGGGTTCTTGATCTTGTTTCTTCCATTCTATCTTCACAAGCTATCAAGTGTGGCTCAGGACTGGAATAGCCTTTCAGACCAAGAGAACTGGCAGAGGAAAATATTTGGAGCAGATGTAGGTGATTTATAACCTTAAACAGTCTATTTAAATCTGTTAAAATTTCTCCTCTACACCAAATTGCTCACTTCGAACAGCTTTGTATGCTTTTCCCAAGATTGTCCTTCATTAACTATTTAAAATTTTGAGAGGTCATAATCGTACTCTATAGAGATTGCTGTTTAGTTGTGGTTTTTGTGTGTTTTTGTTTTTTGTTGTGTTTTTTCACTGAATTTCAAAATGTTGTGAAAGTGTGTTACAAAAATGTCCATCTAATTGTCCAATGTTCCGGGATCAGAGTCACTCCTTCTATCATTCTCAACCAACCCCTTCTACAAGATTTATTTCCGATTTACCACTTTCTTTCTCACATGTGTATATTAAGTATTCTAGCTGTACTTGCCCCTTGTTCCATTCTTCGTTCATTCTATGGCTTTATTATTATTCCTTTACTATTATTACTATTAATTTAATTTCCTGATACTCATTCTGTTAAACTGTCTGTTAGTACTTTGAAAGGTTTATATACATTCCATGGAGTTTCAATTCTGCATATACTTGAACTGATGTCAGCTTATATTTCCATAATTCATTCATCTGAAGTAACAATTTGCAAGACTGGAGACATGAAGCACCTAGACATGATTTCATTGCCCTCCATTTGGAAGATTAATCTGTAGTCAACAAGAAAGTGTAAAAATGGCTTAGAATGTATTCCTAACTACCAGTTTTTATAAATGGCTTTGTACAGTGGTGTGTGATTATTTTATTTTACATGGGATAATATTTTCAACTACCTATAATTATTGGCAAAAGAAGAAATATAAAATTTACTACGGTAGAGGAATATGATAGAAATAGAAGACAGATTGTATGTTTGTCAAATCTCTGATGAGTACCCATATTCAAGACTTAAAGTCATATTTCTTACTATATTAGACATATAGGGAAAACATAAAACACCATATGATAAGGCAACTATTCATGACTTTTTAAAATGTACTTATGTGATGAAATTTACTTTATTAGCTAATGTTTTGGTTTGAAATATTGGAGGCTGAACTATTTAACAAAATTTTGAAGGCACCTACTGAAAAACACAAATGGTGGGGGGTACTATTCCTACACTTTAATGAATGGTTGAACCTGTTTGGCATTAGTGCTGGGTGAATAAATCAACTCTATTGAAACTTGCTCCCTACACTAGAAAGACTAGTAACCTCACTAAATATCATCACTTGTAAAGTGTTATTTTGGCAAATGTGATTTTTAAAAGTTTATTTGAAAAGGAATATACTTTCAGCAGATTAAATGTAGGTTATCATTTGTTTGAGAATGACAACATTTTTATACTACAGAGCCAAGTTTACTGAAGTACCAGTGTTTTGAAGCACTAAGGATATTCTCAATTAATGTTTTTTGAATTATATTTGACCTCTATGTCAAGTATTCCTAGCATTGGTAGACCAATTATGGATCTATCGTTCAGGAACTATTTTTTAGCCTGCTGATACTGGACTGAAATCATTCATTAACCATTAGGAGAAGGGTACTACAAATAATCTTGTGACATTTGTGGTCTTTTCCACTCATGTGGCATGGTCATCTGAAAATTGAAGGTTTGAATTACTGTACTTTCACATTTTGTGATTTCATCTTGCATTTTAAGTTGCCTTGCATTTCCCAATTGCTCACTGCTAATTCCTGCATTTCAAGGAATTGGGGCCCTGAAACATAAGAAATGAGAAATTGAGATGGGTCTTCAATTACTTTCTCTTGGCATGTTGCATGGGAATAGGTGGGAACTTTTGCCCTAGTTATCTGATGATGCGGATAACTGGGAGCTGGGATCCTAGGACCCATGGATCCTGTAGAAGAATAATACCTTTTAGACATCATATCAGCAAAATTTGAGTATAATCAGGAAGAATGCTTCAGAAATATGGAGAAAAACAATTTGGGACCAGCGAGTTAAAACAATAAACAGAGCAGCAGAGTAAAATCCCTTATAGATTAGAGGAAAACAACATTGTTTTTTTTTTTTACCATGTGAATTCAGAAGACCAATAACACGTAGAAAGTATCACAAGTTTATACCGAAAACATTGCATTGATCCTTTTTATATTCTAATATATATTCTAATCCTGATTATTTATATTCCAATCTATTTATTGGAATAATATAAATTAATTTGTCAAATTATCAATTAATTCCAGTAAGATCCACTTTGTGAAATATAAAATCAACACATATAAATATAAAATATATAATTATCTATAAGAAAATGTTTTGCATTGTTCCGTTGTGGTTAGGGAATCAAAGGCAACTGTTTTAAAGTATTATTCCATTGCCTCTACCTCATTGTTTGGGAGAATTAGAACTAAAGCTTTACCATTCAGGGATGTACAGCTTAGAGGCAAGAGGAAACACTGTGGTTAAAACACTACCAATTTCAGGCCTAATAATGAGGAGAAACATATGGACTTCTCCTGGAGCTATGGAATATATTTGGTGATAGAAAATCAGTGGTGTAACTTCCTGCCTGGTTGGATGGTAGTCAGGCCAGGACATTAGGTAATCATGCATATGAACAATTTTTTCACCTTCTTGGCTTTAGCTACTTTTGGAATGGTAGGGTGTAATAAGCAGTTATATTTTGAAATAAAATACCTTGTAGTCCGAACAGTTCTGTCTGAACTGTTCGTCTCCATATAATCCCTTGTAACTAAGATTAGTTTTGCTCCAGTAAGACAATCTATGCTGTCAGGGTAAGACATTCTGGTTGGGCTGTTCCTATACGAAGCAAGGGTAAAAGGTCAAGGAGACATTTGTGCCAGCAAGACCTCATTTGGGAAATTTTAAGCTGCAGAAATTTAGAAGTAGCTCTTAAGCAAGGCTTACTTTGAATCCATTAGCTCCACAAAGCTAAATCAGTTAATAAATAAGTACTTGAAAATCCATTACCTTTGCACCTATCTATAACGGCTTCAAAGTATGATCAAATTTCAAATGAAAAAGACTTAAAATAGTCATTTACAAAAACTTGCAAATGTGAGCAATCGAACAAACAACATAAGTTTTTTCCACCATACACAGAATTTTACAGAAATAAGATGAATAGCAATTTTGGGAACAATAAGGTTTCCTTGTTACAAATAGGCAACCAAGGATATATACCTGTCTTAAGATTGCATCATTGATTACTTAAGTTTATAGGATACTACATGCTTCAGCAGCAGGTCTACCCGAATTACAATACAGAGATTTACATGCCTCTTGCACAAGGATGATATGAAAATTTGTGAAGTATTCCATATTTTTCATTCTTCAGATGCAAGAAATGAAAAACTGTTATTCAAAAGTTGATTACAAATATACAAGTGTAATAATATATGTAATTCATAGAAATAAAAGTTAGTTTGACATCAGTGTATTCAATCTTCACCATTTTAGAAAGGCCTTTACATAGCATAACCTTTATAAAACTTTTGAAATAAATAACATTGTCATTTTATCCGAAAGAAATAAAATTCTATAAGGACCTAGGAATTAAAAGAATCTTAAAATGTTTCTGTATGGAATGCAATCTGAAAGGACACATTTATTAATGAACGTATGTATTATAAAACAATGTCGAATTCAAAGTATTATATCTAGGAGCGAATGAAACAGATTATGGACATTATACAAACAGAATACTAAACATTTTAAAATATACTTTTTCAGACAAGCACCAGAAATATCTTTAGTTTCTGTAATACTCATTTCAACAGATAAATTAAAATTTTTTTCTGATTTAAAAAATCACAAACTCTATAGAAATCATTATAGATGTATACAAACAACTAAAATATATTTTGACATCAAAGTCAGGCAATTCACTTGGAAGAATACCATGGAATACATGAATTTTTAAAGTAAGGTATTGCTGTTTCTTTGTATTGTGAAAATATTTTCTATGGTCACATAGGATGGACTGGCAATTTTGAAATTAAAGAAACTTAACTGATCCATTAGGACTTAGGAGAACAATTTGTACAGCTTTCCACAACTTCAAAGAGGTAGTGATACATACTTATCCTTTTGGCAATATCAAATTCAGTTTCTTCCAAGTTGTGCTTCAGAACTGACTTGATATAATGGTTCAATAGAAGGAGATCCAGCGTATCATTGCTATATCTATTCCCAGCAGCAAGATGCATGGGGGTCAAGAGGCCTTTAACTTGGCCATTGGTATCTGCATGATGATGAAATAAAGAAGCCACTCTGTTATTATTCCATGTATAAGTACTGTGCAGGGATGTCCAGCCATTCACAGTTATTGCATGAATATCTGCCTTGAGCCACCAACTCATGGACAATATCTAAGTGTCCACTGTAGGCTTCTCGATGAAGAGGGGTATACTCATCGTCATCCCTAGTAATCACATGAGTGACCTTTTTGGAAAGTAGTCTCTGCACTGTAGTAAGGCGATTATTTTCAGCAGAACAAAGAAGAATTTTCCTTGGATACTATTTCATTTTTTTTTGCAATTGATACCATTTCTCACTTTTTCATCTTGTTCCTCAACTTCATCAGAATTGCCTAACCAGAGACTTTGAGTGCCAGTGAGAATGAGCTGTCCATGTATTTCCCCAATAGTTCACATTGGATGAAATGGTCAGAAAAATCTGGTGAATTTCCTGCATCTGTTTTTTTCACTATTATTTATTTTCTCTTTTTTCATTTTTACTATTCTAAATTATTCTAACTGGAGAGTAGGGAATTGGTAGAGAGCAGAGGAAAGATTTTCCTCCGTATTTAAAGGTACAGACTGAAAATGAGGACCAGTGTTGTCTTCTTTTGCAGCTTATTCTAAGAATGAGAAAACAGGAAATAATATCTTCTATGTAAATGAATTGGGATATGGCAGAGCAGAAAGTGAAATGATGCAACCAAAAATATAAAAGCAAAATAAATTATGATAATTATGGAGCAATCATATTACTTATAAGAACCATGAAAGGGAGAGAGGAAGAGAGAGAGAGATGTGCAATGATTTAGCTAGCCACAAAATCCATCCCTCTCATCAAATTATAGAGCAAATAAATTTATTTTTTAAAAGAGATGGAAATAGAATTTAAAATCAGATGTCTCCATTGTTTTTAATTATATTCTTATTATCTTAAATACTTGTACAAGGGAATTTTCATTCAACATATCAGTTTTTTAAAGTAAAATGGATCTTTATATAACTTTTCCACACCCTTCCAAACCTCACCCCACTTTAATTTTTTCTAGTTTCATACTATCTGTATTGAATATTATACCTTCAGGCTCCTCCTCCATAACTCTCTTTATTCCTTCCTTTTGACTTCCACTCACATATTCCAAGTGATAGTTTCCTGGTATTCATTTTGTTGGAGTAAAGTTCAATTTTATAAGAAATTACACCTTTGAAATACTCCTCTGCAAATAGCATGCTTTGGTTAATATTTTTGTGTAAACTTGTATAAATTTCTAGCTTCCAAATATGGCTCTGACTTAGTTCCATTAATATATTTTTAGATCTATCCATTTCGTTGCAAATAATGTAAAAGTCTTCAAAATGGATGGGTTCAATCCAATTGTGTATATGTGCCATTCTTTCTCTAATCATCACTCTGCCAAAGGGCATCTGGGCTGTTTCCGTAACTTGGCTACAGTGAATAGTGCAGCAGTGAACATGATTGTGAAAGTGATTTTACTGTTACGTTTTGGAATAATTCATCACTTCCTTTGTGGGAGCAATACTCTATCCAGTTTTCCATAATAAGAACATCCTTCCCTTCATCTTCATCACAATGTATTGCAAGTCCTCAAAAACACACTTACCCCTACACTTACCCCTACAGGTCTCAATAAGCTAAAACACCACTGTGCCCATATTCTTTCAAAACATTTTTTTCATAATTGTACATATAATTTAGTGAGAACCTTCTATGTACTTTCCTAATGTGGGAATGAGGGACATGACAGAGTAAACGTAAGAAATATGCAACTTAATTAGCTATTATCATATTTAAAATCATGTTCAGCTCTAATTCATAGCCTCACATAATATTATTTTAATCTTTATTTGATTACTTCATCTAACCCGTAAATTATATCAGGTGAGTTAAAAGCAAAGGCAAAAAGTGTGGTTTGATTTTGACACTCATGTGTGAGGATGCACAACATGGGCAAATAAATGGATTGGAATTAATAGCTCTTATCCATTTTGTTAACGTAGAGATGATTTTCCCAACCTGATTCTTGAATTCTTATTCCATTCAACAACAAGAAACATGTGATAATTTCCTTTGTTTTGCTCCTGATTAACTTTTTTTCCATTTTATTTTATAACGGATGATTTCATAAATTTACTGTAGATACGAAAATATACTAAATATTTCTATCCGTATGCATTGATATATACATACACACATATATTATGCAGGTTATATGATAATGTATAATTTCAGTTACTGTACAATTTACTAAATTATTAAAACTATCGACGGCTCATGCCTGGCATCCTGGTTACTCGGGACGCTGAGATCTGACAAACATAGTTTGAAGCCATCCTGGGCAAGAATGTCCAGGAGCTTCTTATCACCAAACAATCAAGAGAAAATCAGAATTGGAACTGTGGTTCAAATAGTAGAGTGGTAGCCTTGAGAGAAAAATCTCAGGGATATCATCCAGGTTCTTAGTTTAAGAAGTACAATCTACCCTAATAAAATCCATTTAATTTACACCTGTGTAATTAAAGTATTTCCATTACCCAAATGCACAACCATGCTCATTTGCAAGGTAACTCTGTTTTGTCTGAAGTACCATAAAATATTTTCACTTAAGGTGAAAGCATTGGAACGTGGGTTCATTCTATCTCTCTCATGCATTTTTCCACTCAAATATTCAATTGTTACAATTATTCCAATTATTTAAAATAATAGCTTTTTACTTTAATACCCAAATATTAGAGTTTGAATTGAGTGTCTTGTGCCCCCTAAATGGGTGCTCTTACCACTTTGTCATGTCCCCAGGGCTAAATTATCCTGATTATTTTTCAGATCCTTGTGTATGACCTTGGGCTCAGTCCATGTTATGTTATTCTTCCTGGAATTTAGAATAACAGGTGCATGGCATTGTGTACTGATTTTTTTGTCCAGTCTGGGCTTTAACCTCTATCCTCTGAAGAGTAGACTCCCATGTAGTCAGGATTTTCATAAGTTTCTGATAGCTGATGTTTTTTTAAGTCTTTGATTTTCCTGCAAGTTCTTGACTACTGAATTAATTTGTTTTCTTGGGTTGTGTTGTTTCATTTGAATGTATGTGTTGAGTTGTTCCTCACTTGTCCTTTTGTTTCTTTCAATCAAGTTCTTACCTAAAATGCTGAGAAACCAATTCTTCTTTTTCATGATAGTCAAGGTGAACATGATTTATTACAAAGCAATTTCAGTCATATTTAAACATCTTCATATCTATGGATGGTACATAAATGATAAGTGCTGTGACGGGTTTTTTTATTTTCACAGCAGTCTTTGCCATGCACAGACAGATCATCATAAAATCTATGAAGATAATAAAACTACAGATGCAAGCAAAGAGAAGAAAAACCTATTATTAATTGTTTGACAGAGGCTTGCGTTCTAGTGAAAGAAATACTTTGCTTGATGCAAGATTTCACAAAATTGTATTGCTAGGGGGAAGCTAAACAATCATCTAATTCTACAGAATTGAGGGAGAAGAATCAAACTCCTGAATCCTTTACATGTGGGTCAAATAAAAGCATGCTTCTATAAAGAGTGTTTACTTTAGAGAAACATGATGAGTTCTATGTAAATAGGTGCTTAGCTGATTTTGTTAATTTGTAAACTAATACAGGGAAATAGGGTACAGCAAGGTAAAAAAAGAACTTCGCATTGAAATACTCGTGTGTGTGTGTGTGTGTGTGTGTGTGTACATGCACGTGTATACATGCATGCATATGTGCAAGTGCTCATTTATTTATTCATCATCCCTAAGCTTCTGTGTCCAAGGATAGTGGCTTACCACTTGAGCCATTGTTCCACTTCTGGTTTTTTGGAGATAATCGCATGTATTTTCATGATTGGACTGGCTTTGAATAGTGGTCTTCATATCTCAGCCTCCAGAGTAGCTAGCTAATCTTACTCAGCCCCCAAGTAGCTAGTTAAAATTCGGCCTGTCCTCTATACTTCACTGCTTTTTTATTCTTGTCCTGAGGTGTTCACATGCCTAAGTCATATATATGTCTGAACTCTTAACTACTGAGGAGGCTTGAGAACAGAACCCAGGCCAAAAGTTTAGTGGACTTCCTTCTCAATCTATAGTTGGGTGCATTGGATCATTTCCACCATCCTTCACTATCTACAGGTTAAGATTGGAAGGGCTGCCGAATCCAGGCCAGCCAAGTTAGGAAGCAAGACAATTTGGTGTGCAACTCTTATGCCCTTGATAATGGGAAGGCTAAAATATCAGATCAGATGCATGTTCTTTTGAAAGGGAACCCCTATCCTAAAATTAACCACTGATATGACACCACTCTACAAAAACAATCACCAAGTTGAACACAATTTCCCACAACCAAAATAAGCATATGCTTTAACATGCAAAAACTTAGTACAATCTGCTCTTTGCTCTAATATCAGCTGCATCATGTGACAGAATAGTTTCTTCATTAAACTGATTATATATTTTAAGAAACCTAGAAAATTCTTTCTCACATATTAAATCAAACGAATGGCAAATTGCCTCATTTCTTACCTATTTGACTACCACTATAAATTCATCTTACGATTATTATTAATAGTAATATATTCAGATTTATTAATTTACTTTGTAACAGTTTTTAAACTTTTGGCTTCTCTGCGGAATTTGAAGTATTTAGATAGTATCATCAAATTTTATTACTTGGGTACTTATGGCAGTTTTTAAAAATGTTTTAAACCAATGGTTTCTAGTAATTCGGTTTTTTTTTGGGGGGGGGGAGGGTGTCAGATCGTGGGACCTGAATTCTGGGCCTGGGTACTGTTCCTCAAGGCTAGTTCAAGGCGAGCACTCGACCACTTGATCCACAGCGCCCCTTCCAGTATTTTTTTCTGTTTATGTGATTCTGAGGAATTGAACCCAGGGCCTCAAACATGCAAAGCAAGAGTTCTACCACTGAGCCACCTTCCTAGCTCTCTATGAATTCTTAATTGGTATATTATTTAGTTTATTTTTAATTTCAATTTAATTTTATTGTAAAGGTAATTTACAGAGGGGATACAGCTACCTAAATAAAGTAATGAGTACATTTATTATGGAAGGAACATATTTATCGCTTCCATTGATTTTTTTGCACACTCAAAAAAAAAACTACTGATGCTTTTCCTGTCGATATTGACCAATGGGTACTTTTCTTTCTTCATGCATTTTTTATTATAAAATTGATATACAGAGGGCTTACAGATATTTAAGTCAACTAAAGAGTACACTTCATTATATTATCTAAATTTTGAACTTAATTATTTTCTTTTGTTTCTTTAGGGTAATTCTTTTTTCAGAGTTGTAAGATTAGTTAATTTAGTTTTGCATAATTTTAACACATGTAAATTATTCAGAGATATATTTTTTGCTTTCAAAATAGTTAACATGTGAATATTTAAAAATTATTTTCTTAAATTTTATATGGTTGATGAATTTAAATAAATTTAATTTCTTAAAGTTCTAAACATATTTGTTCAGGTAATGAATACTGTATTTTCAAGAAGCACATACTTAATAAAAAAGGCTGCATTACATGGTCACTTTTTGGAAATATTTATACTTGAATTTAAAAAAAACTGAGCTGGGCATAGTGATTTGTAGTTTCCATTTTCAAACTATGGTGGGAAGTGTAAATAGGGTTTGCAACTCGGGAGAGACTGGGAAAATATGAGACCTTATCATAAAATTTCCAGAGTGAAATGATTAGAGATATAGCCATGCCTAGCAAGATATAGAGCACCTGGTTATCATATACTAAATCTTGAGTTAAAACACCAGTAACATCAATCTTTTATCAAAATAAAGTATACATGTTTCAAAATGTTTATTATTTAAAACTTGTTTGCAAATTTCTCATGTCTTTTATTTCTTATTTTTCAATTTACTTAATCTATAAGAATCCAAGTATCTTGTGACTGTATTATTTCTACTAAACTTTTAAATAGTATGAGCAATATTATGATTTCATATATTAAAATGCTTTTACTGTTTGTGATAATTTCCTCTGTTTAATATGATAATAACAGTATTCCAAATATGTGTATTGCTATGTGTGTGTGTGTTTATGTGGGTTTTGTGTGTGTGTGCTTTGTGTGTACTTTGTAATGCTTGGGAGATCACAAAATTGCTTCACATATGTTAGGCCAAAGTTTTATCACTGAACTATACTGTCTAGTTATAATACAATTTGTGTTTTAAGTTATGACTTTTTAAAATTTTCATTCCTAGTATGCTTTTCAAAATTATATATGATAAAATGTGATCCATCTTCTATCCACATTAGCAACTGTTAGTTTTATTCTTTCTCTTATTTCTTTGGAAATGAATTATATTCCTAATACAACTTTTTTACATTGTAACAGCTCTATACAATGCTTTGTTTTCTATTTTATTTTTTCCATGTTATCTGACTTTTAGTCCAAACTATCAGGTGGATTAAAAAGAAACTTGATTCAGAACACTTTATTTTTCTCCTTCTCTTCTCTGAAGTCTTTCTGTTTTTTGAAACAATACCAATGACATACAACTCCTATGTGATCCACCATTCTTCCCCATCTCTCTCTCTTCTGCAGTACAGCTCAAGTCGTTATCATTCAGCTTTATTATGCTATAATGTTATCTAAAGCTTAACTCATTCTTAAATTAATTTTAGTTGCTTTGAGCAATCTCTAAAGACATTTATCTATATATAATATCAGGGGTTTGTGTTTCCACAATGTGCGAAATATGAGTGACTATCAAACATCCAGATATCTCTGGAGAATATTGGTCCACCTGCTCAATAATACCGTATGTAAATTCAAGGAATTCATAACAATCTTGTAAAATGGTGTAGCTTGAACCTTCATACAAGCTTTGAATCGTATTACCATGTTTATTGAAGATAACCTAGTTCTATTATAAGAACAGACACATAGAAGAAGGTAACAGATTTTTCAAAAATAAATTCTTACTTTTATGTTCAACAGATCATGAAAAAACTCTCATGCTATGAGAGTTTATGAAATAAAAACAGAATCTTAAATGGTTGTATTGGCACTATTGCCTCTCTAGTTTTAAAGAATGATCTTAGAATATTACCTCAATCCTTTGTGTGTATGTATGTCGGTCATGGGGTTTGAACTCTGGGCTTTGGAGTTGTCCATGTGCTCTTCAGCTCACAGTGAGTACTCTACCGCTTGAGCAACAGCAAAACTGCCAGTTTTCTAGTGGTTTATTGGAGATAAGAGTCTCATGGACTTTCCTGTCCAGGATAGCTTTAAACCACCATCCTCAGATCTCAGCCTCCTCAGTAGCTAGGATTACAGGCGTGAGCCACCGGCACCTGGCCTACCTGAAACCTTATAAAGAATGATTATCAAACTAAATGTGAGATGTAAAAACCTGTAAAACATAAATGTAAATATTCATGACATCGGATTAGTAAAGGTTTCTAAAAATTTGACATGGAAAACATTATTAGCTAAAGACAAGCAAGAACTGGATTATATCAAGTGATAACCTTTCATAATTCAAAGGACACTATAACAGAAACGAAACCATATCCAACAGATAGAGGGCATATATTTGTTAATGCTACAATGTTAATGCTACAATGATTCTGAAACTTAAGTGTTTTTTGGGAGGGGTCCGGTTGTGGGCCCTGAACTCTGGGCCTGTGCCCTGTCCTTCAGCTCTTCAGCTCAAGGCTAGCGCTCTACCACTTGAGCCACAGAGCAACTTCCGGCTTTTTTTTTTGCTTATGTGATGCAAAGGAATCGAACCCAGGGCCTCAGGCATGCAAGGCATCGCTCTACCACTGAGCCACCATCCCACCCCCTGAAACTTAAGTATTTTTATATCTTCTAATTCTATATAAATTTTTTCCTGAATAGTATATTTCGTTAAATAACATATGCAAATTAATAGTCAATAGGAGGAGCATATGAAATAAGCTCCTTTTTAGTGTCTAAGAAATAATAAAAACTCACTAATAAGTCCATAATATAAAAAGAGGACACAAAATATAGTAATGCATTTGTGGAGAAATTGATATACTTCTGATAGTGATCGATTTGTATAATACTACAATCATTTTTGCAAATAAGATTTCAAGTCTTCAAAAGGTGAAAGAGAATTTTATAGGATCCAGGCATTACACTTCTATGAATGTATTAAACAGAAGTAAAAAAACTTTTTTGGATAAAGAATGTAGTTCATTGACAGTGAACTTGAATAGTATGTGTGAGACCCTGGAAATGATCCGCTAAAAACAAATTTTGAAAAGACACACTATAGAGGATGTATGCTGGGCAAATTCCTGTAACTGAATTTTATATCTATTTTTAATGTCTGTTCTAAAATTTACAGCATTTCTATTTGAAGGAATGCAAGTTTGTGAAAATCGGGCTTTGAAAACCTATGAAGGCACAATTCACTTCCAAAGCACTAAAATGTATACAATTAAAGAAGATAATATATTGTAAGTGAATTGCATGTTAGGAAAAGAAACTATTGTTAAAACTTCTTCACACAAAATGCAGAATAGCTAAAAAGAAGTTTTGGTGTTGGCTAAAAACTCTTTGTAAACTACTGCATTTAAAACAAAGATGTGATTTCTGTTCATTTTGAGGGTATTTTGGCCTTTGGATTTATACAGAGATAACTCAATCCAAAAGTATATGTGATAACTGGAATACCTAGGAATTATGCATCAATTCTACGTAATTTTTTTATTATTTTTTATTGTGAAAATACTGTACAGATGGGTTACAATTACCTGGGCAAAATAATGAGTACATTTCTTATCAAGCATTGTAGCCTCCCCCTTTGTTTCCCCTTCCTCTCCCTTCCCATCCTACCCCTGTCCCCCACCCAATCCTCCCTGTTCCCCCCCAAAGTTGTAAAGTTCATTTTTCGACATAACGACTTTTACATCTCATTGTTGAAATGAGTCCACCTGTATCCCTATTGTTTTCCCATGGTTTCCCTTATTTGCAATATCTAGTATATGTCTGAGTCAAGCAGAAAAGGCCAGATAAGGTGATGTTAGGGAAATGAACCCTAAGGTAGGTATTCAAATGTTTTCTTTTCTTTCGTGCGATTGTTTCTAACACATTTATGATTATTTCTTTGTTCCTTTGTATGTCCCTCCCCCACAGTATAACTCCTGCTTTCACTGTATTTGATGTCGGTATAATTGTGGAGGGGAAGGGGTAAAACTTCTAAGTAATTGAGAAACTTTTCTGGAACATACTTTTAGCAAATGACAAAAGACACAAATCTATGCATCTGCATTTTATGAAAGTCATATGTTACATGCTCAATCCAATTGCTTATCTCTAGTTTTCTAGGAAAAACGTATTCTCAAGATAAGAAACAAAAGCAGTGAAAATAACAAAATACACAATCATCTTGATTTATTTGTGAAAGTAACAAATGAAATAAAATAATTCCACTGAAGGGAATCCAATATTAGTGTATGTGAAGATCTTCCTAAATGCCAATATCCATTACATTTTTGGAATTTTAATTTCTACTAACATAGGAAAACTAGAACAAGAAAACAAATATAGACTTAGAGTGAACCAGCCTTGAAATCATTTTCTTAATTGTTTTGAAATTACAAAAGAATTGATACTCCTTTGCTTTGGAAATCGTTTAAAAATATTTATCACTTATGATAATTCAAATACCAAGCAAGAGTAATTTTATATAATCATTATAAATATCATTTTATTACTATTGTAAATTAGAATAAAAAAATCAGTCCCAATATATGACGTACCTATCATTATTCTTAACTTCTAATCATTACCTAAATATCTTAAACAATCTAAATAATCATGTCTTTAACATGGACGTAAATGTTCTATACTTTTTTACTTAACATTTTCCAGGGGTATGTATTCATGTTTCTAAGAAATGTTCACAGCAGTTAAAAGATACTTTTGTGAAATTAATGTGCTACATTTTTGGTTGTGGGTGTTGTTTTTAGTGGTTAATTGGAGATAAGAATCTAACAAGTACTTTTCTGTCTGGGCTAGTTTCGGAAACAATTCTAAGATCTCAACACCCAGACTAGCTCTTATTATAAGGGTGAGTTACCGGCACTTGATTTCATGAAGTTTTTTTAAATTTTAATTATATTTTAAGATACTTGTTTCACTATAATGTATATCATTCTAACATAAATTTAGATATATGTATATATTTCTGAGGACAAATATTCTCTAAAAATATACTATTCTACACATAACATTTATATATAGAGAGAGAAGACAGATATATATATAGAGAGAGAGAGAGAAGACAGACTCGCTCTAAAAATTTTATGCTACTATTTTTGACCTTTTTCATTTCAAAGAGATACAGTCAATTTTTCTAAAAGTTTCCCAGAATAAAATAACTAATATTTCAATAGAAAATAGAGTTTATTACTTTCAAGGGAATTTTAGATATACACATGATATTATAGTAACATTTACAGTATATTACTTGAAAAGGTTCTGCCCCAAACTCTCAAATATTTGATTGTAGTTAGGGGAAGAGAGGAAGTTAATTCATACTGATTAGGAAATTGCAATGCTTCAAAAAATCTATTCCATAATTTGTTATAAGCACAT
The DNA here is from genome assembly GCF_024711535.1 of Dipodomys merriami. Classification (NCBI taxonomy): domain Eukaryota; kingdom Metazoa; phylum Chordata; class Mammalia; order Rodentia; family Heteromyidae; genus Dipodomys; species Dipodomys merriami. The sequence goes on along the minus strand of NW_027202360.1, from coordinate 3,220,544 downwards.
AGTCAAACTACCTGATATGGTTTAGGTTTTTTGTTTATTTGTTCAAAATTTCAATATGAATTCATGCACAGTGGTAACATTAAAATTATTAATCAAAAGACAAATAATAAAATCATAGACACATATCCGATGTTCAATAATTAGCACTTATGTTGCTAATAATAATTTTGATGGGTAGGATGATGACCACAGTGTAGCCTGATAATGACGATGTTGTGATTGAAAAGGAAAAAAAAATTCGTAGATATCTTTGAAGCTGGATTTCCCACATTGAATGCATAGTTATAAACAGCGTTGGATTACATACAATAAGAATAAGAGGAGGAGGGCTGGGAAGGTGGCTCAGTGGCAGAGTACTGGCCTTGTCTACATGAGGCTCTGGGTTTGATTCCTCAGCACCACATAAGCAGAAAAAGCGGGAAGTGGCACTGTTGCTCAAGTGGTAGAGTGCATTGAGCGAAGAGCTGAGGGACAGTGCCAGGCCAAGAGTCCAGGCCCCATGACGAACCAAACAAAACAAAACAGAATAACAAAAGGAGAGTTTGAATATCAAGAATTACAATCACATAAACAGGTACAGGCAGTAAAAACCCTAATGTTATTCCAGCAGTCTTTCTAATGTATATACACTCACTGTTCTTGGTGGTATTATTTTCTTATAAATAAAATCTTTTATTTCCACATTTTAATGGAATAAGATGTAGGTTTCAACTTAGTGTGATTAGTTCAAATAACATTCTCATATAGATACCATTCAATAAATAATGTTTACAAATGATATATTAAGAGTATGTTCTTCATTACAGCTGTAAATACATGACACAATTTACATAATACTACTTACATATCTGCAGTTACCATAAAAGGACACAAGCTGCAGTGCCAGGAGTTAAAATTTATTTTTATTTCTGCATGAAACTATTTCTGACTTTATACCAACAAACTGAATTTGACACTTTCCTTATTTGTAAGCTAAGGTAGAAAATGTATTGACTGTTTACTTTCTTTTTCCTTGCTCTAGAAGTCAACAAATATATTCTTCAATATTTCTGGCAGATTACATCCATTAAATGTAAGACCAACATTCAATGTTGTGAGTAATTAATGGTACTAGAATTTTTGTCTGAGTTCTTCACTCTGTGTGCTTACAAGGAGACTCATTGGGTGATGGAGAGGACCAATATGAAAAGACTGGGGAGAAATGCATACTTAGTAAACAGTTGGTTTAGGACTGAGTGACTGGTGATGAGTATTTGCAATAGGCTGGTGTGTCAGGGTCATAAAAAGAAGTACATAGAAATTACATTAGTGACAGAAACTGAGAAAATCTTGATCATTCATCTTATCTAATGGATGGAGGTGGGGTAAGAGGAAATCTAAAGTTTTTCCACATCTCTGTCTCCTAACTGTGTTAGTTACATTCTTGGTGATAAGGATGGATTTAGATGGATTTATCTTGGTGATAAAGATGGATTTAAAGGAAAAAACTCTCTGATAGTTCGAAGATTTATGTTAAACAGATGCAAAGATAGGTCTGTTTGGACATTATCAAAATATTCATAACCATGAATATGAAAAATAATAAAATCAGGGACATTATTAAAGGGAAGAAGAAAAGGAATGTTCTGACGAAAGTGTGAAGAATGTGAGTACCAGAGTGGACAAGATTGGAGGAAAGTGATAAATAAGGAAACAAAAAAGGAATAAACACATATTTACAGAAGAAAAGGAAGGAAAGAATTTTCAGGAAGATATTGAAGGAAACCTACTATTTGGATTTGAAAAGTAAAAGGACATAGACAAGTTCAATAAGAACAGTGTTTTGGTGAAATTTATATTGATAAAATGTTGAGATGTGAATGTGTGGACAAAATTCTTGATCAATTAATTCAACAGATCCTGTTGATTCTAAATGTTGGGAACAAATGCTTTAATCCTGATTTTAGAAATATTATACAGATATAACTGTCATGAACTTTTCTTAGTGGTATTCTGTGAATATTTTTGAAAACTTTATTTAGCTAGGAGATTATAGATTGAACTACTGCACAAAAAAGCCTAATTTGTCCTACAGTTCCAATTAGTGACCCATCTATGCATATCATTTTGGGATTTTATTGAAATATATTTAGATATGTTTGGATATCTTATCAGCCTACTCATTATAAATGTAGGACAAGTAACACCAAGTATTAGGTTGAACATACAACTTTAATGATGTGACTGAAGACTCCTGGAATTGATTCCTCTTTAGAATAGAAAATGCCTCAATAGCAATTGACACATCATAACTGCCATATACACTATTGAAATCTAAATCTTGTTAGGTATATCTCCATGCTGAAATAACACTTTCAACCAACCTGACACAAGTTCTTATATGTAGGAAAATGTTCTTATAAACTTCAAGCTTTTATTGAATGGAAAAATTCAGACATTACTCTCACCACGAGGATTAAATGCCTAACAAGATAAGACCTTTTGCTTTAATGCTTTTCTTTCACATTCTCATACACATTGTCAAGTAGTGAAGGATTCTGATTTAACAATAAGACAATCGTGACTTGTATTAACACAACATCTAGGATCTAATGTTAATTTGGATACTTACTAATTAGCTCCAAATTTTGTGGATATTTATCTTTCTCCTGGGTAAACTAATGAACTCCATGAAAATGTCCCTAAGGAGCCTTTCAATTCTAATATCACTGTCTCAAAATTCTTTAAATTCTACATCCTTTAATGTGGGCATAGGGTTGAGTATTACCCTATTGCTTAACATGGACAAAGTACCTTCATACATAGACTGGGCGTGTACAAACAAGAAGTGGTAGTTGAACAATGTTCTTAGCAGTTTGTAAAGATGAAATGGAAATAGAGCAACTATGAACTCAAAAGGAATGTGCAAAGAAGACAAAGGCACAAAGTAGAATGTGCCAAGAAAAGCTAAAGTATAATTTCAAATAATGTGCTCAGGTGTGAGGGTGTGTTCAAAGTACAGGTTCAGACAATATAGTTGGATATCTTGGGCGGAAAACTGCTTAAACTGTTCTGGGATAATTGTACAAGTAGAAGCCCCTAATTCTGACTCTAATCAGCCACAACATCATCAATTTACCAAGTGCAAAGTGAGAAAAAGAGGGCTGATCACAGTTAGTGTTGAAACAATGGCAATAACATAACTTTTCTTGTAAGTGTTCATTTATTTTGGAGCATTTAAGTAGGGAAAAGCCAAGTAAATATTTTGCATGTACCTAAATTAAGTGGGACGTATTATATTGGTATCTCTCTAACTTGGAAGTTTTAGATTATGTCTTTTTGTACTCTAACTTGGGATAATGATCTGCTGTCAGTTATTTTCTTCTCTTACCATTTTTTGCCCTTCCACTTACATAATTATTATTTAAAGAAACATAATTGAGCTTGCATTTCTAAATTCTTCAAATTTATCTGAACTACTTCATACTTCTGGCAGCCTCCTATATCTTTCTCAAGGGAAACATTTTGTCACTACCATTTATATCCTACATGATATTGGATATCTTCCTGGCTAATTCGTGCAAGATATATATTAGACTCATCCTATATCTCAACATTTGTACCACCACAAAATACTATCTTACATAGAAATCATGATATTAGTATATCTGTTGAGGCAGCATCTGTCATTTTTGAATGGCCTTAAGTGATATTTACATGCAATCATGTTTTAAAACAATATGCCACTTAGTAGATGAATGAATTGACAAAATGTGATTTATATATGTACGGAGTACTTCTATGCTTCCTATTCATAAGGAAATGGAAAGACTTGGAAAAATCCTACTAAAAAAATAAGCAAGACACAAAGAAACAGATTTCATGGTTTCCCTCATTTGTAATAACTAGGAAATATCTGATAGTCTTAGCAGATGAGCAGAATGAATCAGTAGCTATGTATAAATGACCATATAAAATGATGCTGAGCAAAATAAACTCCTAGATATGGAAAGAGAGGTTTTTCTTTGTGGTTGTTGTTTTTAATGTACTATGTGATTTCTTTTTTCTTTTGTGTTTTCCCATATGGTTTGTCCATTGTTGTATTTGGATTCAGTATCCTGTGTATTGTATATACATTTATCTTCATTTGGCAAGCGAAGCAGAACAATAAAATGGCGAGACAAAGGACAAAAGGCAAACCAATGCAATAGCAATAGTCACAGGACAATATGTTGGAAATTTACATTACAATTTGTGAGTGGTATTGGGGTGAAGGAAAAGTGTGAGAAAAATGAGGGAGGGGGTAAAAATTTTGACATGTTATTTACTCAATACCTTACAATTACTGCAACCCCTTCTATATATCACCTTGACAATAAAATTAAGTTAAAAATGAGCTACATAAAATATAATATCACTGTATTGGTATAGTAAATATTATTCTATGTGTATTACCTTTAAAAAATGAACATTTTGGTTGCTAATTTGAATTACCTCTTTCTTTATCAGACATCAACTGGAATGTTATCAAACTATACAATATTTTCAGAATATACTTGGCATTATTTGGAAAAAAACATTATTTTTAGTGTTGTATTATACTAAAACAGAAAACCGTTCAATTCTATGGAAACTCCTAACTTTGAAAATTTACTAATTGTAAAGAGGAGTGAATATATGTGTTCCTCAACATTCCTATGACTACTAACTACTCATTTTCAAATTCTGAACATGCCATACCAGAGACATTCAAAACAATACCTGTTTGTATTTTATTTAATTCTGCAATAGATGCAGTTTTCAATGAGGCATTACATATTTAAAAGTCAACAGAAAAAATAGACACGTTCTTGTAGAGGATAAAACTATGAAGTAACTATAATAATTAATTTTTTTTTGGTAAGTCGTGGGGCTTGAAATCTGGGCTTGGGCACTGTCCCTGCACTCTGCAGCTCAAGGTGAACGCTCTAGCACTTGAGCCACAGTGCCACTTCCAATAAAAATTCCGTAAGAGTAAACTTTTGTTCATCAGATTAACTATTATTTCTATGACAATCAATCCCAAGTTTTTATGCCGTAAAGTCATCCTAGCCCAACAGTTTCCAACTTGTAAGGTGCACGTTAAGATTCCCTAAATTCACATCATGACTAGTTTATCAATATTGTGAAAAAATACTACACTTTTGCTAATGTGATGCCCTTCCTATTGTGGAAAGAATAATACACTTAACTTTGCTACATCATTTTCCCAACAGTGGTATTCTTGAGATCAGAACACTTGCAAATAGAATTTATTTTTATTTTTATTTTATATTTATTTTACTATATATATATATATATATATATATATATTATCTATCATAGATATTTAGGAGATCTGTATATCTTAATATTAAGATTTGAAGATTATGGTTGAAAGCCCACCCAGGCAGGAAAGTTCCTTGGATTCTTATCTCCAATAAACTCATAAGGAAAAGCCAGACCAAAGTGGCACTGAGGTTCAAGTGGTAGAGCAGTAGCCTTGATCAAAAACAGGCTCAGGGACAGTGCCCAAGCCCAGGGGTTAAGCCCTAGGACAAACCAAACAACAAAAACAAAATTTAAAAACCCCTCAAACCTAGCATTTTTCTCATTGTATACAGATGTACATAATTAAGAAATTACTTTCTGTGTTATGTAAAGGTAGAAAAAAAGATGTTACACAATTACTCTCTACATACCATGTTACACCAAAGCCTCAAAAGATTGCTCTTTTCCTATATTTATAAATTAATATCATCAATTTGTTGACAATTTGTCTAGATTATTCACATTATCATTTTACACATGAACTGTTGGAATTATCTATTAACTAAGTTCTTATTATACCTCACTTGAAAGACTACTCTAGTCAATTAGAATGCCAGAATCATTTGTAAATTTGTAAATTAAATATTTTATTTGAAAAGAATTTTGCAGTATCCTATAGAATATTAAATTACAAACAAAAATTATCTATTTTAAATCGAATTCTAATTTAGGCAAGTCTACAAAGTCCTATATTAAATGAACTTTCCTATTTCTCCAGGCTTAAACTTTTGTAATTCTTCATCATTTCTTTGGAATCTAACAGAATGATGCTTACTTTTTCAAATTTTTGGTTGGGAATCATGAGCTCTTTTGCATCTAGAAATGTTATGTAATTAAGACAACATTTAAAACACAACTGAGGATTATATATGAGTTGCATTTCTATAGGAAACTTTAATTCTCAAAACATAATGACAAAATTAGCCCAAATTTCCAACTGCGTCTTCCTTTCTTGTTTATTTTTTATTCCTTTCTTGGTTGGTTTTATTGAGGCAAAGTTATATTCTGCTACTTAGCCAAAGTTTCATATCAGCTCAAGTAACTTGGGAGTGGAGTCCATGGAGTCCATTAAATACAAGATAATATCATCTTCATGATTTTTTTTCTTTTTTAAAATTTATTATTTTTTCTTCTGAAAATACTGTACAGAGGGGTTAAAATTACCTGTGCAAGACAATGAGTACATTTCTTGTCAAGCATTGTATCCTCCTACTTTGTTTCTCCTATCCATCCCTTCCTATCCTCCCCCGGCACCTCCACCCAATCCTCCTCCCCCCACCAAAGTTGCAAAGTTCGATTTCGACATAATGACTTGTACATCTTATTGTTGCAATGAGTCCACCTGTATCCCTATTAAAACGATTTGTTTTTGCCCTTCCCCTCCAGAAATTATACCGACATCAATACAGTTAAAGCAGGGGTTATACCATGGGGGAGGGACATACAAAGCAACAAAGAAATAATCTTATAAATGTATTAGAAACAAGCGCATGAAAGAAAAAAAAAACATTTGAATACATATCTTAGGGTTCATTTCCCTAACATCAACTTATCTGACCTATTCTGCTTAACTCAGACATATTCTAGTTAGTGCAAATAAAGGAGACCATGGGAGCTATGTTTCTTTGAGTCTGGCTTATTTCACTTACTATATTTTTTCCATGTCTTTCCATTTCCGAACAAATGGGGCAATGTCATTCTTTCTGATGGAGGAATAGAATTCCATTATGTACATATACCACATTTTCTTGATCTATTCATCTACTGAGGGGCATCTGGGTTGGTTCCATATCTTAGCTATGGTAAATAATGATGTAATAAACAAAGGCGTGATGGGAGCTTTAGTGTGGTCTTGTTTGTATTTCTTACAGGGACACAATAATTTCAGGACATTGATTTAATTAATAGTTTATTAAGGATGAAAACAATAATATTAATTATATGGAAGCATAATAAATACCCAAGAATTGTTAGGAATTTAGTCTATATTACTGAATAATGGATAGACATCTCTGGCACACTATAAATATATATTTTTATTAGCATACTACGATGTGCATGCCAATCTGTTCTTATTTTGTCAACATAAGGGGCTCAATCTCAGGTCCTGGTAAATGCCTGTCAGCTCAGTTTGTCCCAGGATGGCATGTTGACACTCAATCATTCATGAATTTGGCCCTGTAGGACATGAGTTCATATGCCTGCACTCCCAAACAATGAATTGTGGAGTAAAAAACAAATGGTGACACATGTTTTCCTTTTCTGTGAACATCCTGCGTGTCAGGTATGAAGTGGAATACATATGCAGACCTATATCCTATGTAATCAATGTAATCAATATTCTATGTGCCATAATAGTCAATAAAATAACTGGTTACTACATGAACAAAAAAAAGGTAAAATGAATAACTACACTGAATGCAATATGGAGTCAATATATGTATGTAAATATAAAACATATATTTAAAATGTACACAAATAGGATGTTTGCTAGTGGTGGGGATCGATTTCAGGCATAAGGAACAGACTTAAATTTCTTGACTTCAAGAAAGCAAGCTTCCCCTTCCTACACAGTGCAACAGAGTTACCCAGACCATGAGTTGCAATCCCAGTCCTGGCAGAAAAACATGGCATCTCTATGCTTTGTGACAAACAATTCTTAGGTATTTCATTATTTCTCCTTTTAATGAATGTAATTTTTTAAACGCTTCATAAAGTATTGATTAATATCAATCAGTATCCTAGAATATAATTGTATATAATTTTATCATAGAATCATTCAAGAATTGCCAATTCAATCATGACATATATCACATTCCATTGGTATTCATATGGATAAAAATGAGTTCCTTGGGACATCTTCATCCTGCAGTTTGCAGACCAGAGACAACCCAGGAACCAAGACTCGGCATAAGTAAAAGCCTGACGTCCTCAATCTTTCACAGGGAGCAGAGGAGGGAAGGCTACCCCTCCCACCCCCCAGTACCGGAGATCTCCATCTTGGATACCGACAAAGCTCGGCGGAGCTGCTAGCTCCAACTCAGGCCTTTGAATAAAACTAGAGTCATTTAGCAGGTCACAAGAACTTAACCTGACCTGCCAGATTCAGCTACACCCAGGGAAAAGTCACCCAGCTCGGGTGCCAGAGCTAGGAGTGGCTTTCTTCACTGGGTTATCAAATCCAGAAGCTGCCCCTCCCTTTAGCAGCCTCGACAATCAATTGAAATTAAGTAAACAGAAACCCTGAGAATGGCTCTATGCTGGGCTCTGTGAGCTTCTCACAAACTACTATCCCCCGGCAAAGCTACTTTTTGTTGAAGTGCCTCAACTCTACTCAGATCCTAGCCTCATCACAGTATCTCCAAACTTGAGGAAAAAGTCATTTCCCTCTTTTGTCATACTCAAAGCAGATCCTACTCCCATTGAAGTACCCTGGGAGGACGATCGCAAAACCCTGGTTAAAGCAGAGCATTTTTCTGCCTGTTCGAACAAACTGACTTAAGAAACCAACCAAGCCACAGGACCAATAGCAGACCAGAGACTACAACAAGAGACTGATTACGGACACAAGGGAGATACAAGATTTTCCCCACACCTCCCCAAAAAATTAAAGAACTATTTCTTCTTCTTCTTCTTCTTCTTCTTCTTCTTCTTCTTCTTCTTCTTCTTCTTCTTCTTCTTCTTCTTCTTCTTCTTCTTCTTCTTCTTCTTCTTCTTCTTCTTCTTTTGGTAGCTTTTATAAATTTTTTTTCTTTTCTAAAACTTTTCTTAATCTATAATTTTTACATTTTTTGAAAAATATTGTTTTCTAGTAACTTTATTTTCCCCTTATAATTTTTATTTCAGGGATACATATGTGTTTGTGTTTTTCTTTCTTTTTTTTTCTTTCTTTTTTTTTAAAATTTTCTTTTTGTTTTTTGTTTAGCTCTACTGGACTTCTGTTTTTTTCTTCCTTTCTTATCCTTTTCACCTTTTCTTCTAGTTCATTCTTCTTTATATGACTTAATTGTTGTCCTGCACATGCTCAGATAAACCCGTAGTTGATTATTAGCCACTATCCCCCATTGGGTACACACTTAATACACAAATTTATTACCCAATTCAAAACCTCTGAGACTTAAATTGCTTAAGAGCAGTACTAACTTTTTATACCTATATAATATTTTTTTAATTTAATTTAATTTTATTTGAGAACATACTGTACAGAGGGGCTACAATTACATGGGCAGGATAATGCATACATTTCTTACCAAACATTGCAGCCTCCTCCTTTGTTTACCCTTCACCTCCCTTCCCAGCTTCCCCCCTCCCCCCTCCCAATTATACCCCCCTCCCCCCCCACACCGACATTGTAAAGTTGGTTTTGACATGACATTTTGTACTTCTCATTGTTGCAACAGGTCCACCTGAATCCTTAAACGACTTGTTTGTCCCCATCTCCTCCACATGTTATACTGACATCAAATATAGTAAAAGCGGGGGTTAGACTGTGGGGGAGGGACATACAAAGCAACAAAGAAATAATCTTATAAATGCATTAGAAACACATGCATGAAAGAAACGAAAACATTAAAATACATATTTAAGGGTTCATTTTCCTAACGTCACATTATCTGACCTTTTCCGCTTGACCTATATAATATTTTAAGCATTTTTATTTTTAATTTTTTCACATCTCCTTTATATCCCTTCCCTTCTCCCATTATATTCATGTTCTCTTCTGAATAGTTTGTTTTTGATATACATAATATTATTAATTATTATTTTCCATTTTTCTGGTCTCTTTTCTTTTTCCTTTCTCTTTCTTCTTTTTTCTCTCTCTCTACTTTCATCTTATCCAACCTATTTCCTGCTTTGATATAAGGACTTAGTTAACTCTACCTGTGCCTTCCCACATCACTCTATTCCTATTTTTAACCCACATTTCTCCCTAACCCTAATAATTTCTGGTTTTCCAAATTCATCTTTGTGGTTCATAGCCCATTCATATATAGTTGTTTGATGTTGAATAGATGTATCTGTTGAACTAGATTGTATCTGCAGACTATTAACTGTGCAAATTCAGATTTTGGTTGATGCTTGCCTTAAGTTAGTGTTCTAGCACAAAACTGGTGCTATTTTTATCACAAATGGGCAGAGTAAGCCGGAAAAACAGAAGAAAAATGGCAAGTCCGGGTATCTCAACTCCCACTCATGATAAGCAGGGGACAGAACAGATAATTAATAATCCAGAGGAGAGTTCCCAAATAGCTCTACAAACACTGCAGGCAAGCATGATAAATGAAAAGTTTGAAAACATACAAAGGACCCTGTATGAGCGTGATAGGGAGAGAGAGGGGGCAAACAAAAGGTCAATGCAGGAAAAGATTGAAAACATACAAAGGACTCTGTATGAGCGTGATAGGGAGAGAGAGAAGGCAATCCAAAGGTTTATACAAGAATATCATGAGTGTGAGGAAGCTACTCAAAAACTGATACAGGATTTGTATGAGCAGCTTGAGAATACTCAAACAGAAAGGCAGGAATGGCGTGAACAGGCTGAGAACACTCAAAGAGAACTACAGGAATGGCATGAATGGGAGTGGGAGGAACCTAAGGAAAGAGTAATACAGGAATTGAGAGTGCAGGATGAGAATACACAAAGATCACTAAAGGCATTCATGGGATCCATTAACAAAGAGTTGAAAGAAGTCAGGGAGACCACAAACGGAATGGAAACCAACAGAAGGAATCGGAGCCCAAGGAAAGCATAGTCCATCAACTAAGTGATTTGAGAATAAACACTGAACACCAAATTAAGGAAGTAAAGAAGTTCATACAAGATCTAAAACAATGCTTCAACAAAGAATTTAAAGCCATCAAAGCTGCCCAATTAGAAGGAAAAAAATAAAAAACAAAGTAGAAAGTTTTGACAGCAGGTTAGACCATGCAGAAGATCGAATCTCAGGGATTGAACACAGCCTAGATATTATAGAGAAAGAACATACAACCATCCAAGACAAGTCCAAGAAATATGATAGATCTATCCAAAACTTGGAAGACACCATCCGAAGGCCTAATCTAAGTATAATGGTTGCAGAGGAGAACCTAGAAACAGAAGTGAATGGTCTAGGAAACTTGTTTAACAGGATCCTAGAAGAGAACTTCCCAAACATGCAAAAAGATAGGCCTATTCAGATACAAGAAGCATTTAGAACTTCAAATAGACAAGACTAGAATAGGACATCCTACCATCACATTATAATCCACACAGGATCAATTCAGACCAAGGAAAAGATCATTAAAGCTGTGAAGGAGAAAAGATTAATCACCAATAAAGGGAAACCAATTAGAATCACCTCACATTTCTCAGCAGAAACAAACTAACAAGAGTCTGATATGATGTATGCCATGCCCTAAAATCAAACAGCTATCAAGCAAGAATACTGTACCCAGCTAAACTCTCCTACATAACTGAAGGCCAAATAAAAAACTTCCATAGCAAAGAAACATTGAAACAATACATGTCCGCCAAACCAGCCCTACAAAAGATTCTTAAAGATGTCCTGCATATAGAAAACCAACAAGATCACAATAAAGACCAAGAAACTGCACCCAAACTGAGAATCCAAGAACCATAGGAAGGTCCCAGTTTTCAAAACCCCCAAGAAGGTGGATAACATGGCAGGAACTCCCAAATACCACTCAATCCTATCTATCAACATTAACGGAATTAACTCTCCAATTAAGCCAAATAGACTGTCTAGTGGATTAAAAAACAAGTTCCTTCTATCTGCTGCCTTCAGGAGCATACTAATTAAGGGATCTCTCCTTCAGCAGGATATTAACATTCTAAATATCTATTCCCCAAACAATGGAGCACTCAAATTTATCCAAGAAACACTACTTTCCCTCAAATCCCACATAGATCCAAAGACATTAATTGTTGGGTATTTTAAAACACCACTCTTCCCACTAGAGAGATCAACTCAGCTAAAACTCAACTGAGAAACCTCAGATCTAAACAACTGCATAGATCAACTAGATTTAACAGACATCTACCGAATATTTTACCCAGCAGCATCAGAATACACGTTTTTCTCAGCAGCACATGGAACGTTTTCTAAAATAGACCACATTTTAGGCCACGAAGCAAACTTGTCTAAATTCAGAAACATTGAAGTTATACCTTGCATTCTCTCGGAACACAAGGGAACAAAATTAGAACTCAACACCAAAAGCCACCAAAAAAGCCCAGTAACACATGGAGGGTGAACAACACACTGCTAAATCACGAGTGGAAGAGATTAAAAAGGAAATTCAAATGTTCATGCTATTCAACAAAAATGAGCACAAAATTATCCAGCTCCTCTGGGACACAGCAAAGGCAGTACTCAGAGCCAAGTTTGTAGCTCTGAGCTCCTACATCAACAAATTGGGGAGATCTGAAACCAACAATTTAATGACACATCTAAACCTCCTTGAAAAAGAGCAGCAAGATAAACTCTAATCCAGTAGATGGAAATTAATTCATTTATTAATTGTGACTTATCAGAATTAAATGAATTAGAATCCAAAAAAACTATAGAAAGAATCAACAAAACAAAGAGTTGTTTCTTAGAAAAAATTAACAAAATTGACAGAACCTTAGCAAATCTTATCAGATAAAGAAGAGAATGCACCCAAATAAATAAACTCAGAGATGAGAATGGAAACATCACCATGGAAACAAACAAGATTCAGAACATTATAAGGGAATACTTCTCAAAACTTTATGCTAATAAGTTTGAGAACTTGAAAGAAATGGACATTTTTCTAGCAAATACTGACATGCCAAAACTAAACCAAGATGAGTTAAACCATCTTAACAGGCCCATATCAAGCATTGAAACAGAAACTGCAATAAAAAATCTTCTAGCTAATAAAAGTCCAGGACCAGATGGTTTTACAGAGTCCAAGTACTGGGCTTGAACTCAAGTCTTGGCATCTCTGCCAAAGACGATCCTGGGATCTTAGGTCCTTAGTTCAAATCTCAGGACTGGCAAAAAAAAATAAATAAAAAGGAAAAGGATAAAACTGAGAAGTTCAATAAGGTGGTTTTTCTTTTTTTCCCCTTTGTATTATACCATCCTGGGGCTAAATAACAATGCCCAGACAATGTACATGACCTTACCTTGCTGATGTTTGGCGGGATATTAGTTAAGCCAAGCCGAAATCAGCAACTTAGGCCTGAAGGTTGAATCCCGGGACTCCCAATAATGAACGGCTGGCGGGAGATTCTAAGAAACGCTTTCCAGGGCTGTGAAGGTGGCTCAGTGGTAGAGTGCTTGTGTTGCATGCTAGAGGCCCTGGGTTCAATTACTCAGCACAACATATGCAAAAAGAAAAAAGCCACAAGTGGCGCTGTGGCTCAAGTGGTAGAGCGCTAGCCTTGAGCTGAAGAGCTGAGAGACAGCGACTAGGCTCAAAATTCAGGCCCCACGACCGGACCCACCAAAAAAATTAAAACAAATTAAAATTAAAATTAAAAAAAGAAATGCTTTCCAATAGGCATCTGTACAAATAGAATGTTGTAAAAGTAACAATTACATTAGTAGTGTACGATTATATTATAAAATTATTCACAACAATTATACTACATTGACTAATTTTCAATTAATACTTTATTATGCATTTAATCCTGATACTTTAAAAAGGAAGGAATAATTTAATTGGCAATATTTGTTAAAAATATCAAATATGCAATTTCATAATTTACAGACATCTCTCGTTAAATATATCTACATCTATGTATGTATGTATGTATGTATGTATGTATGTATGTATGTATCTATCTATCTATCTATCTATCTATCTATCTATCTATCTATCTATTTATCTTTCTGTCTGTCTGTCTGTCTATCTACCAATCTACACATTTATCTGTTTATACACTTGTCACTACTGGGGCTCAGTGGTAGAGTGCTCACCTAGTAAGTACAAAGCCCTTGATTCGATTTCTCACTAGCATGTGCATAGAAAAATCCAGAAGTTTTGCTGTAGCTCAAACATTCGAGGACTAGCTTTGAGCATAAAGGCTTAGGGACTGTGTCTAGACCCTTACTCAAGACCGAGGACTGGCACCAAAACAAAACAAAAAAAAAGGAAAAGAGAATGTTCTGACTGCAACTATATAAGGATAGGGCTGCAAATACCTCATCACAGAGCAAGCTGGGAGTCTAGTACTGACATTTTCCATCTAACCTGAATTAGCCAGAGGTAAACCGCTGCAACCCAGTTCCATGAACCAGATGCTGCTGGCTTGCTCATCCTGTCATCCAAGATACTCGGGGGCTGAGATCTGACACTGGTGGGTTAAAAACCCAGACCTGGCAGGAAGTCTGTAAAACACTGAGCTGTAGCTTAAAGTGTTAGAGTTCTAGTCTGATCAAAAGATCTTAGGACAATACCCCCAACATTTCAGTGCAATCCCCGTGCTGACTCCCCCCCAAAAAAATCTCACCCCTCTAAAATTTACATTTGGACTGTATGTGGCGTGTTTCTGAAAGAATGGTGATACTGATGAAAGCCCCCTATTTCTAATGACATTATGTGGGTTACAGCTATGTGATGAGTCTTTCATGAGTTGTGTGCTGACTCCTTCATGGGGTGCAATTTTTCATTTTTTCATCTCGTTCTTTTAAGAGCTACACAAGTAAGATGATTGTGCAGATGAGAAATTTGTGTCTCAGATATGTCCTCATGTCAGGGCCAAAATTATGTATGTACCTAACTCTAGTGAGTTGTCTCCTGCAGACAATTGTTTTGGTTTATGTTTCTTGATCATGATCCTTGAACTCAGGGCCTAGCCACTGACACTTACCAGTGGGGATCATGGTTAGCGCCCTACCATGTGGAGCAAAGGAACCCCTTGCAACAGAGTGTTACAGTCTAGTCATGTAGTAGCTGAACTCTGTCATCCTGCCTACTCAGGAAACTGAGATCTGATGATCTGGGTTCAAAACTTTCCCAGACACAAAAGGTCCGTCCCATGAGACTATTATCTCCTATTCACCACTTAGAAACTTGAAGTGGAAGCTAGTCGCTGTTGACTCGTGCCTGTCATCCTAGGTACTCAGGATGCTGAGAGCTGAGGGTCACGGTCCAAAGCCAGCCTGGGCAGGAAATTCCTTGAGATGCTTCTCTCCAGTGACCCACCAAAAACGTGAAGGTGTGCTGTTGCTCAAGTGGTAGAGCGATTGGCTTTCGCTAAAGAGTTCAAGGATAACACCCAGGCCTAGATTTAAATTCCTCCAATTTCCAACAAAAGAAAGAAACCTGAAGTAGAGTGCTGGGAATGTGTCTTAGGAGTACAGTGCTTTGCATGTGTGAATCCCTGGGTTTGATTCCTTAGTACTACATCTCTAGAAAATAGTGTGAAGTGGCTGTGTGCCTCAAGTGGTAGAGTGCTATCCTTGTACAGGAGAAACTCAGGTACAGTGTTCAGGTCCTGAGTTGAAGCTCCAGGACAAGTATATGAACACACATACATGCACACAAACATACACACACAGATACCAGAAGTAAAGCTGTGACACCAAATGATAAAGATCTGAGCTTCTGCAATGAGTTCATAGTCAGTACCCAGGTCCTGTGTTCAACCCTGAAACACAGCCATCCAGGGTCCAACTAGGAGAGGTCAAAATTTCAAAATCTGATGAGTTTTACCAGCCCTAGATGACAGGAAGCATAGTGATATTACACATGTACTTTGATTTAGCAAGCTTCTGAAAATGCAGGGAGGATCATTGCCAATAATGAATCATTTCATTAGGTTCAGCTCCCTAGTTGTCTGCCAGAAGGACCCTTGAATTAATTGTAGCAGGTTATTTCAACACTGGAACATAGTCTAACAAAGACAGGATAATTGCAGGGAACTTGGCCATGGGAGGTGCACAAATGAAGTCTTCCTGTCACAACAGAGCTCTCGGCAGAGAGATAGGTTGAGGTACATAGAGGCCTTTTTCTCCTGGCCTTCAGAGCCCACCCACACTCCTCACTAATTGGCCTAGAAGGAGTTTTTTTTAAATCACTCAGCTGTACAGGAGTGAGGCCTGTTCCAACAATGAGGAAGACTTCTTCCAGCAGTCCCTGATGTGGAGAAAACCTCAGGCTACAATGGGAACAGTGAGAGGAGCCCTGGAAGATGCACTGTCTTGAAAACTCTCTGTTCTATGAAATCATTCTATTCAAAGTAAATTTCCTAGCTGGATACCTTTTATCATAGGAACTCTAGACCTTCACCAATAGAAATACATGCATACTTACAAGGGGTGACATGTTGTTACTGGCTTTTTTTTATTGGAATGTCCGGGGGTTTTACTATGAGCCTAGGCAATGTTCCTGAGCTCCATTTGCTCAAGGGTAGTGCTTTGCCCTTGAGTCATAGCCCCATTCATGGGAATTTTTATTCCTGTAATCCCTCAGAAATAAGAGTGTGGTGGGATTTCCTGTCCTGGCTGAATTCAAACTGTCATTCTCTACCTCTTAGTCTCCTGAACAGCTAGGATTACAGGTAGGATTCACTGACACTTTGCTTTCATTTCTTCTCATTCTTTTCTTTCATCCTGACAATCTGAAATCTTCACAGTGTCATTCCAATGGTTTGCATTTTGAAGTAAAATACCCAGGCCTGGAGTTGAAGTGCCTGGACTGCCACCTACAAATGGAGGGAAATCTTGAGAAATCATTCCTATCCATGGGAATGCCAAATGGAATGTTATAAAAGTAACAATTAAATTTGCAGTTAGTTCATGATTCTTATATAATGCCACACAAAAAGTATTGTCTTCCATTCTAGCACCATGGTATGATTCTCCCAATTAAGGAATACTGACTACTTTTACATTAATGCTTTAATAAGTATTCAACCATGATACTTCATTTCATTCAAAGGAGGCATAATTTAATAACTAATAATCCATAATATATATAATTTAATATCCTCACATTCTCTCTCATATTCATAGCAAACTACATATCTATCTATCTATCTATCTATCTATCTATCTATCTATCTATCTATCTATCTATCTATCTATCTATCTATCTATCTATCTATCTATCTATCTATCTATCTATCTATCTATCTATCTATCTATCTATCTATCTATCTATCTATCCGCCACTACTATCGCTTGATCTCAGAAGTGGCTGGCAGTTCAGTTTGCCAAAGGCTTTTGTTTTACAACTGGCCCATTCATGATTTGTGTATTGTGGGCTGTGAGTTCAAATCCCAGCATGGCCAAAAGTTTATATGTGGAGTCAGAAGCCAATTTTGACCCATTTTTTTCCTTCTCTGTGAAAGTCCTGGGTCTCTGTATGATGTATAATCTGTATGCAAATAAATCCATGTCATAAGATGTAATAAATGAAATAAATGCCATATATGTAATAATACTAAATAAAATAAATAAAAAATAAATAAGGGTTATAAATGTCATGTGGAGTAAACACATGTATGTAAATAGATCTCATGTATGAATATTGTTTTTTCCAGTACTGGGGCTTGAATTCAGTCCCTGAAAACTGGTCTGAAATTCTTGTCTTCAACGATGGTGGGTTTCCCCTCCCCCACAGTGCCAGAGAGATAATCAGACCCTGAGTTGACATCCCAGGCCTGTCAGGAAAATGGTGCAAATTCCAAGCCACGGTCTTAAATTTTTTTTGACTAGGAACATGCACTGTCTTGAAAGCACTCTCTGTGCTATGAAATCATTCTATTCAAAGCGAATTTGTTAGCTGGGTGCTATTGTTCATAACGACTATGGATGTTCACTGATAGAAATACATGCATATATACACAGACACATGCAATTACTGGCTTTTTTTTTAGTGCAGATCCTGAGGCTTGAACTATGAGCCTAGAAATTGTCCCAGAGCTCCATTTACACAAGGAAGCATTTTATTGTGCCTTAATCCATGATACTTCATTAAATGGAGGCATAATTTAATACCTAATAATTATTAGTAATATATTACTTGTAATTTAATAATATATAGACATCTCACATTCTATAAATATATTTATATTTAAATGTACAGTGGAATATACATATACATCTCTCTCTCTCTCACTATATATACTTATATACACGTATTTGCAGCAATTTACACATCTATCTATTTATATATTGGACACTCATGTGGCTAGAACTCAGGTCCTGAGAACTGCCTGGCATTGAATTTATTTGAGGCTGCTGTCCTTAAACTGACCCCTTGATGATTTAGACATTCCAGGCCCTGAGTTCAAATCCCAGGAGTGCTGAAGTCAATAGGTGGAGTAAGAAGCCAATGTTCACCTGATTTCCTTTCTGTGGAAATATTGTGCCCTAGATACAATATGTAATATCTATGCAAATACATATATATGATAGATATTATACATGTGTATAAATATTATATTTTTTGCCATTTCTAGGGCTGGAATTCACACACTGGGAAATGCTCCGGATTTTTTTTTCTTCTAGGAGGTTAGCTTGCATTTCACTCAGAACACAATAGTGTTACCCAGTCCCTGAATTCAAATTCCAGGTATGGCAGATAAAATGGCCCAAACTCCTAACCAGGACCTTAACTTTTTTGGGAGGGCAGGCACGGGGCTTGAACTCAGGTCACCACAACTCTGCCTTAGCCTTGATTACCCTAGGCTGGGTTGCAGCTTTTACACCTACAAATGATCCAGGGATCCTATGACCTGAGTTCAACTCCCAGCTCTGGCAAAAAAAATAAAGCAACCAAGATGGAGGAGGAAAAACCAGGAAGTTTTAGACAATAGTTTTACCTTTGTTTCCTTTGCACGGTGACCACCCTGGCTCTCAATGCCTCGGCTTGAAAATTGTACATGTCCTTGCATGGCCGAAGGCTGGTGGGCTGTCAGTGAAGCCTGAGCCCAACCAAGACACCTAGGCCCTCAGTTTGATCCTGGGACTTTCACCTACTCGTTCCTATCTATAAGAACAATGATAGAATCTTTGTAATGTACCAATTGAACTACTAATTAGCTAGTCATTGTAGTCTAAGATTGTACACAATAAATATAGGTCATTGATTAATTTAATTAATACTTTATTAAGTCTCCTACCGTGATTAATTAATGGAGGCATAATTTTAGACCAAATAATTCATATTAATAGAATATATAAAAATAAGATATAGGTCATCATTCTTTGTATAGAGTTATACACTAGAATCTACATAAATGTCTATCTGTCTCTCTATATAACTTTATTTATAGATTCATATACATATGTAAATACACACACACACACGCTTCAATCTACACATATATCTGTTTATATATTGGCCACACCTAGGGCTTCATCTCAGGTCCTCAAATTTGCTCAACAACTTCACTTGCGTTAGACTGGTGGGCTAACATTGACCCATTCATGAAGTGTGCCTTCTAGGCCCAGAGTTCAAATCACAGAACTGCCAAAAGCTTAATCCTGGTGGAAGAAGGCAAGTGTCCCACTTGTTTTCCTTATCAGTGACTGTCCTGGGTCTCAGGAATGATGTATAATACATAGGCAAATCTATGTTCTGTGTAATAGGATGTAAAAAATGTTATACATGTAATCATACTCTCTAAAATATATAATGAATGAATAAAAAAACAAAATAAAATGAATAACTACACTAACTGCAATATGCAGTAAATATGTGTATGTAGGTATAAATCATGTATTTAAAATGTATACAAATATTATTTTTATGAGTGCTAGGAACAGGCCTGTCTTTCTTATCTTCCAGCACTGTGAGCTTTCCCTTCCCCCACAATACTGCAGATTTACCCAGACGCTGAGTTCAAATCCCAGGCCCGGCAGAAAAAATGGCGTGAATACAACTCCAAGTAGCCTAATAATTGCTAAATATTTTTATTGTATATATGTACGTATGCATGTATGTATTACGTATTTTTATTTTGCCAAGCACAGGGCTTGAACTCAGGGCATGGCAACTCTTCTCAGCTTTGATCACTCTAGCCTGGGTTGCAGCCACTGGACCCACAGCCGAACCTAGGTTCCTGGGCCTCAAAGGCTGACAGGAAAAATAAATAAATGAAAAGACACAGAAAAAAAAAACCCAGTAACTTGCAGATGGCTGCCAGTTTTACATTTGTTTTATTTTCAAGGTGACCATCCTGGGTCTAAATGACAGGGCTGAAAAGTGTTGGTAACCTGGCATTGCTGAATGCTGTCGTTCTTCCAGAGAAACCATGGGCCAACATGACAACATAGGCCCTGTGTTTGAAGCTGGGTCCTGACCCCTACCAATGAAGGGAGATCCTAAGATTCCCATTCCTATTCATAGGAATACCGATGGAAAGTTATGAATGTCAAGGTTGTATTACTTGTTCCTGAATGATACTAGCATAAAATTACAGAGTGATTTTAGGAGGCTGATGGATTTTAATGAATATTTTTAACACATTAAAAGAATACTATTAATTACATGGACACAACAGTTTCTGGACAGTGGTCGATATAATTAATAATTCATTAAGGATGAAAACAGTAATATTAATTACATGGAGGCATAATAAATACCCAAGGATTGGTAGGAATGTAGCCTATATAACTAAATAATATATAGACATCTCTGGTACTCTATAAAGATCTATATTTATTTGTGTACTATCATCTGCAGGTCCATCTGTTCTTGTTTTGTCAACCCCTGGTGCTAAATCTCAGGTGCTGGGAACTGCTTGTCGGTTCAATATGCCCCAGGCTGGCATGCTGACACTCACCCATTCATGAATTGGGCCTTGTAGGCTGTGAGTTCAGATGCCAGCACTAACAAAAATTGAATCACAGGGTGACACATGTGTTCTTTTTCTGTGAAAGTCCTGGGTGTCAGGTGTAAAGTTTCATACATAGGCAATTCTATATCCTATGTAATAAATGTAGTAAATATTCCATGTGTTATAGCAGTCAATAAAATTAATGGTAAATGAATAAAAAAATAAAAATAACTACTCTAAGCACAATTTTGAGTCAACGTACAGGGCTCAATCTCAGGGCCTGGGCACTGCCAGGCAGCTGAATTGGCTAGGGGCTGCTGTGCTGGCAGTCACCCATTCATGAACTGAGCCTTCTTTGCCCTGATTTTAGATCCCAGCACTCCCAAAAATGTAATCTTGGAGTAAGAAGCTGAGCACGACACATGTTTTCCTTTTCTTTGAAAGTGCTCAGTGTCAGGTAGGATGTATAATTTGGATGCAAATCTATATGCTATGTAATAGGATGTAATTAAGGTAGAAAACATCATAGGTAGAAGAGTTACCACTACAGTAAATGATAAACAGATTGAATTAGTAGTGAATTTTTCTAGGATAACATTACATGCAATAAGTGTAGGATGTGCACTAAGTTTAATTAATATTTTATTAAGCATTAACAAAATAAAAATTACAAGGTGACATAATTAAACAACTAATAATTGGGAGTAACACATGATGCATAATTTAATAATATATAGACATTGTTCTCATTCTATGAAATATCAAATTATATGTATGGATATATGTATATATATGATAAACAGTTATGGGATATTGAGTAATTATTAATTAATGCTTTATTAATTGTTAACTGGGACACATCATTAAATGGAGACATAATTTAATACCTAAGTATTGGTAGCAATATTATCTATAATTTCATATTATGCAGAAATCTCTTTTTGTGTATATAATATTTATATACAGCAGTCTCTCTATTTATACCTCGTTCACTCCTGAGGCTCGGTGGTTGAGTGCTTTCATAGTAAGCACGAAGCCCTGGGTTTGATTCCTCAGTGCCACAAAACAGAAAACTCAGAAGTTCTGCTGTCTTTCAATCGAGTGCTAGCCTTGAGCACAAAAGTTTAGGGACAGTGTCTAAGCTCTTACTCAAGCCCCAGGTATGATGCCAAAAAAGGGTAGGATATTCTATAGAAGGACAGAACTTCAAATACTTCATTACAGAGCAAGCTAGGAGTCTGGTGCTGACAGCTGCCACCTAACCTGACTTAGTCACATGTAAACTGCTGCAACCCTGCTCCACGGGTTACCCATGTCATCCTGGCTTATGCCCGTAATCCTAGCTGCTCAGGGGCTTTAAAACCCAGTCCTGGCAGGAAGTCTGAGAGACACCTCAAATGCGGCTCCAAGTGGTGGAGCTTTGAGTTCAAGCCCCATGGCTAACACCCTCTCCCCAGAAAAACACCTCACTAAACCATTAAATGTGAACTTTTATGGTTTGTAAATTTTCCTCAAAGAATGGTGATACTGATGAAAGCACACTAATTCTAATGACAGCTTGTGGAATGGAGCTATGTGCTGAGTCCTCCATTGGGTGCTCCATTCTGAGTCCTGCACAGGGTGCTATGTGCTGAGTCTTTCACAGGATGCAGTGTACTGAGTCCTGCGTTGGGTGCTGGGTGCTGAATCTTTCACAGGATGTTGTGTGCTGAGTGGTGCAAAGAGTGCCATGTGCTATGTCCTTAACCGGGTGAATTCTTACATCTTGTCTATGTAAGAGCTCCACAACTTAGATGTTTATATAGACAAGAATATTGAGGCTCAGATAGGCCCCCATGTCAGGGACAAAATTATGTATTACTGAAGACTCGTGAGTTGTCTGCAGCAGATAATGGTTTGGTTTGTTTTTTCTTGGTCATGAACCTTGAACTCAGGGCTGAGGCACTGACCCTTATCTCTTGGGCTCATGGCTAGCACTCCACCACGTGGAGCCATGGACCCCCTTGCAGCAAAGGCTATGGCCAAGGGGTCAGTAGCTGAAGTCTGTCATCCTGCCTTCTCGGGAAGCTGAGTTCTAAAGATCTGGGTTCCAAACTATCTCAGACACAAAAGGTACTATGAGACTATTATCTCCAATTCACTACTAAAAACCTGAAGGGGAAACTGGGTGCTGGAGCTCATGTTGGTTATCCTACCTACTCAGGAGGATGAGAGCTGAGGATCATGGTTCAAAGCTAGCCTAGGCAGGAAAGCCCTTGAGAAACTTAGCACCAATGAACCACAAGAAAACCGGAAGTAGCTGTGTGGCTCAAGTGGTAGAGCACAAGACTTGAGCTGAAGGGGTCAGGGACAGCACCCACACCAAGACTTCAACTCCTTCAATTGACAACAACAACAATAAAAAAGACAGAACTAAACTAACAAAGCTGAAATAGAGGGCTGGGAATGTGCCTTAGTGGTAGAATACTTTGCATATATAAAATCGTGGGCTTCATTTCTCAGGACCATATGACAAGGACAAAGCCTGAAGTGGCTCTGTGGCTCAAGTGGGAGAGGGATATCATTGTACAAGAGAAACTAGGTACAGTCCTCAGGTCCTGAGGTCAAGCTTCAGGACTCATGTATATGTGTGCATGCACACACCCACCCACGCACACACACACCGTGGTGTACACACATACACACCCACACATACACTCACAGACCAGAAGAGATGTTGTTACACAAAATGGGAAAGCACTGGGCTTCTGCACTGAGCTCATGGTCAGCACTCAGGCCCTATGTTCAACCCCAAAACCTGGCCACCCAGGGACCAGCTAGGAGAAGTCAAAGTTTTCAAAACCTGATGAGCTTCACCAGTCCTAGATGACAGGAAGCTTTGTGATATCCAACATGTGCTTGGATTTCCCAAGCTTCCGGAAATATAGGAAAGGCATCATAGACCCAACATTGCTTGCAATGAATCATTTCATTATGTTCAGTGCCTTAGTTGTCTGCCTGAATGACTCTTGAATTATATTGAGCACTGTAACTGAACAACAGAATATAGTCTCACAAAGGCAGGATAAGTCCACAGAACTTGGCCTGCCATGAGAGGTGGCACAAATGAAGGTCTCCTGTTAAAACAGAGCACTGCGGAGAGAGATAGCTAAGGGTACAAAGAGGCCATTTTTTCCTGACCTTCAGAGCCAACTCACACTCATCCTCACTAATTGGCCCAGATGGAGTTGTTTGTTACCCAGCTGTACAGGAGTGAGGACTTTTGTGTGCCTGTCCAGACAATGAGAGAGACTTCCTCCAGCAGGCCTGTGTTGCAGAGAAACCCTCAGGTTACACTGTGAACAGTGAGGGGAGCCCTGGAACATGCACTATCTTGAAAGAAGTCTCTCTGTTATGAACTCATTGTACTGAATACAAATTTCCTAGTTTGGTGCCATTCAGTATAGCTACTCGGGAATTTCACCTATAAGAATACAAAGACATGTAAGTACAGGCTCTTTTTGAGGGGGCAGGTCCTGGGGTGGAAGTATGATCCTATTCATGGTCCCTGGGCTCCTTTTGCTTAAGCTTGAGTTACAGCACCACTTTTGGGTATTTCTGTGATCTCTTAGAAATAACTGTGTCATGGACTTTCCTACAAACTCAGTTTCTCTACATCTCAGCCTCCTGAGGACCTGGGATTACAGACAGCAGCCACTGGCACCTTATTTCTTCTCTTCTTCATTTTTTAATCTGGACAATCTGACTTCTTAACAGGGTCATTCCCAAGGTTTTAATTTATAAGCAAACTATCCAATGTTATTTATAGCTGCTTTCCTTAGAAGGATTTTCTCTCGTCATCTTCCCCTCTGGTCACAGGTTTGAGGCCAAAAGTGGGAAATGAGTGTCACAGGATTTGGAAGCTAATATCCACAGTACATGCCAGTTCTGTCACTTAGCATTGAGCTGCTGTGAATTTACTGTCTCAGGATATGAGGACTGAAAGCTGGAGTGATCCTCATACAGTCTGCATTGCTCCTTTTACCTATAAAATGATCTAATAATTATGAGTGTTTTTTGTCTCCAACGTTAAGTGTCTAGAACACCTGGTTGGTTGTGTGCCTTTATAAACTCTGCAAATCTTTACCTTTGGGCTCTTCTCCTAGGTGCTGCTGTGTTGGAGTGTAGGATGAGACCCGAGCTGCAGACCGTTTAAATAAAACCTTAAAACAGCTGTAAAGTCTGACACTCGGTGGTCTTTTTGGTGGGGATCCTGCGACTGGGGTATAACAATGTTTCCATTTTTCTCTAGTACTCCTCGAGATTTAGACTAAGGGTTTGTGTGGAGTGGCTCCTCAGTGAATTCCTGAGGAAACCATTTGAAGCCTTCTCAGGAGAACGCCATTCAAGCCAGCAGAGCAGGAGAGTCTCTGAGACTATTTTCTCCAATAAACCACCAGAGAACCAGAAGTGAAGCAATGGCCCAGAGGGTAGAGCTCCAGCTTTAAGAGAGAAAACTGAGTAGGAGATACAATCCATACCAGGCAGGAAAGCCTGGGAATTGCTTAGGTCCAATTAACTACCAGCTGGCGGGAAGTGGAGCTGTGGTGGTGGTAGAGACTCAGCCTTGAGCAAAACAGCTCAGGAACACATCGGGCCCTGAGTTTAAATCCTGGGATGGCCACAAAAACATTCAAAAAGAGAAGGCCAAGTTTATGTATCAGTGCCCTACTTACATATGTGTGTATATATATATTACCTCCCATAGTGCAAACTCTGCTTTTATTTACTGGTTTATTTTTCAGATATGCTAGTTGTACATACTGCATCATTCTCTTCATTTCAGGCCCATTGCTTTTCTCTTCCAGGGTTCTAGGCCTGTGTCTTTATATGATGCACACTGAAGCTCTCAGCAGCCTTTATTTACATTTTATTATGAGGGCAATCCAGGAAAAATCACAAATATGGCAAGGGAAGAGATCAGGTTTCTTAGAAGTAACCGGTATTCAGAAAATTAAACTTGAGAACATAAAATGGTAGCATACTTATGTAAAAACTACCATTAAGAAAAAAATGAAGGAGCTGGGAATATGGATTAATGAGAGAGTGCTTGCCTAGCATGCAAGAAGCCCTGGGTTTAATTCCTCAGGCACCTGTACACAGACAAAGCCAGAATATATGCTGTGGCTCAAGTACCAGAGTGCTAGAGACAATTCCCAGGCCTTGAATTCATCCCAATAACTGGCAAAGAGATAACTACCTAGGTAGGATGGTAGGTAGATAGATAAAAAGAAATAGAGAGAGAAAGAGAGAGAGAGAGAGAGAGAGAGAGAGAGAAAGAAAGAAAGAAAGAAAGAAAGAAAGAAAGAAAGAAAGAAAGAAAGAAAGAAAGAAAGGAAGGAAGGAAGGAAGGAAGGAAGGAAGGAAGGAAGGAAGGAAGGAAGGAAGGAAGGAAGGAAGGAAGGAAAGAAAGTTGATAGATGAATCTGTTTTTGACGTCAGAAGGAAAGAAGGGAACATTCCCAGTCATAAGGCTTTCTGCAGTGCGCCAGGACACCAGTATCGCCTTCACACAAATGCAGAGTAGGATGACTGTCTCTGTCCGACTTCTCAGGCATCCAAGAGCCCCAGAGTCAAGAGGGCAGAGACAGGTTCTAACTCAGATGCTTGGAGACAGAAGATAAATGGCCCTGCCCCTCCTTGGACTGGGGATTTGCATTAATGATGTAGAGAATGAAGTAAGGAGAATGGACTGGGAGAGATAGAAGGGCCTTCAAACTTGACAAATTGAGAGTCAAAAACCTACTACCTAAGACCAGAGAGCAGGGTTTTCTACTCTGTTCCTCCCCTCTCCAGCCCTAGACTGGCTCTCTATTGGTAATCTAAAGATAGCCTGAGGCTCCCTTCACATGAGGAAGGAAGGTTAATTAGTCATTGTTTGAAGAGAGTGAGAAAAGCCTGATCCTGCTGTAACTCTAACAAATGTTTCAGGTTGCCCCCATTGCTGGCTGTGCCTGGAATGAATGAAGTGGTTTTGCAGCTCACTTCCGTGATGAATGTGTATATTCTGCCTCCTAATCCTGGAGGCCTAGTTCTCTGCACCTAGCCTGGCTTTTGAAACTGTTTTCTGTCCTTCAAATACAGTGTTACACTGGAGTTCTTCCTGCTATCAGAGTTAGGGCTTGGATCCTGAGAACTTCATTTGAACCCTGATTGGGTCAATAATATTTCTTTCCTTCTTCTGTAGCTCAAGAACTCCAAGAACATTTAGAGTGCAAGTAACTTCTCATCACCAAGTGAAACAGGAATTTCTTAACCATCTGACCTTTCAGAACAGGAAATCAGAATGTCCTAGACTTCCCTGCCTTGGCTGGTTTCACCCTATGAGAGACCTCAGCCTCCTGAGCAAGCTTGATGGGCGTGAGGTATTGGTTCTCTGCTAGGGTCAGAACTGTAATGACATTGACAATACAAGTCAACTGCTTATCACAAAGTGCTTGGGGAGCATATTAAGACTTTCAACAATGTGCCTTTCAGAACCCTGTAGGACATAAGTTTATAATGCTAGAGTCTGAGAGGCTGGGCTTATGGATGTTCTACACTTGAACCTTGAGGTCTGACTCCAATTCTGGTGTACATCAGCATTCATTTTCCTAAAACTATTTTCATAAGTAGCAAATAGGAAAATTATTTTGATTATCCCTCAATCTTTTTCCAGTTGTGTGTCTCAAACTGAAGCCTGGGTGCTGTCTCTGAGCGCTTCAGCTCAAGGCAAACACTCTACCACTTGAGCCACAGTGCCACATGGGGTTTTTTGATGGTTCATTGGAGGTAAGAATCTAACAGGCTTTCCTTCCCTAGGCTGTCTTCAAACTGTGATCTTCAGATCTCAGCCTCCTGAGAAAGTAGGTTTCCAGAGCCACTGGAATCTGGAGTAATGTTTTTGCCAGACCTGGAGCTTGAAATTAGGGCCTGGATACTGTCTTTGAGCTTCGTTTTCTCAAGGCTAGCACTCTATCACTTGAGCCACACCACAGCTTCTGGCTTTTTCTGAGTATGTAGCACTGAGGATTCAAACCCTGGCATTCATGCATGCTGAGCAAGATCTCTACCACTAAGCCACATTTCCAGACCCAACCTTACGATTTTATCCCTCAACTTGCCTATCCACAAGAAAAGGCTTCTGAGTATAAATCATCTAAACAAATCCGTATAGGAAGTTGTCCAAAGATAAATAAGATAAAACTCATACTGGGGACAGACTCTAACCATGTGATGACTTGACAAATGCCTCCATTTAATTATTATATTTCAAAACTTAATAAAGTATTAATGAAAATTAGTCAATGTACTGAATTATTGTGTATAATTTTATAATATATATACACAACATAATAAATATTATGTGTATAATAATACTAAATACAATAAACAATAAAATGAGTAAAATGAAAATTAAATACAAAATTAATAATAATAATCATAATATGAAATATACATACATATTTACCTATATATCTTTTTTTTTTTTTTTTTTTTTGTCGGTCGTGGGGCTTGAACTCTGGGCCTGAGCGCTGTCCCTCAGCTCTTCAGCTCAAGGCGAGCGCTCTACCACTTGAGCTACAGTGCCACATCCGGTTTTCTGGTGGTTTATTGGAGATAGGAGTCTCACGGTCTCTCCTGCCCGGGCTGGCTTTGAGCCGCGATCCTCAGATCTCAGCCTCCTGAGTAGCTAGGATTATAGGCGTGAGCCAACAGCGCCCGGCTTTTACCTATATATCTTATATTACACATGTACACAAATATTTTTTCTATTTCAGGGTCTTAATTCAGGCCCTGGGAACTCTAGCTTGAAAATTTTTTCCTCAAGGACAGGGATCTTAGCCTTCACCCAAGGTGCAAAAGAGTTACATGGACAGTGAGCTCAAATCCCAGCAATGGCAGAAATACTGGCCCCAGTTCCCAGACAGTGACTTAATATTTGTAACAGAAACAGTTATGTTTATTCAGTTACATAATGAACACTGAAAAAAAATCAGTATAGAATTTTGTACAGCTGTTCAGACATACATCCCTTAACCCCAAAGTGCTTTTTGAGCACTACATAATGGCCTCCATTTAATGAAGGTGATTGTTTAAATGCTTCATACAGTATTAATTAATATCGACCAGTATCCTATTATGTAATTGTGTATAATTTTATCCTCGAATCATTCAAGTACTGCCCATTTAATCATGACATATATCACATTCCTTTGGTAATCATATGAATAGGAATGAATTTCATAGGATCTCCTGCCATTTGTTGGTGGCAGCCCAGGATTCAAGCTGTGGGCTCCAGCTCCTACCACTTAAACCTGAGGATAGGGAACTCACAGTTCTGTCTAAGATCATCAGCAAAACCAGGCATCAGTGGCTCTCAGCAGTCCTCCTTAAAACTTACAAGGCTGTGAAAGGAAGATCATGGTCAAAGTCACCCTAGGCAGGACAGTCCTTGAGACTCCTGTCCAACTTGTGCCATCAAAGACAGAAGTAAAGCCGTGTGGCTCAAGTGGTAGAGAGCTAGCCTTGATCAAAAACAACTCACAGATTGTGCCCTGATCCTGAGTTCAAGGTCTGGGAACAAACAGACATACACAACAATCTGTGCAGCCATCCGGCTAAAGTGGGTCACTCTCTTGTCCCCAACTGGATTGGACAGAGTTCCCTGGGAAAGGGGCTGCCGTCATTTTGACTCCACCCATTCTGCCTGCATCAGAAGATTCCAGCCACACCTCTATTGTTTCATGGTTCTTTCTGACCAATGGGATACAAGAATGGTGGCCACGCCCACATTCCTTGCTGCCCAGTAGCATCTTGATTCTCTGTTTGTTGACACCACTACCTCCCCTCCCACCCTGACCTCGCCTCCCCTGTGCCCCATAGTCTGGCCCTCGCCCTGCCACAAATGTGCCCCAGGGGTGGGGGTGGGGGTTGACCCGAGGATGCCACCCCCATCCCCAGCGACTAGTGTCCAGGATACGGGGAGATGCAGGTTGGGTGAGGAGAAAGCGCCAAAGATCCCCTGGCCTGGAGCAGTGGGAGACACACAGCAGCACATCTGCGCCCTTCCACTCCCTGGTGGGAGCCCAGTGGCTTTAGTCAGAGGTGGGGAGCAGCATGACTACACCTGCCTTCTGGGTTTTTTTCCTTTTTTTCTTGGGATGGGAGGTGTTGGATGCAGAAGATAGACACCCTTGCTGTGTGAGCCCTTGTCTTCTGTGCTCAGTCAAACTTTCACCTGAAGACAGAGAGACAGAGAGAGAGAGAGAGAGAGAGAGAGAGAGACAGAGACAGAGACAGAGACAGAGACAGAGAGACAGAGACAGAGAGACAGAGACAGAGAGACAGAGACAGACAGAGACAGAGACAGAGAGATAATCTTTTTCCTTGTACAGCCTGACTGTGCTCAGGTGAGTGATCCATTGGCAAATTGCAGGTACTGCATGCAGGAGTCTTCTGTCACCTGTCTGGATGTGTGTGTGTGTGTGTGTGTGTGTGTGTGTGTGTGTGTGTGTGTGTGTGTAGAATTGGGTTGTAACAAGGAGGCCGAATGCTTTGGTAACTTCTACCTGTTATCTTTGGGGCATGTATGGGCTTCACAGCTGAGGTCTGGGGGCCTGGAAGGGTGAGAGGCTTGAAGTGGACACAGCACAGTTAAATTACAAGAACAAGGGATCTGTGTGCAATGGAGCTGTGTACTCCCTTGGGCCTGGTTGGTGGCAGTGGGAGCTTGGGAGGATCTGGGAGTGTGGCCTGCAGGTGATGGCTTCCCAGGAGGACAGAGAGCATGGCCAACTCTTAGTAAGGATATGAGTTCTGCTAGTATGGAGCGCAACAGCATAGGTCAGTCTCTGGGTCTTCTCATAATGATGTCTGATGGGCAAGGCCAACCCTATTTTAAATCTTGAGCTGTGATCTTCAGATCTCAGCATCCTGAGTACCTAGTATTATAGGCATGAGACTCTGGCACTGGGACTCTGGTTCTTTTTGGTATATTAGGGTTTGACCTCATAGCCTTAGGCTTGCCAGTCAAGTCTTCTACCATGCGAGTCAAGCTTTTCTGTCTTGGGCATTTCTGAGATGGAGAATTAATATATGCTCATTCTGGGCTGGATCATGGTCCTCCGATCTGTGACAGGCCTGAGCCACGAGGCCTGTTCTTCTGTAGTTGGGATGGTAGATATGTAGCGACATGCTCAGTCATTGGTTTAGATGGATTGTTCCAAACTCAGTCCACGGCAGCCAATTCTTGACCAGAGGTGAATCTCTGGGTTGGGCCTCAACCATTGGACTTCAATCTCTTCATGGGACAGTTGTGAGGAAACAAGGGATTGATACAGAGGGATCTCTGGAGCAGGGACAAGCACAGAGGGAGGGGCCATCTGATACTGTTCTTGGCAATTCTGTGAGCATATGATAGGAAGATACCCGGAAAGATCTCAAATGGTGTGTGTTATTAACAGTGCAACAGTTATGGGATTATGAAACAAAACATGGCGCTCTTTCTTTATTACTCTATCCCCATGAGTAACGGGATCATTCACTTTGTTCAGTTTTGAAGCTGGGGAAACTGAGGCATAGAGAAGCCGGGTGACCTACTAATGACTCCCAGCTGACAGGAAGCTCAGCCTGACTTCTCTGCCATGCTCCCTAGGACAATGGGTGCTATTCAGTCCACTTCTTGTGGTGGGAAGTCCACTTCTTTTCAGTCATGAGGCTTGAACTTTGGGCCTAGGGCAGCTCCCTGAGCTCCTCAGCTCAAAGCTACCACTCTACCACTTGAGTCACAGCACCACTTCCAGTTTTTTGGTGGTTCTTTGGAGATAAGAGTCTCACAGGTGTTCCTGCCCAGGCTGGCTATAAACCACATTCTTCATATCTTAGCTTCCATTGTACATAGGATTATAGGCCTGAGCCACCAGCACCTGGCTTAAGTGTAATTTTGACCTTCTTTCTTTCACTTTCTCTCTCAGGAACTGATTCAATGGGTGCTGGAGGAGGTGGTCCAGCAACCCCATGTGGCTGGAACCAAGGTGGTCCTCTCATTCTCGAGGTAGGCTGTGGGTCAGGAGCTGTCTCGCTCAGTCTGTTGTACCAGCTCCATGAGGTAAGTCCCTCTGTGCCCTGGCTACACTGTGACAGTTATCCATTGTCCATCTAGACTTACTGGACTCAAGTACTGTGTTCAATGCTCTTTTCTAGCAAAAATTCCTGGCTATAATTATGATACAGAGTTATAGAATGAAAATGTAATGCCATCTTAAGAAAGTCATTTAGGGTTCTGGGAATGTGGCTTCATGGTATGGTGATTGCCTAGCATGCATAAAACCCTGGGTTCAATTCCTCAGTACCACATAAATTGAAAAGGAAACACTGGAAGTGGTGCTGTGCCTCAAGTGGTGGAGGGTTAGCCTTGAGGGAAAAAAAACGCTGAAGAATAATTCCCAAGCACCGAGTTTCAGCCCCAGGACTGCCAAAACAACAGCAACAACAACAATGAACATTTAGTTAGTAAATGCGATATAAAGAACCCATACTTGGAATATATAATTGCTCCTTCCATACTGATACATGACAATAGTTCCTAATACATGTACTTTATCTATGTAAGGATACTGTGTTGAAAAGAATGTTTTGTTCATTGAGTCATACCAATTAATGCTAGGAATGTGCTTAGATGTCAGGTGAAGATTAATTCTGGAAATTCAAATATTCCAGGCTTTTTAGTGGGGTCACTGCTAATCACAATGAGAAGGATATAGTGTAAGTGAGATTCAGAAACTATTTTGGCCAGTCATCTTACAAAACAGGCAGAGGCTAATTAACAGTTGTGACAGAAGAGAAGGAATAACGCCAGATGGAAAGAATAAATGATAGTAACTAAGGTATAGTAGAAACCGTTCTAGGGAACCATTTTTGCTTATTAAAGAACTAGTTATCAACTAGGCTTATTCCTCATTGCCTTTGGCATTCAAAATCTCCTAGGCTAGTTCTTAATCTCTGTGTGATGAATGTATCTCCTTCTATGCTGATCTTTCATACCTGATCTCCTTTGCTTTCTAAAAATCTGTCTTGCTGTATTTATCTATGAACATTTCCTAATATTAAATACACCTACAAAGATGAAAGAGGATGCTAATGTAAGAGTCCCATAGCTCATGAGTCATTTATGTAACAAAATGGAAAAGGAGGACATATTTATTGCTACCTTAATTATTCTGAAAAGCTGCAATGTCACATCATATGGTTCATATTTCCATTCTTTGTCTACATAGTGACATTAAGTGCACATAAATGCAATTATGAGTGGGGTGCTGGTGGCTCATGCCTGTAATCCTAGCTACTCAGGATGTTGAGTCCAGAGGATTGTGGTTCAAAGCCAGCCTGGTCAGGAAAGTCCATGAAACCCTTATCTTCAATTAACCCCAGAAACCCGGAAGTTGTGCTGTAGCTAAAGTGGTAGAGTGCTCAAGTTGTGCTGAAGAGCTGAGAAACAGTGCCCAGGATTAAGGTTCAATCCCCACAACCAACAAAAAAGTGCAAATATAGGTTTAAGTTTCCCCCAAAGGAATGATGAAATCAATTGTAATCTTCCCAAATGATTTAGTAGTGCACCTACATTTACTGAGTTATTTGTTATGGCTTCTTTGCTAAACATATTCTCTTCTTTAAAAATTGTCAAATATTAGCTTTATAATAAACTTCATCTAATATTTCTAGGTTCAAAAGAGAAGTCCATAGAGTTGATGTCACTTAGCTTTCTTAGTGTCTTAGTTCAAAGCCAACCCAGGCAAGAGAGTCTGTCAAACACTTATCTGTAATTAAACACCAAAAAAGCCAGAAGTGGAGTTTTGGCTCAAGCAGTGGAGTACTAGGTTTGGGCCAGGTAGGAAAGAAAGACAACTCTTCAGGGACAGGGGCCAGTCTCTAAGTTCAAGCCCCAGAACCAGCACAAACTAAACAAACAAGCAAACCAAACAAACCCTGGGTATTTCTTTGGGACTCTCCTTAAAATAGTGGTGGTCTGAGAAGAGGCTGCTTTTGCTGATCATACTCACTGGATCCTGCTTTTTTGGAATTCTTATTGCTATGGAAAACTCAAGACCAGACTAAAGGAATTGAAAACTGATTCCTGCAACAAGAGAATCATCTCAGGAGTGAAACATCCATCCATAAGACACTTTAAAACCTCCAGGTCTTTGCTTCTTTGCAGTAGAACACTTTTAAAACAAAGTTATTTCCTTTTGTTCTATGCCTGCCTTCAAATGGCATATTGTTTCCTTTTGCAAAACTCTCAACCAGAAGTTTACAGACAAGTTTTATATGAGTAAAGGACACACTCACAAAAGTCAGGGACAGAATTTCCTTCCAGCCTTGGATTCTTTTCTTGTACAGTACAAAGGAAAGCAATAGTTAACTTGAACTTTGTCATTTCTCTATGTTAAATTCCTCTCCTGGGATCAGTTTCCACATCCAGTAACAGTTACTTCCACTTACTTCCAGTAACAATTTATGGTGCTGCTCCAGAAAAAAATGAATGTTTTCTGGCTTCATTGAAATAGCACAAAGACACTTTTGGACATGAGGTAACACGTGTTTCAGAGACAACTTAGTAAAGACAAATGCAATTTAAATTGCTTATAAATACATTATCCATGAGAATATTTTGTTCAAACTTCTCATGTGCTCTGTAAATTAAGGTGAATTTTAAATGGTAAGAAGGTTCTCAGATAATTTTTTGTGAGTCTATATGCTGTGCATTAATTTCCCAACTGTACATGAGTTAACCATAAAAGAAACAATAGCAATTATAGGAGAAAAAGAAGTTCTGTGTTTATGTATAAGTGTTCAATACAATATACAAGACTCTACAAATAAAAAATTGAAACAATAAAGCCAAGTCCCATATGTAGATTTATGGGAGTGATATAGAGAAAGCATTACCCCTAAGTGGAATGTGAAGCATGAGGCCACTCCCTTTCTAAATCACGCTTGCTAATCATGTAAATGTGCAAAAAGGAGAATGGAAGAATGATTCTTTTTCCAATGCAAGTCACATATGTGAGAACAGACTTAACTGGAAAAAAAGAGTCTATCTTGAGGGAATAGGAATTATACTAGCAATGAACCTGGTGGCTAAGATCACATTTCTTGTTCTTTCCTTTTCTTATATTCCTTTTTATTGTTGTTTTTCGTGGCACTTGAAATATGGGACTGGGCACTGTCCCTCTGAAACGCAGCTCAAGGCTAGTGCTCTTCCACTTGAGCTGCAGTGCCGCTTCCAGTTTTCTGGTAATTATTGGAGAAAAAGAGTCTCCAGGACTTTCCTACCCGTGCTGACATTAAAACCCAATCCTCAGATTTCACAACAACTTGGTTTATGATCACATTTCTAACAGTGTACACCCAGGATATGTATTGTATATGTTCATCTAACTTTATATGAATTCTTGAGTTAAAAATCTGGGCTACAGTTAGACTTTACACTCACAAAAGTGTTTGAAGTTTAAAAGTTGATACTCCTAGAAAATTAAAACCTAAGAATGTAAAGGAGTCTGGGAGGTTCAATTTGCATCCAGCTTGGACAGTATAGGCTTTGAGACACTACCTATAATTAACCAGCCAAAGCTGGGATACCAGTCACGAGCAAGATTGCTGAATTACAGCTTTAAGTTTTTGCATACATGTATACATACAAACATACACATACACACAAAGGCACTTATAGGTGCACACAAAAATACACAAATGAAACAACTCTCAGAATATGTAGAAAAGTTAGAAAACAATAGAAAATTGGTCCTGAGTAAGACTAGAATCAAGTGATAATTTTTAATATTAGAAAGCCCTCAAGTGAACTTTCCCCCAGAAGTTGAGAATATTACATAGGTAGGGACCAGAGATAGTAAGAGAGTCAAGAAATCATTCTTAACGGGATAGGATACATAGTGGAATGAATCAGGGAAGCCTGCAGGTGCATCAAAAAATGTTCATATCCTGTGTCAAATGTTAAAACACCTTTGAAAATAGTACATAAACAGTCTGAGCAGTCAGTCTAGTGGATAAAATCATAGGAGAAGTTCAGAATTTCTACTCTGTTTCTAGATTAAATAAACAAACTATGCCAGGGCAATGTGATACAAGCCTGGAATTCTAGCACTCAGACAAGAGATAAGAGAGTGGAATTACATAATGATACCTTCCCTGGACCAGATAGAATAATTTTGTCTCAGTAAAACTAACCAAACAACAAGAAAGGAATACACAGTTAGAAGTTTGGCCTAATTTTTCATTATGTTTTGAGAAGTCAAGTTTCCTATTGAATGCACCTCATATATATCCTCACTTGTGTTATAAATGCTCTCATCATTACAGAACATTCGTAGATGCAAAAGAGCTCATAATTCCCATCCCTCATTCTGTTGGATTCCAAATAAATGTTGAAGGATTACAAAAGCTTAAGACTGGAGAAATAGCAAAGTTCGTCTAATGTAGGATTTTGTAGACCTTGTTAAATTAGAATTTAGATTTAAAATATATTTTTTGGATTTGTTTGTAATTTCATATTCTATAGGATACTACAAAATTCTTTCAAAGTAGAGGGATTAATTGAAAAATTCACAAATAATTCTGGCATTCTATTTGCCTAGATATTCTTTCACGACAGTTATAATTAGAACATAGTTAATAGATAATTCGCAGAGTTCATGTATACCATGTTAATATGAATAATCTAGACAGAGTTGCCAAAAATGGATGACATTAATTTATACATTGAGAACAACCAATTTTTAAAGGTTTGGTTTAATATGGTATGAAGAGAGTAATTGTGTGACATCTTCTTTCTTCTACCTATATGTACCACAGGAAGCCATTTCCTTATTTACGTGCCTTTGTATACATGGAGAGAAATGCTAGCTTTGGGTTTTTTTTTTCAGTTTTTTTTATTGGTTCATCCTAGAACTTGAACTCTTGGCATGGACAGGGTCTCTGATCCTGTTTATGCTCAAGGCTCAAGCCCTACCACTTCAACCTCAGTGCCACTTGGGTCTGGCTTTTGCAGAGAAGTTTTTTGGAGATAAGATTCTAAGAAACCTTCCTGCCTGGGTGGGCTTTGAATCACAATTTTCCTATCTTAGCATACTGAATATCTATTATAGTTAAAAAAGTCTAAATATAAATAATATTTGCAAGTGTTCTGATCTCAAGAATACCAGTGGAGGAAAAATGATGCAGCTCTGTTTATTGTGGTGTTCTTTTCAGAACAAGGAGGGTGTCACATTAGCAGAGGTGTAGTATTTTTTCAAAATAGAGATAAGGTATTCATAATGTGAATTAAGGAATTTTAAGGTATCCCTTACAAGTTGGAAACTGTTGGGCTAGGATGACTTTATGGCATAAATCTTGGGATTGATGGTCATAGACATAATAGCTTACTCTTATAAACAATTGCTTACTCTTGAAGAATTAATTATTACACATGCTTCACAGTTTTATCCTCTACAAGAATGTGGCTATTTTTCTGTTTACTTCTCAATCTGGACACCCCATTGGAAATTGCATCTATTGCAGAATTAATTAACATGCAAACAGTTACTGTTTTGAATCTCTTAGGAATGTTGAGAATTTAAAAATGAGTAGTAGTTAGTCATAGGAATTTTGAAGAACACATATATTCTGTCCTCTTAAAAACTTACTTACTTTTAAAATTATGGGTTTCCATAGTATTAAACTGGGTCCTGTCGTGGGGCCTGAATTCTGGGCCTGGGCGCTGTCCCTCAGCTCTTCAGCTCAAGGCTAGCGCTCTACCACTTGAGCTACTGGCTTTTTTTCTTTTTGCTTATGTGGTGCTGAGAAATCGAACCCAGGGCCTCAGGCATGCAAGGCAAGCGCTCTACCACTGAGCCATCTTCCCAGACCCTGTTTTCTGTTTTAGAATGAGAAAGTACTAAATGTATTCTTTTTTGAAAAATTTGGCAAGTATATTGTGAAAATAGTGTCTAGTTGGATAACATTCAAGTTGATGAACCTCTGATAAATAAGGGGTAATTAATTCAAATTAGAAGCCAAATATTATTGATTTTTAAAATGTTACTACATAAAGAATAATATTTACTGTGCCAATACAGTAAAATTACATTTTACACAGCTTATTTTTTCAATTTTATTATCAAATTGATGTACAGTGACTTTACACTAATTGTAAGGTAGTGAATAAAAAACATTTCAAACTTGTTACCCCTCCCTCATTTTTCTCAGTTTTCCTTCACCCCTTCACCCCTCACAAGTTGTAAAGTACATTTCTAACATATTGTCTTGTGAGTATTGCTATTGCATTGGTTTGCCTTTTGTCCTTTGTCTCACCATTGTCTCACCATACAGCAGGGACAAACCATAGGGGAAAACCCCAAAGAAAACAGAAATCACATAGTTCATCAAAAACAACATCCACAAGTGAAAAAAAAATCTGGTTCCATATCTTGAAATTCATTTTGCTTAGCATCAGCTAATATGGTTACATATATGCAAAACAAAGCCACTGGAAAATAATAGCTGCATGGATACTATATCATGAAAACAGCATGTTAACATTTTGATGGTAAAGGTGGAATTAGGATTGGTGAATTTGCGGTTCTGATAAAGGATTTTCAACAGTTTTAAATTTATGACAGGTAAAATTCAATAGTTCAAAATTTTTAATAACTTAGCCTATTAAGAAAATTTAAAATTGCCTGGAAGAATAGGCTCTCATGCAAAGAAATCCAAGGAGACTTAGTAGAGAGGGAGCAATATGGATGAAGATGGCTCTTTTTCAAACTAAACAAACAAACCTCAGAAACCTTGCTGTAATTCCTGTAGGTTCCCTTGGAATTGTCCTTACCCAGGAACTATATTCTCACTGTTTGAAAGAAGGTTGTATTGGAATTTAAATTAAAAGTTCTTTAAAAAATAAGGCATCAAAATTTGTGAATGTACCTTCAATTACCAAATAGTAATTCTCTGAAAAAGATAATTTGAGTCAAAATATTTAGGGAGAAAGTGCCCTCCACAATGAAAGAAGGTGTTGGGATTACACATTTCTGTTTGTAACACTTTCCACAATGTCTTTGGACGTGAAGCAGTGAAACACAGAAAAAAAATTTGATTGGATACTTCAAACCAATGATTTGTCATTTCTAAGTGGCTCACAAAAAATAATATTCTTATTAATATGAGGTAGTCTAGACTTCTTTTATTACATATGCCAAAAAGTTCAGAAAAGAATTGAGCAAATGGAAAAATTAATAATAAAATTTTTCTTAGAAGCCTTAGCTAAGCATATTGACTTCAGCAGTGAAGGGAGGCCAAAACTTTTTGATGTAAATTGTGTTAGTATTTTTACTCCCTAAAGTGATTTTACAGAGCCCATTTGGCTCACTACAATGCAGAACTGATTGAATGAAGACATGAAAATACATTCCACATCCAAATGAGGCAACTTGAAGAGTTTTAAAAGAGAAATAATGAAGATGTAGCAGTGGTGGAGCCCGTATGGTCCTTCAGCTTCACTAGACTGGAAGCCAAGAAGCTGTGATTAATTGGAACTCTGGCAAGAGCTAAGAGTAGGACATAGAAGTAGGACATAGAAGCATTTTCCTTTTGTAACAGACACTTTCTTCCAAGGTATGGGTGATTTAACTCTATTCTCCTCCATACATCTTGGTGAACAAATGAAGACCAAGAGAAAAATAATCTATTAAAATAATTTTGCATAGAATAACTTCACTGTTCCTGATATGGTATCTAAGGAGAATCTTAAGAGAGAAGATTAAAAAATGCAGTATTTTGTGGTTTCCTCTAAGCATCTTCTTAGCAAAATATATCTTTGAGGTTAGACAATTCTGATTGAACCAACAAGTGATGGAGTACTTATTTTGTGGGCACTTTAGACACAAGAAGTCTTTCAAGGTAAAAGAAAAAAATATATAACCAAATATTTGTGATCACAGCATCTTGGACTGTTTTCTGGATACAAAATTTTACATTAGATTTCTCCTTATTAACATAGATGTTGTTTCATGGCAACCAAATACAAGAGGGGAGTTTTATGGACTCGCTTGGCCAATTAAACAGCATGAAAGAAGAAAATGGCAAATAATATTTAATGAAATTACTTTGACCAATTCCTTTGCCAGAAGAAAGAAGGAAAAATATAATTCAAAATCAATTGACTTAAAAGTATGAAGAAAGAGTAGGGAAGAGAGATTAGAGAAAATATAGAGGATCGTTTTCTCTCCAGTGGAGTAATGCGTTCTTGATCTTGTTTCTTCCATTCTACCTCACAAGCTACCAAGTGTTTCTCAGGACTGGATTATCCAGATCAGACAGAAATCTCGTAGAAGTAAGATACTGTATGCAGCAGATATAGGTGATTTATAACCTTAGACAATCTATTTAATTCTGTTGAAAATTCTCCCCTATCCCAAACTTCCCTCTTTGAACAGCTTTGTTTGCTTTTCCCGACTGCCATTCATTAACTGATTAAAATTTTGAGTGGTCATATACATACTCTCTAGAGATTGCTGTTTGGTTGTGAGTTTTGTGTGTTTTTGTTTCTAGATGTGTTTTTAACTGAATTTTAAAAGTTTGTGCAATTATGTTACAATTAAATATATCCATCTAATTGTCCAATGCTCCTAGATCAGAGTCACTCCTTCTATCATTCTCAACCAACCCTTTCTCCAAGATTTATTTCCAATTTACCACTTCCTTCATCATATGTGTACATTCAGTATTCTAGCTGTATTTGCTCCTTGTTCATTTTTCATTCATTTTATGTCTTTACTATAATTCCTCTTTGGTTTCAACTTCTGATATTCATTCTGTTAAACTGTCTATTAATACTTTGAAAGGTTTATATACATTCCATGGAGTTTCAATCCTGCATATTCTTGAAATGATGTCAGCTTATATTTCCATAATTCATTCATCTGCAGCAACAATTTGCAAGACTGGAGACGGGAAGCACCTAAACATGATTTTTTCTCAACCGTTTGAAAGATTAATCTTTAGTCAAAAAGAAAGTTAAAAATGGCTTAGAATGTATTCCTAACTATGCATTTTTATAAATGGCTTTGTAAAATCGTGTAATTCTTTTATTTTACATGGAATAATATTTTCTACTACCTATAAGTTTTGGAAAAAGAACATTTTAATTTATTCCTAGATAGGAATATGATAGAAATAGAAGACAGATATTATGTTTGTCATATCTCTGATTAGTACCCATATTCAAGACTTAAAGTCGTATTTCTTACTATGTTAGACAGAGGGAAAACATAAAATAACATATGATGAGGCAACTATTTGTGATTGTTTAAAATGTACCTTATTAAATGATGAAATTTATTAGCTAAGTTTGGGTTTGAAATTTAGGAGGCTGACATATTAAACACATTTCTGAAAGGCCCATACTGAAAAACACAAATTGTGGGTGGTACTATTCTACACTTTATTGAATGGTTGAACATGTTTGGCATTAGTGCTGTGTAAATAATTCAACTCTATTGTAACTTGCTCCCTACACTTGAAAAACTTGTAATGTCACTAAGTATCATCAACTTGTCAAATGTTATTTTGGCGTAAGTGATTTTTTTTAATTTAATTTAATTTTATTTGTGAACATACTGTACAGAAGGGTTACAATTACATGGGCAGGATAATGCGTACATGTCTTACCAAGCATTGCAGCCTCCTCCTTTGATTTACCCTTTACATCCCTTCCCAGCCTCCCCCCTCCCCCCCCAATCCCAATCCTTCTCCTTCCCCCCCCTTGTCCCCCCCCCCGCACCGACGTTGTAAGGCTCGTTTTGGACATGACAACTTGTAATTCTCATTGTTGCAAGAGGTCCACCTGTATCCTTAAACACTGGTTTTTCTCCATCTCCTCCACAAGTTATACTGACATCAAGCATAGTGAAAGCAGGGGTTATACTGTGGGGGAGGGACATACAAAGCAACAAAGAGATAATCTTATAAATGCGTTAGAAACACATGCATGAAAGAAAAAAACATTAAAATACATATCTAAGGGTTCATTTTCCTGACCTCACATTATCTGAACTTTTCCGCTTGACTCATACATATACTAGATATTGCAAATAAGGGAAACCATGGGACCTATGCTTCTTTGGGCCTGGCTTCCTTCACTTAATATAATTTTTTCCAAGTTTTTCCATTTCCTAACAAATGGGGCAATGTCATTCTTTCTGATGGAGGCATAGAATTCCATTCTGTATATATACCACATTTTCTTGATCCATTCATCTACTGAGGGACATCTGGGTCGTTTCCATATCTTAGCTATGGTAAATAATGCTGCAATAAACATTGTTGTGCTGGTAGCTTTAGTGTTGTCTTGTTTGTAAACATTTGGGTAAATGCCCAAAAGTGGGATTGCTGGTTCATAGGGGAAATCTATGTGAAGTCTTTTGAGGAACCTCCATACTGCTTTCCAAAGTGGTTGAACAAGTTTACATTCCCACCAACAATGAAGTAAGTGCGAAATGGTTTTTTAAAGTTTATTTGAAAAGGAATATACTTTCAGGAGATTAAATGTAGATTATCATTGGTTTGAGAGTGACATTTTTATACCACAGAACCATGTTGTACTGAACTCCCAGAGTTTTGAAGCACTCCTTAGTGCTTCAAATGTTTTTCTGAATTACATTTGACCTCTAAATCAAGTTTTCGGGCTTTGTTAGACCAATTATAGATCTATCCTTCTAGGAACTATTTTTTTGGCCCACTTATGTTGGAATAAAATCTTTCGTTAATCATAGGTGAGGGATATTAAAAATAATCTTACGACAATTTGTGAACTTTTTCACTCATATGGGCTGGTTATCTGTAAGTTGAATGTTTGAATTACAGTACTTTCTCTCAAATTTTGTGATCTCATCCTTCATTTTAAGTTGCCTTGCATTTCACAATTGCTTACTGCTAATTCCTGCATCTCAAGGAATTGGGGCCCTGAAATATAGGAAATGCGAAATTGAGATTGGTCTTCAATTACTTTGTGTTGATATATTGCATGGGCCTTGGTGAAAAGTCTTGCCCCTGTTATCTGATGATGCAGGTAAATGGGCCTGGGGATCCTAGGACCCATGGGTACTGCAGAAGAATAATATTTTTTAGACATCTTAGCAAAATTTGGGCATAATCAGTAAGA
This sequence comes from Dipodomys merriami, assembly GCF_024711535.1. NCBI lineage: Eukaryota > Metazoa > Chordata > Mammalia > Rodentia > Heteromyidae > Dipodomys > Dipodomys merriami. Next base: position 3,177,225 of record NW_027202360.1, on the reverse strand, counting down.
AAGCTTCAGAAATATGGACAAAAACAGTTTGGAACAAGCGAGTTAAAACAATAAACAGAGCAGCAGAGTAAAATCCATTACAGATTAGAGGAAAACATTGTTTTATTATCATGTGGATTCAGAAGACCAAGAAGGGTTATAATGTATCACAAGTTTATACTAAAAAGATTGCATTGATACGTTTTCTAGTCTAATATATATTTGAAACCTAAATATTTATATTCCAATTCTGTTTATTGAAGTAAATAAATATCAATTTATTTGTCAAATTATCAACTAATTCTAGTAAGTTTCATTGTGTGAAATATAAAATCAGCACATATAACTATATATAATATGATTAAAAGACACACATTTTGTATTGTTCTGTTGTAGTTACTGTATCAAAGGCAACTCTGTTTTAAAGTATGATTCCATTATCTCTACTTCTGTGCTTGATAGAGTTAGATCTAAAGCTTTATCATTTGTAGATTTACAGCATGGAGGCAAGAGGAAACACTGTGATTAAAACATTATCAATTTAATGCCTAATAACGAGGAGAAACATATGCACTTCTCCTGCAACTATGAAAATATTTGGTGATAAAAAGGCAGGAGTGTAAGTTCCTGCCAGGAACTTACAGACAGGCCAGGACATTAAGTAATCATGCATACGAACAATTTTTTCACTTCTTGGCTTTAGCTACTTTTAAATGGAAGGTATAATAAACAATTATATTTTGATAAAATACCTTCTCGTCTGAACAGTTCTGTTTGAACTGTTCATCTCTCTATGATCCCTTGTAACCAAGATTAGTTTTGTTCTAGTAAGAAAATCTTTGCTGTCAGGGTAAGGTATTCTGGTTGGTCTGTTCCCACATGGAAGAAGGGTAAAGGCTCAGGTAGACATTTGTTCCAGTAACACCTCATTTGGGAAAATGTCAGCTGAAGAAATTTAGAAGTAGCGCTTAAGCAACGCTTAGTTTGAATCCATTAGGTCCACAAAGCTGGATAAATAAGTACTTGAAAAAGCCATCACCTTTGGACCTAACTATAAATAATAGAGAGTATGATCAAATTCCAAATAAAAAGACTTAAGATATTCATTGGCAAAAAAAGTTTGCAAATGTGAGCAATCGACTGATCAATATAATTTTTCCCAATATTCACAGAATTTTAGGGAAATAAGATCGATAGCATTGTTAGGAACAATAAGGTTTCCTTCTTACAAGTAGGCACCCATAGATATAAGCCTGTATAAAGATTGCAGCATTAACTATTAAATTTAGAGGATACTACATGCTTCAGCAGCACATATACTCAAATTACAATACAGAGATTAACATGGCACTTGCACAAGGATAATATGAAAATTTGAGAAATATTCCATATTTTTCATTCTTCAGATGCAAGAAATGAAAAAAGTGATTAAAAATTTGATTACAAAATTAAAAGTGTAACAATACACGTAATTCATATAATTAAATTTAGTTTGACATCAGTGTATTAAATCACCTCAGAAAGGCGTTTACATAGCATAAACTTTACAAAACTTTTAAAATTAGACAACATTGTCATTTTATCCCAAAGAAAAATAATATTAAGACCTAGAAAAAAAGGAATCAAACTGTTTCTATATCGAATACAATCGGAAAGGACACATTAATGAACGTATATATTATAAAATAATATAGAATTCAATGCATATCTAGGAGAAAATAAATTATGAACATTATACAAACATAGAATATAGAATATTTTAAAATATACTTTTTCAGAGAAGCACCAGAAATATTTTAGTTTCTTTACTACTCATTTCAACAGGTAAATTAAAATTATTTCTTATTAAAAAATCACAAACTCTGAAGAAATTATTATACATGTTTACAAAATCTATTGAATACATTTTTCCATCCAAGGCAGGCAATTCACTTGGAAGAATTCCGCAGAATCCATGAATTTTTACAGTAAAATATTGGTGCTGCCAGGCACTGGTGGTTCATGCCTATAATCCTAGCTAAACAGGAGACTGAGATCTGAGGATCATGGTTCAAAGCCAGCCTGGGAAGGAAAGTCTGTGGTACTCTTATCTCAAATAAACCACTAGAAAACTGGAAGTGGAGCTGTGTCTCAAGTGGTAGAGGGCTCACCTTGAGCTGAAGATCACAGGGATAGCTCCAGGCCCAGAGTTCAAGCCCCATGACCGACCAAAAAAAAAAGATATTGTTCTTATTTGGATTGTGAAAATATTTTGTACGGACACAAAAGATGAACTTGCATTTTTGAAATTTAAGAAACTTAACCCGACCATTAGGACTTCAGTGAACAATTTGTACAGCCTTTTACAACTTCTTAGAGGTAGTGATACATACTTATGCTTTTGGCAATGTCAAATAGAGTTTCTTCTATGTTGTTCTTCAGGCCTGGATTTATATAATGGTTCAACAGAAGGCGATCCAGCGTATCTTTGCTATCTCAATTCTCAACAGCAAGATATAAGGGTGTCAAGAGTCCTTTAGTTTGGGGAAGTGTTACTGTGGCTCAAGCGGTAGAGCACTCTCCTTGAGCTGAAGAGCACAGGGACAGCACCCAAGCCCAGAGCTCAAGCCCCATGACCGACCAAAAAAAAAAAAAAAACCACAACAACAACAAAAATCAAACAAACAAAAATATTTGGGCTGGGAAAGTGGCTCAGTGGTAGAGCGCTGGCCTTGCATACATGAGGCCCAAGGTTCGATTCTTCAGCACCACATAAGCAGAAAAAAAAGCGGGAAGTGGTGCTGTGGATCAAGTGGTAGAGTGCTAGCCTTTAGCTAAAGAGAAGAGGGACAGCGTCCAGGCCCAGAGTTCAGGCCCCACGACCAGACCAAAAAAAATTTTTTTTTAAAGTCCGTTAGTTTGGCCATTGGTATCTGTATCATGATGAAGTAAGAAAGAAGCGTCTCTGGTATTATTCCACGTGTATGCACTGTTCAGGGGTGTCCAGTCATCTACAGTTATTGCATATGCCGCTTGAGACACCAACTCACTGACAATGTCTAAGTGTCCACCGTAGGCTTCTTGAAGAGGGATATACTGATCATCATCCCTACTATTCACATAAGTGGCCTTTTGAGAAAGAAGTCTCCGCACTGTAGTAAGCTGAATATTTTCGACAGCCCATTGAAGAAATATGGTTGGATGCTTCTCCAATGTTTTTTTCTTGCAAGTGATAACATTCCTTACTTTTTCATCCTGTTCCCCATATTCCTAAGAATTGACTAACCAGAGACTTTGAGTGCCAGTGGGAATGAGATGTCCATGTATTTCCCTAATAGTTCACATGGGTTGAACTGGTCAGAAATATCTGGTGAATTTTCTGCAACTGTTTATTCACCATGATTTATTTTCTCTTTTTCCAATTTTACTATTCGAAATTATTCTAACTGGAGAGTAGGGAATTGATGGAGAGCAGAGGAAAGATATTCCTCCATATTCAAATGTACACACTGAAAATGAGGACAAGTGATGTCTTCATGTGCAGCTTATTCTAGGCATGAGAAAATAGGAAATAATGCCTTCCATATAAATGATTGGGGAAATGGCAGAGCAAAAAGTGAAATGATACAACCAAAAATATAAAAGCAAAATAAATTAGGATAATTATGGAGCAATCGTGTTATATATGAGAACCATAAAAGGGAGAGAGAAAGAAAGAGAAAAATGTGTAATGACGTTGCTAGCCACATAATCCATGCCTCTGATCAATTTGTAGAGCAAACAAAATTTTATTTTTAAAAGAGATGGAAATCGAATTTATGTATTTACTTGAAGTTAGTAAATACATTTTTAGTAGCCTACGTAAAGAGACATAACTTTACCAAACTACAGACAGTAAAATAAATCCTTGATAGTTCTAGTAACAGATCTGAATGAAATCAGTTGAATCATACTTTTCTTGTACAATGAAGGAATAAGAGGGTAGTAAAGCAGCTAGAGAAGGCAGGGAGATTGTATCTGTGACAAAACTTTGTGGAAATTGGTATTGAGGATTTCTTACTGGTGATCCACTTGCACTGGAAGCATGATTCTGAAGTATTGCTTGCCGATTCTGAACTATTGATTTGATTATTATATTCTCCAAGAAGAAAATGAGAATTGATAGTGAAGGACTACTAATACATTTTGACCTTCTCACTAAGCACTTTCAATCATCAAAATCACATGAAGACAATAGACAGGCCTACTTTTTAGATGAAAGCAAGTGTCTTATAAAAACAAGGAATGTATGTAGTCATGCAAAGGACTTCTATTTTACCAATGCCGCATACATTTTTCTAATGTTGGGTACCAATAAATAATGGATCTATTAGAAAGCTCTTAAGGCTCCTATGTTTAATAGTGAGTTCTCTTACACTATATCATGGTATTTTTTGTGTATGGTTTTAAGAATAAATTTACATTACTAACTTGAATTTCTGACAGGACAGTATCATCACTGTACATCTTGCTTCTATACTCTCATTTTAAAATTACCATCTAAGTATGTGCATTAGATAACTATATAGGAAAAAGTAGAAGCCACACTGATGGCTTATGTCTTTAGTAGTAGTTAATCAGAAAGATGAAATCTGAGCATTGTGGTTTGAAAGCAGACCAAGAAAAAACAGTCCATTAGATTCTGATTTGAATGTAACCAGCAAAACCTAAAAATGGAGCTGTGGTACAAGCAGTAAAATGCTAGCCTTGAGAAAACTGAAACAAAAAATAAATTCTGGGTCAAAGCCAGGCCCTGAGTTCAAGCCCTAGTAGTAGCACCAAACAAATAAATTAATTAATAAGGTAATTAATTAATTAAAACTAAATTAAGTGGTCACATGTGGAGAGGCAGGTAAAATGTAACATGTGTGGTAATGGTTTATGTATTATTTTGTAATAAGGCATATTATCATTTGTCCTAATCACTAATATTTTATGTGGACTTTTTGGTACAATAAACCCTGAATTTAGCATGCGTGTATATGTGTGTGTACATGTGCGAACATGTGTGTATGTGTATATGTGTGCGTGTGCTGTTGCAATGTTGCTTGCCAATGTGGACAGGGTGAGGCTGAAAAAAGCTAACTGTGTTGCAATGTTTTTATTTATCAGTGTTCTGTCATGTCATTTCAGTGGAACCAGCCTTTGTACATATTATTTGTCTAATAATAACATCATAATCAAAGCATTTACAATATTAAGTTAGAAAAAGAGACAGCTTTCAGCTCTTATTGTATGTTAGGTAAGAAGATACAGACATAATTAGTTAATAAGTTGTTGCTATAAGATGATTGTCAGTACAAAATACGTATTTGACCTCTTAAATTGGTTATACTTTTAAGATACACTCATAGAGTGATTTGGACCGACTTGACCAAACAGGTATTACTCTCTGATTATTCCTGTGAAACACAAGTTGGATAAACTCTTTCCGGATTTCTGTTGAAAATCACTTTCTTTGCAAGATTATATCTATTCTCACTAAGAGATAATCCAACCCATATTATGTTTGAATATCCCATCTTATTCATTGAAAATAAGTATTGTGGATATGCTTGTTAGATATTCCTTTCAAAAACGAACAAACAAAAAGCAAGTGTTATGTCCATATTGTGGATGCATTTGAAGGTGTTTTGTACATGCACAGGTATCTTTACTAATGGCTTTTTTGTGGGAGAAACTACGGCAACTTTAACAAATAAGGCTTTTTGAATATCTGTTCCAATATACATAACATCTCAGAGCAAGTCTTGCAATTTCTGAAAATCCTTTGAATATTTTAGTATTATTTCAGTTCATTGACTGTAGAGCTAAAATTTCTGATATATTGTGAAGATCTGAAAAAGTAAGTGGGTATATATGCTTTTTTATGCTTCATTTTATGAAAACCCAGTTTTTATGAATGTAAATGGAATAGAATAAAAGAATTAAGTGAATTGGGTAAGCTAATTATTAGTATAATTTTGTTTTCTATTAATAGTCCATTGAATGTAGATGATGCAGTTAAATTATTTCCTCTCTATTTCAGTTAGTTTTAGAATCTTTATAGTTTTGAGTGAACTTTTAAATAAAGGTCTTTTAAAATAATTAGGATTAACCTTGTGCTTTTCGTCCTACTCCCAAGAAAATGAGTTATTTTTAAGTGTTAATAGTTTATCATTATGATGATCATAACGAATCATTATCATTATCATAGGGACTTAAAAATGCAGTAGTATTGATGTCTTTTTAAACCAATTGTATTCACAAGTTGGAGAGTCTTTAATTCATAATTAGGTCTTGGTGTCAATGATTTTTAACCTCTCGTTCCTAACATTAATGATAGGTAAGACTGCATTTTTGGGTATATGAAAGGTAAAATATTTATCTGGGGTCAAATGTGATTTTATATCATTCTTTCTTTAATAACATTTTAAAGTAGTACATTTCTCTCAAAATGGTGGGTATAAAAAGCAATCAAAATACTTCAAATGGTAAAAAATTTAGGTGAGCTACAATGTGGAAACAATTGCTCCAAAAGGCCTGCAGTCTGTTTCCATCAGGAATTGGGCAGGTCATTCTTTCAGTAAGACTGTGTTAACCAGAGATGGGGTCCCCAGGCAGTGCAGTGTTGAGTGAAGGCATAAAATATGATTTCTACTATTTTGAGCTAGAAATCAAGAATGTTATAGTTTAGCAGTTCCTTTCACTAGGGAGATATAAATTGATTATGAACATGGAGTTTTCTTCTTACAGTTACTTTTTGTCTTTTTTTGTTGTTGTTGGTCATGGGGCTTGAACTCTGGGCTGGGGTGCTGTTCCTGCGCTCTTCCACTCAAGGCGAGCGCTCTACCACTTGGACCACAGTGCCACTTCCAGTTTACTAGTGGTTTATTAGAGATAAGAGTCTCACAGTCTGTCCTGCCCAAACTGGCTTTGAACCACAATCCTCAGATCTCAGCCTCCTGAGTAGCTAGCATTATAGGCGTGAGCCACCGGTGTCCGTCTTAGTTACCTATTTTCTAACAAAGATAAAGGAAATATTATTAGAGTGTGCACAATAATTTTGGGAATTTTCCTAGAATTAGTAGACTGAGTGCTGGTATTTAGTTATAAAATAGAATGAGGTTAGTTCATATAGTGGGAATGGAACGCAGGCTAACACTTACCGTGTGTAGAATGTTGTCCTAGTAATTCCAACTCTGAAGACTTAAATATCATCATCTTAGAATTAAAAATAGAAATAGTTTCACTTTATGGGATTATTGTGAGGATTAAATTAGATACCAAAGGTAAAGTACTTGGAAAAACAATCAGAGTTTGATACTTTCTACCTTTTATTTTATCATGTGATATATTCTAATATTTTTACTGTGATTTTTATATTGTCTATTTAGGATATGCAAAGTGATGTATTGATATACATTGCGTTGTTCACTTTTCTGTCATTATGAGGAAAACACCTGCAAAGAAAATTTCTGAGAAGGCAAGTATAATATTGACTCATGGTTTAAGATCAGATGTCTCCATTGATTTTAATGATATTTTTATTAAATAGGTGTACGAAATGTTTTCCATTCAAAGAATCAGTTTATAAATACAATGGATCTCTACATAACTTTCTCACATCCTTCCAAACCTCAACCCACTTTCGTTTTTATTAGTTTCATACTATCTGCATTGAATATTATGGCTTCACTCTCTACTTCCATAAGTCTCTTTATTTCTTCCCTTTGATTTTCCCTCACATTTTCCAAGTGGTAGCCTCCTGGTATTCATTTTGTTGGATTAAAAGTTCAATTTTATAAGAAATTACACCTGTTAAATACTCCTCTACAAAAAGCATGCTTTGATTAATACTGTTTTTTAACTTGCATAAAATTCTGGCTTCTAAATACGCGTTCTTTTTGTGTCTGGCTGTGACTTCATTTATTTAACATAATTTTAGTTCTATCCATTTCTTTGCAAATGCTGTAACAGTCTTTATAATGGATGGGTGCAATCCAATTGTGTATATGTGCAACACTTTCTCCAACCATCCCTCTGCTAAAGTGCATCTGGGCTGTTTCCATAAATTCTCTACGGTGAATAGTGCAGTAGTGAACATGATTGTGAGAGTGATTTTACTCTAACCTTTTGGGAAAATTCATCACTTTTTTTCTGGGAGCAATCATCTAGCCAATTTTCCAGAATTAGCACATCCCTTCATTCATCTACATCACAACGTTTTTCAGGTCCTCAAAAACACACTACCCCCGACAGGTACCAATCAGCTAAAACCAGACTGTGCCCATATTCTTTTGTTGTTGTTATTGCTTTCTTTCCGGTCGAGGGGCCTGAACTCTGGGCCCCTCTGGTGCTGTCCCTCAGCTTTTTTGCTCAAGGCTAGCAATCTACCACAGCGTCACTTCTGGCTTTCTTCTTTTTGCGTATGTGGTGCTGAGAAATCAAACCCATGGCCTCAGGCATGCAAGGCAAGAGCTCTACCACTGAGCCACTTTCGCAGCCCCGATGTGCCCATATTCTTTTAATACATTTTTCATAATTTTCCACATAATTTAGTGAGAACCTTCTATGTACTTTCCTAATGTGGGAATGAGGTATATGACAATAGAGCAAAAGTAAAAAATATGGGATTAAATTAGCTATTATCATATTTAAAATAATTTTCAGCTCTAACTCATAGCCTCACTTAGTATCATTTTAATCTTTATTTGATTACTTCACCTATCCCCTAAATTATAACATGTGATTTAAATACAAAGGCAAAAAAGTGTGGTTTGACTTTGACACTCATGTGTGAGGATGCACAATATGGGCAAATAAAGGGATTGGAATTAATAGCCATTATCCATTTTGTTAAATGGTTTTCTCAAACTGATTCTCACAATTCATATTTCATTCAACAACAAGAAACATGTGACAATTCCCTTTGTTTTGCTCCTCATTAAACTTGTTTCCATGTTATTTTATAATGAAGGATGATTTCATAAATCTACTGTAGATACAAAATATGTTAAAATATTTCTATATGTATGCATTGATATAAATATAAACACATATATTATAAAGGTTATAATGATAAATTATAACTTCTGTAACTGTACAATTTACTAAATTATTAAAAACATGGACGACTCAGGCCTGGAATCCTGGTTACTCAGGAGGCTGAGAGCTGATGATCATGGTTTGAAACCATCCTGGTCAGGAAAGTCCATGAGCCTCTTATCTCCAAACAACCAACAGAAAATCAGAATTGGAACTGTGACTCATAGTAGTAGAGTGATAGCCTTGAGTGAAAAGACTCAGAGATATCACCCAGGCTCTTAGTACAAGAACTAAAATCTACCCCCAAAAAGTATTTAATTTACACTTATGTAAATAGAGTATTTCCTTCACACAAATGCACATCCATGCTCATTTGCAAGGTAACTCTGTTATGTCTGGAGTACCACATAATATTATCACTTAAGTAGAAAGTATTACAACATGGGTAAACTCTACCTCTCTCATGGATTTTTCTCCACTCAAATATTCAAATCTTGCAATTATTCCCATTATTTAAAGTCATAGCTTTTTTTCTTTAATACACATAAGATTGGAATTTGAATTGAGTGTCTTGTGTCTCCTAAATGGTTGTTCTTACCACTTTGGCATGCCCCCAGCCCTAAATTGTCCTGATTAACTTTCAGATAGAATCTTCCTTCCTACTTGTGTATGATCGTGGGCTCAGTCTACTTTATGTTATTCTTCCTGGAATTTAGAATAACAAGTGCCTGGCATTGTGTACAGATCTTTCTGTCCAGTCTGAGCTTTAACCACTATCCTCACAATAGTAGACTCCCTCGTAGTCAGGATTTTCATAAGCTTATCATAGCTATTTTTTAAAAAAATCTTTGCATTTCCTGCAGGTTCTTGAGTACTGAATTAATTGGTGTTTTCTTGGGTTTTGTTTCTTTTGAATGTATGTGTTGAGTTGTTCCTCATTTTTCCTTTTGTTTCTTTCACTCAAGTTCTTACCTATAGTGCTGAGAAACCAATTCTTCTTTCTCAAGATAGTCAAGGTGAACATTATTTATTCCAAAACAATTCCAGTAATATTTAAACACCTTCAGAAATTTCGAGAAAATGGCGGAGGAGAATCTGGTGGCTAAACAAGCTCTTGCAAAGAAAGCAGTTCTAGTGTTCCAATGAACAGTCCTAGGCACACCAAGTGTGCCATCACATTACAGAGAGTTTGGGCAGAGAGGAAAAATCCAGGTAAGGAGACAGATCTGAGCATTTTCCAGCAGCCATGGCTGAGGTTGCTGTGGTGGCTGTGGTGCCATCCATAGCTGCCATAACTACAACCCAGAGAGTCTGGGACAAATGTGCCAGATGCAGCGGGCAAGCAGATTTTACTCAACACGAGCAAGAACTGACAAGGAGCAGATATCTTCATCCTGCAGATAGCAGACGAGAGGCTACCCAGGAACCCACACTCCAGCGTGAGTACAAAACTAACATCCTCACTCCTTCTCAAAGGGAGCAGAGGAGGGAAGGACACCCCTCACCCAAACACTGGAGATATCCACCTTTGATGTAGACAAAAGCCTGGCTAAGTAGCTAGATCCAACTCAGTTCTTTGATGAAAACAAAAGAGTCATTTAGCTAGTCACAAGTACCTACCCTGACCTGCCATTCTCAACTCCACCCATGGGAAAGTCACAACAACAAGGCAGAGAAAGCTAATCCCACAAAGGAGTGGCTTTCTTCACTGGGTAAACAGAGCCAGAGGCTGCCCCTCCCTACAACAGCCCTGACAATCAATTGAAACTCAGTAAAAATAAACCCTGAGAATGGCTCCAGGCTGGGCTTTATGAATGTCTCAGAAGCTAGCCCCTCAGGGAAAAGCTACTGTTTGCTGAAAGGCCTCAACTTTACCCAGAACCCAGCCTTATTACAGTAACTCCAAACTAGAGGAAACAGCCACCTCCCTCTTTTGTGATACTGAAAGCAGATCTCCCTCCCACTGAACTAGCCTGGGAGGCGATCACAAACTTCTGGGTAAACCAACAGAATTTTTTCTGCCTGCCCAAACAAACTGACTTAAGAAACCAATCAAGCCACAGAAAACCAAACACCACAAGCAAACCAGAGACTCCACCAAGAGACTGGTTACTGACACAAGGGAGATACAGGATCTTCCCATCAACCCCCCAAAAACAAAATCAAAGAAGTCTTTTTTGTATCTTTTTAAATTTTTAATTTTTAATGATAAAAATTGTTTTCATTAATCTTTTTTTCTTCCTCTTATAACTTTTATTTTAGGTGTGTGTGTGTGTGTGTGTGTGTGTGTGTGTGTGTGTGTGTGTGTGTGTGTGTGTGCTTTTTTAAAAAAAATGTTTACTGACCTGTGTGTGTGTGTGTGTGTGTGTGCTTTATAAAAAAAAAATGTTTACTGACCTGTTGGTCTTTTTTGTTCTTTCTTTCTCATTCGTTTTACTTTTTCATCTTTTGTTCTTTTTGCATGAATTATTTGTTGTTCTGTTCACCTCCTATATACCTGTCATTGATTATAAGACCTTATCCACAATTGTGTACATTCTTAATCCAAAAACGTATCACTCAATTCAAAACCTCTTAGGATTAAATTCCTTAATAACAGTATTATTTATTTATACCTATAAATTATTTGAAGTATTTTTATTTTTTAGTTTTTCAGGTCTCCTTTCTATCCCTCCCCTCCTCTCATCCATGTTCATCTCTCAATTTTACTTCTTTAAATTTTCATTACTTTTAAGAGTTTCACTTTTTAAATTTAAATATTTGTCTTTCCATTTTTTCTTGTCTCTTTTTAAAAATTTTTTCTTCTCTCTTTTCTATCATCCTTTCCAATCCATTTCCCTCTGTGAGATTAGGACTTGGTTAATTTCACTTTCCTTTTACTTTTCCACATTCCTCTAACGCTGTTTTCCCCACCTTTCTCCCTAAACATAATAATTTCTGGTTTGTCAAATTATTCTTTGGTATTCTTAGCCCATTTAAACATAGTTGTTTAATGTTGAATGGACTGTATCTGTTGAACTAGATTGTATCTTCAAACATTTGACTATGCAATTACAGGACTTTGGTTGATGCTTGCCTTAAAATGGTGTTCTAGCACAAAACTGGCATTACTTTCATCCCAAATGGGCAGAACAAGCAAGAAAAACACAAGGAAAATGGCAAGTCCGGGTATCTCAATTCCCACTCAAGATAATCAGGTGACAGAACACGAGACGAGAGTTCCCAAAAAGCTCTACAAACACTACTGGTAAACATGGTGAATGAAAAGATTGAAACCCTGCAAAGGACTCAGTGTGAACGTGTTAGGGAGAGAGAGGAGGCAAACCAAAGATCTAAACAGGAAGCTCATGGGCTTGAGAAAGCTACTCAAAGATTGATACTGGAATTGCGTGAGCAGGTTGAGAATACTCAAAGAGAAATAAAGGAATTGTGTGAGCAGGCAGAGATAAGTCAAAGAGAACTAGAGAAGTTACATGAACGTGAGAAATCTAATCAAAGAGTAATACAAGAATTGCAAGAGCTGGATGAGCATAGACAAAGATCAATAGAGCCATTCATGGAATCCATAAACAGTCACCTGAAAGGAGTCAGGGAGACCACAAAGGGAATGTTGAATAGATCCCAACAGAAGGAATGGGAGTCCAAGGAAACCATAACCAATCAACTAAGTGATTTGAGAGTAAACACTGAACACCAAATTAAGGAAGTAAAGAATTTCATACAAGATCTAAAACAAAGCTCCAACAAAGAATTTGAAGCCATAACAGCCAACCAATTAAAAGGAAAAGAAATGAAAAATAAAGTAGAAAGTCTTGACATTAGGTTAGACTATGCAGAAGATTGAATCTCCAGCATTGAAGACAGCCTAGGTATTATAGAGAAAGAACATACAACTATCCAAGACAAATTCAAGAAATATGATAGATCTATTCAACACTTGGAAGACACCATCAGAAGGACTTATCTGAGGGAAATGGGTGTAGAGGAGCATATAGAGACAGAAGGTAATGGTCCAGAAAATTTGTTCAACAGGATCCCAGCAGAGAACTTCCCAACACGCAAAAAAATAGGCATATTCAGATACAAGAAGCTTTTAAAACTCTAAATAGACCAGACAAGAACAAGACTTCCCATCGTCCAATTAATTATAAGCCACACAGGATCAATTCAGACCAAGGAAAAGATCCTTAACGCTGTCAAGGAGAAAAGATCAGTCACCTATAAAGGAAAACCAATTAGAATCACCTCAGATTTCTCAAAAGAGACAATTAAAGCAAGAAGAGCCTGGAATGGTGTATGCCATGCTCTAAAGACAAACAACTATCAACCAAGAATAGTGTACCCAGCTAAACTTTCAATCATAATTGAAGGTCTAATAAAAATCTTCCATAGCAAAGAAAAACAAACAATATATCTCCACCAAATCATCTCTACAAAAGATACTAAAAGATGTCCTAAACATAGAAAACCAACAAGACCACAATAAAGGCCAAGAAACCACATACAAACAGAATCCAAGAACCAGAGAAAGAATCCAGTAGGCGCAGTACCCAAGAAGGTGGATAAAATGGCAGGAGCACCCAAATACCTCTCAGTCCTCTCTCTCAATATTAGGGGATGTAACTCTCCAATTAAGTGACATGGACTGTCTAGTTGGTTTAAAATGCAAGATTCTTCTATCTTCTACCTTCAGGAATCACAACTTGCCCATAAAAATCAAACACATTTTGAAAGTGAAAGGCTGGAACAAAATCTACCAAGCAAACGGCCCCCAAAAACAGGCAGGAGTTGCAATCCTAATATCAGATAAAATAGACTTAAAATTAACATTATTGAGAAGAGATAAAGAAGGTTACTACATACTAATTAAGGGATATCTCTTTCAGGAGGATATTAAAATTCTAAATATTTGCCAAACAATAGTGCACCCAAATTTATACAAGAAATACTACTATAAATTTCACATAGATCCAACGACATTAATTGTTGGGGACTTTAACAAGCCACTATTCCCACTAAATAGATCTACTCGGCAAAAACTCAACAGAGAAACCGCAGATGTAAACAAGTGCATACATCAACTGATTTAGCAGACATCTAGCAAATATTCATCCAGCAGCATAAGAGTACACTTTTTACTCAGCAGCACATGGAACATTTTCCAAATCAAACTTGTCAAAATTCAGAAACATTGAATTCATATCTTGCATTCTATCAGACCAAAAGGGAATAAAATTAGAACTCAACACAAAAAGCCACCAAAGAAAGTCCAGTAAAAGATGGAGGCTGAAAAACACACTGTTCAAACACCAGTGGGTCATGGAAGAGCTTAGAATCGAAGTTCAAATGTTCATATTATTCAAGAAAAACTAGCACAGAGATTTTCTGCTCCTCTGGGACACAGAAAAGGAACGATTCAGAGGCAAGTATATAGCTCTGAGTTCCTATATTAACAAATTGGAGAGACCTGGAATCAAAAATTTAATGAGTTCTGACACTCCTTGAAAAAGTGAATCAAGATAAACCCCAATCAAGTTGATGGAAAGAAAGAATTAAAAATCAATCAGAATTAAATGAATTAGAATCCAAAAAAAAAATATGAAGAATCAACAAAATCAGAAGGTTCTTCAAAATAATTAACAAAATTGACAGACCCTTAAAAAAGAAAAAGAAGAGAACACACCCAAATTAATAAAGTCAGAGATGAGAATGGAAACATCACTACAAAAACAACCAAGATTCACAACATTATAAAGGAATGGTGCTCAAAACTTTATGCAAATATGTTTGAGAACTTGGCAGAAATGGACATTTTCCTGGCAAATATTGACATGCTGAAACTAAGATGAGTTAAACCATCGTAACAGGCACATATCAAGCATTGAAATAGAAAGAGCAATAAGATAACTCCCATCTAAGAAAAACCCAGGAATAGATGGTTCTACAGCAGAATTCTACAAGGCCTTCAGAGTAGAACTCACACCAATACTCCTCCAAATCATCAATGAAATTGAAAGAGAAAGTTCACTACCGAACTCTTTCTATGAAGCCATCATAACCCAAATCCCCAAACCCTCATCAAAGAAAGAGAACTATAGACCCATTTCTTTGATGAACATTGATGCAAAGCCTCTCACCAAAATTTTGGCTAATCAACTTCAACAATTCATGCAAAAAATCATACAACATGAGAAAACAGGATTCATTTCAGGGATGCAAAGCTGCTTCAACATACACAAATCAATTAACATAATTCATCACATCAACAAGAGCAAAGATAAGAACCACATGGTTATCTCAATAGTTGCAGAAAAAGCCTTTGACAAGATCCAACACCCTTTTATGGTGAAGGTCCTGGAAAAATTAGGAATCTATGGAACATTCCTCAATACAATAAAGGTTGTGCATGACAAAACTACAGAAAGCATTATACTCAATGGTGAAAATCTAAAGCTATTCCCTCTAAACTCTGGAACGAGACAAGGAGGCCCACTCTCTACTGCTCTTCAATTCAAACATAAAGAGGAACCCAATAGGGAATGAAGAAGTATAACTTTCCCTATTTGCAGATTACATGATCTTGTATTTAAAGAATCCACTTCCAAGTTACTCAAGGTTACTCAAAACTTGGGCAAACTAGAAGGGTATGAAATTAACCCTCAAAAACCAATGGTTTTTCTGAATGCCTACAATGAGAAAAGTGTGGCTGAAATTAGGAAAGCACTCCATTCGTAATAGCCCCACAAAAAATAAAATACCTACGAATTAACTTAATCAAAGTAGTGAAGGACCTCTATGATGAAAACTTTAAATACCTTTAAAAGGATATCAAAACAAACTTAGAAAGTGGAAAAACTCCCATGTTCCTAGATTGGAAAGATCAAATCGTGATAATGGCAATACTTCCCAATGCTATCTACAAATTGAATGTGATACCTATCAATATTCCAACCTCATTCTTCAAGGACATAGGAAAGGCAATCCAAAAATTCATATGGAACAATAAAAGACCGTGAATAGCAAAAACGATCGTTAACAGAAAGAACAGTGTTGGAGGAAAATCAGTACCAAATTTCAAACTCTTCTACAAAGCCATAGTAAGCAAAACAGCTTGGTACTGGCACAAGAACAGACCTCAGGACAAATGGAATAGAATTGAAATGAACCTAAAGACCTACAGCCACCTAATCTTTGATAAGGGAGCTGAAAAAATAGAATGGAAGAAAGACAGCCTCTTCAGTAAATGGTGCTCTCAAAATTGGTTAACTACTTGTAGAAAAATAAATCTAGATCCTTATATATCACCCTGTAGCAGAATCAACTCCCAGTGGATCAAAGACCTCACAATATAAAGACACTCTGAAAACATTACAGGATGGAATAGGAGAAACCCTAGATCTCCTTGGTACAGGCTGAAAATTGCTTAATAGAGACCCAGAAACACAACAAATCATAGAAAGGTTGACAAATGGCAAAGGACATAGCTAGCAAGATCCATAGAATGTCCACAAATTGGGAGAAGATCTTCACTAGCCATACAATGGACAAGGGTCTCATATCTAAAATATATCTGGAACTCCAAAAAATTAAATCCCCCAAAAACAAATCCTAAAAGAATCAACAGCCCAATAAATAAGTGGGCTAAAGGCTTAAACAGAAACTACTCTGAAGAGGAAGGAAAGATGGACAATAAACACATGAAGAAATGCTAAACTTCCCTAGCTATAAAAAATGCAAATCAAAACAACATTGAGATACCACCTCACCCCAGTTAGAATGGCTATAATCAAGAACTCTAATAACAACATTCAGGAGGAGATGTGGATAGGGGAACCCTACTGCATTGTTGGTGGTAGTGTAAACTTGTTCAACCACTTTGGAAAGGGGTATGGAGGTTCCTCAAAAGACTTCATATGGAGCTCCCCTATGACCCAGGAATCACACTTTTGGGCATTTACGCAAATGATCACAAAGAAGACCACACTAAAGCTCCCAGCACAACTATGTTTATGGCAACATTATTTACCATAGCTAAGCTTGGAACCAACCCACATGCCCCTCAGTAGATGAATGGATCAATAAATTGTGGTATATAAACACAATGGAATTTTTGCCTCCATCAGAAATAATGACATTGCCCCATTGTTAGGAAAATGAAAGTCTTGGAAAAAATTATATTAAGTGAATTACGCCAGGTCCAAGTACACATAGGTCCCATGGTTTCCCTTATTGGTAATAAATAGGATATGTCTGAGACAAGCAGAAAAGGTCAGATTCGTTGATGTTAGGTGAAATGTACCCCAAGATAAGCATTCAAATATTTTTTCTTTCATGCGATTGTTTCTAACCTATTTATAAGATGAATTTTTGTTGCTTTGTATGTCCCTTCCCCACAATACAGCTCCTGTTTTCACTGTATTTTATGTTGGTATAGTTTGTGGAAGGGAAAGAAAAAAAAATCTTTTAAAAAAGGATAGAGTTGGACCCATTGTAACAATGAGATGTACAAGATGTTTTGTCGAAAAATGAACTTTAAAATTTTCACAAGGAGGGGCATAATGGGGGGAGGGGCAGGAGGGATGAGATGGAAAGTGATAGGAAGTGGAAACAAAAGAGGAGGCAACAATGCTTGATAAGAAATGTACTCATTATTTGCCCATGTAATTCAAACTCTTCTGTATGGTATTTTCAGAATAATAAAAAAAAACCTTCATACCTATTAATGGTATACGAATTCTATGTGCTTAGAAGGGTCTTTTTATTTTCACAGCCGTTTTTGGCATACACAGACATATCATTGATTATATGAAGATAATAAATTTCCAGATGCTTGCCAGGAGGAGTAAAACCTATAGTTTATTTTTTTCCAGAGGCTTCCCATTTCATGAAAGAAATATGTTGCTTGATGTAGGATTTCACAAAATTATATTGTTAGGAAGAACTTAAACAATCATCTAACATTACAGAGATGAGGGAGATGAATTGATCTCTTGAATAATTTACTTTTGGGTCAAATAAGAGCAGGCTGCCCAAAAGGGAGTAGACTTTAGAGAAACATGATGAGTTGTATGTAAATAGGTGCTTAGCTGATTTTGTTAATTTGTGAACTAATACAGGGAAATAAAGTACAGCAAGGTAAAAAAAATAAAGAACTCTGCATTGAAATACTCATTTGTGTGTGTGTGTGCACACACGTGCCTGTACACACACGTGCATGTTCATGTGCTCATGCATGCATTCATCATTCCTGCTCTAAGCATCTGTGCCCAAAGTAGTGGTCTACCACTTGAGCCACTGATGCATTTCTGGTTTTTTGGAGATAATCACATGTTTTTTCATGATTGTACTGGCTTTGAAAAGTGGTTTTCAGATCTCGGCCTCCAGAGTAGCTAGCTAAACTGATTCACCCTCTGAGTAGCTAGCTAAAATTCTGTTTGTCCTCTATGCTTCATTGCTCTTTTATTCCTTTCCTGAGGTAATCACAAACGTGTCATATAAATGTCTAATTGCTTTAAAAATACTGTTACTGTTTGGCACCAGGGGCTCCAATCTGTACTTTTAACTACTTAGGAGGCTTGAGAACAGAAACCAGGCCAAATTTTAGGGGAGTTCCTTCTCAATCTATTGCTGGGTGCATTAGATCATTTCCACCATCCTGCACTATCTAGAGACTAACATTGGAAGGACTGCAGGATCCAGGAAGCTAGACAAGTTGGTGTGCAACTCTGATGCAATTGATGATGGGAAACTTAAAAGGACAGATCAGGTGCATGTTTTTGTGGAAAGGGAACCCTTATCCTAAAATTAACCACTGACATAATGCCAGCCTAGCAAGAACAATACCCCAATTTGAAATCCTCACAATTTTCCAAAACCAAAATAAGCACATACATTGACATCCCAAAACTTAGTACAATCTGTTCTTTGCTCTAATATCATCTTTATCTGATTATCATATGACATGACAGAATAGTTTCTTCATTAAACTTATGATATGTTTTAAAAGACCTAGAAAATTCTTTCTCACTTATTAAGTGCAAACAAATGGCATATTACCTCATTTCTTACATGTTTGACTGCCACTAAAAAGCCATTCAATGATTAGTATAGTAATATATTCTGATTTATTACTTTATTTTTAACAGTTGTTAAACATGTTGCTTTTCTGCTGAAGTATAAGTATTTAAATAGTGTTAACATAGGGTGCTATATGCTGAGTCCTGGGAAAGAGTGCTATGTGCTGAGTTTTTCAAAGCATGCCATGCACTGAGTCCTATACAGGGCGTGCTATGGACTCCCTCCTTCAAAGTGTGTTGTGTGCTGAGTCATCCCAAAGGCTACTATATGCTAAGTCCTTCAAAGGACAAATTGTGCTGAGTCTGTTACTTAGTGTGCTTTGTGCTGTTTTTTGAAGTATGCTGTGTGCTGAGTCATCCCAAAGTGTGCTATGTTCTGAGTCCTTGAGAGGTAGTTTTCCCCAACAATCTCTTTCAGTCTCTCAGTCTCTCTCTCTGTCTCTCTCTCTAACTGGGTCACTGTGCACGTTCTTGATATGTGGAGTGGAGAGGCTTGGAGGAGAGTCTCCTCTAGAGGTGGGGCTGAGGGGAGATTCGATCCCCTGAGCAAGCGCTAGGGTTGGCGGGGAATGCAGAGCTGAGGTGAGGCTGTAATTCCCATGGCCTGGAAGCCTTAGGGCCCAGTCAGGGCTGATCTTTTGGGCAAGGGTAGGGGGCGGAGCCAAGGGGAAGAGGGGACTGGGCACAGGGGAGGAGGAGAGAGGGTCAGGGGCCTCAATGTGGTGTCAGCAGTGGCCAGGGTCTCACAGGGGCAGATGTACATGCACAGAGGATGTTAGGCGGCCTGCAAGAGGAGTAGAAGTAGAGAGAGAGAGCAGAGAATAGCAAGGATAGGCACGAGGGTAAGTGGCTTCACATGCTCTGTTCGTGGATCAATAGAAAAATAGCCAAAACAAGAATAAAGGAAACAAATGTACAGCCAAGAAAAATATAGTTAGAATAAAGGTAGAGGCAATAAAGGTGCAGCCAAGTATAGAGGAAGCCTTGAACCAACACCCCTTCCTGCAAGCATGCTTCCATGAAGCTTATGCTTTGTCTGGCATGATCTCTCACGCAGATTCAGCAGGAGGTGTCATGGCATTTCTTCCTTTTTTATTTTTTAATTGAAGCTCATGAATGTCTTGGTGCACAGAAGAGATAAATCTAAAGATCATCCGGAAAATGACTGGAAATATAAGAATAAGAATTGGAAGAATTGATCTGACAATGGTATTTATTATTATTACATTAATCCAATCCAGAGGATTGAGAGCCTCCACGTAATGCTGCCAAAGATTGTAAGATTTTTACATCTAAATGAGCTTTACTAACTGCTATAATTTTATCCTGTAAAGCCTCCATAACATGAGAGATATCTTTATCTCTCCAGACTCCTAACAAATGATTTTTGGTGGCATTCCGATGAAAAGAAAAGCTATATTTTAGAACAGTAACACAGATATATTTCAAACTAGCATGACATTTAACTGAGAGTTGTGTTTTTAAATTTTTAACTTCCTGACCTATAGCCAGAACCACTTCCTCCAGAAGATTTATTTTCATTTCTAACTTTTTATCTATAATTTGTTGTTCTGCTAGGGCTAATGAAACATATTTGTTTAAATCAGTAACAAAATGAGCAGTGTTTACTTCATTTACTAAGGCTGCTGTAGAAATCGCTAAAGAGCTAATTATTGTTAATAAAGCACTTATTCCTAAAATCAAGGCCGCAACAAAGTGTTTTGGCTGCAACATAATATCCAGAATTTTCAGCAATTGTAAAGCAGAATTTTTAAACCAAGGGTCATTTTATAGATCTACACGTAACATTACATATGAAGGTCTTTTTAAAATAAAAATTACAGAATATGTTTTATCCAGAGAAGAAGTAAGACAATTAGTAAAAATATAATCCTTACAGCTAATATAATAAGATTTTCCTTGATTAATAATGATTAAATTATCTAGTTTTCTAGATAAAATTCCCATAGGATAATCTACACATGCTCTTACCCCAATTGCAGTACTCTTAGTTCTTTGGGCTTTTTCAGTAAAATCATTTTGCAAAAATTCTAAACAAATACAGATGAATGCCCATTTTATTGTGAAAGAGAGAGTGACTCACCAAAACGGAAGCCACCCACGCTGGAGTGAGCCGTCTTTTCAGGGGTTCCCCGTGCCTATCAGGAGCATAGCCATTAAACTTTCCTGAATTATGTTTTAAGTAGGCGGCATAATCATAATCGGGGTTAGCAATGGAAAAATAAAAAATACTATCTGGTGCCCCAAAGGCTTGTTAAAAGAGGCCTTTAGAAATCCACATTCTCACCATTTCAGTGAGGTAATTAATACATCCCCAAACTGATCTTTGTCATGATATTTTGTAGGCAGTTACCTAAATGTATATTCCTCTTGGGAATGAAAAAGGATTCGTTATAAGTATGAAAGC
Organism: Dipodomys merriami; assembly: GCF_024711535.1. NCBI lineage: Eukaryota > Metazoa > Chordata > Mammalia > Rodentia > Heteromyidae > Dipodomys > Dipodomys merriami. The sequence goes on along the minus strand of NW_027202360.1, from coordinate 3,155,697 downwards.
CTAATGTCATCATGCCAATTTACCACATCAATCTTTTTTAGAACTTTTTATCATTGGATTGATCAAGGGTATCAGTCAAAAAAGTTCTATAGTTTATAGGCCAACACCCGTGGAGATTTTCTCCTGATAGCGTTATGCAAATTGGAGTGGTATCTGTCATTCCTTCATAATTAATTGTTTGAGAAGTCATATGAGAATTAGAATAGTCCTCCAAACCCCCTAGCAGGTCACTATTATTTGTCATTACTTGTATTATATCCTCATCCCCCCACCCCATCCCATTGGATGTAGAAGAGGAGGATTAGGAACATATGTCCAGTATTGTTCTCCTGAAACAGACACTGCCTGCACAGCAATAATGGCAAGCATAGCAAGAAACCTATTTTCAACAGTGATAGTCTTTCCTGTAGAAACAACAATCTCCTCCGCAGAATGGATGAGTTTCTTAATTTATTCCCAGGTGGGTGGTTGGGCTTCTTTTGTTGTCTTCGCCTATTGAGGAGAAAGGGGAAGACTTTTGAGCTTTGGCATCGCTTTCTTCATTTGCATCTTCTGTTTTGTTTTTTATCCCTGGGTTTCTCTTATTTTTGTAGGGGACACAAGTCGGTTGCGATTCCAGATGGGTGACGCGGCTCCTGTGGAAACACACATGTATACCCTCTTCCCGAGGTGATTAATACATCAGGCCCTTTCCAGGTGCCTCTGAGCAAATCTTTCCTTTTAACTTTTGGCTGAACTTTAAATCCAATTTCGCTCCAATGTTTTTGCATAAGTGTAAGATTTTATTGATTAGTATTAAGGTGATTAATTACAAATAAAGCATGATGGTTTCTCTAGTTAATAAGTCAGCCATCATATTTCCAAATGAACGAGGACCTGGTAAATTTGTATGTCTTTTATGTGTTCAATAAATAATTTTTCTTTTCTAAGTTGAATTAATTTTTGTAACTGTTGTAACAAGTCTATAATTTTTAATTGTCCTGATAAAAGAGCTGTCTCTATGGCAGGAAATAAGTTAACCATATGCTTAGAGTCTGTGTAAATGTTATGCTGCTGGCGAAATATGGTTAAAGCTAAAATTACAGCAATAATTTCTTCCTGTTGCTCTGAAATGTCAGATCCCTTTTAATAATAGGGAATGGTCTGGAATGTATACCACTGAAGTTCCATTTGAGAACCCATCAGTAAAAACTGTTAGAGCTCCTTCGAAAAGTGTTGTTACCACTAATGGAAAAATGGTTTTTACCTCTTCCACAAATTTTAATGAAGGATGTTGAGGAACATGAAATTTTATTTGTCCTGTATAATTTAATAATGCTAATTTCCAATTCTCATCATTCTGTAATAATATTTTAATTGTTTTTATTATAAGTTATAAATATATTATACATTTCTTTCTCAAGTAACTCTCAGGACCTACTCCTTGCCTTGCCAATGAGTTGGCTGCACAAATATACATAAGAAGCTATCATTCTTGTCTGACTGTGAGGCAAGTGAAGCCATTCCAGGACTCCATCTTGCCATAAACATCTTGTATAAGATGTCTTTAATATTATAATATCCCAGTCTTTATTATAGTCCAATTGGACCACTTTTGCTTGTAACTATTCTTCCACCAATGAATTTTTTCTAACATTATTGGAGTGAATTGTCTCTTAGATTTAGGATTAGAATCCCCTTTTAAGGCTTCAAACAATGGGTGTAATTCTCCTGTGGTAATTTTCAAGTAGGGTCTAAGCCAATTTATGTTTCCTAGTAATTTTTGAAAATAATTTAATGTTTTTAATTTATCTAGCCTAATACTCATTTTTGTGACATGATGTATTATTTTTCCTAAATAGTTTAAAGGTTTATTATGTTGAATTTTATCTGGAAAATAAGCAAACCAAAGTTGGTTAATTGCTCAATGGTTAATTGTTAAAATTTGTTCTGTTAAATGTTTACTTTCAGCAGCTATTAAAATATCGTCCATATAATGAATAATATAAGCATTAGAAAACTCTTCCCTAGTTTTTTGTAAAGCTTTATCCACAAATTTTTGACACAATGTAGGAGAATTTTTCATGCCTTGTGGCAAGACCTTCCACTGATATCTCTGCCAGGACCTTTTCAAATTACATGAGGGCACATGAAATGCAAATCTTTGAAAATCATTAGGATACAATTTTATTGTTTAAAAAATCCTGACAATAAATGATTATTATATAATGTTCTTTAGGAACAGCCACAGGAAATGGAAGTCTTGGCTGAAGAACCCCCATGTCATACATGGTGTTATTAATGGCTCTGAGGTCTTGTAACAACCTCCATTACCCAGATTTCTTTTTAATTAAAAAATTGGAGTATTCCAAGGGCTATTGGATTCCTCTAAATATCCTTTCTGTATTTGCTCATTTACCAATTATCCTACAGCCTGTATCTTCTCTTGAGTTAGGGACCACTGATCAACCCACACAGGCTGTTCATTTTTCCATGATATTGTATCAGCAAACTTCTCATCAGCGGCCCCTATGAAAAATTTTGTACAGTAAAGGAATCTGCAGTAACGAATTTTAGTTCAATGTTTTGCAAAATGTCTCTGCCCCATAATGTAAGGGCAAAGAAGATATAATATAAGGTTGAAAGTTTCCAAATCTATTTTCACACTCCCACTTTAAAATTTTTGAACTTGAGCAACATTGTTAGCCATACCCAATCCCATTAATGTAGATTCTGTCTTCATAATTGGCCAGGATGAGGGCCAGTCTTTTCCTGAAATACATGTTGGGTCTGCCCCTGTGTCCAAGAGATCTTTAATAGGCTTTCTATCCACTTTTATAGTTTTCATGGGTCAATCCTTAGAAATAGATTGTACCCAGGCCACAGTTTCTGTGGAACTGAAACCTCCTGTACCTCGATCTTGTTTTAGGATTTGATTTGGAAGATGGACATAATTTAAAATTAAGATTTGAGCTAATCTTTGCTCCATAGGTATTTGCATATTTTTTAAAGACCTTACCGTTACGTTAATTTTCCCTTGGTAATCTGCATCAACTACTCCGAGTAATACCTCAAAGTTTTGTTATAATTTGAGCTTCTACCAATTATCAAGCCCACAGTTGCTTCAATTACAGAACCATAAACTTGAGTTTCTATTAGCTGAACAGCATGCATGATAGAGATGATGTAATCTCTTTTTTCTGCCAGATCAAACCCTGCACTTCCTGGAGTAGCTCTTGGTAAATCCCATACTGTAAATGGAGGAGACAAGGGGATTTAATGGAACTGATCCCGTAGGGGATTTTTGTGTAACAGTATGTGTTTCCCCTCTTTCGTTTAAGGGGCGGAGGGAGCACCCCTCTTCTTGTTTTTTGTCTCCTTTTCTTCTGCTGTTAGGAGAATTCTATCCTTATAATATTTTGATCTACACTCATTTTTCCAATGATTGCCTTTCTTTCATCGTGGACAAAGTCCAGGCGCTTTACCCTTTTTATTTTTACTAGGTTTATTTTGCTTTTGTTGAAAATCTTTACTCATGTGTTCTGACTGGCCACATGAGAAACAGACCCCATTTCTAGCCTGAGGTCGTGTCTTATGTAATTTTTGTTCATAAGCACTGAATGATTCTCCTTTCATTGCTGCAGCATATGCCATTCCTTGAGTGACTGCTGGTGAGGCATCTATGCATGCTTTAACAATATCTTGCAATGATCCCATCAGTAATTGAAAAGTACTTAATACATAACTTTTCATACTTGTTACCTCCTCGCTCATTTTTCTCACAGTTTTCCTTCTCCTCAATACTTCTCACAAGTTGATATATACATTTCCCATATAGTGTCTTGTCAGCATTGCTATTCCATTGGTTTGCCCTTTGTCTTTTTTCTCACCATTTTGTTTTTCCTCTTTCATTCCCTAATTAAGGTAAATGTATACACAAAATACAGGGTACCAAAATCAGGGGGATAAACCATAGGGAGAAAACCCAAAACAAAATAGAAATCATATACTACCTTAAAAACAGCAACCGCAAAAAGAAAAAAATCCTCTGTTTTCATATCTTGGAGTTCATTTTGCTCTGCTTCAGCTTATATTGTAATATATATGCATAACAAAGCCACTGGAAAAGAATCGTTGCATGGACACTATATCATGAAAACAACATTAACTGTTTCTGATGGTAAAGGTGGAATTAAGATTGGTGAATTCACGATTCTGATAAAGGAATTTCAAAAGAGTTTTACAATTATGACAGGTAAATTTTAATTCTTCAGGATTTTTAACAACTTAGCCTATTAAGAAAATTTAAAATTGCCTGGGAAAAGAGGCTTTCATGCAAAGAAATCCATGGAGACTTAGTGGAGAGAGATCAATGTGGGTGAAGTTGGCTCATTAAACAAACAAACAAACGAATAAACCTCAGAAAACTTGCTGGAAATCCTCTGGTTCCCTTGAAAATGTCCTTACCCAGGAAATATATTTTCAGTTTGTGAAACAAGGTTGTAGTGGAATTTAAATCCAAAGTTCTTAAAAAAAAAAAAAAAGACATCAAAATTTGTGAATTGACCTTTAATTACCAAACTGTAATTCTCTGAAATATATAGTTTGAGTCAAAATATTTAGAGAGAAAGTATCCTAAACAATGAAAGAATGTATTGGGTTTACATTTTTCTGTTTGTAATTCTTTCCACAATGTCTTTGCACATGAAGCACTGAAACACAGAAAAAAAATCTGATAGGATAATTCAAACCAATGATTTCACATTTCTATGTTGCCCACAAAAAATAATATCCTTATTAAGATGAGATAGTGAACACTTCTCTTATTACATAAGCCAAAAAATTTTGGGATCAGAAAAGAATTGAGGAAATGAAAAATGTAAGAAAACTCTTTTTAGAACCCGAGCTAAGCATATTGGCTTCAACAGTGGAGAGAGGCCAAAACTTTTTGATATAGATTCTCTTAATATTTTAGTTCCCTAAAGTGATTTTACAGAGCCTATTTGCCTCACTACGATGAAGAACAGATTGAATGAAGACATGAAAATAAATTACACATCCGAATGAGGCAACTTAAAAGAATTTTAAATGAGAAACAATGAAGATGGAGCAATGGGGGAGGCCGTATAGTCCTTCAGATTCACTAAAGATGAAGCCAAGAAGCTGTTATTCATTGGAAATCAGGAAAGAGCTAAGAGGAGGACATAGAAGTAGGACATAGAAGCATTGTCCTTTGTAACAGACACTGTCATCCAAGGTATGGATGATTTAACTCTATTCTCCTCGATACATTTTGTTGAACAAATGCAAGACCAAGAGAAAAATAATCAATTGAAATAATTTTGCAAAGAATAACTTCACTTTTCCTGATATTATATCTAAGGAGAGACTTAATAGAAAAGATAACAAGTGGAGTATACTTTGGTTTCCTCTAAGCATCTTGTTCCCAAAATATATCTTTGAGGTTAGAAACGATTGAACCCAAAAGTGGTGGAATACTTATTTTTGTTGGCAATTGAGACACAAAAAGACTTTCAAGGTTAAAAAAAAGAAAAAAAAGTATAGTCAAATATTTGTGATCACAGCTTCTTGGACTGGTTTTTGGAGACAAAGTTTTACATTAGAGTTTGTCCTCATTAACATAGAAGTTGGGTATTCATGACAACCAAATTCAAGAGGGAAGTTTAATGGACTCGCTAGGAAAGTAAAAAGAAAACCATTAGAAAACCCGAAAGTGGTGCTGTAGCTCAAGAGGTAGAGTGCTTGCCTTGAGCTGAAGAGCACAGGGACAGCACACAGGCCCAGAGTTCCAGCCCCATGACCAACAAAAACAAAAACAAAAAAATAAATCAAATTAGTAACAGAAACTGAGAAAACCTTGATTGTTCATCTTATATAATGGGTGGGAGAAGAAGGGTAACAAGAAATCTAAAGGGTTCTACATCTATGGCCAGGCAAATGTGTTAGTCATGTTCTTGGTGATAAGGATTACAGGTGAAAATGATCAATTTAGGGGAAAAAATTCTCTGATAGTTCTAACTGAAAGATTAAAAAAATTGACCACTACTATTACTAACTTGCTAACTGCTGATTCTGCTTCTGTAAACTTGCTTACGCTAGCATTGACCCTTCCCTTCCCAGAAATGAATGAAGAAGTTTCAGGGACCAGATGCTGGCCCCAGGACAAGGTCAGTGGTAGTAGATAAAGAACAGACAGTACGTGTTCCTCAGTTCCCATTTAGAAATTCCCCAGACAGGACCGTGAGATAATGACCTCCTGGCAAGGCCATAAGCTAAGCCAAAGGTCAACCAATCATAGGCCTGTAACCATGTAAACCCCCCCTTAAACCAACCATGGGCCAGTCATTTTACAAAGAGTGTTACAAAATTTCCCGCGTGGCAAAGTGATTGTTGGTGTATATGGTGACCTTTAAATGTACCAATCATGGGATGCTTTGTGTTATGCATTAATCTTGTGGTTTTTGCCTTTTAAAAAGGGCTTGTAACCGCTGCTCGGGGCTCCCTGTCTGCTCGGGACAGAGAGTCCGTTTGCGCAAACGTCGAATAAACTCCTCTTGCTTATTGCATCTCCTGGCCTGGAGTCTGAGTTTTCTGGGGCACCCTCCCATTGATGAAAGTATCCTAGGGGACTAGGGTCTTTCATTAACATTTATATTAAACAGATGCAAAGATTGATCTGTTTAGATATCATCAAAATAACCATGACCATGAATATGAAAAAGAATGATAAAATTGGGGGCATTATTAAAGAGAAGAAGAAAAGAAAAGTTATGACATAAGTGTAGCAATGTGAGCACCAGTCTGGACAAGATTGGAAGAAAGAGATAAGGAAACAAAAAAGTAATCGAAACAGATTTACAGACGAAAAGAAAAGAAAGAATTTGCACGAAGAAAAGGTCAAAACTGTTACAGAGACATTGAAGGAAATATGCTATTTGGATTTGAAAACTAAAAGGACATAGACAAGTTCAATAAGAACAGTGTTTGGTGAACTGCTAGAGATGTAATTCATATTGATGAAATTTTGACATATGAATGTGAAGCCATAAAATTCTAGATCCATTAATTCAACAGATCCTTTTTATTTTAAATGTTGGGAACAAATGCTTTTATTCTGATCTTAGAAGAACTAATGAGCTCCAAGAAAATGTCTCTAAGAAGCCTTTCAATTCAAATATCACTGTTTGTCTCAAAACGCCTTAAATTCTACATCTTATAATGTTGGCATAGAGTTACACTGTGGAACTTTTATACGCAGAGAGTGAGTACTACCCTATTGGTTAACATGGACAAAGTACCTTCATAAATAGACTGGGTGTTTTGAAACAAGAAGTGGTAGCTGAACAATGTTCTTAGCAGTTTGTACAGATGAAATGGAAATAGAGCAATCAAAAGGAACATGCAAATAAACAAAGGCACAAAATAGAATGTGCCAAGGAAATGCTGATGTACAATTTCAAATAATGTGCTCAGGTGTGAGGATGTGTTCAAAGTACAGCATCAGACTATATACTTGTATACCTTGAGAAAAAACTGCATTAAACTATTCTGGGATTATCATACAATAGAAACCTGTTACACTGACTCTCTAATCAGTCACAACATCATCAATTTAGGGAGTATTTTCCAAGAGCATACTGAGAAAAAGAGGGCTCATCACAATTAGTGTTCAGGTTGAAGTAACGACAATCACATAACGTTTCATATAAGTTTTCAATTATTTTGGAGCATTAAAGTGGGAAAAAGCAAAGTAAATATTTTGCATGTATCTGAATTAAGTGGGATGAATTATATTGGTCTCTCTTTAACTTGGAAGTTATAGGTTATGTTTTTTTTATACTCTACGTTGGGACAATGATCTGCTTTCAGTTATTTTCTTCTCTTCCCCTTCTTTTGCCCTTCCACTTAAAGAGACATACTTGAGCTTGCATTTCTAAATCCTTCAAAATTATCCATACTTCTGTCAGCCTCCTATATCTTTCTCAAGGGTATATCTTCTTACTACCATTTTTTTATCCCATATGATATTGGATATCTTCCTGCCTAATTCAGTGAAAGATACACATTAGACTCATCCATATATCTCAACACTTGTACCACCATAAAATCCTATCTTACTTAGAAATCATGATTTTAGTATGTCTGGGGAGGTGACATCTGTCATTTTTGAATGACCATAATTGATACTTACATGCAAGCATGTTTTAAACCAATATGCCTCTCAGTAGATGAATGAATTGGCATGTCCATTGCGGTGCTGTGGGCTGTGGCGGGGACGAGGAAGAAAAATGGTTGGCTACCCTCAGTTATTAATCCTGGGTCCCAGGGCTGGCCAGATGGAGAGTTTCCCTGCATAGGGTAAGCATCTTTATAGGAATTCTTTATTGTCTATTTTTTATCTATACACTCTTGCCCAGTGCTTTCCTTTTTATATTTAGGGCAAATTCCTGGTCCTCTCTTGTTAACATCAGTAGACTTTTTACAGTTCTTCTTTATATGTCCCATTTGACCACATCCAAAACATTTTATATTAGATGGTTTGTAAAGCATTCCAGGCAGTGGGCATAGTTTCAGCAAACAACTGCAAACGCCGGGATTTGGATGTAATGTCTCTACACGCCCTTAAATATGTATTTACATCCCCAGATTCTTTAATAGGCAATAGGGCTCGTTGACAGTCCTCATTAGCATTCTCATAAGCCAACATGCCTAGTAGTTGTTGCAGTGCAGCCTCTCCCACAACAGTATGTTCCAAGGTCAGTGTCAATCATGATAAAAATTCAACATAGTGTTTATTAGGTTTTTGAATTACTTTAGTCCAGAAGTCATAATGCTCTCCTACCAGCCGAATCCTCCCATGCCTCAATACCTATGTCTCATAACTGCTCATGGATCTCTTCAGGAGAGTTCACTTGCATATGAGCATCTGCATATGGTTCTGTTCCACTCAATATAGGACAGGTTATGATCTGCAGGCATGGATTATTGCTCTGTGCATTTTGTCTAGTCCTTTCTGTCTATAAGTCAGTAAACTACATTTGCCATTGTAGGTATTCTGGTTCCTTAAGCAAGGCTCTACAAAGCATCTTCCAATCCTCGGGAGCAAAATTATCGGGCAAGCCCATTAAGTAATTCCTTAACATAATGAGACTGAGGACCATAAGTCACTGATTGTTAAGTTTACCAATATCATCGACAGCAACACCCTCATATCTGGTTGGTTGAGCTATACCATTCATAGGAGGTAGTCAAATTACAGGATAAGAAAAAATAGGCATTTCTTCATCAAACTCACTGAGCCTTCTGTTTTGTGAAGGAGTGATGCGGTAAAAATTGCTTCCGCAAGCTGAGGAGAGGAAGGCTGTTTTACTTTCACCTTCTCAGATTATCCTTTCACTCTGCTAATTTCTAACTCCATATGTAGTAATCTTGATAAAATCAATTCCATTTGCTCAGACATTCTATTTACGCTTTCAGTTTGTTCATTTTCAGCTTTCTTTACCTCTTGTTTTTTCTCCTAATTGTGATGCAGCCTTATCTATTGCATCCTTAACCTCCGAGTCCAATAGTAAACCTACAATAGAAGGCACTGCCTCTTTCTTTAAGTCCGCTATTAATCTTTTCCATTTAAAGCTTTAAAAAGGGTATGTAAAGTAGCCTAAATGGACCAAAATCTAACAGGAATCCTTTCCCCTTCTCGAACATCTCTTTCTACAATACTTTACTCAATTCCAATTACCAACATCTAATGCCCCATCAACGGGGAACCAATGATTCCATTCCCTAAATACATTAATACACATTTCTATGTCAAAAGAAGAAATAGTTACACCACAAGCAGCAAGTAAATATTTTAGCATATGTAAGTACGGAGTAGACTTAACTTGTTCCATCACCCTGTAATTAAAAGTACTTACCTGAATATCCCTTCCTGTATTCAACACTGCAGGGTCCCTGTTTGTGTGCCAGTTGTCAACGTCTCAGGCATTGGGGTCCCTGGGTAAGGGTCGCAAAATCACCAGGACACAGGGGTTGCAGAGTGCAAACAGCAATTGCCACTGCATGCTGTGCTTTATTGTTAGTGGGTATTTAAAGACAAGGAAGTATTATCTTTGCCAATATTTATTCAGCAGACATTCACACAAAGAATTTCAACAGATACAATTTTGCTTAAACTATGAGATAAATCTTTGTATATTTTTATCTAAACTATTTTAGAGCAAGCTCAAACCATTTCCCCCTACTCTGGAAAATGCTTGACTAGCTGTTCGTCTATGCGTAAGTAAGCAGAAGAGCTACTTCCTCAGCTTTGAGACATGATAGCTTTGAGACAGGGAGAGAGAACATGTTCCCTCTCTAGGTTGGTATGCCAAGAGCTTTCCACATACACAAACACAGTCCTCAGATAATCCTGAGGCCGGAGCCAGCATCATTCTGCCAGTCCAACACAGACCCTGAGTCTTCACAGAGATTGTCTCACCAAGTCTTCTATTACTTTAAGCAAAAACAAAGCAAAGCAAAGCAAACAAAATAGACATTATTGTTAATTAAGCTGCTATTAAAGATTCTAGGCACAATTATACTGTTAAATGATGTTAGTAAATATGTTTTGTAGATACTGATCTCATATGTGTCACAAAAATATCCATGGATTCATAACTAGAAACTCTGAAGTGTAAAGTATATTAATTTGGTGAGTTTCATTAGGTAGCCAATGAAGAGAACACCACAGGGTTTTCAGTCAGGTAAAGAAGTTTATTTACTGAACTGCTGCCCATGCCATACATGGTAGAAATGCATGTAAAAAAAATGGGGCAATCCAACCTCTGGCAAGGATGAATCTATGTGAAGGACCAGATGAGGTGTGGCTGTTTGGGGGAAACTCTGGCCACACTGTATCTGGATGTGACTTCAAGTTCTGGGACTCACTTCTGGTCAGATGGAAAGTGGGACCAGAGGCTGACCAGGTTGTGACTTAACAGGATGGGGAGGTGGCTGCCTCCAGGTGTGCCAGATACTAGGCAACACATAAAGGGTTGAAACTTAGCCAAGAATTGGCTGCATAGGGTCTGCATGCCCTGGGGCAGACCTAACCTAACAACAAATACAGGTAGTACTTCTGACACATGACTCCTGACTCCAAACAATTCATTCTCAGTCATGTTCTTTCTTTCTTTCTTTCTTTCTTTCTTTCTTTCTTTCTTTCTTTCTTTCTTTCTTTCTTTCTTTCTCTTTCTTTCTTCCTTCCTTCCTTCCTTCCTTCCATCCTTCCTTCCTTCCTTCCTTCCTTCCTTTCTTTTCTCCCTCCCCTCTCTCTTTTTTGTTTTATTGGTTGGTCATAGGGTTTGAACTCTGGGCTTGGGCAATGTCCCTCAGCTCTTGAGCTCAAGTCGAGCACTCTACCGCTTGAGCCACAGCGCCACTTCTGGTTTTTGAGTGGTTTATTGGAGATAAGGGTTTCACAGACTTTCCTGCCCAGGCTGGCTTTGAACTGCAATCTTCAGATCTCAGCGTACTGATTAGCTAGGATTACAGGTGTGATCCACCAGCGCCCAGGTCTTTCTCTCTCTATCTCTCCTCTCTTTCACTCACCCTCCCTCTCTCCCCTACCTCAACTTTCTCAACTCTCAAATAATGAACACTTGCTGAGTTGAACTCACAGGCTGGGAGAGCAGCTCAATTGGCATATCTGAAATTTATTTAATGTTTCCTTCTACTTCTACCACAGGTCACTGGGATCAAATAATGAACACTCAGCAGCATGGCTTCTCAAGCCGTTTGGAGGAGGAAAGCAAGCATGCTCACTTCATTCTGTGAGGTTCACCCTGGGAAGGTGGGGCAGACTCCTCCCTCCTCTTGCTAAATCTCAGCCCAGATTCTGCATCCATAGAGGTGACTGCCTCCAAGAGTCCCAGTTACTCAAGTGAAACAGTTACAAAGCAGAGACTTAGCTTCTTGTGGTGCTGAGATTAATGGCAGCATGATTCAACATGACTCACTAGTTTATTGAGATTGGGACTTCTTAAATTTTTGGTTAGGCTATGTTCAAATTGTGATCTATTTATTTCTGATTGCTAACCATGATTATAGATGTGAACCAGCACATCAGACCATTCAAAGTTCTTTATGCCACATGGACAACATGAAGTTTATTTTACCAAATGACATACAACTAGACAGACAGCAAAAGTAAGTCCTTAATTCTGGTCAAGATGTGTTGTTAATGTGAAACAAAATTACTTAGCAAAATTTCTGACTACTGGGATTATACTTTCAAACTTACCCTACACTTTAATATCAAATCACTTATATTTAGCCCATGATTCACTCAAATTACCTGTAATCATTTATGTCTGGCCTATCTTCTAGAAGTAGGGAGAACAGGAGCTCACACAATTAACTAAAGTGGTAGAATTTGAGAGGATCACAGTTCTGAATAGGTCTAGGAAGGAAAGTATCAGCCATATCAACCTACTAGGTAGGGATATTGGAATGCAATCCTGATCCCTGCTTTTTGGGCTGGGTGCAAAAATTGCTACTCTATGCGTAAAGTAACTTAAACTAGAAAGGAGTGGTGGAGTGACTCCAGTGGTGGAATACTTATGTAGCAAACAACATCAAAACTCAAATCAACTTCCTAAAGATAAAATAAGACAAGGAAAGAAAGAACAACTCATACTGAGCTTGTGTTCATTGTAAAGATTTACTCTAAATCATTGTAGTTATAAATGCCATCATTTATTTCTAGGAGCACACACATTTTGTGTGAAGACTAAATGAAAAACTAACACCATATATATAAAGCTTTGGTAGAACACAGGTGTAGCTTACAATGGTGAACACTTAAGTTTGCATGTGCAGTGGTGTTGCAGGGTTGTTAAGGTTTATGGAAGTCCATCTTTTTGATGGACTTGACATGATGAAATTACCTAAACATAAATAACCATACAGTTCACTGGACAGATACTGCTGATATATATATATATATATATATATATATATATATATATATATAGCACACACATGTATGCATTTATATATTAAGTGACAGGTAAATAAAAATTAAAAAAATATAATGAATAAATTTAGTGAACAGATAACTTTTCCAAAGTATTACTTTACCTGAAACAGTTCATTTCATAAAGTCTACAATGCTATATCACACTTTCATGGCTGTTTATCCCCTTCAGCTTTTTTATGAAATTGTTTTTTCTTTGTTTTACAGGTGAAAAGCCAGCCAATAAATATACTTTCATGACATTCCTTTCTTTAGAAAATGTAAAGCACGTTGTGTTATCTGGCTCTTTATGTATCATCAATATAAATTTTTTATAATTTCAAGTACATATTGTCTAAGATCTCACTCATTCTCTTCCAATAGTACCTATGGGAAGGAGAAAATGAAGGATTATTCTGTTAGTTTGGGAGTTTCTGTTATTAATAACTGCAATCAATATGAAAATGAAATTCTGAAATTACTTAGAGAGGTAACTTGAAAGTTAAATTTCTACACACTTATGTTACTCCCTCAACTAAAACACAGAACTTAAAATAAGTAACATTTTTAGCTGGGTGCCAGTGGCTCATGCCTGGAATCCTAGCTACTCAGGAGCTGAGATCTGAGGATAGTAATTCAAAGCTAGCCCTGGCAGGAAATCCATGACCCTCTTACTTCAAATTAACCACCAGAAAACCAGAAGTAGCACTGTGGCTCAAGTGGTAACATGCTAGCCTTGATCTGAAGAGCCAGGGACAGCGCCCAGACCCAGAATTCAAGCCCCTTGACCAAGAAAATTAAAAAGGAAAAAAGGGGGAAAAAGTAATATTTTAATGCTAATGTGCATGTATACACAAAATTTGTCTAGAAATAAAACTATAACAGCCCCTGGACTGGCAAAAAAAAAGAGATTAAAGTGAAATTGCCTTCAATAATTCATTTAGACGATCTAAACTGAGGGCAGGCTACTGGAACTCACATCACTAATTGAAGAGGTAGAATTTGAGAGGATCACAGATCAGAACCATTGTGCAGAGGATTTGGAGCTTGGGGAAGATGGCGGAGGAGAAGCTGGACTCTGAACAAGCTCTTGCATAGAAAGTAGTTTTAGAGTTCCAGTGAACAGTCCTAAGCCAGAGAATCACACCAAGTGTGCCATCACAGGACAGAGAGTTAGACAAGAGAGGGGAAGCCAAGGCAAAAAGACACAACTGAGCGCATGCCAGCAGCCGCCGCAGCAGCGGCGGCAGGGTCGCGGTTTAGAACACAGCCCCGGGGCCATAATTGAGCTCTCACAGAGAGAGTCCAGGACGAAGGAGCCAGACGTAGCAGGAGAGCGGATTCTACTCAACACCAGCAAGAACCAACAAGGAGCGGCCATCTTCATCCTGAAGTTCCCAGACCAGAGACGACCCAGGATCCAAGACTCAACGTGAGTAGAAGGCCGACATCCTCACTCCTTCTCAGGGAGCAGAGGAGGGAAGTCCACCCCTCCCCCCCAACACCAGTGATCTCCATCTTGGATACCGACAAAGCTCAGAGGAGCTGCCAGCTCCAACCCAGTCCTTGGAATAAAACAAGTCATTTAGCAGGTCACAAGAACTTAACGGCGGCAAAGTGACTTGTCAGACTCAGCTCCATCCAGGGAAAAGTCACCCAGCTCAGGCAACAGCCATTGGAGTGGCTTTCCTCACTGGGTAACAAGAGCCAGAGGCAGCCCCTCCCTCTAGCAGCCTCCACAATCAATTGAAAAACAGAAACCCTGAGAAAGGCTCCAGGCTGGGCTCTGGGAGTTTTTTTTTTTTCTTCACAAAACAGCCCCAGGAAAAGCTACTGATTGTTGAAAGGCCTCAACTCTACCCAGAACCTAGCCTTACCACTGCATCCCCCTCTTTTGTGATTCTCAAAGCAGATCACCCTCCCAGTAAACTAATCTGGGAGGGGGATCTCAAAATCTTGGGTAAAGCAGAGGATTTTTCTGCCTGTTCGAACAAACTGACTTAAGAAACCAATCAAGCCACAGGACCTCAAGCTGACCAGAGACTCCAACAAGAGGATGTTTACAGACAAAAGGGAGATACAGGATTCTTCCCACCCCTCCCAAAAAATCAAAAAAAAAATCAAAGAACTTGTTTTTTCTTCTCTTCCTCTTCTTTTCTTTTTTTTTCTCTTTTTTTTCTTTTTTTTTGGTACGTTATATATATATAATTTTTTTCCTTTTCTAAAAATTGTATTAATCTTTAATTTTTGCCTTTTTTGAAAATATAATTGTTTTCCAGTAACTTTTTTTCCCTCTTATAATTTTTATTTTAGGAATACATGAATATGCGTTTTCCTTTCTTTTCTTGTTTTCTTTCTCTTTTTCTTTCTTTCTTAACTATCTTTTTGTTTTTTTGTCTAGCTCTACTGAATTTCTGAACTTTTTCTCTCCCTTTCTAATCCTTTTCACCTTTTCCTGTATTTTGATCTTCTGTATGTGACTTAACTCTTGTCCTGCACATCCTCAGATAAACCCGTAGTTAACTAGTAGACCCTATCCCCCATTGTGTACACAATTAATCCACAAATTTATTACTCAATTCAAAACCTCTGAGACTTTAATTCCTTAATAGCAGTACTACCTCTTTATACCTATATAATATTTTAAGCATTTTCTTAAGTTTTTCACTTCTCCTCTATGTCCCTACACTTCTATTAATATACTCACATTCCTCTCTAAATAGATGGTCTTTTAATCTCCATAATAATATTAATTTTTACATTTCTATTTTTTTCTGGTCTCTTTTCATTTCCCTTTCCCTTTCTTCCTTTTCTCTCTCTAGAGAGAACCTATTTCCTGCATTGAGATTAGGACATAGTTAACTCTCCCTGTGCCTCCCCACACCAATCTATTCCTATTTTTTACCCACATCTCTCCCTAACCCTAAAAATTTCTGGTTTTCCAAATTCTTCTCTGTGGTTCGAAACCCATTAACATATACTTGTTTGATGTTGAATAGATGTATCTGTTGAACTAGATTGTATCTGTAGACTATTGACTGTATAAATGCAAACGTTGGTTGATGGTTGCGTTAAGATAGTGTTCTAGCACAAAACTGGTGCTATTTTCCTCTCAAATGGGCAGAGTAAGCCGGAAAAACACAAGAAAAATGCAAATCCGGGTATCTCAATTCCCAATCTTGATATTCAGGGGTCAGATCAGATAATGAACAACCCAGAAGAGAGTTCCCAAATAGCCCTACAAACACTGGTGGCAAACATGATAAATGAGAAGTTTGACAACTTACAAAGGACTCTGTATGAGCGTGATAGGGAGAGAGAGGAGGCATCCCAAAAGTTTATACAGGAATATCATAAGCGTGAGGAAGCTACCCAAAAACTGATACAGGATTTGCGTGAACAACTTGAGAATACTCAAAGAGAAAGGGAGGAATGGCGTGAGCAGGCTGAGAACACTCAAAAAGAACTGCAGGAATCCCACGAACGGGAAGAAAGAGAACTGCAGGAATCCCACAGACGGGAGGAAGCTAATCAAAGAGTAATTCAGGAATTGAGAGACAAGGTAGAGAATACACAAAGATCACTAAAGGCATTCATGGAATCCATTAACAAAGAGCTGAAAGAAGTCAGGGAAACCACAAAGGGAATGCTGAATGGAACCCAACAGAAGGAATGGGAGTCAAAAGAAACCATAACCAATCAACTAAGTGATTTGAGAACAAACACTGAACACCAAATTAAGGAAGTAATGAAATTCATACAAGACCTAAAACAGAGCTTCAACAAAGAACTTGAAGCCATCAAAGCTGACCAATTAGAAGGAAAAGAGATAAAAAACAAAGTAGAGAGACTTGACAGCAGGTTAGACCATGCAGAAGATCGAATCTCAGGGATTGAAGACAGCCTAGATATTATAGAGAAAGCACATACAACCATCCCTGACAAGTCCAAGAAATATGATAGATCTATCCAATACCTGGAAGACACCATCAGAAGGCCTAATCTAAGGATAATGGGTGTAGAGGAGCACCTAGAAACAGAAGTTAATGGTCTAGGAAATTTGTTTAACAGGATCCTAGCAGAGAACTTCCCAAACATACAAAAAGATAGGCCTATTCAGATACAAGAAGCTTTTAGAACCCCAAATAGACCAGACCAGAATAGGACATCCCACCATCACATTATAATCCACACAGGATCAACTCAGACCAAGGAAAAGATCCTTAAAGCTGTCAAGGAGAAAAGGTTAATCACCTATAAAGGGAAACCAATTAGAATCACCTCAGATTTCTCAGCAGAGAAATGCAAATCAAAACGACATTGAGATATCACTTCACTCCAGTTAGAACAGCAAAAATCAAGAACTCTAACAACAACAGATGCTGGAGGGAATGTGGACAGAAAGGAACTTTACTTCATTGTTGGTGGGAATGTTAACTTGTTCAACCACTTTGGAAAGCAGTATGGAGGTTCCTCAAAAGACTTCACAGAGAGCTCCCCTATGACCCAGCAATCCCACTTTTGTGCATTTGCCCAAATGTTTACAAACAAGACCACACTAAAGCTACCAGCACAACTATGTTTATTGCAGCATTATTTACCATAGCTAAGATATGGAACCAACCCAGATGCCCCTCAGTAGATGAATGGATCAAGAAAATGTGGTATATATACACAATCTAATTCTATGCCTCCTTCAGAAAGAATGACATTGCCCCATTTGTTAGGAAATGGAAAAAGTTGGAAAAAATTGTATTAAGTGAAGGAAGCCAGGCCCAAAGAAACATAGGTTCCATGGTTTCCCTTATTTGTAATATCTAGTATATGCATGAGTCAAGTGGAAAAGGTCAGATAATGTGATGTCAGGAAAATGAACCCTTAGATGTGTATTTTAATGTTTTTTTTTCTTTCATGCATGTGTTTCTTACGCATTTATAAGATTATCTCTTTGTTGCTTTGTATGTCCCTCCCCCACAATATAACCCCTGCTTTCAATATATTTGATGTCAGTATAACTTGTGGAGGAGATGGGGGAAAACCAGTTGTTTAAGGTTACAGGTGGACCTGTTAGAACAATGAGAAGTACAAGTTGTCATGTCCAAAACGAGCTTTACAACGTCGGTGCGGGGGGGGGGGGGGATGGATTAGGATTTGGATGGGGGGAGGGGGGAGGCTGGGAAGGGATGTGAAGGGTAAACAAAGGAGGAGGCTGCAATGCTTGGTAAGAAATGTATGCATTATCCTGCCCATGTAATTGTAACTCCTCTGTACAGTATGTTCACAAATAAAATAAAATTTAAAAAAAAGAACCAGTGTGCAAGGAAAGTAATAAGAGTGTCATATCATCCTAAAGGTTCGCATGTTTGAATGCATTTGTGATCCCCGCTACTTTGCAGATAGAGGTGAGGAACTTAGCCTGTGTTCAGCCCTCAGCAAAATGGATAACCTATGAACAAAGTAAATAAATCGAAAAAGGATTATTCTAATGGTAGAATACTTGTGCAGCAAACAAAATATTTAAATTCATACTCATTTCCTAAAAGAGGAAAAAAAGGGAAGAAAGAAAGAAAGAAAGAAAGAAAGAAAGAAAGAAAGAAAGAAAGAAAGAAAGAAAGAAAAGAAAAGAAAAGAAAGATAGAGAGGAAGAAAGAAAGGGAGGAAGAAAGAAAGGGAGGAAGAAAGAAAGGGAAAAGGAGAGGTATAAAGAAAAACCTCAGCATGCGTTAGATGTTAACAATGACCCTAAATCATTTTATCTATAAATGCCTTCATTTATTTCTGGGCAGAGTCATTTTGTATCAAGCCTGAAAGAAACCATAGCATACCGCATACAAAACTTGGGTTAAATACAGGTCTGCCCTACACTGTTGGACCAATAAGAATGTATGTCTAGTGCTGTTGCAGGTATGTTAAGGTGTGTGGGAGTTCATCATCCTGATGATCTTGCAATGATGAAATTGACTAACTACACAATTACCTTGACAGATCCCTGCTGAGACCTATATTATGTCAGAGGTTAAAAAGGAACAATATATACAATGAAATATATTGAACAACCAGGCATTGTGTCCAAAATTATTTTTACCTGATTCAGTGTATTTTTATATTATATATCACATGTACAAGTTTCTCATTCCCTTCTGTCTCATTATGTTGTCTTTTCTTGGTTTTGTTTTGTTTTCAGAACCGTGGTATAGGAGGGCATTTCTTATATTTTTGTCTTCTAGTGTTCAGAAAGTCTGCAGTTAAATATGCTTAAGTTCCTTTCATTAGAAAATTTAAACCACATTGGGTAGGGTCTTTATCATGATTTTGTTATGATCTCAAATACGTTTTTATTTCTGGCATTCTACCTGTATAATCTCACTTCAATCTTTTCCAAAGGGCACTTTAGTGGAAGTAGGAAATTCAAAGGGGATTCTGGTAGAGAATTTCTGTTACTAAAAACTCTGGTACATAGTAAAGTAAATAAGTCCAAAATTATTCATTAGAGAGATGATTTGAAAGTCATCTTTTTACATCTTAATACTCTTTCCTCAACCAAACCAGAGGATTTAAAATAACTTATATTTAAAAGTTAATGGACACAAATGTGGATGAAAATTCTAGAAATAAAATGATCACTCATGAAACCTTACTGATACTTCAAAGAATGCTTTCCAGTTAGAGGAATCATCTTCACACATTTTCACACAATGTGAATCTGCCTGTTAACCGAACCCCAAACTAGAATAAGGCATCTAATAGTTATCTAATTTTTGTTGTCTTTTGTCAATACTGCTTTCTTATCATATTGACTAGTATGAATTCTGTGACCATTATAAAATCACATTTGTAATAAAAGTTCCTAGGTGGGAACTTCAAGGATGAGGTGGTGTGGGGTTTCTGGTGGAGCCCTGTCTGGTTCAAGGGAGGAGTTGGTATTGGCACAGCCTCTGTGGTAAAGCAGGGTGGGGCTTTGAGGGTGAAAGCCAGTCTGTGTAAGGCTTTGAGACAGCAGGGAGGGGACAGGAAAGACTAGACTTGTTAGGAGCAGGGTCTCTTGTGGAGTAGGTGGGACTTTAGGATGGAGACTGGCAGGTGGATGGGTTTCCAGTGGAAGAAGGCAAGGTCACTGGGGAAGCGGTTGTTTGGGGCAGAGCTTTGAAAAGGAAGAACAAGGCTACAGAGGAGGAGGTTACTTAGAGGAGGGGTTGTGGTGTAGCACTGTGAGCCCTGGTGGGATATGTAGGGTGAGGTTTCCCATAAGGCAGGGAAGATAATGAAGGCAAGAGGCTGACAAAAGGTGGGGATTCTGGTGCAGGAATGCAGAGCTATGAGGGAGAGGCTTTTCAAGGTCTGTGAGAGGGCAGATTGGTGCTAGAAAGAAGTGGGCTAGTAAGGGGTGGGCCTTTGGGAAGTGTGTTAGGGTGGAGGTGGGGTTTCTGGCAGAGCAGGATGTAGTAACAATGTATGGAGGAATTTTTCAGGACCAGAGCTTTGTGAGAGCAGAGATAGGATCCAGTGGACTAGACTAGTTAGGACAGGGTTTCTGGTGTAGCCAGTTACCACTTCGAAAAGAGCAGTAAGTTTGGGTGAGGATTTCAGTGTTGCAAGGCAGGACATTAGACTTGGACAGTGTTTCCAGTGGGGCAAAGCAACCTTCAAAAAACGGATTATGAAGGGACAGGGATTTACAGTTGAGCCTGGCAAGGCTTCCAGAGGGAGGCTAACAGATGCAGTAGTTTGCAGTGGAGCAATGTGGGTGTCGAGAGATGGGATAGTGTGGTGGGGGTTTTCTAGAGCAGGTCAGGGCTTGGAGCCATGGGGTTAATTGGAAGAGGGACTTTGAGAAGGAGTGAAAGGTCTACAAAGGTTTAGAGTAATTATGGGCAGGGTTGAGTAGGGCGTGGCTCTGTGGGAGGAGCCAATAAGGAGAGGATTCATCACGGGAACAATGAAGCCATTGAGAGAGTAGATATGGGAGGTAGAGAGGCCTATGGTGGAGCAGGGCTGGCTTTCCAAGCAGGAGATGGGCTGTGTGAGAAGCTTCTGGTCAACTAAGGTGGGGCTACAAAGGCAGTTATAGAGAGGTGGAGGGTTTTTGGTGTAGCATGAAGGGAATTGTGGGAAGAGGTAGGTTCAGGGCTGGGCTTGAAAAGTTCGGCTACTTAGACTAGTTATGGATCGAGTTTCTGATGAAACCAGGAGGGTTCGAGGGAGAAGTTTGGTTGGGAGTGGGGTATGAAAGTGACGGGAGGATCTTGGAAGTAAGAGAATATGGGAGCAATGGGACTCTGAGGGAAGAGAATTGTTAGGGACAGGGTACCTGGTGGATGAAGTTAGGATTAGAGGGAGGAGCCCAATGTACGCAGAGTTCTTGTTACAGCAAGGTGGATCTTAGGAGGAGATATGGATGTGGCTTGGTTTGTGGTGATGCAGAGCAGGGATTCCAGGAAGGGGTGGAGTGGAAGAAGGATTTCCCTGTAGCAGAGGAGGACTTTCAGGAAGGATTCTGGTGGCAGTCAGGCCTTTGAAAGTTTATAGAAGGACTACCAGGGGGTAGGTT
This sequence comes from Dipodomys merriami, assembly GCF_024711535.1. Lineage (NCBI taxonomy): Eukaryota > Metazoa > Chordata > Mammalia > Rodentia > Heteromyidae > Dipodomys > Dipodomys merriami. The sequence goes on along the minus strand of NW_027202360.1, from coordinate 3,134,152 downwards.
AGTTAAGGTTTGGCTTTTTAAGGACCAGGCTGACTGGAAGTGGGTTTCCAGTGGATCCAGTCAAGTTTTATGGGAAGGGGAGATAGGAAAGGGACAAGACTTAGTGAAGAGTGGGGCTACAAAAAATAAACAATTACTCTAATAGGAACACCATTTTCAGTCAGTGTAGAATTATATTACTTTTATGTATGTGAGAGATATTGGAGAAAGTAAGCAAGTAATAATTCCTTCCTATTGAAATTTTTTTAAATTCCTGTTGAGTGAAAATAAAACCACAAGTCACATCAGGATCAGAGGCCCACAGTAGACTAAGAATATGAAGCACTGGACTGTATTCCCCAGCACAACCTTTAAGGACTACAAAAAAAAAATTAAATATCTCACTTGGTCATAATGGATACTCTATTATCTTAAAATTGTGAATGAATAGAACTTTTACTCTGACCGTTTTAGAAATCCTAAAACTAAGTAAGTGATAATGTTTTAACTTTATATAATATGGGAAGTATATTAAAATAATTAGGAAAATATAAAATTGTTCACAGAATATTTGTTGTCCAGCATCAATTTTAATCTAAAAGAATTTAAAACCAGAAAATTGCCATATAGTGAGATTGCAGTATGGTTTCTTTTCAGTCATCAAAATGGTGACTTAAGGAATGTGTCTTCATAATTGGATGCATCGATGTTAAAACATATTTAAAAATGTGAAGCACTATACAGACCCTGAAGAAACTCAGAGGGATCTGTGCAATGAGGTTGGAATTAAATTAATGAATAGTTACAGTAAGAATTGATCTTCACTAAGCACATAAATATTTTCCAGAAGAAAAGACTACATTGAAAAATAAACAAAACATTGAAAAGGAAGCAGGCAGGCAGACCTTGAAATACACATTATCCAATGAAGAATATCTATTGAAGCATGATTGCAATAATCTTTTACCTAAGTTACAGTACTGATCTATGTTCTTCCCTAATGCCAAATAACAAAGCCATGAAAATGCAGTAATAATTTTCAAGACATTAGACTTTACAGAAGGAATTCAATGAATGTATTTCTAGAAAGTAAAGATAGATGTCTGAGATAAAGAGTAAAACAAATATCCCCAATTCTTAGCCCTTCGAGGTCAGAGGGGTACAAGCCGAAGTACAAGGAGAATGGACAGAAGTACAGTAATGCATACCAGTAGTTCCCAAGATGCAATGATGAATATAAGAGTGTAAAAAATGAACCTATCTGCCAGGACTATACTAAGCATATATTAATTAATAAAAATGAGGGAAACCATAGAGCCTATGTTTCTTTGAGTCTGGCTTCCTTCACACAATGATTTTTTTCCAAGTCTTTCCATTTTCTTAAGAAAGGGGCTATGTCATTCTTTCTCATAGAAGCATGAAATTCCATTGTGTATATATATACCCATTTTCCTGATCCATTCATCTACTGAGGGGCATCTGGACTGGTTCCATATCTTAGATATGGTAATAATGGTGCCAAAAACATACTTGTGCTGGTAGTTTTAGTGTTTTATTTTTTGGAGTCCGGTCGTCTGTCTTGAACTATGGACATGGATTCTGTCCTTCAGCTCTTCAGCTCAAGTTTAGCACTCTACCATTGAGCCACAGCGCCTCTTCCGGGTTTTTTCTTTTTGCTTATGTGGTTCTGAAGAATTGAACCCAGGGACTCTTGCATGCAAACACTACCACTGAGCCACCATCCCAGCCTGAGAGAAGATATTTTAACTTATTTTCTACATGTAAATTAATATTAAGCAAAGCTAATTAAAATAATTACTTATTTACTCTTCAGAGGATGAGCATATTACTCTTGGATATCTTTGAGGAAAAGACTTTAGACTCATTACAACTGATGCCTTGCATTGAAATTACAGGCTAAACTTTCTTCATTAAACAAAAGCTTCAGTTCTTTCGTATTAGAATTATAAAATCATAATACCTGAATGTTGATTTGTTTTCCTTTGCTATTTTCAATTCCATTTTTCATTCATTAGCTATCTAGAGATAATTTCGACAAATGCCCATGAATGGGATTGCTGGCTCTAGAGCTATGTACATTTGACCATACAAAATGATGCTAATTGAAATGAATCCAAGACATGGAAACAATTACTTTTTTTTTCCAGATATCAACCTTGATGTCGGAAAAGAAGTGTAACTAGATGTTATTTTATTTCATTTGTCTTTTATTTATCTCTGGACATCTCTGTCTTGATTCTGGTACCTTCCATCTTGTATATACATTATCTGATTTGGAGAAGGAACTGGAAATAACATAATGATGAAAGAAGTGACCCATTGCAACAATGATATTCACAAGATAATATACCGGCAATGAACTTTACAACTTTGGGGTGGGGGGTATGGTTGAGGGTGGGAAAGGATAGGAGAACAACAATGGAGTGGGTAACAATATTCATCAAGGAATGTACCTTACTCATGTAACTGTAACCACTCTGTACAGTACCTTTAAATAAAATACAATTTAAAAAAGTGACCCTACCCTAGAAAAAAATATCCCTTTCCAAATAACCCATCTGTAATAGTACTTTTGAGGGATTCTAGAGTCAAACTGTTATACCTGGAAAGGGATATATTGGGAAGCCATCTCAAACAGCAATCAAAAGGCTGAGAGCTGTCCTGTGGAAAGGTCAAACAGTTAAGGGAAGACAGGGGTATGGTTTATTACCTCAAAAGTATTTAAGTTAGAGCTGTTGGACACTAAAAGTTTAAGACTTTGGAAACAAGATGGATGTCTGTGCTATGCTTGTAACGATTATTGCTCCCTTCTGCTCCTTAAAAATAAGGGATTCAATTATCACTATGTATACAAACAATACATCAGTTAATAGTTGTAACCACAAACTAGATTGATGTCTCAGTTTGTGGACATACCTGTAGCCACTCATTACCCCACACCTATAGTAGAATGAATATAAAGCATTTTAAATAGGATTTGGGGATCCAGAAGCTGGCAATGAGGCTTTGGGTCCTCTGGTGTCTTCTTTCCTATCACTTCCTTTGATTTCTCAGTTCTTTGGCCAGGTATCCCATCATCTTTGCTGTTTCATGGTTGTGGTGAGTGACAGTACTTATATTCAGAACACCTCAAAACAAACTATGGAAAACACTTCCTCAGAGAAGATTCACAAATGTATAGGAGCACCTGGAAAGAAACCAAACATCAGCAGTCATTCTGTGATCCTCTAACAAGAAAGTATAATTCAGGTGTATCTTTACTTCGGATATATATAAGAGATGGACAATTGTCCCTTTTGTACATTTGGTATTTGGTATTGCATAAATTTTCAGAAACACATATACATTGTGAAATAGTGTTATTTATTTCATACGTCACAAACCTTGTCACTGGAGTGATGACCCAAATGTCTTATCTCAGTTGCCTGATTCAGACTAAGATGAGTGTGAATTGCATAATTGTGAACATTTTTCCATGAAACTTAACAACACAGAATGAAGTTTGAAGGTCAGTTTACTCCATACCTCTAAAGATTTTACATATATTACAGTAATACACACTTAAACTGCTCAGCACTCACAGCACATTGGTGTGTTATAATTGTCTTCAGATCAGAAATATTCTAGAGTTTAAAGTAGAATGATGGGCTGTACATTTTCAATGGAAGAGTGATGATCACCCCCTGCAATCATTCTTAGTGGAAAATCCTTCCTATACATTTTACTGACTTAGCTTCTACTCTGGGCTTTACCATTATCAGGGAGGGTCACACTGTATAGAGCTACAATACTGCAGCAACCTTAGCTGTCTTTGAATTTTACCTCTAATCTTAATACCAAGGTCAACTCCGCAACTCTAATCACATCATTGGTGGACACCTGAACTTTCCAAGCTTGGTTAAAAATTCAGCTATCATTGCTCATTGCCAGTGTTAAAGATCTCACTCTATTAGATTTATTGTGTTTCTTCTTGTATTTCCAACACTGCCTTAGATGTTGGTTTTTGGTATAGAGCTTTTAGTTTGCATTTGATTTATGGAAGTGTTAGTAATGCCAGTTGAACTGCATATATTATAATGTAAGTAATTTGATGTTTTGACATATGAATTTAATTTTCACAATTGAGGAAATCAATGCACATAACTCACAAAAGTTTCTTTATGTGTACTGGTATTGCTTTATTGTGAACTTCCTAAAAGCCAGTCATAGGAGCACATGTCCTAATCCCATCACTTCTGTCACTGAGACGAGGCTTGAAATGTCCAGACGACTTGGCACTTCATACTGAGAAAGTTTCTACAATGAAGGGTGAGAGAATAGAAAAAAGAGCAAATGAATCTTCCAACTGTTTTGTTACATATTCTTTACACTTAGCCATTAAGACACCATAATAGTATTTTTATAACTTCTTACCTACTTTTTTCCTGTTCTGAGATGTTTTATTTATGGATCTCTAAGAAATCATATAAGAATCATAAAATAAATCTGTAAATCATATAAGAAATCTTAAAAAATAGTTTGTTAGGGATTTATAACCTAAAAGGAATAATTTCAGGAAAGTATTAAGCACATAAAATGTAATGCACACCTAAAATTGTCTCTTTATTTAAAACTTCAGCAGTTGTAGTTTATTTATTCTAATAACAAAGATTATAAACTAAGTTACAATAGTATTCCAAATGGAACACAGAATTAGAAAAATGAAGGGGAGCACTAAAGAATGCTACTGCTACTACTAATAGTGTAAGAATAAAATTAAGGCAAAACTCCTTCAGACTAAAAGCCACAGGACAGCCCCAACATTACTTTGTTTCATATGAAGACAAGACCTTTTTTTGTAAAAATAAGTTTTCACAGATATTAACATCAGTTGGGTATATATTTCTTAAGGCCTTCAGGAAGGATGCTCTGACAATGTTGATGGAAGCTGACTTCTTTTGGACCTACTACACAATGTGCAGACACCATTCCAAGCACTGCACCTGCATTAGGGTAATTTTCGTGCTCAAGATATTTCTTCCAGTTAGGAAATGAATTAAGTATTTTATTAAAAAAAGAAGTAGGCAACAAGGCCAAACAAATTTAACAAGTACCCAATACAGATCAGCTGTAGAACCATAATTCAAATCCAGGTTTCCACCAGGCATATCTGAGGATATTCTGTAAGTTTCACATTCATTACCTTTCAAGATGTATGGAGCAGATGAACCCACATTATCTTCCTAATTATGGTTATAATAACAATAACATTGCTACAGAATATACATATTTTTAAATTAAAAGGGTGTGGGTAATGACATTGTAGGTGATCTTTATACCAAATAAAGACTGAACCAAAAAGAAAAGTAAGGGGCTGGGAAGGTGGCTCAGTGATAGAGCGCTTGCCTTGAATGCATGAGGTCCTGGGATCAATTCCTCAGCACCACATAAGCAAAAAGAAAAAAGTTGAAAGTGGTGCTGTGTCTCAAGTGGTAGAGCACTATCCTTGAGCTGAAGAGCTGAGGGACAGCACCCATGCCCAGAGTTCAGGCCCCACGACCGGACCCCCCCTCCAAAAAAATAAAAGAACCTAGGCCGCAAATTTTAGTCATAGTACTAGCACTCATATACCATATATATATATATGTATATATATATATATATACACACACATATATATATATACACATATATATGCTTCCTAAAATATACAGTGAGTTAATTTTTCGAAACCTAGTCATAGATTAAATATGAGGTGTGAAAAAGTATGTAAGTCTGAAATGACTCCAAGTTATTTTGAGAAGACATCTGGAAGAGTTATCACTTAATCAAATAGTAATTAGGGATTGGTTTGTAGATAGAGATCAAAGCTCACTTTGGGATATTTTGAGTTTGTTAAAATCAATAGTTAGGAGTTGTCAGTAGACAGGATGCTATTAAGGACTTGAATTAAAGTAAACAGAGATGGAGAAAAATACAGAAATAATTACTGTACTCAGTGGTAAAAAAATATGAGAAGGAATATTACAGAGCTAAGCCCCGGGATACACAAATATGTAAAACGTAACAAATGAAGAAAAACAGTAATAAGTATGTAATGCAGACTTATATGGGTAGGTGTTTTTAATGTTTAAGGGCTATGAAGTGATTGTGTGATGACCTAAAATTTAAGAAATTCGTAAGTTCAACTATCCTTTGGGCCAACCGTAGCTGATAGGTTAAGTAAAACGGGGCCACAATAGTGTGTCTTGACTTACCAAAGTGAAAATAGGCCAATATTTGGAAAGCCACTTTTTGGACAGGTGGTTGGAGTGGCAATTACTGCAGTTTGTTCAACTGTCAGTAGAAAGCTACAGGTTTAGCACAATGATAGAAATCTTTCAGGGATCTGGTAGATTTTCCCTCTGTCTTCAATGTCCCTTTTATTCTGAGAGCTAAAATATCACTACTGGAAGCCTGTCCAAATTGTGCCTTTGGCAAGTTAACAGATAGTCAGTCTATCACATGCCCAAATAAAAGAGAATTGGAACAGGTTTACATTGAGCACTCACAGTAGACAGGTCTCTGGACTTTCTCAGGAAAATCCTTCTGCCATTGTGGGATGGATAGGGCTGGATAATATGCAAAATAGACACCATAGATTGAAAGTATTCTGCTAAGTTAACACTTGAGATATCGGAAGTTTTAACTGCATTGTATTGACTTTTATGAATCAGTTAATTAGATTCTTCATGCCATATGATTTTACTAGACTGTAAAATGCATGCTTATCGCATTTCCTTTGTATAACGTATAGTATGTTTTGAAATTTGGTATAAAACATTTGTCTTTTCATTTATTTATTTTTAATATGTATTACTCTAGTTTTCATGAGTAGGGAAATGCCCTGGAACTTTGTAATTTGATGTCATATGTAATTTATTTTTTTAAATTCTTATTTATTGTCTATTGCAGCCCCCGGCTATATGTAATTTAAACTGTAGTTTTCTTCAAGTGTATCATCCTACGTTGAAGTTTTTTTCTTACAAGCTTTCTAATAAATATGTAGTCTATTCAATTTTGAAAAATACTGCTGTACCTCCCACTTATTTGTGGCATTTCTGAAATCCAAGTTCCTCTGTGTGTCAGGGTGGATACTTTTGCTTGTAACAGTTTTGTTATTGAACACATAGCATCTGACTACTTAGGGAACAAAGGATGTGAAGTTACAGTATCCCAATAAAGAAGTTCCAGGACAATTCAAGGGCAACTCATGTACTCTCTATGTAGGTGAATAGGAGCATAGAAAAGAAAGTATTATACATGAAAGTGACTGAGAGTGTGTGCACATAGGTATTCACTTATTTATCTGTTGTTATAGTTTTACATATTCAATATTATATATATATATATATATATATATATATATATATATATATATATATATGATCACAATTTCCAAAATCCAGAGAACCACATCCATGGGCATCGCTTTCCTTTGTTGCTCTTTGGGTAATAAGAATGAAACCTGGTATTGTACTGTGGTAGAGAAATAACTCAGAGATTCAAACATTTTTCTTTCAATATGTTGCCTGTTCCTACATCTAAAATGAGGAAGTCTGTTAATACATAATACATTTTATAATCTATTTAATATATTTATACAATGTATAATATATTCTATATTATAATATGTATTATATATAATAACTGAGTTCATAAGGAAAAATACAACAAACGTACCTATGTCCATACTTTCCCAGCCATGATTAGGTTCAGTAGAGTTAGGTGCATTACATCTCAACAGGAAAAGTCTACTGAAGTTTTGATGACCTTGAGCTAGATAAGGAGAATTTCTGTAAAAAGAGCCTCTCTTCAATTATGAGAAAAGATAAGTTTGGAAGGTTTTTTGTTTTTTGTTTTTGTTTTTATTTAGGCCGGACAAGAAGCCTGAACTCTGGGCCTGAGCACTGTCCATCACCTCTTCAATTCAAGGCTAGTTCCCTACCACTCAAGCCATAACAGCACTTCTGGCATTTTTTGCTTATGTGGCACTGAAGAATCGAACCCTAGGCATTGTCCCTGAGCTCAAGGCTCGTACTCTACCACTTGAACCACAGCACCACTTCTGGCTTTTTCTGCCTGGGATTGCTTTGAATCATAATACTCAGATCTCAGCCTCCCGGGTAGCTAGGATTACAGCTGTGAGCCACCAGTGCCCAGAAAGTTCCTCTCTTTTAGATATTATTCTAAAAGCCTCCTATCCAAGGTCACTCCTAAGATAATAAATGGACCTATGTCATTAGTTCCTTCATACTCTTATCACCTGTTATGGCTATGGTGTGTCTTTTCCATTGTATGCTGAACCTACTTCACAGTTCTCTTCCTAATCCATGATTCTAGATATATTACTAATAATTACCTAAATTTTGTGGCTATAAACCCTAAATTACTCAAATATTAATTTAATTTAATTTTTTTCAATATGATCGAGGTTCTGTACAAATCTGAGCTTATATTCACCTCTTGCATCTACCTCTTGGCATGAGCAGAGCCTGGGCCTAATCTACTTTAAATGCAAGATGTTAGCCAAAGAACAGCCTACAGTATTCCTGCCTAGGAGTCAGTACAGGTAGTTGAGTGCCTGAAAGAAGCAATGCATTCCTGACATGAGAAGGGGTGAGAGAGACAACAGCCTACAGAGCAAACTGGCAGTCACAACATTTAAAAACTACTCCTTTGGGGAAACTGACCTCCTGCAAAGTGGCAGTGAGATAACTTTAATTTTCTTATATGAAGGAAGTTGTCATATCTCACTACATAACTCCCTTGTAATCAAAGAGAGGGTCATTCTTTTGTTTCAACCTTAGGCCCAGTCTCAGTTTATGTCAGACTTTGCTCAGACTCTATTCCTACCAGAAGGTTCCTGATGAGGAGGAAAGTGTGATCTCTTGGCTTCTGACTGGCCCTTTGGGACCTGAGGCCAGTTTTTGTTTTCAACCTGTTCCTTCTGACAATGGGAAAGTTCATTCTCTTCATTGTGGCCTTGTATCGAATCTCTTCAGAGAAAGTCAAGGAATGACAGATTCTGTCTGAGTGAGTGAGTTTCTCCATTTCCAAAGAGGTCAATTAATATCTGATTCTGAGACCCAGGTGAAAGTCCTTTACCAGATCCTCCTAGCTGGAGTGGATGTTAGCTCAGAATCCAAGCCATCCTCATATTTCTCTAGCTCTTTCTCATGAACCAAAAGGTTACAGGAGTTTAGTTCAGAAACAAGGAGAAATGAGAGAAGCAGAAGAACCATTGGCAGGGTGAGGAATTTAGAGATTTTGGGTGAAAAAAAGGGCTCAGAAAATCTAGAATCAGGGGGCTGGAAAGGTTGCTCAGTGGTAGAGCACTTGCCTTGCATGCATGAGGCCCTGGGTTCGATTCCTCAGCACCACATAAGCAAAAAGAAAAAAGCTGGAAGTGGTGCTGTGGCTCAAGTGATAGAGCGCTAGCTATGAGCTGAAGAGCTGAGGGACAGTGCCCAGGCCAGAGTTCAGGCCCCAGGACCGGACAACCCCCCCCCAAAAAAAAAAAAAATCTAGGATCACTCACATCATTAGGGAATCACATCATAAGATTAGGGAATAAATGTAATAAATTACTACCTAAATTATTAACTCCACTACTCTACATTACAAGTGTTCTGTCAAAAGTTAGCTGTCCTAGCTCTATTTTGATCAGGAAAACAAAGTTCTACTGAGTAGCTTTATCCATACCCCAGGTTGTTCTTACTCTCTAATTCTCTGTTACTTTCCTTTGCTGCATTCAATCAATGACACTTGAATGTGTTAGCATCTTCTAATCCATTTGTTACAAAGTAAAACAAATTATGGGGAAACGTATATCTATGGTACACTTTCTTCTATGGCATATTTCTTTGATGTTATTAAGTATTATTTTAATTGTTTCATTGTTAATACTTGAGAAAAATATTTTACTATTAGCAGTAATTAGTTGCAAATTTTTTTTGGTATTTTTCCACGTCTGTGTATTTTTTAAGCTTCTAACATGATCTTTTCCCCCAACAGTTGCCTTCTTAAAATTGCTTCAAATTATAAACTATATATGATGGTCCTCTATGTGTTCATTGATATATTTAAATTTTGATCTAATATCTACATATTATAGGAAATCTTCAACCTATTGTAATTGTTCTGAAAATCAATATGGATGTTCCTCATTAACGCAGAAACACAATGCCACAAAACTTTGTGAAAGTAGGATTAGGTATATATTCAAAATATTTAGCAATGATACAGTAGAAACATTCACTTCTCATATACCAGAACATGTTTATAGCTATGAATAGCACATTTTCTTTAATCCCTCTTTCTGGTGCATCTAGGTTGATTACACAGCTTGGTTGCTATAGAATATTGATGGCATGAACATGTATGTTCATGTTGATTTATATTCCTTCAATATGTATCCAATTGCAGTAAAGGTCATCAACATATCTGTCTTTTTGGTATTGTGTAAACTTCCAATAAGATATCCCTATGGGTTGCACTAGTTTATAATGCCACAAAACCAAATATAGTTCCTGATTTATTTACCTCTCCAGCAGTTTATTTATTTGAGTGGTGGTAGCTATTCTGGTGTGTAAGATAGGATCTCAGTGACTTTCCTCTTTATTTTCCTTCATATTTGCTATGTGGATATGAATCTCAAAATTTTCATTTATTTATTAAACACTTACATTTGTACTTCATTCCTGATTAGTGTCTTTCTTTTTCTTTGGTATTTGATCAATTTTTAAGATTTATAACATTTGATTTTTTCCCATTACAAATACTCATTTCAGTTAGTAAAAAGATTTTTTTTTCATTACAGTGGTGCACAATTAACTAAAAACAACAGATTGTACATTTATATCACTGGATGTTTTGTTTGTATTTACAGCCAGGAAATTGTTTCAATAAAGATGCTGAACTTCTTTCATTGATATATTGAAAGTATAGTATCTCATATTGGCCTAAACTAATCTCAGAATTAACAGTGAGAGCCTGGGCCACCACAGTCTGGGCTAAGTAAAACCACTAACACAGTATAAACTGCATTTAAAGAGAGCAAAGGGCTTCATAAAAGATCGAAGAAAGGCATCACCTTCATGAAGCAAATGTTGAGGTTCACAAGCAGACCTTAGGAATCTGAATATCAAGAAGATCAAAGGATAAAAGTATTTAGAAGGACAACTTTAGAACTCAAAATTGGGGAGGTGGGACAAACAATAGATACCAAAACTCAATGCTGAAGGGAAGGAGAATTTTACCCCAAACTTCAGCTGTCTCTGACTCTCTCACACAACACACACAGAAACACACACAGACACACAGACACACAGACACACAGACACAGACACAGACACAGACACACAGACACACACACACACACACACACACACACACACACACACACACACACACAAACACACACCTAGTGAGAGATCTTTGCCAAAGCACAGGCATTCTGGACTTAGACACCGAATACTCTGAAACTATCCATTGTGAAGGCCTTTACTGAAAGTACCCATTGTAAGTAGACATTTACTGAAAGTTAGAACTCAGGTTCCTGGAAAAACCGTGAAATGTCACAATAAAGTTCTGCCCATAACTCCCCTAGCAATAGCCATCAGCGGATGACAGGAAGTACCTAAAGCTACAGATTATTTTTAATCTTTTAATGTTTGTTTTTTACTTTTTTATTGTGAAAATACTGTACAGAGGAGCTACAGTTACATGGGCAAGATAATGAGTACATTTCTTATCAAACATTGTAGCCTCCTCCTTTGTTTCCCCCTCCCATCCCTTCCCATTGTCCCCCCAACCCCCAATCGAATCTTCCTCCCCCCTTCCCCTCACCAAAGTTGTAAAGTTCGTTTTTCTCCATAAGAACTTGTACATCTCATTGTTGCAATGGGTCCACCTGTATCCCTATTTAAACGATTTGTTTTTTCCCCTTCTCCTCCACAAATTATTGCTTATTGCTTAGCCTGCACTCGCTAGCCAATAAGATTGTTATAAGATTACCCAGTTAACAGAAGGGTCGGGGATCTCAACTCTGACCCACTGCAATGGTGACAGTTGTGAGTCCAGGCTCGACCTTGCAATAAATGACTCTAATGTGGTCACATGAGAACTGGCTCCATGGTGGTCTTTGGGGATCCTTATCTAAGCACAAGGCTAGTGTACACAGAGAACCCCAGGGGCAGCTGTGTCTGGAACAATGAAGCTTTTTTCCTCTTCTTTTCAGATAATCAATCATGATGTTGCAGTTGGCTCCACAGTTGCTCCACACCTGAGCAGGAGGAAGGAAAGGATGCCTTAGACGGCAGGACGGCCTTGTGTACCCCTGGAATTGTAAGAATGCAGTTTGTGGTCCTCTAGGCAGGGGTGGCCAACCTGAAATGGTGGTAAACTTTGCCTGAAGAGTGGCACCCTGTGAGCCCTGCATGCATGGTGAAGCAGCCTGGAAAGCCCTGTGAACATCTCCGGGATGGCTTCTCAGTGGATTGTAGAAATTGACTCCTGTAGTTGCACATGGCATGAGGCAGGAGGAGAGGAGGAATCCAGAAGATGGGAGAGGCACAGAAGCAAATGCACCTCTCCATTGAGACTCCTCGGTCATTCTAAGGAGGTTCACAACCCACACGTGGCGGCCACTGCACAAGTCCTCAGAGGCCCTACTTGTCTGGGGAGCAGTTCCTGGTCCTGATCCAGAGCTGGAACTTCCCAAGTGGCCCTGAGCTTGGCTGGGCTGGAGCGGAGTCTACTAGCCATGCTTCCTCTGCCCTGCTGAGTATAGCCTCCTAGCAGCTGCCCAGGCTACAGCACCCACAACAGGCCACCTCCTTGGGGCAGGCTGAAGCTGTGCTGACAATTCCTGCCTGGTGCCTGCTTCAAGGCAAGAGCCAGGCCTAGCCCACAGCAGAGCTGGCCCTCACTTCCAAGGGCATTGAGAGAAGCATGACAACCAAAGGCCCAGCCTTGCTGTCCTCACTGCCCCTAGAGGTTACCTATAAGTCCCTGCCTTTGTTCTTGAAATTCTTCAGCCATTGGTTGTCTCATTTTTCATTATCAGTTTGGGTGGGACTCGAGACTTCTTCTTCTCCTCACCAAGCTATCATGCCCTAGCAAAGCCACCCAACTACCAATATACCATATATTATGTGATTTTTTTTGTTTCTCTTCTATTTTCTTCCTCCATGGTATAACTCGTTTCCACTGTATTTGAGGTCTGTGAGCTCCAACTTGCATATACAAATTTCTAATGTGGGGAGGGGAAGGGAAATTAAATGCTGAAAGAAGTACACAGTAGGACCCATTGTTACAATGAGATGAACAAGACACTATGTTGAAAATGAACTTTACTAGTTGGAAATGAAAGGTGAGAGTTGGGGCGGTGGGGAGAAAAGGGATTGCAGGGAAAACAAAAGAGGAGGTAACAATGTTCGTTAGATAATGTACTCACGAACTTACTTATGTAACTCTAATCCCTCTGTCTACCATTTTCACAATAAAAAAAACATGAAAAAAATTATCCTGGAGTACATTAAGTTCAAATTTCCTAAATGCTCTGTAAATTAAGACCAATTTTAAATGGGAAGTAGGTTCTCAGAAACATTTTTTTTCAGTGTTTGTGTTGTGCATTATTACCCAAGTGTACATAAATTAACAGAAGGAGAAACAATAGGAATAGGAGAAAGAGAAGTTCTGTGTTTAAGTATAATGGTTCAATAAACTATAGAAGACTCTGCAAATAAGACACTTTGAAACAATAAAGCCAAGGCCAGTATTTAGACCTATGGGAGTGACATAGAGAAAGCATTACTCCTAAATGGAACATGAAGGATGAGGTCACTCTCTTTCTTGTACTAGCTCTAAATCATGGTAGCTAATCATGCAAATTTGTAAAAACTAGAATGCAAGAATAATTCTGGTTCCAAGCAAGTCATATATAAGACCATGGACTTAACTGGGGGAAAAAATGCCATGTTGAGAGAGCAGAAATTATTCTAGCAATGAACTGGTGGCTAAGATCATATTTCTTTTTATTTTTCTTTTCTTTTTCTTTTGATGGTAGTGGGGCTTGAACTCCATGCCTGGGCACTGTCCCTCTACTCTTCAGCTCAAAGCTTGTGCTCTACCTCTTTAGCCACAGCACCACTTCCAGTTTTCTGGTGGTTAATTAAAGATAAGTGCCTCAGAAACTTTCCTACTCATGCTGGATTTGAACTGCAATCCTCAGATCTCAGCCTCCTGATTAGCTAGGATTACAGGTGTGAGCCACTGGCACCCTGCTTAGGATCACATGTAATTCACTTGCAATATATTATCTCCTTTTATTGTATATATTTTAGTGCTGTGGAAGTGAATTGTACCTTCATAGGTTTTCAAAGCTTAATTTTCACAAACTTGCATTTCTTCGAATAGAAATGCTATAAGTTTTAGAGCAGACATTAAAATAGATATAAAATTCACTTACAGGAATTTGTCCAGCGTACATCCTCTATAGTGTGTCTTTTCAAAATTTGATTTTTGGGGATTTTTTCCAGGGTCTCACACATATTTTCAAGTGCACTGTCAATGAACTACAATTCCCTTTTGAAACACGATTTTTACTTCTCTTTAATGCATTCATAGAAGTGTAATGAATATACAATTCTTTTTTACCTTTACGACTTGAAATCTTGCTTGCTAAAATGATTGCAGTATTATAAAAATCGATCATTATGAGGAGTTTATCAATTTCTCCACAAATGCATTACTTTATTTTGTGTCATCTTTTTATGTTAGGGTCATACTAGTGAGTTTTCTTTGTCTTTTTTTCTTAGATACTAAAGAGTAACTTATTTCATATGCTCCTCCTATTGACTTAATTTACACATGTTCTTTAAAGAAATATCCTATTCAGGAAAAATTATATGGAATTGGAAGATCTAAAAATACTTAAGATTCAGAATCATTGTAGCATTCACATTGTAGCATTAACAAATATGTTCCCTCTATCTGTTGAATATGTTTCACTTCGGTTATAGTGTCCTTTGAATTATGAGTATAGTGTCCTTTGAATTATGAAATGCTATCACTTGATATAATCCAGCATATTCTTGCCTTTCTTTAGCCACTAATGATTTCCATTACAAACCTTTACTGATAAAAATGTCATGAATTTTTACGTTTATCTCTTATAGGTTTTTACATCTCACATTTAGTTTGATAATCTTTTTTTATTATAAATTTTTGTATAAGGATTGAGGTAGGCCAGGCACCTGTAGGTCACTCTTGTAATCCTAGCTAGGCAAGAGTCTGAGATCTAAGGACCATGGTTTAAAGCCAGCCTGGGCAGGAAAGTCCATGAGACTCTTATCACTAATAAACCAATAGAAATCCAGAAATGGTGCAGTGGCTCAAGTGGTAGGGTGCTCACATTGAGCTGAAGAGCACAAGGACAGTGCCTGAGCCCAGAGTTCCAGCCCCATGAGTGACAAAAAAAACAAAACAAAAAAACAAACAAACAAAAAAAAAAGGATTGAGGTAGTAGTCTAAGATCATCCTGTAAATCCCGAAAGACAATAGTGCCAATACACCCATTTAAGATTCTATTTTTATTTCATAAAGTCATAGGACAGTTTTCAAAATCTATTGACCATACAACTGAGAAATTATTTTTAACAAATCTGTTACATTCTTCTATGTGTCTGCTCTTGTAGTAGAACTATGTTGTCTTCACTACTAAACATGATAAAAAGATTCAAAGCTAGTATGAATGGTGAAGCTCCACCATTTTACAAGATTGTACTGACTGACCTGTATTCCTTGAATTTACATAGGAGTTTATTGAAAAGGTGGACCAATATTCTACAGAGATATCTAGATGTTTGATATTCACTCATATTTTGTACCTTCAAAAAACACAAGACCCCAGATATTATATATAGAAAAATGTCTTCAGAGAATACTTGAAACAACTAAAATTAACTGAGGAATTAGTTAAGATTTAGATAACACTGTAGCATAACAAAGCTGAATGATAACAACTTGAGCTGTACAACAGAGGAAAGTGAGAGGAGAAAGAATGATGGACCACATAGGAGCTATATGTGATTGCTATTGTGTTTCAAAAACCAGAAAGACTTCAGAGAAGAGAAGGAGAAAAATAAAGTGTCCTGAGGGAAGTTTCTTTTTAATCCATCTAATAGCTTGTACTAAAATCAGTGAAAATGGGAAAAATTAAAATAGAAATTAAAGCGTTGTATATACATGTTGTAATAGGAATATGATAATTTTCAAAGAAATAAGAGAGAGAATAGTTAAACTCTAAAGGGAAAAGGAATGAAGAGAGAAAAGAAGCAAAGTAAAACCTTTATCAATAACAAACACAAGAGTTTGGAAGCGGAATTATTCTAAATTACAATAAAAATTGCTAGCATGGATAGAATATGGATGACATGTTACCATATATAATTTTGAAAAAGCATACTTGGAATGAAAGTCATGGTTTAAAACACTATTTGGATTATAATTAGACAGTATAGCTCAGTGGTAAACCATTGGCTTTGCATATGTGAAACAATTGTGTGAACTCCCAAGCATTACAAAGTGCACACAAAGCACACACACACACACAAAAACCACATAAACACACACACACACACACACCACATACACACATTTGCAATATTGATATTATCATATTAAACGGAGGAAATTATCACAAACAGTAAAAGTATGTTAATATATGAAATAATAATATTGCTCGTAGTATTTAAAAGTTTAGTAGAAAGAAAATAGTCACAATATACTTGGATTTTAATAGATTAAGTAAATTGAAAATTAATAGAAGACATGAGAACTTTTGCAAATAAGTTTTAAATAATAAACATTTTGAAACATGTGTCCTTTTATTTTAACAAATGATTGATATTACTGGTGTTTTAACTCAAGATTTAGAATATGATAGTGAGGTGCTGTATATAAGGCTAAGGATGGCTATATCCATAATCATTTCACTCTGAATAGTTTTATACTAAGGTCTCATAGTTTCCCAGTCTCTCCCGAATTACAAACTCTATTTACACTTCCCACCATAGCTAGAAAATGGATGTCACAAATCACCATGCCAAGCTCAAAGTTTTTTTTTTAATTCAAGTAAAAGTACTTCCAAAAAGTGACCAAGTAATGAAGCCTTTCTTAGTAAAGTATGTGCTTCATGAAAATACTGTATTTGTTACCTGGACAAATATTTTTATACTATAAGAAAATAAATGTATTTAGATTCACTAGCGAAATAAAATTAAGAAATTAATTTTTAAATAGCCACATGTTAAATATTATAAAAGCAAAATATATGTGTCTGAATAATTTACATGTGTAAAAATCATGCAAAATTAAATTAACTGATCCTAAACTTTGAAAAAAGAATTACTCTAAAGAAACAAAAGGAAACATTTAAGCTCAAAATTTGAAATTTAGAAAATAAAATGAAGTAGGGGCAGGGAAGGTAGCTCAGTTGTAGATCACTTGCCTTGCAAGCATGAGGCCCTGGGTTCGATTCCTCAGCACCACAAAACCAAAAGGAAAAAGCCGGAAGAGGCGCTGTGGCTCAAGTGGCTCAAGCGCTAGCCTTGAGCTGAAGAGCTGAGGGACAGGGCTCAGGCCCAGACTTTAGGCCCCACAACCGGACCCCCCCCCCCAAAAAAAAGAAAAGAAAATGAAGTATACGATTTAGTTGACTTAATTAATTGTAAACGCTCTGTATATCAATTTTATAATAAAAAATGCTTGAACAAAAAAAGCAAAAGTACCCATTGAACAATGGCAACAGCAAAAGCATCAATAGTTCTTGTTTTGAGTGTACAAAAATATCGTTGGAATATATAACAATGTTCCTTCCCGAAGAAATGTACTCATTACCTCATTTATGTAACTGTAACCCCTGTGTACATTACCATTACAATAAAATTAATTTGAAATTAAAAATAAACCAAATAATATACCAATTAAGAATTCTTAGAAGCCATTGGTTAAAAACATTGTAAAAAACTCCCCTAAATATCCAAGGAATATACTTTGATGATACTATTTAAATGCTTCAACTTCAGCAGAAAAGCAAAAAGTTTAAAAACTGTTACAAAGTAAAGTAATAAATCAGAATATATTACTATTAATAATAATCATATGACGAATTTAGAGTGGTAGTCAAATATTTAAGAAATGAGGCAACTTGCTATTCATTTGCACTTAATAAGTGAGAAAGAATTTTCTAGGTCTTTTTAAATTATCATAAGTTTAATGAAGAAATTATTCTGTCACATCATATGATAATCAGACAAAGCTAATATTAGAACAAAGAACAGATTTATTAAGGTTTTGGATGTTAATATATATACTTATTTTGGTTGTGGAAAATGTGGAGATTTCAACTTGGGGTATATTGTTCTTGCAGGCTGGCATCATATCTGTGGTTAATTTTAGGATAGTGGTTCCCTTTCCACAAGAACATGCACCTGCTCTGTCCTTTTAGCCTTCCCATCATCAGTGGCATCAGAGTTGCACACCAACTTTTCTAGCTTGCTACCTTGACTGGCCTGGATCCTCAGTCCTTCCAATCTTAGTTACTAGATAGTGCAGGATGGTGGAAATGATCCAATTCACCCAGCTATAGATTGAGAAATAAGTCCACTAAATTTTGGCCTGGGTTCTGTCCTCAAGCCTCCTAAGTAGTTAATAGTACACATGTGATACCCTGGTGCCAAGCAGTAAGAATATTTTTAAAGCAAGTAGACATAAATATATATATATATATATATATATATATATATATATATATATATATATATATATATATATATATATGTATGACTTAGGCTTGTGAATACCTCAGGAAAAGAATAAAAGTGCAGTGAAGCACAGAGGATAGGTAGAATTTTAACTAGCTACTCAGAGGCTGAATAAGCTTAGCTAGCTACTCGGGAGTCTGAGATCTGAAGACCACTGTTCAATCATGAAAATACAAGCGATTATCTAAAAAAAAAAACACACAACAGGATTGTAGCAGTGGCTGAAGTAGTAGACCACTATCCTTGGGCACAGAAGGTGAGGAATAGTTCCCAGGGACTATCAAGCCTCAAGAATGATGAATGCATGCATGAGCATATGCACATGTTCGTGTGCGTACTCGTATATGCATGCACACATATACAAACATAAATGAATATTTCAATGTGAAGTTATTTTTTTTACCTTGCTGTACTTTATTTCCCTGTATTAGTTCACAAATTAACAAAATCAGCTAAGGACCTATTTACATAAAATTCATCATGTTTCTCTAAAATCTACTCTCTTTTTGGAATCCTGCTTTTATTTGTCCCAAAAGTAAATTATTCAGGAAGTCAATTCATCACTCTCAAGTCTATAATATTAGATGATTGTTTAGGTTCCTCCTAGCAATATGATTTTTTTGAAATCCTGCTTCAAGCTATATATTTCTTTCACTAAAAGAGAAACCTCTGTCAAACAATTAATAATAGCTTATTCTCCTCCTGGCATTCATCTGTAGTTTTATTTTCTTCATATATTTCATGATCTCTCTGTGTATGCCAAAGTCTGTGCTTAGCATGTGTATACCATTCATAGATACTGAAATTGCTTTGGAATAAATAATGTTCCCCCTGACTATCTTGAAAAAGAAGAATTGGTTTCTTAGCACTTTAAGTAAGAACTTGAGGGAAAGAAACAAAAGGAAAAGTGAGGAACAACTCAACACATAGATTCAAATGAAACAAAACAACACAAGACAACAAAAATTAATTCAGTACTCAAGAACCTGCAGGAAATGAAAGATTTTTTAAAAATCAGCTATGACAAGCTTATGAAATTCGTGACTACATGGAAGTGCACTGTTGGGAGGATAGTGGCTAAAGCCCAGACTGAACAGAAAGTACTGTACACAATGCAATGCACCTGTTATTCTAAATTCCAGGAAGAATAACATCAAGTGCACTGAGACCAAGTTCATACACAAGTAGGAAGCTAGTTTCTACCTGAAAAATAATCAGGATAACTTAGGGCAGGGGGCATGACAAAGTGGTAAGAACATCCATTTAAGGGGCACAAAACACTCAATCAAACTCTACTATTAGGGGTAAAAAAAAAAGCTAGATTTAAATAATTAGAACAATTGTAATACTTGAGTATTTGAGTGGAGAAAAATCCATTAGAGAGATAGAATGAACCCACGTTCCAATGCTACTCTAGTGATAATATTTAGTGGTACTTGAGACAAAACAGAGTTACCTTGCAAATGAGCATGGATGTACATTTGGGTGATGGAAATACTCTACTTACAGAGGTGTAAATTAGATTTTTTTGGGTAGATTGTAGTTCTTGAACTAAGAGCCTGGGTGATGTCCTTGAGCTTTTTCTCTCAAGGTTACTACTCTAATACTTTGAGCCACAGTTCCAATTCTGATTTTCTGTTGGTTTGGAGATAAGAGGCTCATGGACTTTCCTGCCCAGGATGGCTTCAAACCATGATCGTCAGATCTTATCCTCCTGAGTAACCAGGATTCCAGGCATGAGCCGTCCATGTTTTTAATAATTCAGTAAATTGTATAGTTACAGAAGTTATAAATTATCATTGTAACTTGTGTAATATATGTGTATGTATAGATCAATGCATACAGTTAGAAATATATTGACATATTTTTGCATCTACAGTAGATTTATGAAATCATCCTTCATTATAAAATAAAATGGAAGCTTTAGTGTGGTCTTGTTTGTAAACATTTGGATAAATGCCGAAAAGTGGGATTGCTGGGTCATAGGGGAGCTCTATGTGAAGTCTTTTGAGGAACCTCCATACTGCTTTCCAAAGTGGTTGAACAAGTTTACATTCCCACCAACAACCACATCTCCTCCAGCATCTGTTGTTGTTAGAGTTCTTGATTTTTGCCGTTTTAACTGGAGTGAGGTGATATCCCAATGTTGTTTTGATTTGCATTTCTTTTATGGCTAGGGATGTTGACCATTTCTTCATGTGTCTATTGGCCATCCTTCTTTCTTCTTCAGAGAAGTTTCTCTTTAAGTCTTTAGCCCACTTATTTATTGGGCAGTTGTTTCTTTGAGGATTTGTTGTTGGGGGTTTAATTTTTTGAGTTCCAAGTATACTTTAGATATGAGACCCTTGTCCGTTGTATGGCTAGTAAAGATCTTCTCCCAATCCGTGGGCTTTCTATTGATCTTGCTAGCTATGTCATTTGCCATGCAGAAGCTATGCAACTTGATGCAATCCCATTTGTCCAACCTTTCTTTGATTTGTTGTGTTTTCGGGTCTCTATTCAGAAAATTTTGGCCTGAGCCGAGGAGACCTAGAGTTTCTCCTCTTCCATCCTGTAATGTTTTCATAGTGTCTGCTTTGAGTTCAAGGTCTTTGATCCATTTGGAGTTGATTCTGGTGCAGGGTGATATATAAGGATCTAACTTTAGTTTTCTACATGTAGTTAAGCAATTTTGCCAGCACCATTTACTGAAGAGGTTGTCTTTCTTACATTCTATTGTTTTAATTCCCTTATGGAAGATTAGATGGCTATAGGTATGTAGGTTCATTTCTGGGTTTTCAATTCTATTCCATTGGTCCTGAGGTAACACTAAAGCTACCAGCACAACTATGTTTATTGCAGCATTATTTACCATAGCTAAGATATGGAACCAACCCAGATGCCCCTCAGTAGATGAATGGATCAAGAAAATGTGGTATATATATACAATGGAATTCTATGCCTCCATAAGAAAGAATGACATTGCCCCATTTGTTAGGAAATGGAAAAATTTGGAAAAAATTATATTAAGTGAAGGAAGCCAGGCCCAAAGAAACATAGGTCCCATGGTTTCCCTTATTTGTAATATCTAGTATATGTATGAGTCAAGTGGAAAAGGTCAGATAATGTGATGTCAGGAAAATGAACCCTTAGATGTGTATTTTAATGTTTTTTTTCTTTCATGCATGTGTTTTTAACGCATTTATAAGATTATCTCTTTGTTGCTTTGTATGTCCCTCCCCCACAGTATAACCCCTGCTTTCACTATATTTGATGTCAGTATAACTGGTGGAGGAGATGGGGAAAAACCAGTAGTTTAAGGATACAGGTGGACCTGTTGCAACAATGAGAAGTACAAGTTGTCATGTCCAAAATGAGCTTTACAACGTCGGGGGGGGCAGGGGGGGAAAGGAGAAGGATTGGGATGGGGGGAGGTGGGAGGCTGGGAAGGGATGTGAAAGGTAAACAAAGGAGGAGGCTGCAATGCTTGGTAAGAAATGTATGCATTATCCTGCCCATGTAATTGTAACTCCTCTGTACATTATTTTCACAAATAAAATAAAATTAAATTTAAAAAAATAAAATAAAATGGAAACACTTTTAATAAGGAGCAAAACAAAGGGAATTGTTACACGTTACTACTTGTTGAATGGAAGATGAATTGTGAGAATCAGTTTGGGAAAACCATCTCTACTTTAACAAAATGGATAATTGCTATTAATTTCAATCAACTTTGGTGGGGGAGAGTATTGGATGAGGGGGCAGGGGGAGGCTGGGAATGGATGTGAAGGGTAAACAAAGGAGGAGGCTGCAATGCTTAATAAGAAATGTACTCATTATCTTGCCCATGTAATTGTAACTCCTCTGTACAGTATGTTCACAAAAAAATAAAATAAAATAAAAAAGAAAAAAAAGTGTAGGGAAAAGTTATATAAAGATCCATTACACTTAAATCATGATTTATTGAGTGGAAATTCCCTTGTTCAACTCGTTAAGATAATAAAAATAGAATTAAAAACAATGGAGACATCTGATCTTAAACTGTTTTCTCTTAAACCATAAGTCAATAAAATAGTTTCCTTCTCAGAAAATTTCTTTCCAGGTATTTTCCTCATAGTGACAGAAAAATGATCAATGCTATGAATATCAATACATGACATTGCACATCAAAAAGAGACACAATAAAAATCACAGTAAAAATGTTAGAATTCACCACATGATAATATAACAGGTAGAATGTGCCAAATGCTAATTGATTATTTTTCCAAGTACTTTACCTATGGTATCTAATTTAATCCTCAGAATAATTTCATAAAGTGGAACTACTTACATTTTAAATTCTCAGATGATGATATTGAAGTCTTCAGAGTTGTAATTACTAGTACAACATTGCACACATGGTAAGTGTTAGCCTGAGGTCCATCCCTGACTGTATCAATTAACCTCATTCTATTTTATGACTAAAATTCTAGGAAAAATTCCCAGAATTATTGTGTACACTCATAATATTTAAGTTTATCTTTGTTAGAAAATAGGGAACTGTAATATGAAAACTCGAAGTTCAGAATCAATGCATACCTCCCTGGTGAAAGGAACTGCTAAAGTATAATATTCTTGATTTCTAGGTCAAAATAGCAGAAATCATATTCTATCCCTTCACTCAACACTGCACTGCCTGGGGAGCCTAACTCTGTTTAACACTATCTTACTGAAAGAATGACCTCCCCAATTCCTGATGGAAACAGACTGCAGGTCTTATGGACCAATCATTTCCACATTGTAGCTCAACTAAGTTGTTTACCATTAGAAGGATTTTGATTGCTTTTTATACCCAACATTTTGAGACAAAGGTACTACTTTAAAATGCTATTGAAGCAACACTGATATAAAAATCACCTTTGACCCCAGATAAATAATTTACCTTTCATGTACCCAAAAATGCAGTCTGACCTATTATTAATGTAAGGAATGAGAGGATAAAAAATCATAGACAAGAAGGCCTAAGCATGAATTAAAGCTTCTCCAACTTGTGAATACAATTGGTTTAAAAAGACATTAAGGGCTGGGAAGGTGGCTCATTTGTAGAGCGCTTGCCTTGCATGAATGAAGCCCTGTGTTCGATTCCTCAGCACCACATAAGCAAAAAGAAAAAACCCGCAAGTGGTACTGTGGCTCAAGTGGAAGACCGCTAGCCTTGAACTGAAGAGCTGAGGGACAGCGCCCAGGCCCAGAGTTCAGGCCCCACTACCAGACTCCCCCACCCCCGAAAAAAAGATATCAATACTACTATATTTGTTCAAAATTTCTTATGATACTGAAGATTCAATAGTAAACTGTTAACACTTGAAAATAATTCATTTTCTTGGGAGTAGGAAACAAAACACAAGATTAATCCTAATCATTTTCAAAGACATTTATTTATACTACAAATTCATTCTTATAACTACAAAGATTCTGAAAATAACTGAAGCATAGTGTCACGAAGGACATAATTTAACTTCATCATATACATTCAAAGGACTTTGCTAATAGAAAATAAATTTATACTAATAATTAGCTCACCGAATTCACTTCCATTCTTTTATTCTATATCTTTTATTTTCATAAAAACTGGCTTTTCATAAAATGATGCATAAAAAGCCTATATACCCACTTACATTTTCAGATTTTAACAACGTTTATTTCAGAAATGTCTTTAGCTGTGTAGTCAATGAACTGAAATAACACTAAAATATTTAAAGGGTTTTCAGAAATTGCAAGACTCGCTCTGGGATGTTATTTATATTGGAAAGGATATTCAAAAAGCCTTATTTGTTAAAGTTGTGATAGTTACTCCCACAAAAGTACTATTAATGAAGAAACCTTTGTATGTATAATACAACTTCAAATGCACACAATCTGGAGGTGACACATGCTTTTTTTTGTTTTTGCAATGTATATCTAACAAACATATCCACAATACTGATTTTCAGTAAATATGATGGGATATTCAAACCTAAAATATACGGGGTTTATTATCTTAGTGTGAATAGATTCAATCTTACAAAGAAAGTTATTTTCAACAGAAATCCGGAAAGAGTTTATCCACCTTGAGTTTCACAGGAATAACTGGAGAATAATACCTGTTTGGTCAAGTTGGTCAAAATTACTCTATGAGTATATCTTAAAAGTATATCCAATTTAAGAGGTCAAATACATATTTTGTACCGACAGTCATCTTACAGCAATAACTTACTACCTAATTATATGTGTATCTTCTTTCCTAGCATATACTAAGAGCTGAAAGTGATCTCTTTTATCTAACTTAATGGTGTAAATATGATGATGTTATTATTTTACAAATAAAATGTACAGAAGGCTGGTTCCACTGAAATGACAGGACGGAACACTGATAAATAACAATATTGCAACATAGCTCTTTTCAGCCTCACTGTCCACATTGGCAAGCAACATTGCAACCGCCCACACACACACAAACACACACATGTGCGCACATGTACACACACATATACATGAATGCCAAATTCAGGGTTTATTGTACATAAAAGTTCAATTAAAATATTAGTGATTAGGAAAAATGATAATTTGACTTATTACAAAATAATACATAATCCAGTCACCACGGTTGTTACATTTTACCTATCTCTCCACATGTGACCACTTAATTTATTTTTAGTTCATTCATTCATTCATCATTCATTAGTTTGGTGCCAGTACTGGAGCTTGAACTCAAGGCCTGGCTCTGTCCCAGAATTTGTTATGTTTTTGTTTTTGTTTTCTCAATGCTAGCATTTTACTGCTTATACTACAGCTCCATTTCTAGCTTTTGCTGGTTACTTTCAAACCAGAATCTAATGAACATTTTTGTCTGGTTTCAAAGTACAGTCATCAGATTTCGTCTTTCTGATTAGGTAGGATTAAAGACCTGAGCCACCCGTGTGGCTCTTAATTTTTCCTGCACATATGTAATGCACATACTTAGATAGTAATTTAAAACTGAGAGCATAGAAGCAAGATGTACAGTGATGATATTGTCCTGTCAGAAATTCAAGTTAGTAATGTAAATTTCTTCTTAAGACCATATACAAAAAATACTTAAGAAAAAATCTGATGTTGTGTGTGTATGTGTGTGTGTGTGTGTGTGTGTGTGTGTGTGTGTGTGTGTGTGTGTGCTGTTGCAATATGTTCCTCTTATAAGCACTGTGCAGCGGTGTCCAGTCATTCACAGCTATTGCATGAATATCTGCCTTGAGATACCAACTCATGGGCAATGTCTAGGTGTCCACTCTAGGCTTCGCGATGAAGAGGGGTATACTCATCCTCATCCCTAGTATTCATATAGGTGGCCCTTTTGGAAAGTACTCTCCACACTGTAGTAAGCTGCAAGACAAGCACTCTACCACTGAGCCACCTTCCCAGCCCAAGGATTAAGATTCTTGTCTGTAATTTGGTCAAAGCTATGTCTCTTTACGTAGGCGACTAAAAATATATTTACTAATGTCAAGTAAATACATAAATTCTATTTCCATCTCTTTTAAAAAATAAAAAAAATTGTTTGCTCTGTAAATTGATTAGAAGCATGGATTTTGTGGCTAGCTATGTCATTTCACATCTGTATCTGTTTTCCTCTTTCTCTTTCATGGTTCTCATAGACAGACAATATGGTTGCTCCATAATTATCCTAATTTATTTTGCTTTTATATTTTTAGTTGCATCATTTCACTTTCTGCTCTGCCATTTCCCAGAACAGCATCACACAAACAGAAAAATCCAGAAGTGGTTCTGTGGCTCAAGTTGTAGAGCGCTTGCCTTGATTTGAAGAGCTAAAGGACAGTGCCCAGGCCCAGAGTTCAGGCCCACAACTAATTTTAAAAAAGAATCTAAATACTTGATAATTCTACTAACAGATCTGACTGAAATCAGTTCAATCACACTTTTCCTGTACAATGAAGGAATAGGTCCCGGCTAGGAAAGCAGCTACAGAAGGCAGGCAGATTGTATCTGTGACAAAACTTTGTGGAAAATGGAATCAAGGATTACTTACTGGTGATTCACTTGCACTTGAAGCATGATTCTGAACTATTGCTTGCTGATTCTGAACTATTGCTTTGATCATTATATTTTCCAAGAAGAAAAAGTGAAATTTAATTGATAGTAAAGGAATACTAATACATTTTGACTTCTCATTAAGCATCTTCAATCATCAAAATCACTTGAAGGCAATAGACAGGCCTATTTTTAGATGAAAACAAGTGTCTTTAAAAAAACAAGAATTTAGGTAGTCATACCAAGGACTTCTATTTTACTATTGCATTATACATTTTTTCTAATGTTGGATACCAACATTAGAAAGCTACTAGAAAGCTCTTAAAGCCCATATCTTGAATAGTGAGTTCTCTTACACTATAACATGATACTTCCCAAATCATTTACAAAGAAGGCATTGTTTCCTATTTTCTCATTCCTAGAATAAGCTGCACATGAAGACACCAAGGGTTCTCATGTTCAGACAAGGAACAAGATGAAAAAGTGAGGAATGGTATCAATTTAAAGAAAAAAAATGGAGTAGGATCCATGCAAATTTCTTCTTTGGGATGCCGAAATTAATCTGCTTACTATGGTGTGAAGACTACTTTCCAAATAGGCCACCCAGATGAATACTAGGGATGAGGATGAGTATACCCCTCTTCATATGGAAGCCTAGAGTGGACATTTAGACATTGTCCATGAGTTGCTAGCTCAAGGCAGATATTCATGCAATAACTCTGAATGGCTGACACCCCTGCACAGTGCTTATATGTGGAATAATATCAGAGTGGCAGATACCAATTCCCAAACTAAAGGCCTCTTGTCCGCCTTGCATGTTGCTGCTGGGAATAGAAATCGAAAAGATACGCTGTTGAACCATTATATCAAACCAGGTTTGAGGAACAGGTTGGAAGAAACTGAAACCTCCTTCCCCCACTCCACTGCCAGCCTGCTGAGAGGGACATGCAACCAGGGGTCTAGCTGAGGAAAAGGGCAGGACATCCCATGTCTGAGTTCCCCACCCAGAGACAGGCAAGAGTTTATTGCAGCTAGCCCGGTTGACCCAGAATCCCTTGCAGGAGGCCAAAGATTTGGACAGCTGGACTTGGGCCCCAAAGGAAAGCTTGAACTCAGGTCTCTGGCAATTTAGGACTCATTGTAGACCCTGATAAGAGGATAAAGACAAAGTCGGTGTGGAAGAGGGGCACCATCCGAGGTCAGAAAGAGGCAGACAGGCACCCAGGAAGGGGACAGAGAAAGATGAGGGACACACACACACACACACACACACACACACACAAATATGGCACTGGTGTCTCACACCTGTCATCCTAGCTATTCAGAAAGCTGAGGTCAAAGCCAGCCAGCACAGAAATGTCTGTGAGGCTCTTATCTCCAATGAACCACCAAATAGCCAGAAATGGAGCTGCAGCTCAAGTGTTAGAGCACTAGCTTTGAGCACAGAAGCATAGGAACTTCACCTAGTCCCTGAGTTCAAGGCCCAGGTCTTCTACATCCAAACACACAGACAAAGACACACACAGACAAAAGACACATGAACACACAGACACACACAGTGGTAGCCCAAAGCCTCAGCAGTCCCTGAGCACCCTGAATATTCCACCCCAGAGATGATGTCACTATCATCATCAGACCAACTGCAGACAAAAGTCAGAGCCTCTCACATGTCTGCAATGGTTCACAACACATCATGGCATTTCTACTGTACACATTGTTATGCAGAAAATTCAGCTACCTTTTGTTTGGTTGTAGGTTATGGGGTTTGAACTTTGGGCCTGCCAGAAGGCCCTCAGCTCTTCAGATGAAGGTGTGCGCTCTACTACTGGTGCCACAGCACCACATCCAATTTTCTGGTAGTTCATAGGGGATAAAGTCTCACAGACTTTCCTGACCAAGCTGGCTTTGAACCGTGATCCTCAGATCTCAGCCTCCTGAGTAACTAGGATGACAGTTATGAGCCACTGGCAGCGCCTGGCTACACCCAACTTCTTTTTTTTTCAGCTCTTTTCTTTCTTTCTTTTTTTATTGTGAAAATACTATGAAGAGGGGTTACAATTACATGGGTAAGATAAGGAGTACATTTCTTATCAAGCATTGTAGCCTCCTCAGCAGCCACCTACTTATACCAAGGGAAAACCCAACTCATCAAGACACAAACCAAATGTAACCCTACACTTCAGAATTGGTCACCAGCATCCAAAAACTTCTTCCATGGATGGAGAGCATATAATTGACACTACCATCCCACCCCTGCTCCCATTCAGCAACTCCCTGCCTGCCACAGGCCACGACCTCTGGAGTTCTTGGTAAGACACCACCCACCCTGCTATGGCTTCACACAGGGGTAAACCTGGGGAGTTATTAGAAATGTCTCTACTGTGAGGCCAGCATCTGGTCTCACAACCTCAACCACCCCAATACTTCACTATCTCTTGCAAGCAAGGAAGGGGTATCTTTATTTCTTGTTTGGTTTTTTATTTTTGTTTTTGTTTTTGTTTTTTTTTTTTTTTGGTTGAAAGCCTTGAACTGTCACTGATGTCTAATTTTCCTAAAGGCCAGTGTTCTGCCACTTGAGCCACAGTGCCACTTCCAGTTGGAGATTGGCGCTGGAGGGACTTTCTTGCCAGGGCTGGGAAATGAGATCCACTGCATTTCAGACTCCCGAGTGGCCAGGATGACAGATGTGGGATGACAGGTATGAGCCAGCGGCTCATGGCTTAAGGTGTCTAGTCCTTCAGAATTTGCACCTAGTCCTCCTCTAGAAGATACCACCTAGACACCCCTCTACCTCCCTCAGAGACAGCAAAGGGAGGCTAGAATCTGGGTGTGGCCATGGGGATTAAAGGGCCCACTCCACATCACTAATCCCCTCTAAGCTCCCATCTGCCTCCCCCGGATTGCCTGGTCTTCCAGGGCAGATCAGACCCACTAGAAGTTCTGGGGCCTGCCCTATGTCCCCATGCCCCACCAAAGCGACACCTGAGGACTTCCGGGGCCAACTGCTCCATGTCCTGGTGGAAGACCTTGGGAGCCTTGCTGAAAACTGGGTCAGGGGTGCACAGGGCAGGAGTGTCCAGTTCACCTCTGTCAAAAGAGACACAAAGCACGGATGAATCTACTAAGAGCTTCAGGGCATAGCCATCCACCTGTCACCAAGGTCCCTGGGAGAACTGCTTTATGGTGACAGCCCTGGGGCCTGACCTTAGGGCCCCGATACTGTCCCTGACTTTCTTTGTCTCCAGAGGTGTGCTCTTTCAGCTGAGCCACAGTGCCACTTCCAGCCTTTTCTGTGTATGCAGGACTTAGCAATCGAACCCATGCTTTCCTGTGTGCTAGGTGAGCCCTCTACCTCTAAGACGCAATGCCAGCCCTGGATAGCTGTTCTTTTGTGATCCCTCAGGCCTGTCTTGGGACAGTCTTGCACATCTATACCAAGTCTCTCACCAGCAGCCCTGGCTGGAAATAAACATGCTCTGCTATGTTGTCTCCAAGAAGCCCTTTCTTATCACCTTGGCATAGCTGGAGCCTCTCTGCTGTGCAGGCTGCCAGACTTGTCAAGCTCTGACTTCCAGCCAGTGTGGGTTGAGAATGCACAAAGGGGAAGGCCTGGATTCCACCACCGGATTTCTGAAGGCCCTGATACACCACCAAGGGGCAGGTGTTGTATCATACTCCATGAGAGGGGCTCGAGGGGTGGGCAATCTGTGGGCAACAAGACAGGACCATTTCTTTGTGTGGGCTTGAACTGAGGATTTGGGAGCTGTCTCTCTGAGTTTAATTGCTCAAGGCTGGTGCTCTACCACTTGAGCGACAGCTCCACTTCTGGCTTTTTGGTGGTTCCATGGAAAGTAGATTTTCATGGGCTTTCCAGCTTATGGCTGGCTTCAAACTGTCATCCTCAGATCTCAGCCTCCCAAGTAGCCACGATGACAGGCATGAGTCTGAACTCCAGGTGACAAGCACCAAAGTTTTTTTGGTTTTTGTTGGCTCACGTTCATTTCTTATCAACTAGCAAGCCTAAGTTAAAATAATCAGTTACAGGGGATCAAATTCCTCTCCTAGTTCAGTTAATCCAAGGAGATAAAGTGTCTTTGGAAAGGGCTAGTCTGGGTTGCCTTAGGGATGTTTGTGTGTTTGCGTGTGTGTATGTGTGTGAGTGTTGGAGTCCCTACCCTCAGCTCTGTGGTGCCTCATCCTCCCAGCAGGGAGTGCATCCAGGATCTTGACCCCAAGGGAGGTGGATGGGAGAGGGTACCTAAGGTCACATCCAGGGGGATGATCTGAATTCTGTCCTGCAACCTAAACCTGGACAGATAAAGGAGAGAAGGAGAGGGTTGAGGGAACATCAAAGGTATCCCCTTACATTTGGCTGAATGTACCATCGAGAAAACTGAATACATCTTTCTTGGTAGTCAGTTAGAAGGTGTACAGTGTTCATTTATTTTATGATTGTGTTAGTCCTAGGGCTTGGATTAGGGCCTGGGTGTTATCCCTTAGCTTCTTTTGTTAAGGCTGAGGCTCTACCACTTGAGCCACAGCACCAAATCTGGCTTTTTTCTCTGTAGTTTTGGGGAGGGAGGTGGTTTATGGGAGATAAGAATCTCCTGGACTTTCCTGCCCGGGCTGTTCTGAGTCACAGCCATCAGACCTCAGCCTCCCAAAGAGCCAGGATGATGGGTGGGAGCCATGAGCTCCTGACTGCCACCATCCATTTATAATCACTTAAGCCCAGGGCTGGGCAACCCACACTGCACCTCCTTGTTGGGAGTAGGAAGCAGACATGAATGGGTTTGATACTTCAACAGCCTACCTATCTTTGAGCATTTCTCTGGGTCAGTTTGATGGTGGCTTCATCCTTATCCACAGCAATGACATGGCTCTGTCACAAGAACAAATGTCCAACGGGAGGTGTCAGGTCTGGGGTCTTTCCTCTGAACCCCGCCACCATAACCAAAATGACACTTCCGAGCAAAGGGTAGTACACACAGAGTGTTTTTATTGTCTTGTAGCCAGGGTCTTGTCAGATAGGTGGGGGTAGAAGTCAGAAGCCCTGGATTATGCTGGGCAGGGGGACAAGGTGACACCTCCTCATCCACTTTTCTTCAACGGTGTAGCAGAGGGATGTAGGGAAGAAATCATGTGATGGACAATGAATAACCATCACGGTCTAGCCCGGGCACAAAGGGGCTTACCTCAAGGGGCTGGTTCAACAGGCTGAGCAAAACAGCTCCTGACCCATAGCCCACCTTCAGAATGAGAGGGCCACCTTGGGTTCCAGGCACATGGGGATGCTGGGCCACCTCCTCTAGCACTCATTCAACCAATTCCTGAGAGAGAAAGAGAGAGGGAGAGAGAGAGACAGACAGACAGACAGAAGACAGACAGACAGACAGATTGAGAGAGAGAGAGAGAGAGAGAGAGAGAGAGAGAGAGAGAGAGAGAGAGAGAGAGAGAGAGAGAGAGAGAGAGAGAGAGAGAGAGAGCGGGGGAGAGAGAGAGAAAGACAAAAGTCCAGAATTACACTTAAGCCAGGTGCCGGCGGCTCAGACCTTTAATCCTACCTACACAGGAGGCTGAGATGTGAAGATTTTGGTTCATAGCTGGCTCAGGAGGAATGTCTGTGAGACTCTTATCCTCAAAGAACCAACAGAAAACCGGAAGTGATGCTGTAGCTCAGGGGGTAGAGTACTAGCCTTGTTCTGAAGAGCTCAGGGATAGTATCCAGGCCCAGAATTCAATCCCCACAAATGACAAGAAGTGGACTTCCCACCACAAGAAGTGGACTGAATAACACCCACTGTTCTAGGAAGCATGGAAGAAAAATCAGGCCAAGATTCTTGTCAGCTGGAGGTCATGAGTAGGTCACCTGGCTTCTCCATTACTCATTTTCCCCAGCTGGAAAAATGAATAGAATGAAGGATCCCTTCCTCATGGAGACAGGGTAATGATGAAAGACAGCCATGTTTTGTTTCATAATCCCACACCTGTTGCATGATTAATAACAGACCCCATCTGAGCCCATCCCGGACAACTCCCTGTCATGTGCTCACAAAATTGTTGAGAACTCTATCTGACACCTGCTCCCTCTGTGCCTGGCCCTGCTCCAGAGATCCCTCTGTATTAATCCCTTATTTATTCACAACTGTCCCATGAGGAGACTGAGGTCCGATGGTCGACATCCAACCCAGAGCTTCACCTGTGGTCAAGAATCAGCTGCCGTGAACTAAGAGTTTGGGACAATCCGTCTAAAAAGATGACTGAGCAGGGCGCTAAATGTCTACCACCACCACCCCCCACACACACATACACACAAACACTTCTCCACCGTCCTTTGCAGGCAAAGATGTTTTACTTTCTTTCTTTTTGTTGGTGGTGGGGCTTGAACTCTGGGCCTGGGTGCTATCCCTGAGCTCTTCAGCTCAAGTCCAGCACTCTACTACTTGAGCCACAGCACCACTTCCAGTTTTCTGTTGCATTATTGGAGAGAAGAGTCTGAGGGTCTTTCTTGCCCAAGCTGGCTTTCACCCATGATCCTAAGATTCAGCTCCTGAGTACTTAGGATGACAAACATGAGCCACTGGCACCCAGCCAAAGATGCTTTTCTATGCCTGTCATCCTATCCCCTCAGGAGACTGAGTTCTGAGGACTGCAGTTGGATGCAACCCTTGGCATCAAAGTCATTCAGAACTCTTATATCCAATTAAACAACCAAAAACCTTGCAAGTGTAGCTGTGGCTCAAATGGTAGAGGGCTAACTTTGAGCATGAAAAAGGGATGGGACCCAGGCCCTAGTTTTAAGCTTTTTCTACTTAGAGCCACCCAAGAAAAGGAAGCAGGTGAGCACACGGGAGCTCAAAGCTCACACATAATACTCAAGACTCACAGAATAGACCCCATCCTGCTCTGAGTCTCTACATTCTATGTCCTAGATGATGGCAGGCTGAGATGGGACTGACCATGCACCAACTCAGGACATTCAAGTACAATCTCATAGTGAGGATCTCGTGACGTCATCAAGGACTCAAGATCTCTCACTGTCCTGCCTTGACAGTGGGCAGTCAGGTGAGATCTAGTTATCCAAACAAAGGATATGGGAATGAATGAATTTCTCAGCCAAGGGATGCAGACTGGAGGGCTCTAGGTCCCTCTATCTCGGGAAGGAGAAAAGTGCGGATCCATCTCAGGAATGTTCCTGGGTTGTTAGTATCCTCTAAGAAACAAGCCTGCTCCCAGCCTAGTGCCTCCTGTTTTCCCACTAACCTCGACCTTCAGTCGGGGTCTCCCATATCTGCCATCTAGACTAAAGGCTGAGCCAGCAAAGAGACCAACCTCTACCTCTGAGGATGGCAGTCATGGGGCCCTAGAGTGCCCCAGAAGAAGTCTGGGGGCAACACGGGTCTGAATCTCGCCCTCATTTCCTGGGTGTCCTGTTCCAGTAGCATGCTTACCTCTGTCTCTGGTAGAGGAATGAACACTGGGCGTGTCATCTTCAGATTGAGCCAGCAAAAGTGCCAGTCCCCAAGGATGTACTGCACAGGCATCCTACAGTGGATGACAGCCAGGTTGTCAACGGTGAACCCAGAGTGCCAGGACTTTTTATAGCCATGTTTCTGGGTTGAAGATTCTCTCACTGATGGTCTAGGTTGTCAGTTGAGGTCATGGCTCCAATGGCCTGACACAATGGATCTGAGATTGTCATCCCTCTTCATCTTCCTGCTTATCCCTTGCCACCCCCCCTCTTCCCACTCCCTCACCCTATACCTCCCTAGCCCTTGGACAGTTTCTTCTTATCTGACCAGAAAATAAACTCCGTGAGCCAGGGGAGATTGAAACTCTGTGACCCACCCTGAGCCCTAGGGACTTCACCCGAGGCTTTTTCCCTCTTCAGTCAGCAACCACTCAGATTTGGATGTCATGAAGTTGCTGATGTCATGAATGGGTCAGTGTCTTGGTCCTACACACTAACTTTAGGCTCTGAAACTGTCCCCACAGAGATTGTGAATGGTTGGCTCCCTTGATCCAAGGACTCCAAACCAAGGCTTGCATGCTCCCTTCTTCCTTCCTTTCCTCCTTTTCTCCCTCTATCCTTCCCTCCTCTCTTTCTCTTTCCTTTCATTGTGTCACTCCTGGGCATGAACTTAGAGCCTGGGTGCTGTCCCTGAGCTTTTTTACTCAAGGCCAACAGACTACAGCTTGAGCTACTCATCCAAATCTGGCACTTCTTTTTAGTAGTCAGTTGGAGATAAGAGTCTTACAGGTTTTTCTGCCTGGCCCTTAAGCCTCAATCCTCCTATCTCAGCCTCCTAAGTAGCTAGGATGACAGGTGTCAGGCACCAGCATCCAGCTCAAACCAATATTTCTTCATGTGCTGTGGAACCAGCACTGGAACCTTTCATCCTGTATGACCCTCCACTCTCTCCCCCCCAGGTACTGGCACACACTGTAATGTTTTGTTAGATAAATAGATGAGCATCTGTGTATGACAATACTACAGAAAAGTCCCATCCAACTCAGGTAAGCATCCTGGGTAGGGGTAAACCTGATGTAGCTCTTCCACAGTTCTCTTCTCCCTCTTCCCTCTTCCCACCCTCCTGGTGCCACCGCACTTAACTGTTTTGGTTCCAAGGACGTGAGCCATGATGTACTCACTGTATTCTGGGGCATCTTGGATGCCTATCTTCTCAAAGATCTCTGTCCAGCCACTGACCAGCTGTATGGCACTCAGTTCCCCACTCAGCTGTGAACAAGGTTGTTGTGAGGAGAAAACCTGGCTCAAGGGGCCTCCTCGGCCGTCCCTAGGGCCAGACAGTATGGTCCACCATATCCGGCCCCCAATTTTCATGTTGCAGAAAAGGATCCCTGAGGCATCCTGGGTCTCTGAATCTCCCAGAGTCCAGTACAGGTCCTGGGAATTGTCTCTGCTCACAGCGATCAGGCTGCTGGTGGCTTGTTTTAGTGTCACTTTCATTATGTTTTCCTGTCATACATCAGGTCTTAGGATTCCAGGATTGGCTTTGGTTCTGGAAGCTGCACCCCTGGCTAGTGAGATGGAAGCTGAGACAGAGCTGTCACAATCTGAGTTCAAGCCACGTGCATGGCCAAAAACAAACAAAAAAATTAAAATTAAAAAGTAAAACAATTAAAAAATTAAAACAATTTTAAAAATTAAAAAAATTATTTATCTCCCTGTTTTGCAATTCGTGCCATTTTTTCTGCCAAGCCTGGGATTTGAACTCAAAGTCTGGATAAATAGGCAGCACTGTTGGGCTAGGGGAATCACACCATACTTGAAGCCAAGAAAGTCAGGCCTCTTTCCTAGGCCTGAATTCAAGCCTCAGTCCTGCAAAACATACTCCTTATATACATTTTATTTATATTTTAAAGACAGGATTTATACTTCCATGTAGTAAGACAATATCATGTTTGGTGTGTTTATTCATTTCATTTCTTGTTTTATTCATTTATTTGCCATTTATTTTATTGACTCTGATGACACTTATACCATTTATTACAATTTTTTACTTCCTATCACATAGCATCTAGATTTGTAGATGTGTTCACTATCATGCCTGACACCCAGGACTCTCTCAGGAAAGGAAAACATGTGTCACACTCAGCTTCTTACTCCAAGATTAAATTTTTGGCTGTGCTGGGATGTGAACTCGGGGCCTAGCAGGCCCAATTCATGAATGGGTAAGGGTGAACACAGCAACTTCTAGCCAATGAAGCTGTGAGGTGGTTCCAAGGCACTGAGATGGAGCCCCAGGTTTGGCCAAAACAGTGATACATGGATTGGCAGATGGTGGTATACAATTAATACATATTGGTAAAGAGTGCCAGAGCCATCTATCTTACTGAATGATGCCTACTACATTCCTACCAACTCTTAGGTATTTATTATACTGCCTTTGAAGTAATATTATTCTTTTCATGCTTAATAAACTATCAATTAAAATCAATCAGCATCCTAGGATTATTACACCCACTTTTAGACTCGACTGATGCACGAAATACTTTTTCAATCAGTATTCCTATGCATAGGAACGAGTCTCATGTGCTGTCCTGCCATTGGTAGGTGTCAGGACTTAGATTTTAACCCAGGGCCTATGTTGACAGGTTGGCCTATTTCTTCCCTGATGACCAACCAGCCTTCAGGAATAGAAGTTCAGCTCTACTTTGCAGCCATGTCATTCAGACTCAGGATGGTCACCCTGCAAATAAAAAAATAACATAAAATCCCCAGTCCTCTGCAGCTCGCCACTTTCTGTGCTGTCCTACTTTTTTTTTCTTCATGCAAGTCCTCTGGGCCTAGAATCCCAGGATAGACTATGGGTGAGAGGCTGCAGCCCAGTCTAGGCAATCAGAGCTGAGGTATAGTTGCCATGACCTGAGTTCAAGCTCCATGGTTGTCAAAAAAAAATCCCCCTGGTTTGGAATTTCTGCCAGTTTTTTTTCCTAGCCTGGGATTTGAACTCAGGATCTTGGTAAACCTGTAGCAATGTGAGGGAAGGTGCAGAGTTTCTACTACTTGAGTTCAAATCTTGTGCCAAGACAAAAGCAAAAAATTAAGTCACTGACCTCAGCTGGGGTTTCGGGAGATAGCTGTGGTGGTGGGAGGGAAGGGATGGCAAGGGGAAAACAAAGGAGGAGGCAGCAATGCTCAATAGTAAATGTACTCATTACTTTGCTCATGTAACTGTAACCCCTCTATACAACGTTTTTCAACAAAAAATGTACAAAAAAGGAAACAATTTATAGCTCGGAGAACCACTTTGCAGGTAAGGGAAGGATGTCTGAATAGATATACAAACTGCTGTTTTTACAATCTTCAGTACGGAACTGAATAAAAATCACTGCTTCCATTTAAAATAATTAAGTGACAGTCTTGAAAGTGGGGCCAGTATTTCTGCCACTGCTGGGATTTGATCTCACCATCCGGGTAACTCTTTTGTATCGTAGGTTAAGGGGAAGCTCACTGTCCTTGAGGAAAAGAAATTCAGGGTAGAGTTCCCAGGGCCTGAATTAAGTCCCTATAATGGAAAATAATATTTGTGTACATGTGTAATATATGTTACATATTACATGCCTATGTTTAATACAAACTATGATTTTTTATTATTGATTTTGTATTTCTGTATTTCTATATTTTATTCATTTACTAATTGTTTATTGTATTAATATTATTATTCACATAATATTTATTACATTTTGCACATCTATTATAGAATTATACACAACAATTTAGGACATTGACTCATTTTTCATTAATACTTTATTAAGTGTCGAAACATGATACATAATTAAATAGAGACATTTGTCATAGTCTTCACATGTTTAGAGCCTTTCCCAAATATGAGATTTGACTTGTTTATCTTTAATAACTTCCTATAGGAATTTCTTTAGATGATTTATACTCAGAAACCTTTCCTTGAGGATAGGCAAGTTGAGGGATAAAATTGTAAGTGTGGGACTGGGAATGTGGCTTAGTGGTAGAGAGCTTGCTCAGCATGCATGAATGCCAGGGTTTGAATCCTCAGTGCCACATACTCAGAAAAAGCCAGAAGCTGTGGAGTGCACAAGTGGTAGAGCACTAGCCTTGAGAAAAAGAAGCATGGAGACAGTACGAAGGCCCTAAGTTCAAGCCCCAGCACTGGCAAAAATGATAGGCCAGATGCCAGTGGCTCACACCTAGAACACTATCTTCTCAGGAGGCTGAGATCCGAAGACCACAGTCCAAAGACAGCCTGGCAAGTAAAGCCTGTTAGACTCTTATCACCAATGAACCTCCAAAAGGCCCCATGTGGCACTGTGGCTCAAGTGGTAGAGTTTCGCCTTGAGATGAAGAGCTCAGGGACAGTGCCCAGGTTTGAGTTTGAGACACACTATGGGAAAAAAGTGAGGGTTAATGAAAGTACTTTTCCAATTTGCTAATTAGGAGAATATTCTCTGGAAAATGAACGCTGATGTACACCAGAATTGGAGTCAGAGCTCAAGGTTCAAGTGTAGCTGATCCATATGCCCAGCCTCTCAGACACTAGCATTATAACCTTGTGTCCTAGAGTTCTGAAAGATCCATTGGTGAAAGGCTTAATATGCTCCTCAAGTCCTTTGTCATAAGTAGTTGACTTGTATTGTCAATGTTATTACAGTTCTGACCTAGCAAGTCCCAGTAGCCAAGGCCCATCCCCTAGCTCAGGAGGCTGAGGTCTGAGGATCACAGGGTGAAGCCAGCCAGGTCAGGAAATTCTATGACACTCTGACTTCCACTTCTGAAAGGGCAGATTTTCAAGAGCTTCCTGGGTTTTCCTTGGTGATGAGAAGTTACTTGTACTTGAGTTGAACTCAAGGCCTGGGCACTGTCTCTAGCACTCTACTACTGGAGCCACAGCACCAATTCTGGCTTTTTCTGTGCATGTGCTACAGAGGA
Organism: Dipodomys merriami; assembly: GCF_024711535.1. Lineage (NCBI taxonomy): Eukaryota > Metazoa > Chordata > Mammalia > Rodentia > Heteromyidae > Dipodomys > Dipodomys merriami. The sequence continues at coordinate 3,094,849 of NW_027202360.1, read as the reverse complement.
ATGAACCCAGAGCTTCTTGCATGCTAGGCACTAATCCACATTCCCAGCCCTCTCATATTTTTCTTAATGGTAGTTTCTACATAAGTATGCTACCACTTTACATTCCCCAAGTTTAATTTTCTGAATACAAGTTATTTCAAAAACCCTGATCTTCTCTTCCCTTGCCTGATTTGTGACTGTTCCTGCCTTGGCTTAATAATAATATGAAATAAAGGCTGCTGAGATCTTATGTGTGTATCATATGAGGACACAGGCCTGGAACTCTGGAAGAGAAAAGCCATGGGCATGAAAAGAAGAGAATGATGCAGTATGTGCAACAAGCCTATGTGAAAAATAAATCTGTACATAAAAGGAGAAGCATTGCATACCATCTGATTGTACTCAAAGAGGTAATATGCACATATAAGTAGGTAGGACACTCATACATAAACTTGGCCTTCTCTTTTTGAATTTTTTTGGTGGACATCCCAGGGCTTAAACTCAGGGCCCTATATGTTCCTCAGCTGTTTTGCTAAAGTCTGAGACTCTACAACTGCCACAGCTCCACTTCAAGCCACCTGGGTTAATTGGACATAAGCGCCTGCCAGGCTTTCCTGCCTCGTCTGTCGTGTATCTCCTGCTCGGCTTTCTTTCTCAAAGCTGGAACTCTACCCTCTGGGCCACTGAGTCACTTCTGGTTTTCTGGTGGTTTATTGGAAATAAGAGTTTCGCAGACTTTCCTGCTCGGGCTGGCTTTGAACAGAGATCTACTGAGGAGACTCTAAGTGGCTTTGCTCAGGGATTTGGCTGAGGATCTGCTCCACACAAACCCTTAGTCTAAATCTCGAGAGGTACTAGAGAAAAAAGGAAACACGAAGATTCTTCAGTTGTGTTCTAGATACTTCAGGTTGGAGACACAAAACACTCATAGTATTAGATAAATTTATAGGCCTAAGGAGCAATTCAGACAGTATGAGGATCGCTCCAGCTTTTGGTCCTCTCATCCTGAGACAGTAAATTCACTGCAGCTCAATGCTAAGTGATTGAACTGGCATGTCCTGTGGACATTTGCTGCCAAAATCATGTCACACTCATTTCTCACTTTTGGCTTCAAACCTGTGACCAGAGGAGAAGATGAGGAGAGAAAATCCTTCTCAGAGAAAGCACCTATAAAGAACATTGGGTAGTTGACTTATAAATTCAAAGCATTGGAATGGTGCTGTTAAGTAGTCAGATTGTCCAGATTAAAAAATGAAGAAGAAAAGAAAGGCAGGTGCCAGTGGCTGCTGACTGTAACCCCAGCTCCTCAGGAGGCTGAGATGTAGAGAATCTGAGTTTGAATCCAGCCAGCATAGGAAAGTCCATGACACTGTTATTTCTAAGAGATCACAGAAAACACAGAAGTGGGGCTGTGGCTCCAGGTTAATGCACTACACTTGAGCAAAAGTAACTCAGGGACAACGCCTATGCTCATAGTTCAACCCCAGGACCTACTTCCATGTATTGTGCATGTGTGGATGTATTCCTATAAGTGAAGCTCCAGATTAGCTATGATGAAAGGCACCAAGCTAGAAAATTTGTTTTCAAAAAAATGATTTCATAACACAGAGACTGCTTTCATGACAGTGCATGTTCCTGGGCTCCCCTCATAGTTCCCAATGCAGCCTGAGGGTTTCTCTGCCTCCCAGGCCTGCTGGAAGAAGTCTATCTCATTGTCTGAACAGGCAGACAAAAGGCCTCAGTCCTGTACAGCTGTGTAACAAACAACTCCATCTGGGCCAGTTAGTGAGGATGAGTGTGGATGGGCTCTGAAGGTCAGGACAAAAAGGCCTCTTTGTACCCCAAGCTATCTCTCTCCCCAGTGCTCCGGGTTGACAGGCAGCCTTCATTTGGGCCACCTCCTGTGGCAGGCCAAGTTCCCAGCACTTATCCTGCCTTTGTGAGACTACATTCTGGTGTTCAGATACAGTGCTCAATATAATTCGGGAGTCCTTCTGGCAGACAACTAGGGCACTTAACTTCAAGAAATGTTTCATTGAGGGTGATGATGGGCCTATGATGCCTCTGCTAGGTTTCCGGAAGCTTTGGAAATCCAAGCACATGTCTGATCTTGTTTCCTGTCATCTAGGACTGCTGAAGCACTTTAGGTTTTGAAACCTTTGACCTCTCCTAGTTGAGCCCTGGGTGACAAGGTTTTGGGGTTGAACACAGGGCCTGGGTGCTGACCATGAGCTCAGCACAGGAGCCCAGTGCTTTACCATTTTGCGTCACAGCTTTACTTCTGGTGTGTGTGTGTATCTTTGTGTGTGTGTGTGTGTGTGTGTGTGTGTGTGTGTGCATGCGTGTGCACACATACACCAGTCCTGGAGTTTGAACTCAGGACCTGAGCACTGTACCTAATTTCTCTTGTACAATAATAGCCCTCTCCCTCTTGAGCCACACAGCCACTTTAGGCTTTTTTCTAGTGATGTGTTCCTGAGAAGTCAAGTCCAGGGTTTCATAGATGCAAAGCACTCTATCCCTAAGGCACATTCCCTGCCCTCTACTTCAGGTTTGTTATTCATGCCATATTTTTCTGCCAGTCCTGGGATTTGAACTCAGGGCCGAGGTACATCTACAGCACTGTGGGAGAAGGGGAAGCTCACCATGCTGGTAGACAAGAAAGTCAGGCCTGTTCCCAGGGCCTGAATTCAAGTCCTAGCTCTTGCAAAAATAATATTCTCATGCATTTTAAATATAGGATTCATATTTACATACACATGTTTACTGCATATTACAGTTAGTTATTCATTTTATTTTTTGTTTTATTTATTTCTTATGTATTTTAGTGAGTATGATTACACACATAACCTTTTTTACATCTTATTACATAGGACATAGATTTGCCAATGTACTATAGCTCATTCCTGAGACCCAGGACATTCTCTGATAAGGAAGACAAATGGGACATTTGGATTCTTCCACCAGGATTACTTAAGTTTTTGGCAGTTCTGTGATTTGAACTCAGGGCCTAGAAAGCCCACCTCATGAATGGGGAGTGGGTCAATGTTAGCACAGCAGTCTGATGCAAATGAAGTTGTCTAGCAAAGTTGGAACTAGGAGTGGCCAATATATAAACACATAGATGTGTAAAATGCAGTGTGTGTGTATTTACATATGCATATGCATCTATGAACGTATACAGAGAGAGACAGGTAGACATTTATGTAGATTCTAGTGTATAACTCTATATAAAGAGTGATGTCTATATCTTACTTTTGTATATTCTATTGCTACTAATTATTGGTCTAAAATTATTCCTCCATTAATTAATCACAGTAGAAGACTTAATAAAGTATTAATTAAATTAATCAATGACCTATATTTAATGCATACAATCTTACATTAGAAAGACTAGTTAATTAGTAATTCAATTTGTACATTTCAAACATTCTATTAGTGTTCCTAGAGATAGGAATCAGTTTCCTAGGACCTTCAGCCATGTGTATGTGGGAGTCCCAGGATCGAACTCAGGGCGCAGGTGTCTGGGTTAACCTCAGGCTTCACTGACAGCCCACCAGCCTAAGCCATAGAAAGTCATGTACAATTTTCAAGTCAAATCAGTGAGACCCAGGATGGTCACTGTGCAATAGAAACAAAGGCAAAACTGTTGTGTAAAACTTTCTGGTTTTTCCTCTTCCATTTTGGTTTGTTTGTTTGTTTGTTTGTTTGCCAGTGCTGGGAGTTGAAATTGGGTCCTAGGATCCTTGGATCATCTGTGGGTGTAAAAGCTGCACCCCAGCCTAGGGTAATCAAGGCTGAGGCAGACTTGTGAAGACCTGAGTTCAAGCCCTGTGCCTGCCCCCCCCTCAAAAAAATTAAGGTTCTGGCTTGGAATTTGGGACATTTTATATGCCATACCAAGGATTTGAAATCAAGGCCTGGGTAACTCTATTTTGCTGTGGGAAAGTGGATGCTCACCCTCCTGGAATAAAAGAAAGTCAAGAGCATTTCCCAGGGCATGAATTCTAGCCCTAGGACTGGCAAAATAATATTTATATACATTTATAATGTACATCATATATATGTATTTGCGTAGGTATTACATATTGTACCTAGGAAACAATATTTTCACAGACAGCAGAAGAGGTCAACATTGGCTGCTTAATCCACCTATTGTCTTTGGAACTGCTGGGATTTGAACTCAGGGCATAGAATGCCCAATTTGTCAAGGGATCAATGAAAGCACAGCAATCTCAAACAAATACATTGCCAGGGAGTTCCCAGGACCTAAGTTTAACCTCCAGAATTGGCGAATATATAAATAGATAGATGCCTAATTGCTGCAAATACATATATATGCATAGAGTGAGAGAGAGATGTATATGTATATTCCAATGTATGTTTAAATATATAAATATATTTATAGAATGTGAGATGTCTATATATCATTAAATTACACGTAATATATTACTAATAATTATTAGGTATTAAATTATGCCTTCATTAATGATGTATCATGGTTTAAGGCACAATAAAGCACTTCCTTGTGCAATATGAGCTCAGGGACAATGTCTAAGCTCACAGTTAAAGCCTCAGGAATTGTACCAAAAAAAAAAAATACAGCCAGTAACTCCATGTGTCTGTGTATGTGTGAATGTATTTCTATCAGTGAACATCCAGAATCGCTATGAAGAAAGGCACCCAGCTAGGAAATTTGCTTTGAATAGAATGATTTCATAGTACAGAGGGTGCTTTCAAGACAGTGCATGTTCCAGGGCTCCCCTCCCTGTTCCCAGTGTAGCCTGAGCGTTTCTCCACACCCCAGGTTGCTGGAGGAAGTCTGCCTCTTTGTTGGAACAGGCAGACAAAAAGCCTCACTCCTATACAGCTCTGTAACAAACAACTCTTTCTGGGCCAACTAGTGATGATGAGTGTAGGCTGGCCCTGAAGACCAGGAGAAAAAGGCCTCTTTGTACCCCAAGATATCTCTCTCCCCAATGCTCTGTTTTGACAGGAAACCTTCATTTGTGCCACCTCCCGGGGCAGGCCAAGTTCCCTGCACTTATCCTGTCTTTGTTAGACTGTGTTCCAGTGTTGAAACAAACTGCTACAATTAATTCAAGATTCCTTCAGGCAGACAACAACTAGGGAGCTGAACCTAAGTCAATGATTCATTATTGGCAACGGTGCCTCCCTAGGTTTTCGGAAGCTTGCTACATCTAAGGCAAGCACTCTACTACTGAGCCACCTTCCCTGCCCTTCTCCTTTTTCTTTTATCAGTCCCAAGATTTGAACTCGGGACCTAGGATCTCAGGATGGGCTGTGGGTCCATTGGCTGCACCACATCCTAGGATGATCAAAGCTGAAGCAGAATTGCCACAATATGAGTTCAAGCCACGGCCTGGACAAGGCCCAAGGCTGTGACTTGGAATTTGCTCCATTTTTCTGGCAGGCCTGGGATTTGAACTCAGGGTCTGGGTAACACTGTGACACTGCGGGGGAGGGGAAGCTCAATGTTGTTGAAGACAAGAATTTCAGTTTCCAGGCCTGAATTAAAGCGCCAGCACTGGAAAAATTGATATTCATATATGTGATCTTTTTACATACATGGGCTTACTCCATATGACATTTATTACCCTTATTAATTCATTATTTATTTTATTTAGTATTATTACATATATAACATTTATTTCATTTATTACATCTTATCACATGCATATATTTGCATATGGATTATACTTCATACTGAGATCCAGGATTTTTACAGAGAAAAAAAATGTGTCAAAGTAGTCAGGATGACAGATATCAGCCACAGATGCCTAGACTGTAACATTTTGTACGGGTGTCCTTGGGTCTCCTTGGTAGGGAGCTAGCCATGATCCCAACAGGGAAGGGTCAGTGACTAGGCCCTGAGTTCAAGGTTCATGACCAAGAAAAATAAACCAAAACAATTGTCTGTAGGAGAAAATTCACTAGAGTTCAGTACATACATCATTTTGGCCCTGACATGGGGACATATCTGAGCCTCAAGGTTCTCATCTGCCCAATAATCTGGGGAGCTCTTACAAGGACCAGATGCAAGAATGTACTCAGTACACCATTCCTCATATAAAACCCATGACATAGCTGTATACCCTGTCAGGGCTTGATTTTAAAACCACCAGTGTCTGATCTCAGCTTCCCAGTATCTTGGATGACAGGGCTGAGGAAGCCCCAAGCATCCGGTTCCGTGTAGCTGGGTTGCAGCAGTTTACCTCTGGCTACATCAGGTTAGATGGCAGCTCTCAGCACCAGTCTCCTAGCTTCCCTTACGATGATGTATTTGCAGTCCTATTCTTATATCTTTGCAGTCAGAACCTTCTATCATTTTGTTTTGGTGACAGTTCTGCATCTTGAGTAAGTGTCTAGACACAGTCCCTAAACTTTTATGCTCAAAGCTAGTACTGGACTGCTTGAGCAACAGCATGACTTCAGGACTTTTCTGTGCAAGTGGTAGTGAGGAATGGAACCCAGGATAGATAGATATAGATAGATAGATAGATGTATATGTATAAAACAAAAGAGATGTCTGTATATTATGAAACTGCATATATGATATTAATACCAATTATTGGCAATTAAATTATTCCTTCCTTTTTAAGTATCATGATTGAATACATAATAAAGTATTGAAAATTAGTCAATGTAGAATAATTGTGTATAATTTTAGAATATAATCATATACTAACTACTAATTTAAATGTTACTTTTATAACATTCCATTTGTACGGATGTATATCAGAATGAATTTCTTAGAACCACCCACCATTCATTAGTGGCAGTTCCAAGATTGGACCTCCAGGTCTAAGTTGCTTGTTTCAGCTATGGCTTCCCTAATAGCCCACCAAACATTAGCAATGCAGTGTCATGTACACATTCTGGGTCTTGTCATTTAGACCCAGGATGGTCACAATACAAAGAAAAAAAAAAAACGTAAAACCACCTTCTTGAACTTCTCAGTTTTATCCTTCTCTTTTTTATTTTTTTGCCAGCTCTGAAATTTGAAGTAGGGTCGTAGGATCCAATGATCAGCTGTGGCAGAGATGCGAAGACCTGAGTTCAAGCCCTGTGGTAGGCCAAAAAACAAGTAATAATAACAGGAAGACCCTGGCTAGGAAATTGCACCATTTTGCTAGCAGTCCTGGGATTTGAACTCAGGGTCTGGGTAACTCTGTGACACTGTGTGTGAAAATGGAAGCTCACCGTCCTTGAAGACAAGAAATTCATGGGGGTGAAAAGGTGGCTCAATGGTAGAGTGCTTGCCTTGCATGCATGAGGCTCTTGGTTTAATAACTCAGCACCACATAAGCAGAAAAAGCTGGAAGTGGCACTGTAGCTCAAGTGGTAGAGTGCTCACCTTGAACTGAAGAGCTGAGGGACAGTGCCCACGCCCAGATTTCAGGCACCATGACTGGCAAAAAAGAAAAAAGAAAAGAAAAGAAGAAAAGAAATTCAAACCAGTTCCCAGGGCCTGAATTGAAGCCCCAGAACTGGAAAAAATAATATTCATATATATGAGATCTATTTACATACATGGGTCCTACTGCATATGACATTTATTACCCTTACTTATTTAGTATTATTACACATATAACATTTCCTTTATTATATCATATCTCATAGGATATATTTGCATATGGATTATACATAGTATTGAGACCCAGGACTTTCACAGAGAATGAAAAAAAGTGTAAGATTGGCTTCTTACTCCACAAATAAATATTTGGCCATGCTGGAATTTCAACTCAGCCTACAATGCCCAATCCATAAACGGGGTACAGTCTTAGCACAACAGCCTCCGGCAAACTGAGCATCCAGGAAATTCTGAGGACCTGTAATCAAGCTATAGTAGTGCCCGATAGATAGATGTGTAGATTGATATTATATATATATATATATATATATATATATATATATGATATATACATACATATATCGGCGTATATATGTATATATTTATATATACACACATACAAAGGGAGAATGTGAGAATATTATTAAATTATATATATGTTATTAGTAATTATTAGTTACTAAATTATGACTCCATTTCATGAGGTATCATGGTTGAGTACTAATAAAAGCATTAATTACAAATATAGGCAATATCCTTAATCATACCATGGTGCTAGAATGGAAGATATAAATCCATTAATTTTTGTGTGGCATTCTAAAGTAGAATCATGAATTAACTGCAAATTTAATTATTACTTTTATAACATTCCATTAGCATTCACATGAACAGAAATTAGTTCATCAGGATCTCCCTCCATTTGTGGGTGGTAGTCATAGCATTCGAAACCCAGGCCTGGGTAGATAACTTTGAATGCAAACCATTGAATGACACCGTGAAGATTTCAGATTGTCATGAGTAAAAAAAAGAACAACAAGAAGAAAAGAAAGCCAGGAGTCAGTGGCTCCTACCTATAACCCTAACTCTTCTGGAGGCTAAGATGTAGAGAATGCCAATTTGAATTCATCTGAGGCAGGAAAGTCCAAAACAATCTTCTTTCTAAGAGATCATAGGGAGAAAAAAAGCCTATGAGTGGGGCTGTGACTCAAGAGCAAAAGGAGCTCAGGAACAGGGCCTAGGCTCATAGTACAACCCTTGACCTGCCTCACCCCCCCCAAAAAAAAGGAGGCAATAACTCCATGTTTCTGTGTATGGATGGATGATGTATGGATGATGGGCATTCAGCAGGTTGCCCATGTCCATCCCCCCAACCTGGGCAAGTCCTCAGAGAGTCCTAAGTCTGAGCCAGCAGGTTGAACAAAGCATCCTTCTCTGCCATTTAATAACTGAAGCCTGCCGGTTTTGCATGGGCTGTGCAACAGGTGAATTACGTCCTGGCTGAGATATCCCATTGGGACACCTAGCAGCCAGCCACTGCCTCCAGGGAGACCACAGTTCCTAGGCTGTAGGAGTTGTCAAAGTTTCTGGCTCCATATTCGCTATCCCTCTGTAGGATATGTTAGCCTACTCCTCTGGGGCCTGGTGGCTATCCCTCATTCACCATTCCTCATTGCTGAGTCACAGGCTGTTCACAAATCTTTGCAAAGATATGAAATAGCCAGCGATTTTTGCACCAAAAAGAGGTAAGTCAATAAATCCTACCCTCATAGTTCCTGTCAGAAGTGAGCCTTGGGCTGTGAATGTGGCTTAGTGGTAGAGTGTTTACCTAGCACACATGAAGCCCTGGGTTCAATTCCTCAGTATCACAGAACAGAAAAAGCCAAAAGTGGCACTGTGGCTTAAGTGATAAGAGTGTTAGCCTTGACCAAAAGAAACTCAAGAACATGCCCAGACTCTGAGTTCAAGCCCCAAGACTGGCAAAAACTGAGCTTGGTGAGACATATTCTTCTGGTACTCATAGGAGGGCCAAGATTAGAGGTAAGAGGTAGAGTAGCGGACAGTTGCTGGTGGCTCACCCCTGTAATCTTAGCTACTCAGGAGGCTGAGATCTGAGGATCACAATTGCAAGCAGGAAAGTCTATATGAGACACTTTTCTCCAAATAAACACCCAAAAAGTGAGAAGTAGAGCTGTGGTTCAAGTAATAGAGTGCTAGCCTTGAGCACAAAACCTCAGGGATAGCATCCAGGCCATGAATTCAAACCCCAGGTCTGGCACAAACACACACACACACACACACACACACACACACACACACACACAAACACACACACACACACACACCAAGCTAGACCATTTGTCAGTCAGCCTGCACAAGTTCCATCTCTAGCAACTCAATATTAAAAAAAGTGGGAGAAGGGAAGGAAAGACTTGCTCCTGGAGGTGATATAACCAGTGCCAAATTTCCACAGGAGTTCTAAGATGTGGAACAAGATAGAGAACCTCAGGCAGAAGGTACAACATGCGCACAGTTTCCTGAGGTGTGGTGTAGAATAGATGGTGTGGGTGGAATAAAGGTTCTGTGGCTTCAGACAAGTCCGGCAGGACATTCAAGGCTGGGTCAAGGTTTGTACTTGAGTCACAGGGAGGGCAGAAGGTGGAGGTCCCAGAATGGGGACCAGGGGGAAGATTATCTTGGCTTTTCACCATGGACCCCAGGTATTTCCTGTGGCTGGAAGCCTATTTTTCACAGCTCCGGACCCTCAGGCCTCCTTTACATGGAGGAGTCAGGGCAAATGCAGGGAAGAACACTTGCTTAAGAAAAGTTTCTAGCCCAATGCCAGTGGTGGCTAAAACCCTGTAAATCCTAGCTACCAAAAAGACTGAGATCAGAAGTCGTGGGTCAAAGCCAGCTGAGGGGAGGAAAGTTAGAGGGACTCTTCTTGACGATGAACTACCAAAAGCCAGAAATGGAGCTGTGGCTCAAGTGGTAGAGTGCCAGCCTTTAGGCAAAAATTAAAGAGACCAGAGTCCACACCCTAAGTTCAAGTCCCAGTACTGGCACATAAAAAATAAAGAAAAGCTTTCAGGAGTTCCTAGTCCACTGTGGTGAAAGTCCAAATCAGTTGGGTGATGGTGGTTCATGCCTATATTCCTAGCTCCTCAGGAGGCTGAGATCTGAGGATTATGGTTCAAAGCCAGCCCAGGCAGGAAAGGCCGGGAGACTCTTATCTCCAATGAACTACAAGAAAATTGGAAGTGGTACTGTGGCTAAAATGGTAAGCTGAAGAGCTGAAGGGACAGTGCCCAGGCCCACAGTTCAAGCCCCATGACCAACACCGGGCCTGCTTGAACCTTACTCTGTGGTTCTAGGAAGAGTAATTTCCAGTGGGCCCCTGAGCGTCTCCCAATATCTAGGTGTCCTACAAGTCTTGAAAGCAGCCTCTTTGGGAGCCTTTGCCTACAGAGCGGGCCAAAGTTTCAGAGAAGGGTCTAGCCTTGGGGCACGGAGGACATTGGCCAGAATGACATCAGAATGGCATCTGTCATGGGTGCAGTGTGGATCTGAGCAGTAAGTCAGCATTTCAGACTAGGTTTCTGGGCCAGGAGGGGCAAGGGCTGCAAGATGGCACAGCAGGTAATGCCTACTCATGGGGGCAAATTTGTCAGGCACACCTTGGGTGGGTGTTGAGTTGGGCTCATGAAAGACTTGTAGGCTCAGGAATCCACAGCTGACTGGCTGCTGCTTGTAGCAGTGGCTATCCCAGGAGTCCCCGGCTCAGAGCCCTGCTTTCCTCACCAATGCTCAGCAGCAGATGAAGATCTGCAATCATGCACCGAGTATAAACGAGCATCCATCCTGTTCTTCCCTTGGTTCTGTACCCTATGCATGGATGGAGGTACAGGTCCCATGGTACTTACTACCATGGCCCAGACCCCTCAGCTCAAGAAGGAGTTAGGGAGAAATAACTTATCTGTCGAGAGTTCACTATGACTGTGCCTCTAGACTGCCCACAGTTCTAGTTCAGCTCAACATTATTACCTTCCTCTGTGTGTGTGTGTGTGTGTGTGTGTGTGTGTGTGTGTGTGTGTGTGTGTGTTTGTGTGTTCATGTGCACATCTTGGTACTAGGGCTTGAATTCAGGACCCGGACTCTTTCCCTCACTTTTTTCATTCAAGGCTAGCAACTCTACCACTTGAGCCACAGCTTTTCTTCCAATTTTAGGTGGTTATTGTAAAAGGAGAGTCTCACACACTTTAGAAAAGTGAACTGGTGATAAGAAATCTACTCATTATCTTGCCCATGGAACTGTAACCCTTCTCTAGAGTATTTTCACAATTAAAAAAAAAAGATCCTACTGATACAAAAAAAAACAAAACAAAACAAAACAAAAAAAAAAAAAACAAGAAAAGTGAGCTGGGCTGCCTCTGAATGTCAATCCTTAGATCTCAGCCTCCTGAGGAGCTAAGAATATGAGAGCATGAGCTGTTAACATCTGACCACACTTTCCTTCTTCGCTAAGACAGTGTACCTCTCTCCCAGCTTAGCACCATCTACAGCTAACCTTCGTTCCCCTCCCTCTACGCCTCCAGGCTTCAGAGGAAACGTACCCTCCCCTGAAGACATAGAAATAGGATGCTTGACAGGTTTGAGCTTTATGTTCTCCACACAGTCAAGGGCTGATGGGAGCTGATGTATAGATCAGAGATCTAGGCCAGGGAAAGTAGACAGCTGTTAGAACAGAAGACAGTATGAAGAGACATCCTTGAAGCTGGATGCCAGTGGCTCATGCCTATAATCCTAGCTACTCAACGCTGACACATGAGGATCAAGCAAGATTCAAAGCTAGCCTGGGCAGAGTCTTATCACCAATGAATGACCAAAAAGCTGGGAAGCAGAGCTACTGTAGTTCAAGTGGTAGAGCACCAACGTTGTGCAAACAAGCTAAAGGATACCACATAGGCTCTGTGTTCAAGCCTTAGTAAACACACACACACACACTAACATCCTTAGCAGGTGCCAGTGGCTCATACCAGCAATCCTAACTACTTAAGAGGCTGAGCTCTTAAGATGGCAGCTTGAAGCCCACCCAGACGGAAAAGATCGTGAGAATCTTATCTCCACTAAACTACTAAAAAAATGAAATATGAGCTGTAATTCAAGTGGTAGAGTGTTAAATTTGAGCAAAGGAAGCTCAGTGCCTAGGCCCAGAGTTCCAGTTCTAAGAGTTTTTTTTTATTTTTTAATTTAATTTTATTTTATTTGAGAACATACTGTACAGAGGGGTTACAATTACATTGGCAGGATAATGCATACATTTCTTACCAAGCATTGCAGCCTCCTCCTTTGTTTACCCTTCACCTCCCTTCCCAGCCTCCCCCCTCCCCCCACCCAATCATACCCCCCTCCCCCCCCCCACACCGACATTGTAAAGCTTGCTTTGACATGACATTTTTTAATTATCCTTGTTACAACAGGTCCACCTGAATCCTTAAACGACTTGTTTGTCCCCATCTCCTCCACATGTTATACTGACATCAAATAAAGTGAAAGCGGGGGTTACACTGTGGGGGAGGGATATACAAAGCAACAAAGAAATAATCTTATAAATGCGTTAGAAACACATGCATGAAAGAAATGAAAACATTAAAATACATATTTAAGGGTTCATTTTCCTAACATCACATTATCTGATCTTTTCCGCTTGACTCATACCTATATCTAAGAGTTTTTTTTTAAAGACACCTTTTGCCCCCCTCCTTCCCGCAGGCCATAAATCCAGATGTTGGTCATCCTAGATCTCACTTCCACTCATGCCACTTCAACAGCACCACCAGTGGCCTATTACTGGCCAGCTCTGGGTTAAGAAGTGAACGTACCCACTGTGACATCAAATACTTCCGTCCTCACAACGTTTGTGATATGTCATTGTGATATTTTAGGCCCTTTGTGAGTTGAAAATCTGTGTTTGACTTCATATTTCAGATATGATATGAGATATCTAAAATCCAGTGTAACATCATGATATTATACCACTGGACATCATAACAATTGTGTCACTTTGTGACATCTCAGAACTGTTAGTTCTTTACCTTTTTGACTACATGCACTTTGGGGACATCAGAATCCCTTCGCAAACCCATATACTCATGGTGTATGACAACTGAGGTCCCACATGCCATTGTGACATCACCAACTCCTTGGGACATCTCAAAACTATTGCGACCTCCTCATCAGTATGGTGTCACCAATTGTGACATCAAAACTTTATTATAACATGATGTTGAGATATCACATTGTCATTGTGAAATCATTGTTCATTGGGTTTTCACATAGTATGACCTCATACTTTGAAGCTTCTTCTATCACCTGGTATCCTCATATTGAATTAAGAGTAATTGAAATTGGATATATTATTCTGATATTATAAACTGTGACATCACAAAACCATTGTGACCTCATCAAAAACCCAATGGGACATCTCATTTCCATTGTGATATTATGAATCACAGTGTGCCTTCAAAAGCTATTATGACCTCTTACCACCTTTGAAAACACACATGGCCTCTATGATATCACAGAACATTTTTTGTATCCATATCCTCATGGGGAACTAATGACAACTGACATCAGACATACCATTAAAATACAAAAAAATCTTTCTGACATCATCATAATTGTGACATCATGTTGCCATTATGACGACATCAGCTCATTTTGACATGTAAAACTACAATGACATCATAGCACTGTAACATTATATTGTCATTCTGATATCATAGACAAGTTGTATTTGCCCTTTATATTATTTGATTCTATATCTAATGTGGCATGTTGGTTGATATCAGAAACCCATATTGAGTTCATCACCATTGTGATATCATGGTGCCTTAGTAGCATCACATTGCAATTGTGATGTCACATTGCCAAATTGATGTCACAAAGGTTATGATATCACAATGAGTTTCTGATATCCACCCACATGCCACATTTCAAATACAATGAAATCACAGATTAGGCATTCATAATGTGACTATGATGACACAATGACCTAATGGCAAATGCTATAATGTCATTGTCATTTTGTGATGTTACCATAAGCTAAAGATATAACAACAATGTGATATCATACTGGTTATGACGCCACACAGGGTTTATAATGTTACAATGGTTATGAGGTCACAATATGTTTCTGATATCAACTGATATGCCACATTTAAAATAGAATGAAATCATAGGATATACATTCACAATGTGTCTATGACAGCAAAATGGCAATGCAATGTCATAATGCCATGATGTCAGTGTAGCTTGGTGATATCACCATGAGCTGAATGTATCATAACGACAGTCTGATGTCACATTGGTGATGATGTCACAAAGGGTTTGTGATGTCACAGTGGCAAGTCAGATCTTAATTGCCATGAGTTTATAGTGTGGATATGAGAATGAAATCACAATGACATATGCAAATGAACTGTGATGAAACAAAGGCCTTTTTTTTTCATAAGTGCTAAAGTTCCTAACAGGTTTCAGTTGTCAAAATGTTAATGATATGAAAATGCTCTCAGCAGTCCTCCTTAATACTTACAAGGCTGTGATAGGAGGATGATGGTCAAAGTCACCCTAGGCAGGAAAGTCCTTGAGACTCCTGTCCAAATTGTGCCAATAAAACCAGAAGTAAAGCCATGTAGCTCCATTGGTAGAGGGCTAGCCTTGATCAAAATCAGCTCAAAGACTGTGCCCAGATCCTGAGTTCAAGGTCTGGGACTCGGAACAAACAGACATACACAACAATCTTTGCAGCCATCCGGCTAAAGCAGGCAACATTCTTTTTTTTTTTTTTTTTTGTCGGTCGTGGGGCTTGAACTCTGGGCCTGGGCGCTGTCCCTCAGCTCTTCAGCTCAAGGCGAGCGCTCTACCACTTGAGCTACAGCGCCACTTCCGGTTTTCTGGTGGTTTATTGGAGATAGGAATCTCACGGTCTCTCCTGCCCGGGCTGGCTTTGAACAGCGATCCTCAGATCTCAGCCTCCTGAGTAGCTAGGATTACAGGCGTGAGCCACCAGAGCCCGGCTCAGGTAACATTCTTGTCTCTAAGTGGATTGAACAGAGTTCCCTGGGAAAGGGGCTGCCATCATCTTGACTCCACCCATTCTGACTGCATCACAGGATTCCAGCCACATCCCCATTCTTTCATGGATCTTTCTGAACAATGGGATACAAGAATGGTGGCCATGCCCACATTCCATACTACCCAGTAGCACTGGAATTCTGTTGGTTGACACCACTACCAGCAGTTGAGGTAGAGGTAGCTGAGTGATGAGCAGGAGACTCGAGGACTAAGAGGAGAGGCCTTGCTCAGGCCCACCATGTGCCCGCCTGTGCTTGGGCCCCCACCTCCCCTTCCCCATGGCACAGCATTTCAAACCTGGTGCTGCTGGCTAAAACCCATGTTGCCTCTTGGATTCCTCAGACAATGGGGCAATGGTGTACCTCTAGCCATCTTGTTGCCCTGACCTGGTCCTGGCACCCTTGTCCTCTGCTCTGGGCCTGATGTCAACCATACCACTGCCATTGCTGTTCGCCCCACCTGGAGCAGCTGCCAACAGATTTTGCCAGCAGCACATGTGAGTGGTGGCCACACAGGCCCGCTCCCTTTGACCCCATATCACCCCCCCTCCTGACCAGGACCTGCACCTCCTCTGTGCCCCATAGTCTGGCCCACGCCCTGCCATAAATGTGCCCCAGGAGTGGGGGTGGGTGGTGACCCGAGGATCCCATCCCCATATCCAGTGTCTAGTGTCCCAGGAAATGGGGAGATGCAGGTTTGGGTGAGGAGTGGACGCCACAGAGCCCCTGACCTGGAGCAATGGGAGACACACAGCCACATATCTGCACCCTTTCTTTCCCTGGTGGGAAGCTGGTGGGGAGCAGTATGTCCAACCCTGCCTTCTGGGGTCTTTTCCCTTTTTCTGCGGATGGGAGGCTTTGGATGCAGAAGATAGACCCCCCTTTCTGTGTGAACCCTTGTCTTCTGTGCTTGATCATCCTTTCACCTGAAGACAGAGAGACAGAGAGAGACAGAGAGAGAGATCATCTTTCTCCTTGTACAATCTGACTGTGCTCAGGTGCGTGATCAGTTGGCAAATTGAGGTGCTGCATGGATGAGTCTTCTGTCACCAGTCTGGATGTGTGTGTGTGTGTGTGTGTGTGTGTGTGTGTGTGTATGTGTGTGTGTGTGTGTGTGTGTGTGTGTGTGTGTGTGTGTGTGTGTAGAAGTGAGTGGTAACAAGGAGGCTGAATGCTTTGGTAACTTCTACCTGCTATCTTTCGGGCATGCATGGGGTTCATAGCTGAGGTCTGGGAGCCTGGAAGGGTGAGATGCTTGAATGGGACACAGCACTGTTAAATTACAAGAACAAGGGATCTGTGTGCCCTGGAATTGTGTACTCCCTTGGGCCTGGTTGGTGGGAGTGGGAGCTTGGGAGGACCTAGGAGTTCAGCTGCAGGGGATGGCTTTCCTGGAGGACAGAGAGCATGTCCAACACTTAGTAAAGATATGAGTCCTGCTAGTATGGAGTGCAATAGCATATGTCAGACTCTGGGTCTTCTCATCATGACCTCTGATGGGCGAGGCGAACCCTATTTTAAATCTTGAGCTGTGATCTTCAGATCTCAGCCTCCTGAGTACCTAGGATTATTGGCATGAGCCTCTGGCACTGTGACCCTGGTTCTTTTTGGTATATTAGGGTTTGACCTCAAGGCTTTAGGCTTGTAAGTCAGGTCTTCTACCAGCTTTTCTGTCTTGGGCATTTCTGAGATGGAGACTTAATATATGCTCAGGCTGGGATGGATCACAGTCCTGTATGTGACAGGCATGAGCCACCAGGGTCGGTCCTCTGTAGTTGGGATGGTAGACATGTAGTGCCACGCTCAGTCATTGGTTTAGATGGATTGTCACAAACTCAGTCCACAGCAGCCCATTTTTGACCACAGGTGAAGCTCTGGGTTGGGCCTCAACCATTGGACTTCAATCTCCTCATGGGACAGTTTTGAGAAAACAAGGGATTAATACAGAGGGATCTCTAGAGCAGGGCCAGGCACAGAGGGAGGGGCCGTCAGATACGGTTCTTGGCAGTTCTGTGAGTATATGACAGAAAAGACCTGGAAAGATCTCAGATGGTTTTGTGTTATTAATGTTGTGACAGGTATGGGATTATGAAACAAAACATGACTCTCTTTCTTTAATACCCAATCCCCATGAGGAACAGGATCCTTACTTTGTTCAGTTTTGAAGCTGGGAAAACTGAGGCACAGAGAAGCTGGGTGACCTACTTATGACTCCCAGCTGACAGGAAGCTCAGCCTGACTTCTCTGCCATGCTCCCTAGGACAATGGGTGTTATTCAGTCTACTTCTTGTGGTGGGAAGTCCACTTCTTTTCAGTCGTGGAGCTTGAACTCTGGGCCTGGGGCAGCTCCCTGAGCTCCGCAGCTCAAAGCTAGCACTCTACCACTTGAGACACAGGACCACTTCCAGTTTTCTAGTGGTTCTTTGGAAATAAGAATCTCACAGGTGTTCCTGCCAGGGCTGGCTATAAACCACAATCCTCATATCTCTGCCTCCACTGTACTTAGGATTACAGGCCTGAGCAACAGGTACCTGGCTTAAGTGTAATTCTGACCTTCTTTCGTTTTTCTCTCTCTCTCTCTCAGGAACTGATTGAATGGGTGCTGGAGGAGTTGGCCCAGCATCCCTAATGTGGTTGGAACCAAGGTGGCCCTCTCATTCTGGAGTTGAGCTGTAGGTCAGGAGCTGTCTCACTCATTCTGTTGTACCAGCTCCATGAGGTAAGTCCCTCTGTGCCCTGGCTAGACCGTGACTGTTATTCATTGCCTATCTAGCCTTACTGGATGCAGTAGTTTGATCAATGCCCTTTTCTAGCAAAAATTTCTGGCTAAAATTATGATACATAGTTATGGAATGAAAATTTAATGCCATCTTAAGAGAGTCATTTAGTGTTCTGGGAATGTGGCTTCATGTTAAAGTGATTGACTAGCATTCATGAAACCCTGGGTTCAATTCCTCAGTAACACATAAACAGAAAAAGAAACACTGGAAGTGGTCCTGTGCCTCAAGTTGTAGAGGGTTAGAATTGAGAAAAAAAAAAAAAAGCTGAGGAATAATTCCCAAGCGCGGAGTTTCAGCCTAAAGACTGCCAAAACAACAAGAGCAACAACAACAACAATGAACATTTAGTTAGTGAATGCAAAATAAAGAACCCAAACTTGGAATATATAATTGTTCCTTCCATACTGATACTTGACAATAGACCCTAATTCATGTGCTTTACCTACATTAGGATACTGTGTTGAAAAAAAGTTTTGTTCATTAGGTCAGGGCAATTAATGCCAGGAATGTGCTTAGATGTCAGGTGTAGATTAATTCTGGAAATTCACATATTCCAGGATTTTGAGAGGGGTCACTGCTAATCACAATGAGAAGGATAGTCTAATTGAGATTTGGAAATCATTTTGGCCAATCATAGCACCAAAACGGCAGACGCTAATTTACAGTCATGACAGAAGAGAAGGAATACCTCCAGATGGAAGGAAAAAAATGATAGTATCTAAGGTATAGCAGAAACAGTTCTAGGGAACCATTTTTGGTTATTGAAGAACTAGTTATCAACTAGGCTTATTCCTCATTGTTTTAGTATTCTAAATCTCTTAGGCTAGATAAATGTGTCTCCTTCTATGCTGTTCTTTCATACCTGATATCCTTTGCTTTCTGAAAATCTGTCTTTCTATATTTCTCTATGAACTTTTTCTAATACTAAATACACCTACACAGATGTCACAAGATGCTAATGTAAGGGTCCCATAGCTCATGAGTCATTAATGTAACAAAATGGAAAAGGAGGAGATATTTATTGCTACCTCAATTTTTCTGAAAAGCTGGAATGACATCATTTGGTTCAAATTTCCATTCTTTGTCTACATAGTGTCATTAAGTGCACATAAATGCAAATATGAGCCGGGTGCTGGTGGCTCTTGCCTGTAATCCTAGCTAAAACCAGAGGATTGTGATTCAAATCCAGCCTGGTCAGGAAAGTCCATGAAACACTTATCTTCAATTAGCCACCAGAAACGCAGAAGTGGTGCTGTAGCTAAAGTGGTACAGCATTCAAGTTGAGCTGAAGAGCTGAGAGACAGTGCCCAGGGTCAGTGTTCAATCTCCACAATCAAAAAAAAGTGCAAATATGGCTTTAAGTTTCCCCCAAAGGAATGATTAAGTCAATAGTAATCTTCCCAATGGATTCAGAAACTTTGTCTATAATTTTTATACACTTAAGTTCAAAACAGCAATATTATCCATGACAGCCAAAGAATTGAAAAAAAAATTCACGCTGACCAATAGGAAAACAGATCACAAAACATTTTATACTCATGAAATAGCCCATTATCAAGTAAAAAAGAGAAATGGAGAATTGATATTAGTGGAAACACTGACAACAGGCTAGATGTAAAGAGCCAGACACAAAATAACAAATAAAATGATTTGATTTTAATGAAATTTTTGAATTATCAAAATCAGGCATAACAGTTTCTTTGGGGTTGGAAGTCTAAGGAGAATTCAGAATAGCTGCAGACAGGTATGAGATTTCTTTGTGAATGAGGAATATTTGAGAATATTCCAAGGTGATGAAGATTGAATATACTTTCAGAATACAAAGAATCCCTAAATTTTATAGAATTAATTTAACAAATATAACATTTTTCAATTACACATAAAATGATTTTTTAAAGGGATACTAGATAATCTTTAACCAGCAAAAGTGTTCTACCATGAAAGTAGATATAGAATATAGCAAAGTGGTAGAAAGCAGGAGCAAGTAAAAAAAAATCAATGCATATGCTACAAAATTAAGAAAAATCAGAGAATAAGTGGTTGGGAGAGATGAATGGAAATGTTAAAAAGGGATTAAAGTGATCAAGATGCATTGTATTCACAAACTACTTTATTGAATAGCAATTCCTTTATTCAACTATTAAATAAAATATTTTAAAAACTAGCAAAAATAATTAATTAAACAAAAATAAATGATGAATAGATAAATAAAATACAATAAAAATAAACTATAGATCTATAACAATATAGGCCAGAAATTTAAAACACAAACAAGAATAAAGTAGTTTTGTTGGTGCTTCTAGATATATAAGGTAGAAAATTTTGACTACATCTAATTTATTGAGTTCTTTTGTCAATGGCATTAATTATGCCAGTAGTAAAAATAATCATGAAGTTCTGAAATAAGTAACACATTATCTAGGATATTACTAATTACTAATGCAAAGATAGATGCAAAGAAAGATAATGCAAAGAAAGATGGAATAGTATATGTTTGTATGATAAGATAAATTGTCAGAATGATGTCTGTATGTATACAGATATCACAGAAATAAACAATAGAAATTTAAATGTATAAGCCAGGGCATTACAACATGATTACAGCAAGCAATTCATCTTTTTTTTTCTGGAAATGAGAGAAAAAATAAAAGCAATAGTTCACAGTACAACAGTCAAAAACTACCAAAAGTGGTCAAAGTCACAAATACTACTTTTAATCCTATAATAGGACGGTGAAGTCACCCTAAAAATCACGTGTGGGAAGATAAACCAAGACTGCACTGAATTCTCTATACTCACATTTATACAGTGAAACATGACCACACATTCTTTTAATAAACTCAGCACCACCTTATGTTAATTAACACCTGCCTATGGTTTTCTAAATTGAAAAACTGGACCAACATCATTGCAATGTTATAGATTAATTTAGTGTTAAATAAATTGGTTTGCAGAGTTTAAGCATATGGTATGAATTCAACAGTACAGTACCAGAATTGTATACAACATACCCATATTTAGCTTATTTTTGGAATATGATCTTGTGTTTATACCTAGGCTTTCCTGGATTAATATCTTCCTATCAAAGCTTTGTACATAGCTGAGATGACAGACAGATGCCAACTTGACTAGCAATTGGATGAGATGTGATCATTGTTAAGTCTACAGGGAACCTACCCCTTACGCCCACCTCCTTCACCAGTCTGAACCCAGTATTCACCTGAATGTCCATCAATTAACTGTGTGTCAGAAAAGGATCCTTGGATCTGAGATTACTTCCTCCAAGTCTATTTTCTATTGTGACTTACTCATTTTAATTTTTTTCCTGAAATAGTCCAGGGGTTTAAACTAAGGATCTATGCACTCTCCTGACCTTTATGTCGGATCAAAAGGCTAATAAACACCATATATGACTAAGCTTATATTAAAATGAAATGGTAAATTAATATATATGATAAACTGATAAGAGAACCTACTAATGCTTGTGTGTGTGTGTGTGTGTGTGTGTGTGTGTGTGTGTGTGTCTGTTTTATAAGAGCACACTTTTAATACTCTATTCACTATAAACAGTAGAAAATTATCTAGGATGTTATTTTTAGGATAGTAAGTTCTGTAGAATCGATGACATAAGCTTCCACATTCCAGGATCTTGAACGTATTCTGTTCTTGTTTGTTGAACCATGAGCTTTGAAAGCAAACTCTCCTATATCTGAATTGCCAACAGGGAAGTAGCAGTCTAACACTACATACATATCATTGAATCTCAAGGTAATAGTTTTTTTCACATCAATAAGATAATTACAGAAGGGATGAACACACAACAATTAAGTATCTAGAGTGAAAGGGAAACAAAAAAGTAAGCTTTTTGGGGGGGTGGATGGGTCCGGTCGTGGGGCCTGAATGCTGGGCCTGGGTGCTGTCCCTCAGCTCTTCAGCTCAAGGCTAGTACCTACCACTTGAGCCATAGCACCACTTCTGGCTTTTTTTCTGCTTATGTGGTGCTCAGGAATCAAACCCAGGGCCTCATGCATGCAAGGGAACGCTCTAACACTAAGCCACCTTCCCAGCACCAAAGGTATGCATTTTTTAACTCCATATGATAATTTCACAGGGGATGAAAGAACTACAATTAAGTATCCACAAAAGAGCCATCACACCTTCACAGCATCCTGTTATATTGTTACAATTGGTAGCTCTTATTAACTTCTCAGTATGCCTAATATATAAATTAAGCTTTGCCATAGTTATTATTGTGAATCTCTTAGCCTATCATAGTATTCTGTTCATTTGTAGATCCCCAAAAGATGACTTACTTCTTCTATTTAAAGACATGCCTTCAGCTTTAGTGTTCAACCATGCATTTTCAGTCTTCTCAATTATTAACAGCTCTTTTTCTGAGTATACGTTTTTTTTCCCCTTGTTTAGGAATTGGTACTGAAAGTTAAAAAATCCAATCTAATAGAAAGTGTAAACACCCCTATGATCTAGGAGAGAGGTGTTTGTTTTTTTTTCCTCCCGGGATGGATAACAGGACCTATTAATAAAAAGGCTGCTCTAGAACTTTGTGTCACTGAAACTAGTACTGCTTTATTGTTCTAGCTGTTCCTGGGGTTTGAACTTAGGGCATGAGCCCTGTTCATGTGGGATTTTTTTTCTTCTACCACATGACCACAACTCCACTTTGGTGGTTAATTGGAGATAAGAGTCGCTTCGATTTTTCTGTTCATCCTGGCTATGCATTATCCTCAGAACTCAGCTTGCTGAGTAGCAAGGATTACTGGTAAAACAAGAGTGCCCACTGCTTTAAGTGTTGATTTTTATTGTTATTCTGAGCTCCCACTCTTTTCAGGGTGAAAAGCAGTCACTGGGGACTCAGTTTTGCATGGGTTTATTTGTATAGCAATTTTTAAATATTTATTTACTCTCTTGTTACATTCTTGCTACTTTATCTTATCTTCATTTAGTATTGGTGTCTACATTTTACATTTTATTATTACCAACATATTTCATGAAAAAATGGGATTACTGCACCGAGAAATTCAAATTAGTACAGTATTAGTGGTTTGCCTCATTTGAGGAAGGTTCTCTGCCATAGAGTTCCCAACATATAGATATTCTCTTCACTTAGAACACCAGGCTACCACTGAAAAAATGGGTCCTGACAGGAAATTGGATAGCACCAGTGGGGTATCTCCAGATAAGGGAAATCTTAGCCACATTCCAAAAACTCACACTGCCATCGTCAAGATCAAGAAACACACCAACCTGGCCCAGAGGTTTCTCTACATAGTGAGGCAGCAGTGGGGAGGTGGTAAAAATGGTGGAAATTGTGTTCTCTTTCACAAACAAAAGGAGGAAAAGATCCTCAGATTCAGTGAGGTTGCTCTCTATGGAGGAATGCCTAGTAACTCCCAGGGCCCAGGTGGAAGAGTCATTCACACTAACCTCCCAGTAATGTTTCCCAGAGCTGAAGACTTGGCGTCCAAAAGCAGTAAAGTGGAAGGACTCTTCAGAATTCAAAACTTCATAGGGATTGTCGTGTCCAACACAGCTCCCAAGATCTTGATTCCTCGTAGCTTCATTGAAAGCAATCTCCACCCGGTACTGGCTGAGCCTCTCTATCAGTCCAGGAATGGGAGGGGCACTGAGCTCTGGCCTCAGAGGAAGAGGCAGGAAGAACAAGACTGACTCACAGCTTTCTAGGGTCAACTCTACATCCTGAAGCAGGTCCACATCTGGCTTCCGGTATGTTTCGATCAGCTTCTGATACATATTCCTGAGCTGATGCTTCTTCTGAAGCATTTGGGTTTCCCTTTCTCTGAGTTGCAGTAACATGGCTCTTCCTTCATTGATCAGTAGCTGGGAATGGTGTCTTTCCTCCTCCTGGACGCCCAGCTCTAAAAACAGCACTCTAAAAACATCCTTAGTCATGCCTCGGAATAGCTTCACATACCAAATCCATCGGTTGATGAGTCTCCTCTTCTCCTGTAAATTGTGCTGGTTTTTTGAGTCTTTTCCCATACAGCATGCATCTGCTTTGAAATCATCTCCCTCTGCTCCTCAGCAGCCCTTTCTATGGGATGGTGTTTGTGAGCCCTGTGCTCCTGAGACTGGGAGCAGCTCCTACAGAGCAGGGCCTTGTCTACCTCACAGAACATCTGCTTTGTCTCCCTGTGTGTCCCACACATGTATTCTTCAGAGCTCAGAAAATGCCTGAGGCTGGCTCTTCTGGCAATGGCCACCAGGCTCCTCAGAACCACGTTAGTTTTGAGGTCTCTCTGCTGGCAGGGTCCCCTGCACACAGGGCACGTGGCTGGAGTCTGGGTCTCTTCCCAGCAGAGGCAGATACAAGGTCGACAAAAACTGTGCCCGCACTCTAGGGTGACTGGCTCTATGAAAGTATTTATACAGAGGGCACATCTCAGTTCTTTCTGGAAGGCCTGGGCAGTGTCAGGGTCCATCATTCCTAGAATCTAATGAGGTGCTGGTGGCTCACACGTAGAAGCCTAGCTACTCAAGAGATTGAGAGCTAAGGATCAAGCTTTGAAACTGCCTCAGCCACAAAAGTCCCCCTGACACAGATTCTTATCTCCAATTAACCACTCCAAAATCACAAGTGGGCTGTGGCTCCAGTGGTAAAGCACTAGCTTTGACCACAAAGTGGCCTAGGGACAATGCCCAGTCTTGAGCACAAAGTGACCCAGCAACACTGCCCTACCACTGGGTTCAATCCCAGCAACTGACAAAACAATACCACCACCACCACCACCATACCAAGGAGAGAAGAATTAAAAGAGGAGTAGATTCTCCCACTCTAATCCTCACCTGGAGTATACAAGCTCCAAATGGCCTCCGTCCTTCTGATGTAGGATCTTCAGCAATGCTTGAGACTCAGACTTCCACTCTATTTATGCTGAAAGAGGGTGGGTCCAGGAAAGGAAGTCTCTGATTGGTTGCTTAGGGAAGCTGATTTACATATCAATAGGAGCTGGAATTTACATCCTGGCAACCACACCTTTCACTTCCTCTTTCAAGGACCTACTTCTTACAATTTGGTTAGGTTATTTGAGTTAGGTGCAATGTAGGTTTGTCCAGGATTGGAAAAGTTTATTGTGTTTGTTTTATTTTGTTTTGTTTTGCTTTTTACTTCTCTGTATGTTTTATAATGGAACTATGCATTTATTACTTTTCCACAGGACTGTTGGCCATATTACTGATTATCCACTGTATCTTGTGGGTCTTCAAAAGTAGCTGAGTTCGTATTTCTTAACAGGTGATCATCCTATAATTTTTTTATTTGTAATTTGTCAGGCCTGATGTTGGGCTGGTACTTTACCAGTTAGGCCTTGTCCTCTCTGTGTTTGCTTTTGTTTTTGGAATAGAAACTTGTGTTTATTCTTAGGATCTCCTTGACTGAGTTCTTCCAATTCACACTTTGCACAAAGCTGAGATGCCAAGAATTATCTCTTGCTTGAGTTGTGATCAGGATTAAATCTGCCCACAGACCAGCCCCTCCCAGCTTTCCCATCACCTGCCTGAATCATACCAGTAATCACGTGACTATCGTTGATCACCTGACTATGAGGGAACAAAGATCCTAGGCTCAGAGATCACTTCCTCTTGTCTATTGTCTATACTGACTCATCCTTGCGATGTTGTTTTTCTTGTTGTTTGTCAGTGCTGGACTTGAACTCAGGGTAGAGGATCTGTCCCTGAGCGCTTCTTCCACTCTATTTCTCTTATCTTTATTTCAAATATCATTTTTGCCTTTTTATTATAAAATGATGTGGTATTCTAATATATAATTTAATAACTCAATGCCGTTATTGAGAATGATCTAAAAAATTATCATAGACATAAATATACATATATATACATATATCTATATACATTGGATTTCAAGAGCACATTATCAATATTCAATTCGCTATAAATTTTATCCTATCAGAATATTCTCTTTAGGGTTATAGGTTCTGTAGTTTCCCTGGCATAACCTTTCCCATTTATGGTTTTGTTACTATAATCAATTTTGTACCTTTCTTGCTGTTGATCCACTAGCTTTGAAAGCATAATCCCCTATCTGAATTGTCAGCAGAGAAATAGTAGCCTAACACTATGTTTGCATCTTTGACTCTCAGGCATTGACTCTCAATCTTTTTTTAAATTTTTCTTTTTAAAAAAATTTTGTCGTTAGTGCTGTGGAACTCTGGGTCTGAGGGAAACCTCAGCTCTTCAGCTCAAGGTGAGCCCTCTACCACTTAAGCCACAGCACCACTTCCAGCTTTCTAGTGGTTTATTGGAGATGAGTGTCTACGACTTTCCTGCCCGGGCCAGATTTGAACTGATATCTCAGATCTGTTTCCTGAGTAGCTAGGATTACAGGGGTGCACCACTGGTGCTGGCTAAGCATTATTTTTTACCTTCATATGATAATGGCAGTGGGGATGAATGTACAATAATTGGGTACATAGAGTGAAAGACAGACACCAACAAAGAACCACAACAACTGGACAGCAAACCGTTGTATTGTTCCAATTGTTGGCTATTGTTAACCACTCAGTATGCCTAATGGGTAAATTGAGCTTTGCCATTGTTATTATTAATCTCTTAGCCGGAATTAATGTTCTCTTCATTTTTACCCCAAAAATTATGACTTATTTTTTCTGAAGCCATTCTTTCATCTTTAGTGTTCAGCCTTGCATTTTATTTCTTCTCCATTATTACCAGCTATTTCTCTAAGTATTCCAATTGATTTTATTTTATTTCAGTTTTAGAAATTAGTACTGAAACTTAAAGAATCCAATCTAATAGAAAGTTTAACACCCCAGTGGTCTAGTATAGAGGTGTTTCTATTTTTTTCTTCCCAGGTAACAGGATCTAGTAATCAGAAGTCTGCTATAGAGCTTTATGTCACTGAAACCAGTACTGCTTTTTTGTTCTCGAATGTACCTGGGGCATGAGCACTATTCGTGAGGGTTTGTTGTTGTTGTTGTTGTAGTTGTTGTTTGCTTTTTTTTTCTCCTACTACTTGGACCACAGCTCCACTTTGGTAGTTAATTGAAGATGA
This sequence comes from Dipodomys merriami, assembly GCF_024711535.1. Taxonomy (NCBI): domain Eukaryota; kingdom Metazoa; phylum Chordata; class Mammalia; order Rodentia; family Heteromyidae; genus Dipodomys; species Dipodomys merriami. Next base: position 3,067,516 of record NW_027202360.1, on the reverse strand, counting down.
GTCTTTTGGACTTTCCTATATGAACTGGCTATGAACTGCCATCCTCAGAGCTCAGCCTACTGAGTAGCAAGGATTACTGGGAAAACAACAATGCCCACTGAATTAAATGTTTTTTTTGTTTTATTTTGTTTTGTTTTTTGCTGTTATTCTGAGATCCACCTTCTTTCATGGTGAAAAGCAGTCACTGGGGACTCATATTTGCATGGGTTTATTTTTATAGCAATTTTTAAATATTTTCTTGCTCTCTTGTTGCATTGTTGCTACTTTATCTTATCTTCATTTTTTACATGCTATGTTTTATTATATGTTACCTCCATGTTTCATAACAAAATGGGATTACTGTGCATAAAATTCAAGTTAGTACAATATTAATGGTTTGCTTCATTTGAGAAAGGTTCTCTCCTATAGATTTCCCAACGTATAGAATCTTCACTAGTAGTGGTTTACCATTGGAGAAAAGGGTCTGACAGGAAGTTGGAAATAGCCAATAGCGAATCTCCAGAGAAGGGAACTCTTAACCACATTCCAAAAACTCAAACTGACATTGTCAAGATAAAGAAACACCACATCCCCAAGAGACTTCTCTATATAATGTGTCAGCAATGGGGAGGTGGTAAAAAAAAAAGTGTAAAGAAAGTTCCCTTTCACAAAAAGAGGAGGAATAGGTCCTCTGATTCTGGGCGGTGGGCCAAGAAAAGGGTTTGTACCTGAGTTCTCATTGAGGGAAGTTGATTTACATATCATCTGGAGTTGGAATTTCCATCCTGGAAACCACAACTTTAACTTCCTCTTTCATGGAAATGCCTCTTACAATTTCCTTAGACAGTGACAAGTGTTGTTTATTTTGGCTAGGTGAAAGTTAAATTTGAACAGGATTGGAAAATTTTTTTTCTTACCTTTTTGTATCTTTTATTTTTGTACTATGAATTAATTACTTTTCCACCATACTATAGCTGACTTTTTATCTTGTGATTTTGAAAATTAGCTGAGCTTTCATTGTGGAGTTATTAGATGACCATCCAAGTCTTTTTATTTGTAAATTGTCATGCCTCCTGCTTGTCTGGTGCTTCACCACTTGAGCCATTTCAATCTTTATATTTTCATCGGATTTCTAATCTCATAAAAAATACTGTATTAATTTTCTATTGGTAATGTTGTTCCCCAATTTTAATTTGTGCAAGAATTCTGAACTGATTTCAAAAATGAAGGACATTTTAAAGTAATTCATTAAAAAGCTATGAATATGGAGCTGTATATAATTCATTACTTTTGTTTAATTTTTCACACCTCAGTTGTAGAGTATGCTCAAAGGTGATTTTCACACTAATCTTTTTCTTTGAGGAATTTTTTTAATTAAGAAAATATTTTAGAGATATTAATGTTAGTTCAGCTATTTTTCTCCTTCATAAGGAATGTGATTTTAAGTTAATAAACAGAAAATCTAAGACAGATGATACATTTGGTATTTAGATCAATTTGTGTAATTACTTTTTATTTAAATACTGAAGAGTTGTTTCTGAATTTTCAATTTATTACCTGAGTCAAAGGTATATCATTACACTTGCAGAATCTAATCCACTTTACAAAAACTAAGTAACATATTAGTTTGAATTTTATTTTTTAATTCAACAATAATATTCAAGTGGTATCATTTCAGTAGGTTTCACTGAAAAATTATTAAGATATGCCATATCTATAGATATTTCATAATTCTATATTCTTATTTTTGGATTACATTTCTGTAATCCATGAGTCTGTACTCTAATTCTGTTAGACTTCCAATTGTTCATCTCACATCTTTGCTTTGTTCCAGGATTTCAGCAGTAATGTTTTCTTGTTTTCCGTGGTTTTTATTATTTTTTCATCTCACTATCACCGTTGTAACTTTTTAACAAACAAAAAAGAAAATTCACTATTGCCCAGCTCAGCATTCTTTACATTTTCAAAAAGCCAAGTGATGCTAGTGACATACAACATACATCATGAAATGATTGATATAATGTATACAATACAGTAATATCAAAATATTGCATAAAATGTAAAAAATGTAATGTTATGAAATTAAAATACACTATTATTAAACTGTGACATCAAACATTTTCTATTATTATCATAATATCATAATATAAAACCGTGCCATCACTCTCCAACTTCCTTTGTAAAGAATTTACACTTTGTGGAAACCTACACCTGAGCCCCTTTCCTGGTAATGAATGGACTGTTAAATGTCTATAGAATTTGGGCCAGCTCCCAGAAGCCTCCGGTATGTTTGGCTCCTCCCCTCTCTCACTCATTATACTTAGGCCTAGGAGTATGCCACGTAGTACTATGGCGACAAAGTAAGTTAGAGGACAAGAGCCCTGTTCCCCAGCTGGAAGCCTCCAGGTCTTCATGCAAAAATGATCTCCAAGTTGTCATTTGTCTCAGTCCTGCAGCCATTATTGCCCATACATGTAAGCTCAGGTAGGTGCTTGAATAGCAAGCTGTTGTAGCACAATCTGCTCTGTAGTAGGGGTCCTTGAGATGCCAAGGTACACTAGCCTCTCCTTGGGAAGGATCCACATAGTCTTCAAGCTTTAAATCTTTAAAGTCTTGTTTCTTCTTCATAACTTCCCTATTCCTGAAGCCTGAGAGGTTAGAGGGGCCCTCATCCGCAGGGGTCTGGATGGCTGCCAGGATCTTGTCCTGAAACTCAGGTGCCTTCATCTGTAAGAAGCAATAGAAGCTCCTTCTTCTTCTCCTTCTCCTGGAAGAGCTGGTTGACACACTCGTCTTTCTTCTGATATAGCTCATCCAGTACTTCCATCTGTTCTTTATAGAAATGTAGGGACTCTTCAATGGTGCTGATAGGTTTTGACAGCTGGCTACAACCATGATGGAGTTTATCCATTTGCCTCTATTAGCCCACTTTTTCCAGGCAGCTTGTGGATGAAACAGAATTTCAGGGTCTTCTTGGGCACTTGTGTGTCCTGCTTCCATTCCCGTGGTTTCAACTTCTGGAGAAGAAACCCTACTGCTTCAGCTTTCTCTGTCTCTTGACTACCATATTGGCCAGGAACCCATAGTAGGTCTGTTGCTCCTGTAGCTGCTGGCTAAGCTTCACCTTCTTTAATTCATCAATGGATAAAGATAAAAATCCCAGCTAGTCTTTGGGTTGTCTGTCCTCTAGGACAGTCACAACAAGTAGAATCACCCCCTTTACTTTTTACTCACTCCTCCTTCTCTAGTGAAAGCCAGAAAGCTCAGCTGGGGCCCATAGCTGCTCCTGCTTCTGTCTGTTGGTTTTAAGGTACATCACAAGTGTTGTGTAATATTTGATGGTCCTTCTTGGTCCTCCAACTTTGTTCAGCAACTGTGTCTGCTTCTGCAGGTGCTGCGGCAAGGCCTCATTCTTTAAGGTCAGCTGCAAATTGTAGGCCCTGTGCTGTTCACAGGTAGCTCTGAGCTCCTGCAGCTGTTCATGAAGCTCCTGAGATTCTGAGCCACTTGGCTCCTTAACTCAGCCATCTCTTTCTATTCTTCTAACTTCTCCTCTTGCTGGTCCAGCTTCTTCCTTCACTTGGAGCTTTGAGTGCAGCACATGAGAGAGCTCCTCCTTCTGTTTCTTAGCCTGTGGAAGGAATCCTGCAGCTGGCCCAGCTGCTCTTTTATCTCTAGGTTATGCAAAATTGTGCATCTCATGGCCTCATTAATGTGTAATTTTCCCAATGTCTTGAAGAGCTTATGCAGATCCCAGGCCTTTTCCTGATGCTCCAGTTACCACAGCCGCTCCTGCTGCTTCAAATTTTGGAGACTGAGGCTCTAGTTTTCCTGCCTTTGAATGTAACACTGCTTCTCACATTTCTGTTGCTACTTCTGCAACTAATAGGTCTTGGCTGGCAGCTGTAGCTTGGTCTGAGTTGGTCCTGCAGGCTGCTGCTGGAGGGTAGCTCTGCCAAATGCCATTGAAGTTCCACCATGTTTATCTCTAGGTCAAACACTTATCACGCCCATTGCTCTTTCTCATCTCTCAGTTCGTTCATCTGTTGAACCTTGTCTTTCCTCATGGACCTCTCCAACTTCAAGTCCTCTGCAACATGGTCTCTCTCCAGGCTTAATTTGGTCATTAATTCTTTCATGTTCTCTAGCTTTCTCCAGCCATGCCGTCTCTCTTATTATCTTTGTTTATCTTTTGGTTACTCTCTTGGGGTAACGTAGGACTTCTGACATATTGTTAGTTATTCCAGTGTCAGAGGAATCACCCATTTCCTACAGGATCTCTGAAATTCACTCAGTCACCACATAGCACCTTTACTTCCTTCACCTGCTGGTAGTGGTATGATCCAATAGAGGAAAATGCCAATGGTACTAGGCAGCACAGAATGTGGATGTGGCCTCGATTCTTGTATCTTATTGTTCAGCTAGAAAAAGGTATGCATTGTGGGCTCATTGTGATCCAGACACAGTGGGTGGAATCACCCCATACCTGCTCTTACAGTCCTCCCCCATCTACATATCTACTTGGGGAGCAGGGCAGCACCAGCTCCTGTTTGCCCTGCCCATCAAACCTGCCCACTTGGGCTGAAAACTAGGATTAGCTCTAGTTGGGTGCCTCCACGGTTGTACTGGAGACTGCTCAAAACAATGTCGTCCATCCCACAATTACAATAACCAAGTGATCCTGAGTGGTTGTTCTCAAGAATAACCACTCAAGATCACTGTCATAGTCCCTCTTATGCTGGGACTATGGAGGGATCAGACCCAGAGCTTAGGGGATGAGTGAGTGACAGAGAGTAGGGATACTGGATACTGCATCATTTTGCAGTCTATTTCCTCATGTTACAACTTGGTCCACATATTTTTACATCACAGAAATACCGTCCAAATAATTTCCATCCAATCCTCCAGACTGCAAAACTGTCCTAGTCCCATAATTCGCTCACTCCTTACTGCAAGTTTCTAATCTGGGTCTGAATCTGTTCCCCTGCCCGCCAGGTCTCTATTCCATACCTAGCATACCATGTTCCCATAAGAGAGAACAAAGGATTGAACCAGCCTTTGTCTTTTTAAAAAATTTTTATTGTGAAAATACCATACAGCGGGGTTACAATTACATGGGCAAGGTAATGAGTACATTTCTTATCAAGAATTGTTGGCTCCTCCTCTGTTTCCTCTTCCCACCCTTTCCCATTTCCCCCCCCCCGCCCCCGATCAAAGTTGTAAAGTTCGTTTTTCAACATAACGACTTGTACATCTCATTGTTGCAATGGGTCCACCTGTATCCCTATTTAAACGCTTTGTTTTTGCCCTTCCTCTCCACAAATTATACCAACATCAAATCCAATGAAAGCAGCGGTTATGCTGTGGGGGAGGGGCATATGAAACAACAAAGAAATCATCTTATAAATATGTTACAATCAGAAGAAAAAAACAATTCAATACTTATAGTGGGGTTCATTTCACCTAAAATCAACTTATCTGATCTTTTCTGCTTGTCTCAGACATATACTAATTATTGCAAATAAGGGAAACCATGGGACGTGTATATCTTTAGGCCTGGCTTACTTCACTTAATATAATTTTTTCCAAATCTTTCCATTTCCTAACAAATGGGGCTATGTCATTCTTTCTGATGGCAGTCTAGAATTCCATTGTGCCAGAGCCTGCCGGCAACAAAAGGGAATCCTGAATTAGGGGGCGAGGATGAAGAAAAATAAAGACATTACAGTCCCGTTTATTTTTAATTTTTCCTATTATATACTATTAGAAGTCAAGAGGTAACATAAGGTTACCATAGTGCAGAAAAACAAGGAAAGTTTTAATAAAAACAAAGTGCAGTAAAAACAAGACAAGATCAACTGATAGAAACTAAAACAAATTCTGTAGACATAGCAAAGCAATCCCGGGCACCTAGTGTTTTTCATGAAAGCCAGTTCCTTATGTGTGCCTTTAAGTGAGCACAGGGGTCAAGATGACCGTAGAGCTTTACTGTGGACTCCCAACATCTCCCCCATCTTTGTTTGAAGAAGCAAACCCGCCTGTCTTAGACTGTGTGGATCACCTTGTCTGCCTTAACCGTCATCGGGAACTTCTTCAGAGCAAAGCTGAAGGCCCTGTCTTAGGTTGGTCAGATTGGCACCCCCTCTTACCCGACTCTGGCTACAGTTCCTCTCGGGGAATTCATTTATATAGAGCTTGATCTTATGTAGCTGTATGGCTAAACTCATAAGAGAGTTTTGCAGTGCACGTATAATACAAGGAAGGCATAGAAATACTATCAGCAAAAGCATTCCCACGCCAAGCAATGACATTAGCAATCCTTTAACATAAGTCAGGGAAGTGATATAGAGTTGAAATTGTTTAAAAAGTTTTTTTTAGCAGTTTTTGCCACTTTAGCGTCCAGAGGTAGGGCTTGTGTAGTACTATGAGCAAGCTGATTAAGATAATGGACAGTTTGTACATTTTGTGTTAGTGCCACAGCAGCTGCCGCTGAAGAGGCAGCTAACAAAATAAAAGCCAAAACATCAGCTACAAGTAGCCCAACAAAACGATGAGGGCGCATTAGTTTTTTCAATTGTCTTAACACCTGAATGCCAGAATCTTTATACCAAGTTTTAGAAATATTTACAGGAAGCATAACAACAGATGGTTGTCTAACAATAAGTATGGATTCAGTTATGCCGCTATACAAGCAATTAGTAAAAGAACAATTAGAACAGGTGACATTAAAATAATTAGCTCCTATAGAGATATTGAATGGTCTATACATAATGACATGGGGTGGTGATACACAACTCATAATATTTTTTGAAAGGGATGAATTGGGCCAGGTTATGTTGTTGAGTGCAGCCACTAGCATCCAAACATGATGTTGAGGATGCCCATTCATCCACCACAGTCCAAAATTGTACTTATTAGTAAGATTAGCTCCAAACCAGTCCATTAATTGAAATTTAGTTCCAGAAATATTGGTAACAAATGGCTTCACATGCCTGTACCTTATTGGATGAGGCTTTCCTGTAGATAATACTATTTGTGAAGAATTAATGCAACGGGGTATCATATAGGATGGAGTAAAATTTGCATGAACTGGGTAACCAGTTGGTAAAGATGTCATCTGTATATTGTACATTTGATTTTTGTCTGGGATCCAAATTTTATGAGTCATGGATAGCATTATAATACAGCCTGGAATGGAGCCTTTAGAGCTGGTGGTAAAGTAGAATGGAGTTCCAATGTCTGAAGCTGAGGTATCTCCCATATTGGTGTGCTGGATGAAGGGATCAAGTGCTGTACTGTATGCTGATCTATTGACGTGAATGAGTACTTCAACTCCCTCCCAAGTTGTAGGGCGCACAATCGGGGGATCTGGCACGTAAGCCCAATGTGTCAGGGTTTGTGTCATCAGAATGAGCCTCCACAATCCTAACGCAATGCTCAGGCAACCAGAGGGATTCATTTTCTTCCTGCAAAAAAACACAAACATGTCCTCAACCCCATGTTAAAACTGGATCCAGCCCGTGCCAATCACCTGTTAAAGGATCCTTCCACTTAACTCAACCAAAAACTCTTTGCTCTCTTTTTTTCCCATAGTAACTGTACTGTGAAAAGTCCATTACAATATAAACTTAAAAATTTAGTACAAAGAAAGCATGAGAAGAATATTAACAGGAGAGAAGGGGTATAATTCCCACCTTTTAATTTAAAAATTTGGAGTTTTAACAGCCCATTGGCTTGTTTAACAATTTCTTGCTCTTGAGGAATACAGGGAATATCTGTAGAGTGAAAAATCTGGTAAGATTTACAAAAAGTTTGAAAAGCTTGTCCGACATATCCCGGACCATTATCAGATTTAATATGTTTAGGAAGTCCCATAAAGGCAAAGCAGTGTAGGGAATGAGCAATACCATGTTTGTTTGTCTCCCGGCAAGAGGAGTAGCCATAATAAAATTAGAGTAGTTATATGGTAACATGGACAAAACGAAGCCATCCAAAAGATGGAATCAAGCAGGAGTTTAGTCTACTTTTTCCATGGTGGAGGAGGTCAGGGTAACTATGTCGATTTCCTCCCCATGACTGTAAGGCTGTAGCAGCCACAGCAACAGCAGGGTCTTTCAGTGTCTCCAAGGGACTGTCACACCTCGTGCTAGGCTGTATATTTCTACACAGACTGGTTAAGGATACAAGTAATACCTAGGCTTGGCAGGCTGTGGCCCCACTAGTTTTTAAGACTATTTAGACAATAGCCCAGGACAAATTATCAAGATGACAAGCTTTTTAACTAGATAGTTCTTTTAATAAGGCTGATTTTCTAGGCAGATGTAGAGGGTTCAGGCCTGTACTACTATTTTCCATGCGTTTTTCTTCTGTCTATTTTGCCACATTTTTAATGACTCTGGTCCCTTATTCTAAAAAGGGGATGATGGGTGAAGATTCATCTTCTGTAACTTCTTCAAGCAGACTCAGGGGTGTTGATCCTACTTAGCCAGGAACCTATAACCTTAGTCTATTTTAGAAAGAGGTTACCAGGGTTAGATATCATTAAGAACAATATTTTAACTTTTGACAAATGCACAGACTTTTTCTCCAGCTACAGCAGTGTAGCTTGTTTAGCACTCTGGTTTGTAAAAGCATCTTTAGGAATGTGACCCCTAGTGACCCTAACAATGCCTAAGTCACCCGTGCAGATGTTAATAGACAGATGTTAATAGAAACACACTCTCAAGTTTACAAACGATTTTCTTGAACAGATAAATTTCTTGTAGCTGGTGTTAGCTCAAAAGTTACTGTCAATTAGGGCTTTTGAAACATACAGGGGCTGGGATTTAAACCATCTCACACATTTTATAACTTCACTTTTTATTACTATCACAGAATACTAATGTTTCTGTCCCTACAAGGTAGACAGTCATGGACATTAGGCATGCTTACAAACTATCTTCCCATGACATTCTGGCTCTGACCAATTTTTGAAGGGCCACACACAAATGAGTCTAGGATCTGACATTTTTGCCATCCGAGCAGTGGCTTACTGCCTCTGGATGCTCCTCCATAGCTCTTGTCTCACGAATGTCTTCTCTACACTGGGATAAATGCCTCATCTGCATTTCCCTTAGCTGGTTTCTGGACTTGAACTCGGGGCCTGAGTGCTATCCCTCAGCTTTACAGCTCAAGGCTAACGCTCTGTCACTTTGAATCCCAAAGCAATTATTTTGGTAATCCTAATTTTTCCACTTTGAGGCAAATGTTAACAACAATTTTACTTTTAAACTTTATATCCAGAAATCCATTCCTAATTTTTAAGCCTCCTATTAATCTCTTTTATTATTTTATATTTTAGTTTTTAGTTACATTTTTAAAAAATCCTTTAAAATCTTGAGGCCAAGTGTCACTCATTGTCTCTTGGATGCTTGTTTTAAAACAGATACACATTAAAACTTATAAACTCACATGACAATTTTTCCTTAATGCAAGAATTACAATCACCATTACTGTACCAAGAAGGAAAACTTAACACCTTTATGACTTTTAAAAACATATCCTAATTGTAGAACATCATTGAAAGCAAAAGTCCAAGGGGTAGTTTTAGCAATACTAATCAGATCATCACATCACTAATTTTTTTTACCATCATGTTTCTAGTATTTACCTGTAGAGAAAAAGGACAGAACAAAGTGGGCCACTTGGCCCCTCCTGTGGAATGGACACACACCTAATCACACTCTTTAGGGTATGATGAACTGCATTTGTGCCAACTTGTCCCCTTTCACCATGCGTGGACTCCTCCCATGGCCTGTCCCACCATGTATGACCAGCTGAACTGAACTTTGGCCTGTTTACCCCTTACTCCTAAAGCTAGGTCTTTTGTTGGCTTTTACATTTTTTCCTTTTCTTATCTCTTGGTTTTTTGAATGAGAATACATACTTTTAGACAGACAGAACAGTAATGTGTTTGACAGTGTTAAACAAACTTTTACATTTAAACTTGTAATATTTATTCCCAAATTTTAGCCAAGAGAACTAAATTCCAAACAGCCAATGCATTTTGTTAAGCCAGATAACTTGATTACAGTGTAAACAGCCTTATGCATTTTAAAATACCAGATTTTTTAATTTTTTAAGTTAAAGAATCCTTAAAAGGTCATTTAAAACAATGTGAAAATTCTTTAAAATTTTTGGTAATGTCCAAACCTCATAACCTTTTGAATTTTAAACTTAAACTCACCCAATTGTTACAGCATGCTGATAATTCTTATCTTAAACATGTTCACAAACACACACAACACACACACAGATCTTAAAGCGCACAAAAATCAATCAGTTGGATGTACATTTAAAACTGGTACCAATTCTAAAACAGAACTAGACAAGACAACAACAAAAGGCTGAGTTGGGGACTAATGGGCCCCCAGTTCATCCCTACCTCAGAAAACATAGAACAGAAAACACACCGAAGTAAACAAGACAAACAGTGGCCACAAAGACAAAATCAGGTCTCAGTCAATGAGGCGACATCTCACCACCACTCACAAGTGGGACTCAAATCCACTTACCAGGGGATTCGAACCCCCTCTACTCACCTCCGGAGGATTTTTCTTTTAGATTCCTGCAAACATTGACCCAGGGGCCTTCCAAGGTAGAGGAAAATTGCCAGTCATGTTGGAGAAAGGGAAAGAAGTCCCTAGCGGCCGTCAAGGCTGGAGGCCAAGGTCTTGCTGGTGTCACTTGTAGGTGGTCAGTGGAATTTTCATCCGGCTGTGAGTTCTCCCTGCCGGCCCTTTTAAGTTATTGTTAGATCCTCCAGGTTTTTCACCCCCACCACCCCCCGACTTCTTGATCCAGAGAGGGTGAAGGAGGTGGCTGTGAAGCGTAGAAAAGGGGGTCAGTTTAAAGTATAAGTAAAAAAGAAGGAGCTAGAGAGAAACAGATATTGAGTGAGTGTTAGCCAGTCTCCTCTAGGCTCTCACATCAGGATGAATCTGAGAGAAGAAACATTCCAAGAATTCCAGAATACATACACACAAACATTGAGACAAAACACATTTACAGCGTGCGCATTGTAGACTGTCAGACAGAAAGTGTTGGACTACAGATGGGCCCAAATGTCCGCACTAGTGAATAGTTTACCCTGATGGGGATCTGGGGGATGGCTCCCATTGGCCCAGTTGGCTGTCTTATAGTGCGTCCGCCAATACCTCTTGCCAACCCCAATACAGAACCTGCAGGCTACACAGATACCAGACAATTACAAAGCAGCAATGTTTTAACTTACAGGGCATTTGCATCATAGTGTCCCTGAATGTTTTTTGTTTTTGCTAAGTTTCTAAACTAATGGTTCCTTCCTCCAGGAACCAGGGGTATACTTCCTCAACAAAGTAAAAGATACATTCTAACTGACTCTGTCTAACTTTCACTGCTTGAGCATGAAGCATACCCTTGAGAGCCTGCACATATAACATGTGGCTGTTACCTTGCCCCATAATTTCTTACTCCCGACTATACTCTCTCCCGCTCTCTATTTCTGGATGTCCTCTTACCTTAGCTGGGTCCTCTGCCATGATCCCAGGTTTTCAGTTCCCTGTTCGGGTGCCACTTGCTGGAGCCTGCCGGCAACAAAAGGGAATCCTGAATTAGTTGGCGAGGATGCAGAAAAATAAAGACATAAGACAAAGGATGGGGTCGGGAGGTCTGCAGCTCAAGACTGCGCACCATTTATTTTTAACTTTTCTTAATATATACTATCAGAAGTCAAGAAGTAACATAAGGTTACAATAGTCCAGAGAAACAAGGAAAATTTCAGTAAAAATAGAGTGCAGTAAAAACAAGACAAGGTCAACTGGTAGAAAGTAAAACAAACTCTGCAGACATAGCAAAGCAATCTCGGGCACCTGGTGTTTTCTAAGTAAACCAGTTCCTTGTACTTACCTTCAAGTGAGCACCAGGGTCAAGATGAACTTTAAACTTTACTGTTGGCTCCCAACACCTCTCTACTACTTTTTCTCTTCCTTTCTCTACTTTTCTCCTCTTCGTCTTCATCCTCCTTCTTCTACAACCCCCTCTTTCTCCTCATTCCCACCCCAGCCACCATGATAACCAGCCCTGTCTGCACCATGTGATCCATACATAGACTCACCCCAACCCCAGAGATCAGCAGACACAGTCAGACCTGGATCCAGGCCTCTGAGACCAGAGCTAGAAGTGTTCCTTTGCCCTCATTCCTACACGGAGACCAGAGATGTGGGCTTGGAGCTGGGGAGAAGATACTGTTGAAACTGAATTCCCCATGAGGTGCTCAGAGACTCAGAGTCCGTACCATTTCCTGAGAGATGGAAGGAGGCGCAGGTCTTTGAAGAAAAAGTTATCTCAGAAGTGCCGCGTTCAGGCAGAAAAGCCTGGGCCTGTGTTATATAATTTGAGAAATAAAGGACACGCAAGCCTGGTTCCTGATGGACATACCTGTCATTCTAGCTGCTTGAGAGGCTGGTTCAAAGCCAGCCCAGACAGAAAAGTCTTTGAGAATCTGTCTCTCAAATTACCAGCAACAATTCAGACTGGAGGCATGGCTCAGATGATAGATCGCCAGCTGTGAGCAAGAAAGCCAAGCAAGATTCTTTGTATGCTTCTTTTCATCTCTAGAGTGAATACAAGGTCCTGAGTTCGAGGGAGGGAGGGATGAAGAGGAGGGCGAGAAAAAGGGAGGCCTTGGGTTCAAACAAAAAAAATGCAATTTGAATTTCTGTTTAATTCAGTTTTTCCCTTTCCACAGGCACCCCTTCATCCTCTCCCTTCCCCTGCCCGCCCTTGCTGCCCACTCTCTTGTTGGTGAAGAGAGGGAGATCTATCCTCATGTCTTTATTTCTTTGTTCCAAAGCCTGGTAGTGATGTGGAGACTCCACATACCCAGGGAGCCCTCCTCCATCTCCTACCTACCCTTTAGCCCTCAGACCTCCCTTAATCAAAGTAGCTTCAGGAGTCACACTCAACTCACATCTCCCCAAAGCCAGCCCAGTGAGCCTGCCACCCCACTCCCACCCCAACTAACACCTGAACTCAGACTACCTTTGAGGTCCACGGGCATCTGGGCATCAGAAAATTAGCTGTAATTGCTCTGTACTTAGCACCTTCATCTTCCCGGCGCTCAGCTGGGGCATCGTGTCTGCGATTTCACTCTTAATCAAGAGGCCTTACAGTCTGACTTCAGAGACTAACTTTTAAAGCTCCTCCTGTGTATGAAAATGAAGGATGTCTTACTTGCTCCACCATGCAGTAAATCACAGAGGCCTGGCAGAGAACTGAGACTGTATTTCACAAAATGTGAAGGGAAGAGCCTGGCACAGGGAAAGTAGAAAGGGTGGCAGAGTTGAAGGCGAGACTCAAAGCTCCGGTGAATCCTGGGCTGCTGGGGAGGTCAAAGTAAAGAAGATCATAGATCACAGCCAGCAAAGCAAAAAAAGCTCCATCTCAACCAGCAAGCAGGGCATGGTGGCTCACACCTGTCATCCCAGCTCTGCAGACAGCATCAGTAGGACTACAGTCGAGGCTGACCAGGACAAGAATGTGAGGCTCTATCTAAAAAGTAACTAAAGCAAAATGAGCTGAGGGCTCTGGTTTGCATCTGTCCTTCCAAAAGTGCATGTGTTGCAGGCTGACTCCCATGGGCCTGTGTCCGTGGCCCTTCAAGGTGGGGACATTGAGAAGTGACAAGTGTCCCATTGTGTCATGAGGGTAGGCTACCGATGGTGGCATTTGTGGCTTTATCACAACAGGAAGAAATTGGCACCATGGCACGAGCCTGTATCTCTAGCTACTTCAGAAGAGGAGTTCAGAGGATTGTGGTACGAGGTCAGCCCAGACATGGTAGTTTGCGAGACCCCATTTCAACCAGTAGCTTGGAGTGGTGGCCTGCCCCTGACATGCGGACACAGTGGAAGCACAATGGCTAGGAGCAGTGGCACGCTTGTGCCATCCCCAGAGATATGAGACAGCGCAAATAGTAGGACCACAGAACACTCCAGTGCAGGCATGAGCAAGACCCCACCTCGAAAATAACCAACCAGCGAGGGGCAGTAATTAAACAACACAGTACATCTAATATGTCTACTAGTTTTCCTTCCTCTTCTTTCAGAGTCTTTTTGATGGTGCTGAAGTTTGAACCGAGGCTTTTTGCTTGCTTCTTGCTGACTGACCAGTGCTAAACCATTTGAGCCATGCCTCCAGCCCAGATGTTTCTTGATTACATTGGAGATGGAGCCTCATGTGCCTGGTCTGGCTTTGAGCCGTAATCTTCCAGATCTCAGCCTCCTGAGTACCTAGAACTATAGTTATGAGCTTCTTGCCCCTGGCTCTTTCTAGATTTTTGAGTAAAGTTCTGATCTCTTGACCCTAAGGTCACATTCTTCCCCATCTTTTATTCTTCTGTCTCTTCCATCTTTTCCTAAAGCATCAGGAGAAAAGTAGAAGAAAAAGAGCAAAGCTTTGGGACTGGGAATGTGGCTTAATGATAGAGTGCTTTCCTAGCATGCATGAAGTCCTGGGTTTGATTCTTCAGTACCACATAAACAGAAAAAGCCAAAAGTGGTGCTGTGGCTCAAGTGATATAAAGCTAGCCTTAAGCAAAAGAAGCTAAGGGATAGTGTCCAGTCCATGAGTTCAAGCCCCAAGACTGGCAAAAAGAAAAGAAAAGAAATTTCCTGCCCAGGCTGGCTTCACACTGCGATCTTCAGATCTCAGCCTTCTGAGTCACTTGGTTTACAGGTGTAAGCCACCAGCACTCAGTAAAAACACTTTAAATATAAACTAGCAGACAAGTCGAGTTGTAGATTTACAGCAATGATATTACTAAGCAGCCACAGGTCCCTTGCAGGAACACCAGATGGGCAGGAACCACAGAGCCCAGCACAGCTCTCTCCCACATGGCCTGTGTGGGAGCAATTCCACTGGGACAAGAGGATGCCCTCCACTCTCACTTGCCAGGGGAACCTGAGCCTGAGGCCCTGGGGGTAGCCAGGGACTCCGCATCGAGAGAGAAGGAAAAGGGCAGGTCTGTGCTAACCAAGTGTCCCATCACATCGTGTAAGACCATGTCAAACATGTGACCACCAACCCATGCCTCATCTCATGGGGGGGGTGCTCAGGAGCAACTGGACAGGTGGTCTCCCTTGTTACCGTCCAATGCCACTCTGTGATTCCCCAAATGACCCCCATGGCAAGGTGCAAGGTGTGTCTAATGAGTTCTTGTGTTCCAGTTCATAACCACAACTCTGTCATCGCCAAGAATTCCCACTACAGAAACGACCAGCAGCCCTGGGCCTGGGTCATGAGGCTGCAAGGTCCTCCACACTAAAACTCCCGAAGCAATCACATGTCTGCTTTCTTGTAAATTCCCTCTTGTCCAGTCCTGAGAGCCTCAACGACAAGCATGCATCCCAAGCTTCTATTTCCAAAGGGGTGCTGGGAGTGGAAGTTAGTCCACAGTGAGCAACAAGCACCCGGCATAAACCAGCCCTCAGCTGGTGAATATGCCAACAGCCCAGTGGGCTTCTCTACCCAGGCCCAGGTGCGCCACGGTGACTCTGGCCCCATGCCTCTTGTCCCCAGAAGGTGGTGCTCAGATCATCCATAAAGGCAGTGCCTACCTGAACCTCCAAGATCTGAGCTAGTCAGCTGGGAGTCCAGGACAAACTTGCTCTCAAAAGATTCAGTTGGAAGTAATCACATAAGCCAAGTAGTGAAAGAACAAGGCCTGGGATGAGGAAGGTAAGGAAAAGAAAAGGAGGAAGAAAGGGAGGAGAACTAGGAAGAAAGAGGAAGGGTAGTTGAAGAAAGAAAGGGAAGAAGAGAAGAAGGAGGAGAAAGCAGGAGGAAGAAAAGAGATGTGAAGAGGGGAGAGGAGAAGAGGAGAAGGAGGAGTAGGAGGTGGAGGAAGAGGAGGAGGAGGAGGAACAGGAGGAACAGGAGGAGCAGGAGGAGGAGGAGGAGGAGGAGGAGGAGGAGGAGGAGGAGGAGGAGGAGGAGGAGGAGGAGGAGCAGGAGGAGGAGGAGGAGGAGGAGCAGGAGGAGGAGGAGGAGGAGGAACCTTAACAAGCTATAAGATAGAAGACAAATGGAGATCTGAGCCAATCTTCCCATGTCTTGAGGTTTCAGCCAGTGACCAGAATTTTTGTGAATGTCCCCCAAGCCTCTAAGTGTGAGGAGAGCCACAATTATGCCATATCCCCTCATCCAGCCATGTAGCCCTGGGTGCTCTCTTTCTCAGAAAACTTGTGACACACTACACACATTGGCAGATCTGTAGAGCACACTGTAGAGCACACCATCTCCATCCTGTCCCCAACCGTCACAGCCTAGAGATCATAGCAAGTCCAATGTGACGCTTCTGCTAGCTCCAGAGTGCCCCCCTCTCGGGCCTGCTCTGAGCCCCCTCCTCTCCTCCACCTCTCCCCTCCCCGTACAGCCTCAGATCCTTGAGCTTGCTCTCACAGACAGTGTCGGTCTGCTTTCCAATGCTGTGACAAGATCTAAGGAATTGAACTCGAAGGAAGAAAGGTTTCTTTGGGCTTGTCTCCATCTGTGGTTGGCTGGAGCTATAGCTTTGAGCTGAGGTAGGCAGCACATGTGGCAGCAGAAACACAAGGTGGAGAAAGGAGAGGGGAATGGGCTGGGAAAAGTTACTCCATTCAAGGTCACATCTCCCACCCTGTGGAGGCATTAATCCATTGATGAAGGTAGCAACGTTGGAATCCAATCCCCTCTCAAGGCCCCACCTCCTGATAGATCACTCAGCTATGAGGTCATCAGTGGATGAGCCCGTTGCTAGAGCGAGAACCCCATGATCCAATCACCACTCAAGGTCCCGCCTCCTGACAGCCCATTCAGCTATGATATCATCAATTGATGCCCATTGGTGGAGCCAGATACTTCCTGAGGAGATCCAATCACCTCTCAAGGCCCCGCTTCCTGACAGCCCACTCAGCTATGAGGTCATCAGTGGATGAGCCCATTGGTAGAGACAGAGCCCTCAGGATCCAGTCACCTCTCACTATGGCCACCAGCTGGGGAGCAAGCCTTCAACTCAGGAGCTTTTGGGGATATTTCAAGTACAAACCATACCAGAGGGCATCATTGTTCAAGTACCACAAAATCCTCCACCCCACCTGGGACCCTCCTACAGTGGGGCACCCTAAATGGAACACAGTGTGCCACTGTGGATAGCTGAACACAGGATCCAGGACTCCCTTACTGGAATGTTACATTTGCATAAAAACAGTCTGAGGCCTTATTATGGTTGTTGACAATCATTGTGTTTGTCTAATTGAGCTTGTAAGAACCAAGAGGTTCTCCCAAATCCTGACCAGCTGCTCTGATGGCTTTTAAAGCAGGAGCTCTTCTTGATATTCAATATAAAGAGACCATATTTCCTCTCCAGGGAGACACTAATGACAGAGAAATGTGATTTCCTGCTGCAAACTTACCAATCCTAATCCACCTCCACCAAGCCATGTGTTAAACCCTTGGTCCCAACAGTGCTCTTTCCCCTTCACCACAGTAACTACTTGCAGAAAACATCGTCCTCCATCCAGCTGTTTATTTTTTTGCAATATCAATTTGTGATACTGATTGATATTCAGCTTTGGGTAAGGAGAAAGCACAGAGAACCCCTAGGATAGAAGTGTGGCTCTGTCACGAGTCAGCTCTGTGTTTTCTGCCAGTCACTTGACCTTGACTTGGACCTTCCCTCTCAATGAGAGAGGTTCCTCATCTGTAGACTAGAGATAACAAAAGCACACATTGTGGCTGTGAAATTCAAGGGCAAAGTGCATGTGAACTATTTGGCATGTGTGTCACACATCTGGTGGGTGCTCAGCTGACCATTTGGTACAATTACTTGGTGGTAATTGAAAAGGTGGTCCAATTACTTGGTGGTAATTGAAAAGGGGAAAGGGGACATTATTTCAAAGTATTGAGATCCGTGGCCTGAACCAGGCCCCTGTCTATCTTGCTTCTCCTCTGACCCTCATTTCCCACTCCGCTAATGCAAGGTAACAGCAACAATATTCTGGAAGTATTGAGAGACTTCTATGACAACCAAATAAAATGTACAACCATAGAACATACCTTCTTCGGTGGGTTACTTTTATGGCTCCCCACTCAGAGTTCATCTCCTCTGTGGCCTGTCCCTTCTAACATCATAGGTAATGGTGAAATAATTCTTCTCTCGGCTTCATCTCCATGTCCCACCAGTCTGTAACTGAGGAAAAAGGAGTTGCCACATGATGAGAATCAATCTGACTCCACTTTCGGTTCTAGATGATGAATATAAATGATTGGAAAATTAAAAAACCATTAGGCTATTAAAAATAACTTCCAAGAACCATCTCTCAATAAATTATTTTCAGTCTTAAAAAACACACCTGCAAAGAATATAAATGGTAATGCCAACCATCTGAGAAGTCAGTAATCAGATATAATGGTCAATGTCTCTGATATTATTGTCTAATTAAGCAATTTGGCTTTCGTGGAGATTGTATGGAACTGAGTCAGTATAGTCTAAAAGGGATGTAGAACCGATTTCTTTTGAGCTAAAGACAAAAAAAGTATATTAAAACTTTAGTACAAGGAAGAATAGGTTACAATTTATGTTTTCTGCTCAATTGGCTGCTTTTCCAAAGCATAATTCAAGAGTTAAAAAGAAGCCTGACAGATGAACTGTGAGGGGAGCGGGACTCCATGTAGTGACCCCGACCCTGGGTAGGTACCAGTGCTCTGCATGGAGGACAGGTCTTGAAGCCAGTCTCAAGCAGATACCAAAGGGGCCTGACATTCATTCAGAAGTATGGCTGTAACCAGTAGAGGAACTTGAGACAGACTTCAGTCAGCACCGTGAGCCTCAGAGTGATATAACAGAAATGATTTTAAATAACAGCACTTCCGTTGTCACTTTTCTTTCTTGGATACTTCTCCTTTTGGCACCAATGGATTTGTTGTTGCTGCTGCTGCTGCTGTGGAGACAAATACAGGAGACAGAAGTTATTTAAAAGGTACAGAATTTCATCTTAGCTCATGGTTTTGATCCAAGGTTTACCAGTTCGACAACTCTGGGCCTGCACTGAGGCATAGCATTATGGCAGCACATGAGAACCTGTGCAGGGGGAAGCTGCTCACCTTATGGCCTGGGAGCAGAGAAAGACAAGGAGGAGGAGCAGGAGGAGGAAAGGGAGAGGGCAGGGAAACAATGAGAGCAATGAAAGCTTTCTCCATCGGCTGGTGGCCCAGGGAGGAGGAGGGAAGATAAGAAAGGAAACATGTGGTTTAATTCCATTTTGGGTGAGCCGTGCTGCTGGCCCCAGGCCAATGAGTTTTATGTCTGACCACACTGAGACAGGTAGAAAGAGGGAGATTAAGAACTCCAATGGAGACACCACTTGGTGGCTCTCATTTGTGTCAGCCTACAGCAAAATGACTGGGTCCCCCACATGCATAGCCAGAAACTGCAACACTCCCTCTGGCTGGAAAGGACAGTGGGACGACTGGGCCAAGTACAGTTCCCTGCATCCAGGACCTTTAAGGCAGCCTGGAGTGTCCTTCCATGAGGTGTTGGAATGTCTGAGCTAGCTAGCTAGCTGTGTGAGCCTGCAGGAAGGTTACATCCAGTAACAACAGGTGCTCACTGCTCACTGGCCATTCTGGGGCACCAGCTACACTGGCTTATCCTTGGCCCCATAAAACAAAGACACATGCACTCACCTATTTACACATGAGCAAAGACAGGTACAGAAAGATTCCATATCTGCCTAAGGCTGCAACAACTGGATTCGAACCTGGCTGGATGCCACAAGGAGTGCCTCCCGCTAAAGCCACACCTGCTGAAGTTATACCACTGCTGAGGCCCTACACCTTGCTGAAGCCACACCCCAGCTGAAGCCACACCTCCTGCTGAAGCCACACCCCTAGCTGAAGCCACACCTCCTGCCGAAGCCATACCTACAGCTGAGACCACACCCCCTGCTGAAGCCACACCCCCAGCTGAATCCATACCTCCTGCTGAGGCTATACCTACAGCTGAGGCCACACCTCCTGTTGAAGCCACACCTTCTGCTGAAGCCACACTTCTACTAATGCCATATTATCCACTGAAGCCACGCCTCTAACAAAGGCCATGCCTTTAGCTCATCTTCAAGCCACCCTAGAACTATGGAGCACAACAGTAAGGTTTGTAGAGGAAAGTACAGCAGTTTCTAAAAGTCTTCCACTTTTTATCCAAACTCACAGTGATCTGCGAAAATGAATTACATGATAATTGGGCAGTATGGGTTTTCTGACTGGTAATTGTTGTAATTAATTCAGCCTCGGTGAAATGCAAGGAGTTAAAAAAAAATACCTGGAAATGGTTGGAAACCCATTGTATGAGGGAAACACTCATCTTAATACAAAGTACTTAACCAAATATGACGTCTTCTAATAAATCCTCCTTATGCGTTGCCAGCTGCATACACAGCTGTCAGCAGAGCAAGAGCACTGCAAAATTGCTCTACATCTCTCTCTAATTTCCTCTTGGTATGGACAGCTCATTTGACGATAACCCTTCCCTCTGGGCTTGGAGGCAGTATTTCCCAAGAGGGCTCCATGCAAAGCTCAGGGCCACATGCTGCCTCATCGAAGATTCTAGAAACATCCACTCTGACAGTAGTTTGGGGAGATCTGCCAGGAGAAACACTGTGCTGGTGTTGGGCAGCACTGGGTTCAAACCTCTGCTCAGTCGCCCAGGACTGATACTCATTCTGCCAAGGAGGCTCCTGACTTTCAGAAATAACCACACAGCCCTCTCCCAGGACCGCTGCTGGGATTTAGATTTGCTGTTCCAATGCTATTATCAGGGTCTGAACCAAAGACGCCCCCAGAGGCTCATGGGACAAAGGCCTGGTTCTGGACGATAGGGTTTTGAGAGCTGACTTAGTCATAAGCTCTCATATTTATCCCTGGGTAACACTCGTGAGTGGACACTGGAACTGAAGCCCTGTTGGAGGAGGCCGAAGTCACTGTGGAGTATCCTCCCAGCGTGGGTCTTTTTCCCAGAAACAACTTGTCTGCCTCTACTTCTTGGCCGCCAGGCGGTGCGCAGCTCAGCTTGGCCCCAACGTAGCCCTCATCACAGGCCCAGAAATGAGACAGTAGAGCTTGCCACCAGCGTCCAATTATAGCCACCCCCTGCTTAGCTGCTTTTTGTCCAAAATTTGATCACAATTGGTGAAAACCCAAAGCCACGATAATCTGCTCAGATATACGGCTAAAACAAAAGGCAAAAAACTTTGTGTATTATTATTTTTTTTTTTAGCATTTCCTTTCCTCCTGAAGACCACTGTTGGCGTGTGAATGGGTGAATGAACTGGTCTTGTTGGCCACACAATCATTGACAATATGGAAACTTCACCCTATAGAAAAAGTCATGAAAGCAGAAAGCACTGGGCATGTGGCACAAGTAGTAGAGTGCCAGCCTAGCGAGCTCAAAGACCTGAGTTCAAATCCCAGGCCAAAGAAGAAAGGAAGGAGTGAAAGGGAGAGATAGAAAATTTGGTTTTATCACCTCTTTTGCCTTTTCTGTCCATAAATCCGCATTTAGATGACAAAGGTGTCTAGAAACCTTGAATCCAGAAAATCCCCCTTTCTGAGAAGAAATCCCCCTGGATTTGGGAGGAGTGCATGAGGCAGTGGTGAGGTACAGGAGTACCGGTGCTGAGCTCCTGGGCAGGTCACCATTCCTGGTCACAACAGGGGATACACCTGCTCTGTCCACCCCAGTGCTAGGGTTGGTGTCTGCAACCTCACTGACTCTTGACAGAGACTCTGGAGGGTGGGGACAAAGGCCGGTCTTCCATGGCAGGGGAGAGGCTAGGACAAGGGAGAGACCTCTCCAGAGGACACAGCCCAGTACCAGTGAAAAGTGTACATGGCCAGCAAAGGGCCCATCAAAAGGGAGCCGGGATTCCTGAGGCTACACGGCCTGGTCCCTAGTCCCCTTGGCCAGGGTTCCCCGAAGAAGCAGAGCCCCTCACCAGTGTGGGATAGGATGGTGAACTGCAGTGACCCCTAGGCCCCAGTGCAAACACAGGACAGTGACCTACAGTCACCCCTAGGCCTCTTGGTGTCCGGAAGCCTTGGCAGGAGGCCAGTCTAGCTCTACTAACTGCACATGAGCAGTCACAGCAAACTTGGGCATGCGCAGTTGCACACCAGGGGCGTAAGTTCTACCTGTCTATCAAGCTTCCTATCAGTTTACACTCAGTGAGGGACGGCTCACCTGATCCCGACCTGAAAAATCTCAGCCAGGCCCGCGTTCCCTGCAGCTGACTCACTGTCTCTATAATAACCTCTTGAATGTGTTTTTCTCCATCATTTTCCTCACTGCACATAGCAAAGCAGAGCAACTATGCCAGCCCAGGTCTGTTCTCTCTTTAGAAAGCCAGGAATTCCTTCCTGGGAGCCTCAGGAAGGACCCATCCTCACAACAGCTGCCTCTCATCTCCAGACAAACTAGGAGCACACCACAAACCTCACCCTCCTGCCACCAAGTCAGCAGCTGAGGTCTCACCAGATATGAGCTGGGAGCTCCCTGGCAAGCAGGGAGAGTGGATCAGCGTATTCTTCCCCGGCTGTCTCACTTCGAGCTGACTACAGTTCCCCCACACACACTGGAGTTGTGCGAACACAGCCTGCCTCTGCAGTTGTGGCACACAACAGCACCCAGTGGGCACCAGCTGTCTCCACGGCCTGTGCCAGCCTGGCTGGGGCAGAGAGAATGTGTTTGCCTTCTCTGCCTCCCCCCCCACCCTGTACCTGGCTACATGTCACCTCTGTTTCTGATCAGAGATGTTCCAAATTACAGCCTGTCATATCTACAGCACATTAAAAACAAGCTCCTCTCTCTTCCGTATCTATACATTCTCATTCCCATTGTTCGAGAGAGAATGTGCTGGAGTTGCTTCTGCTTCTCTGCATTTGAACATCATCTCTTTTCTCCACATTCCCAAAGGCAGGGTCCTTGTTAGCATGCTGGTTACCTCTCCCTCCCTGTCTGCACCTACATGATCTAATCTGCCTGGGGCAGGCCAGTTGTTTGGCAATCAAACTTGGTGATCTAACAATTGGAAAGACAGATTAATTAAAAAAGAAAGGATTTTTCTCTCCTCCTTTCTCGCCTTTCAAAGGCTTTTTGAATAAGAATCAACAGAAATCAAAATAAAGGAGTGAGAACACCTCCCCGCCCCTGTCCACCCCCAAGTCCATCCCAGCCCCCGCACAAGAGTGCTCTTGACATTCATCTGCTTAGCTTCCATCTGACACCAAAAGTCAGCCCTCAGCCCTGGGGAATCAGAGGGACAGGAAGAACTTTGAATGGGATATTTATAAATTCCTCTGATACCAGCACACAAGAGAAGCCGGATAGCTTTATTGATTTAAACATTAAAATTACATGTGCTTTTTTCTTCATTTTCCCAGAGGTGATAATGTTTCTTATTTTTAATGTAGATTGAAATCTCAGAGACTTTCCACAAGCTCCTTGTGGTGATTACGAAAGATTAGTGATAACATGTCTAATTAGTGTAGAGACATAAAAATCAATGGCAGCAGTGTGGAGAGTTAAATTGACGGACTCAGAGCGTCAAAGCCAAGATGGGCCTGCAGGCTGGGCTTTGCCAGGCCCCAGGCATGCTCCTATCCCCAGGCATTGTGGAGGCCTTCCAGGCTCCCAACAGTCCTTCTACTGCTTGCTGGAAATGCAAGGAAGAACAGAGCCCCGTTCATTGCCAGAAGAACACAAGCCAGGCCAGCAAGTGTCCCATGCTCAGAACCACGTGCTAGAGAGACCCAGGTGGTCACCAAGGTCCTCCAGGGGCTGACCCCCCCCACCTTGACCCAGAGGTCAGGAGAGCTAGGGGGATAGAAGAGGCCCAGGGCCTTCTCTGAGAGTGGGGATAGATGTGGACCTGAAAGGCTTGCTCCAAGACAGCTGTGCTCCAACTGTGCCACTTGTGGAAATGGCTGAACCACAAGGGCTATGACACCATTCATGGGGACAGAGCTCTGGCTGGTCCTCAGATGCTTCCCATGGTATCCCTGGGACTTTGGGCCTGCCCAGCCTGAGAGGTGGACGTAAGGTCAACAGCGCCACCGTGTGTCTGTAAAGAGCAACATCAGACTCTGACCAGATCAACATGGTGGTTTTTCAGTGTAAGAGAGATAGGAACTTCAAGAGAGGGATCCTAACTTCCTGAAGGAAAATGTGTTTTAATCAATTGCTTAGGGGAAATGAGAAATAAACTCAAGAATCTGGGTGGTGGTATTTCACACCTGTAATCCTAGCCACTCAGAAGGCTCACATCTGAGGATCGAGGTTCAAATCCAGCCAGGGCAAGAAAGTCCTTGAGACTCTTATCTCAAGTGAATCTCCAGAAAACTGGACGTGGTGCTATGGCACAAGTGTTAGAGTACTCATCTTGAGCTGAAGAGCTAAGGGACAGTCAAGGCCCATAACTGAGTAGAGAGAAAGAGAGAAGAAGGAAGGAAGGAAGGAAGGAAGGAAGGAAGGAAGGAAGGAAGGAAGGAAGGAAGGAAGGAAGAAAGGAAGAGAGGAAGGAAGGAAGGAAGGAAGGAAGGAAGGAAGGGAGGGAGGGAGGGAGGGAGGGAGGGAGGGAGGGAGGGAGGAAGGGAGGTAGGGAGGGAAGGAGGGAAGGAGGGAGGAAGGAAGGAATTCAACATAGCTATACCAATAAAACAAATAACTCATAACTGCCAGTGTGCCATTTACCCCTGCTGGCCTCACACTGAAGATCCTCCTGTCTCTACCTTCTGAGTAGCTGAGACTACAGCTATATGTCACCACACCTAGCCCAGAACCTGCGTGTTTGTAAGAGCTTTAAGAAGATAACAAGGAAGAAGTGCGATTTGTACTGTGAGCTCTTCACTACATCGTCCTGTATAATCTGTGCCTAAAGAACAGAGCAATGCAGTGAAGATGGCTGCTGGGTGCTTGTACCTCACACCTGGCATCCCAGCTACTCAGGAGGCTAAGATCTGAGGACCGTGGTTCAAAGCCAGCCCAGGCACTTATCTCCAATTAGCTGTGGCTCAAGTGGTAGAGCACTTGCCTCGGGCAGAGACAGGACCTAGGCTCTGAGTTCACTTTTCTTATTTCCAACCAAAAAGTTTAAAATGTCTGAGGAAAGCTGAGTGAGAAATAGAGCGTTTGCCTCTGCAGCCAATCCGACTGAAGTGCATCCTGTGTCTCTGCTGACAGGGAGAGAACGATGGCAAACCCAGTCAGTCCTCTGCCTTCTATCTTCTGTTCCCTTCTTTAAGTGGGGGCGCTTCCTAACCTCCGGCACTTCTCCTGAACAAGGATGTATACTTTTCAGGCTCTGAAGCTTGCCTGCCTGCCTGAATGTGTCCCTGGGAACTGAGCCACAAAAGACTCTCGAGGAGCAAATGTTCCTGCCTGTGGCAGGTGGGAACACAGGGACAGGGAGCGCTCTTCTCTGTTCTCTGTTGTGTTTTAAAACACAAGAAGTTTGCCATCTTTACAGGACCAGATGCTAATGTGGTTCATGGCCAAGGTTGGCCTGAGCAACCAAGATCTTGGCCGGTTTCAGGATGAGGCTACAAACCAGCATCAGGAGAAAACAGGGCATGGTGTCAGTTTTTAAACAGGCCAGAGGATAAATGTCTTGTGTGTTGTTTTTTTTTATGAAATTGAATATCTTTTAAAAGCATATGCAGGGCTGACCATGGTGACTGACTCACCTGTTATTCCAGCTACTTGGGAAGTGGGAACAAGAGGATCAAATTTCAAGACAAACCAGGACAGAAGAGTCTGAGTCCCCCATCTTGACCAGTGGATGACTGTGGTGGTGCAAATATGTGTAATCCCAGCCAAAGACGAAGCACAATGGCTAGGCATGGTGGTACACACTAGGCATCCCTAGCAACACAGGCAATACGTGCAGGAGGACAACCCAGGCCAGGCCAAGCCAGGCATAGAGTGAGACCCTACCCGGAAAATAACCAGTGCACAAAGGAGCTGGAGGCCACTGGCTTAAGTGGAAGAACACCACGTCTAGCAAGTGTGAGGCACTGAGTTCAAACCCCAGTGCTGGCACACACACACACACACACACACACACACACACACACACACACACACACACACACACACACACACACACCTACACCTCACCTCAAGAATAAGTTCTGGTGTAATTTTGGAATGGAAAGAAAAATAAAATGGGGGAAAATTCCTAGCCGTTGACTTCAATTTTTCTACAAATTGGTCAAAAAGAATTGCAATTACTGCATATATAGGAAGTGGTAGAAACAAATCTTTCCTTTTAATACAGACCCGACCCCCACTGCAGATGCACAATAAAATCTATGTGGAGGCAAAAAAAGCCATCCATTTACTTCGCTGTAAATCTCCTGTTTGAGTATTTTTTCCTAAAGGAGACAGGAGGGGAAGGCTCAAGAAAATAAAATTTATTTAGAGATTAATGTGGGTCCAGAGATTTGACATTGTTCATGCTCCACAACATTTGTTCCAGCTAACATCAGTGAACTCAAGTTTCCCCATACACTTTAGGCTGGCCTTTGCTTGAAGTGTTGGCCCTGCCTCTTTGGGAACACCAAATTTATAGTAAATGCATCTTGTTTTCATTTTTATTTCCTTAGTTGGAAACATATTTTCCCACATCTTGGAAACTGCAAATTACCATTTGTGTCTTTTACCCACTATTTTGACAAAGGTAATCAGCCTTCATCTTATTGATTTGTAAATGCTCTTGATATATTATGATCACACTTGCTTTCTATGATGGATGCTACAAACGGATGACAGCCCAGATCTTGCTAAGCTATTTTTTTGTTTAGTCTATGGTGGTGATTTTCCAAACTAAAAGTTTTTAAGCAGATTAAGTTGTCAAACTTACCAATCAGGGGTTGAAGTTGTGGCTCCATCGGTAGAATGCCAGTCAATGAGGAAAGTGCCAGGTTCTAGTATCAGTCTCAGACTTAAAAGAGAAAAAGAAAGTTACCCATCCATATTTAAATTTCATGTTGGACTAGAACATAAAAGTAAGCACATATACTGTTCCAAGGTTTGTATGCTTACTCACATATATGTGTGTGTGTGTGTGTGTGTGTGTGTGTATGTGTGTGTGTGTGTATGTGAAGTATATGTACATATATATGAATATATACGAATTAAATATATTAAATATATACAATAGAATTAAATTAAGAATTATATTATGTCTTTCTCAGGGAAACAAGTAGCCTGTGGAGTGATTCAAGCTCAGAGGACAGATGTGGAAGTTAGATCTAAAATGTGACCATCCCTGAAGGCACACACTGCACTACAAATGCACTTCCACAACCTCACTGCTTACGCAGGGAGGATTTCCACGGTGTGACTCCTCTGAACAATGACCTGACAGTCTTCCAGATGAAAGCTGCAGAGCTGAAATATGTCCTGTCTGAGGGGCTGGGACGAGGGCAGGTGGGCAGACAACGTGAGAGGGAGGGTGAGCCCAGATCATTCTGTAACCCCACTTGGTCCTCAGCTCCAGTCAGCATGTAGAGCCTCTGAGGCCATCCATGCCTCAGTGGATCCTTGAGAGTAAAAGTTGGCTGTGGCTGTGGTTGTGGCCATGGAAGTGGCTGTAAGTCCATCAGTCAGGTAGGGCGGCTGTACCCACAGGGTTCAGCTCCATCTCCTCCCCAAGCACCAGACAAGGCTGTGGAAAGCCAACCAAGTCTCCCAGTCATTCACCCCTACCTCAAAGCGATGGGAAGTGAAGAGGCCAGAATTACATCCTCATTCTGTTTCCTGGGAGATGAGGAATTCTGCAGACAGGGTTTCTGTCTGTCTGAAGGAATTGGGGGTGTCCCATCCCAGCATCCCAGAAGCAACATTGCTCACTGCTGTGGAAGATCTGGGGGTCACAGCCTCTTAGACATAAAAGCAAAAAATCTTGGAGCTCCATTCACTTGGGCCTCCCAACCTAGAAGCCAGCCTTGTGGAAGCAGTGGCCAGGACAGGCCAGGACAGGCCAAGCATGGACACGGACTTGGAGGGTGCTTGCACCCCACCATGCCATCGTCCTTCTTGCATGGAGGGTGAAGGTCGTCAGGAAAGCAACGTGGAAGTGCACCTTGTCCCTGTCTCTGCGTCTCATGGCTACAGGACTGGAAAGCTGTATAAACTCAGTGTCAGGCCCTGGCTCAGATTACACTCCTGCCATCCCAACTGCTCAGGAGGCTGAGGTCAGAGGATTGCAGTTAAAAATCTGCCTCACCAGAAAAGTCTGAAAAACCGCATCTCCAGGATAACCAGCAAAAAGTGGGGCCAGAGACATGGCTCATGTAGTAGTGTGCCAGCCAAGCAAGAGCAAAATCCTGAGTTCCAAGTCCAGCAGCCCCAAAGAAGAAAAAAGAAAAGAAAAAACACCAGGACCATTCAGAGAGTGGTGAAGTACTTTCCCAGAAAGTGAGAGGCCATGAATTCAAACCCAAGTCCTGTCAGGAAGGAAGGAGGGCTGGGTCACATTGGACAGCAGGGATTTCCACTCTCCTGATTGCCTCAAGGTGAACACAGGTGTGGGGGGACGAGGCCACACTTGTCCTGATAATCCCACATCTCATTTTCTGCCCCATTTCCAATGAAGGTTTGCAGGTGTGTCAGTGAGCGGGATGCCTATACTCAGATTTCTGGTCCTATTATGTAGAATGCATGATTCCAAGCCAGAAACAAGGCTTAGAGAAGATGAATGCAGACTTGGGGTTCTCTGAGTCATAAACCTGCTTGGGGGAGTCATGTCCTATGGTTCTGTGCTCATTTCCACCTCTCCTCATTTCTCTCCCAATTTCATTATGATTTCCTTTCGGGCCCTGTCCCCTACTGGGCCTTAAATGTCATGCCCAGCTCTCATATTTGTTACTGTGAGTCAACAGCAGAGGGGAGGTGTTGAGTCCCGGCCTTGAACTCATTGGATACGGTCCCCAGAAAAATATCCCTCACTGAGAACCAAAAGCCTCAAAAGTGTGGGGGGTGTCTCTCTGTCCCCAGGGTGACACTGGCCATTTCCCAGGTCTCTCAGCATCATGTCATCAAGGAACCCAATGGAGAATGTCAGCAAGGCTGCGCTAGGATGGTGAAGGACCCTGGCCAACAGAGCCATCACCTCAGGCCAACTCACTGACTGATCCACAATCCCGGCTCCTGGGCTGGCTTCTGTCTTTCTGAGCAAATGAATCCCAGCTGAGATTTCTTCCTGCAGCATCTCCGTGCTGAGGCTGGGGGGGGGGGGGCGGTCTTCATGCTTGCCAATTCACTTGTTAGATTCACACCAAACACCTCACAATTCAAATTTCCCACAGATCTCTCCTTCTGGTTGACCCGTGGCCTTGAGAGAAGGAGTTCGGTGTTGGCCAGACACAGTTGGATGAGGCTTCCCTGCATGATAGAGAACAGTATTTTGGTTCTTGTTTTGAGCAGGCTGGTCTACCCCAAAATGAAAGACGAGGTGGACCCCTGGGAAGCAAGCCCTATTAGTGGTGAAAACTTCACTTGTTCCATCTGACCTTGCCTAATACACCCCAAAACACACAGTAGGTCTACTGACCCACCCTTGACTAGCATACCCAGGAGCACACAGTAGGTCTATTGGCCGACATGAACTGAACTTCCCAAGAGCACACAGTGAATATAAAACATTCAAAGACACACAAGGGCATAGTATGCCCAAGCACACACTAGGTCTATTGGCTTATCCCTGAATAATATACCCAAGAGCACACAGTGTGCCTACTTCAACCAAAAACACACAGTAGATGTTCTAACCTGCCCTTCACACACAAAAGCACACACTGGGCCTAGTGACCAAGCCTTTCTTAACACAACCAGGAGCACACAATGGGTCTCAAATGCATAAGAAAGAGTACACAGTGTGTCCAGACTGGAGGCCAGCCTTCAAGAATGAAGAACCTACTCCATTCCTGGGCCATGTGTGGATGGGTGTTCGAGGTTTTGAAAACTCAACGTAAGTGCTACTCCAGGGGTGAAAATAGCAGGAAAGCTCACTTCCTCCAATGCTCGGTGGAGCCACTTCCCTGCTCTGTGTCCAAGGGGAACTTTTCCTCCCGGGGGTCTGGCAAGGAGCAAGCACCACCACCCCACAACCTAACACATATGTTCCCAACCCATAACACCCCAGCCTCCCTAACCATAACTCCCCATTTTCCAGCCAACTCCATCCTTGCTCTGATAGCCCCACCACACTCCTAAACCATTGCAGGATCCCCAAAACAGAGTTTCCGTTGCCAAAGGATTCCCTAACACCTAGCCATGAATATACACCCATGAGCCCATTAGAGATTACGAGAAGCCCAGCCATATCCAACTCCACACTGCCCGCTGCACTTGGCAGCATACTCCTCCTTTGTCTGTCTGGTTTCACCAGCTGACCCCGGCCACCCTGTTTGCTGGGACACATGGGTGGAGAGGAGGCCCACCCTAGATTTACAAAACCAAGATCTGAGGCTTCTGGAGGGCCCTGGGCACATTTGTCATTTATTTCATCCCTGCCCCTCACCTCCGGGAGCCCAGTTTGGTAGTCCCCGCTGCTGGATGGAGGGTCCCATTGCCTTGACAACCAGCACCGTGCTGCTATTTCGGGACGTTTTCTCTCCATCCGTGGAGCCCCAGGAAAGCAGGAAATGCCATAAGGCATTTGTCTGAGTGTGTGAAATTTTTAGCAAAGCGGCATTAATAATGTCATGAGGTACCTCACCATCTAGGGCTCTCCCAAGATGGGCAGGCAGAGACAGGATGCCAATGGCGACATTTCACCCAGCCTGTCACCTCAAAAGCCACTACTAATGGGGACAGCCAGGCAGTGTAGTGGGAGTTTGTTCCTGGGGGGACCCCCGGCCCTCATCATGCCATGTTCTGTCATAATCAACAGCTGCTATGTGCCTGCTGAGCACTGTACAGCAGCACCATCTAAGCCTGGGGGGCAGGGGGTTCTTCAGGACCCTCATTATAAGAACATAATTTCCACACAGTCCCTGGGAAGAGAGGCAACTGTGCCTTCCTCCACACACTGAGCCATCACCTGCCAGTCTGGAAGGAGCCCCAGGGCCCCACCAGGAACAGCGAGATGCCCAAAGCTTTGTCCTGATGATACCCACTGGCCCATAGCACTAAAATGGCAAGCCCATCTAGGGGGCAGGGAGTGGGAGCTTGGGGGGGGGGGTTGGGGACACAGGGATCTGCGGGCCAGCTGAGTAGCAATGGTGACAGATAAGCCATGTTGGTGTTAGAATCGATTTTCATAATGTCTTTTGCATGATCCTGTGATCCTTCTACAATCACTCTGGAGTCCAGCATGCTGTTCTCACCATTTGACATGTGTTTTCCAGCTCGCTGTGGCTCTGCAACAGACTATCCCAAGATGGAGGGTTGCTATGGCTTGAACAGGTGGGGAGGAGAGGGGGGAGAATGTTGCCTTTTAGAGGCGGAGCCTCCTGGATGGTAATTAGCTTATGAGGCCCCTCCCTCATGGATGCATTAAGGATGGTCTTGGAGTAGTGTGGGTCCCAGAAATGGATTTGTTCGCAGCCACCGCTGCCCACTTACTTTGCTCTCAAGTAGTGGATATGGACAAGGCCAGGTCAAAAGGGTGGTCCATTGTGGACACATGGAATGCCTGATGGGCAGCATCTCCTGGACTCCAAGTTGGCACATACGCTCAACATCACAGAGGTGCTAGCTGTCCTCTTGTGGCTCCGGGTAGAGTGAGGGCCCCAGCTCCTTTCCAACGGGTCCCACAGGCCGCCTGAGCATCCTCATAACATGCAGCCAAGGACATTTGGATGATTTTGATAGCAAGATATAAAAGCTGCCATTGTCTTCAGATTTGGGCCCAGAGGTAGGTCCAGCACTCCATGCACATCGTCTATTCTTCATAAGTTCCCAAGGCTCAGACACATGGGAGCTACCAGAGACCCCCTTCTTTCCATGGGGTTCATCTTTAGTCAGTGCGATCACCTTTAATCTAGGAATCCCCTGGGAGAGCTATAACCCACGAAGAACCTTCTCTGGGCCTCTTGCCAAGGTGACACCCATCAACTCATTGTGCCCTGCTCCTCTCACCATGCCAACTGAAGAGATGAGCTCAGAGTAGTTTTTTAAAAATCCCCAGGGTGACACAGCTAGGAATAGGTGGAGTCGGAATTGGGCTTCCCTGCAAGTGTCCAGGCGACTCCCCTCCTCTCCCTTCCCCATACAAGTCTGTCGTGGAGATTGCTATGGCTGGTTGCCTGTGCTGACAGTTGCTGCCCCCATTTCCCTGCTGACCTCCTGCCCTTCTGTATGCCTTCCCCCGCTCTATCTGTACCTCTTGAATCTGCCCCAAAGCCTCCCCTTTGCCCTTGATTCTCAGGCCAAACTTCCTCCCAAGCTCTCCCAGCATCCTCCCAGCAGGGCCCCTACAAAAACACCCATGGTCTGCCCAGCCATGTAGAGGCCTGGCATGCCACCTACCATGTGGTGGCTCACAATCAATGTCAGTCTGGCACCAACACATCTGCCCCAAGCCCTCACCGAAAGCCAACTCTGCTGGCCTTGAATTCAGGCTTCTAACCTCCGCCTAATGAAGATCTTTTCTATTGCCCAAGCCAAACGGCCTAGCTGCACACTTTTCTGTCATGACAGACTGCCCAGTTCCCAGGGTCCCAAGAGATGCCATCCCCTAGGGAGAGTCAGACATCTTTGCCCTGGAGCCACCACCACCCAAAGCTAGCATGAGTTGAACCAAAGGATTTAAAAAATCAATGCCTTTCCTTGATTCTCACAGCATCCCTTTTACAGGAATGTAAAAGCTATAAATGACTTATGAATGCATTTATGAGAGGTACAAAATGCAGATAAGGAAAGCTATCATGTTTACTAAAATCCATAAAGCAAATTCAGGATGTAATATGACATCCCCAAAGTGTAACAGGTAATTTGACACAGTTCTGCTCTTTGTTGATCTGTTTCAACTCTGAAATTGCATTCATATTTTAAACAGTCATTTACTGGGAGCCAGTGGCTCATGCCCATAATCCTAGCTGAGATCAAGGGCAGCCCAGGTGGAAAAGTCTTTAAGAAGCTATCTCCAAAACAGTCATCCAAAACCCAGGCTGGAAACATAGCTCCATTAGTAGAGCACCAGCCTAACAAGCAAGCTGAGCAAGTGCAAGTTCTTGTGTTTGAGGCACTTGATAAGGAGAGAAATCAGAATGTGATGCCCTTTGTGTATAAATACTAAATTATGAAAAGATTAGTCACTTAGTTGTAAAATAAATACTGGATTTTTTATAAACTGTTGGGAGACAGTGCAGTATCAATCAGAAAATTTTGAAAGAGGAACCTCATCCACTTGTAGGATAAAATCAACATTACATATAGGTGAAGACATACATGTAAAGTGAAAAACCACAGGCCTAGTGTAGCAGCACATGCCTACAATCCCAGCTATATGGATGGCAGAGATAAGAGTATCACAGTCCAAGTCTGGTCTCAGACACAAGCATAAGACCCTAGCTGAAAATCAACTAAAGCACAAAACACTGGGGACCTGCCTGGCAAGCACAAAACCCCAAGTTCCAACCCCAGAAAGCCTTTCCAATAAAAACGTAAAAACCAAAAACTTCAAGAAGATCACAGGTGACATTAGGGAATTAAAAAAACTTTCTAAACAATATTGGAACTCCTCCCACCCTAAAATTAAAGATATACATATATGAATGATGAAAGGAGTGAAGTTGATTGACTTGTCTGCATGAATAACCCCTTGGCATAACTATTTTAAGATAATTTTAATAATTAAATATGTATGCCTATTTAATTATGTAAAAATGTAGAACTTCACCATGTAAGAAGGACCTAAAGGCAGGTGATTTGTGTCTGGGAAGAGCTTTTGTATACAGATGCGGGACACAAGGTAAATAACTAACTTGCAAGGAGCTCTGGGGAATTCACAGGAACCGCTATACTTCAGAGGGTAAACATGGAGTTGGGCAGGAAATGGGCTGGCACACACCACTAGTGAAAGAGATGTGAATTCCAGTGGAACTCTGTGTCATCAGCACCTGGAATACACTGACACCCACGGGGGAAGAAAGTGTTGCCCCACCTACAAGTTGCTTCTATCTCTGAGATAGAATGGCATTCATCACAACATTAAAATTAAGTATCTTGAACCCAGGATTTCCGCTTTGAGGAGCCATGACACAGAACTGAAAATAGTAATGGATTTCCAGCCACCTTCTTTCTGTGGTGGACTTATGCACACAGAACAGATTGTGAAATGAGGAAGCAGAACACATAATGGTCCATTCAGAGTGTGAAGTAGTATGCAGTCTCTAAAAAGGTAACATCAGACTCTGCCCAGATGGTTAAAATGTAATTTCTCACACATTTTGTCTAGGTTATACCCACCATGAGATTTTCATCTCAACAGATAATCAAATACAGCTGCTCTTGGAAAGGTCACTGATCATTGAAGACCCAAATAAGGTTTCTTTCCCTTCCCAAAAATATCCTCTCTGTTAAAAAGGGATCTCAATCCAGGGACATAAAGGGACATAAAAGAGATTCATAGAGGGAAAGAAGAAATCAAACTATCCCATTTGCAGATGATATGATCTTATACCTAAAGGACCCAAAAACTCCATCCCCAAGCTCCTAGAGCTGGTCAACCACTTTGGTAAAGTAGCAGTAAACAAAATTAACCCACAAAACATAAGTAGCTTTTCTGTATGCCAAAACAAGGTACAATCAGAAAGGGAAATCATGAAAACAACTTCATTTGTAATAGCCTCAAAAACAAGTACCTAGCAATCAAAGACTTATAAGATCTTTACAATGGAAACTATAAAAATCTTAAGAAAGAGCCAGGTGCAGTTGGCTCACACCTGTAGTCCTTGATACTCAGGAGGCTAAGCTATAAGTATCATGGTTCAAAGCCAGCCTGGGCAGAAAAGTCTCTGTTGAGACTCTTATCTCTGATAAACCAATCAAAAAAGCCAGAAATAGTATTGGGGCTCAAGTGGTAGAGAACTACCTTGAGTACAAAGAGGCTCAGGGACAGTACCCAGTTCCTGAGTTCAAGCCTCAGGACCAGCAAAAAAATTCTGAACAAAGAAATCAAAGAGGACACAAGGAAATGGAAAGATATTCTATGTTCATGGATAGGTAGAATAAATATTGTGAAAATGGCCATACTGCTAAATTCAAAACAATACCCATCAAAATCCCAATGATGTTCTTTACTGAGATAGAGAAAATTATCCAAAAATTCATATGGAACAACAAAAGACCTAGAATAGCCATAGCAATTTAGAGAGCGATGGAGCAATGTAGTGGTATCACAATACCAGATTTCAAGCTCTACTACAAAGCCAAAAAAAAAAAAAACCCAGCTTGGTACTGGCACAAAAATAGATCCAAAGATCAATTGAACAGATTAGAAGACCCAGAAATAAAATCACTATAAAGTAATCTGATATTCAATAAATGAGCCAAAGACATACAGTGGAAAATACATCGCCTCTTCAACAATTGGTATTGGGAAAACTGGGCAGCTATATGAAGAAAACTAAAGTGGATCCCTGCCTTTCACCATGCACTAACATCAATTCAAAGTGGATCAATGACCTCAACATCAGACTCAAAAACTGAAACTACTACAAGAAGAGTAGGAGAGACATTAGACTTTGAGTAATAGTCAGGAACTTCCTGAATAGAATCCCAGGAGCCCAACAGATAGGAGAGAGACTGGACTACATGAAAATAAAAAAGTTTCTGCACAGTTAAGGACAGAATCACCTAGAAATACAGCCAACCAACTG
Organism: Dipodomys merriami; assembly: GCF_024711535.1. Taxonomy (NCBI): domain Eukaryota; kingdom Metazoa; phylum Chordata; class Mammalia; order Rodentia; family Heteromyidae; genus Dipodomys; species Dipodomys merriami. The sequence goes on along the minus strand of NW_027202360.1, from coordinate 3,031,597 downwards.
GGAAAAGATCCTTACAAGAAATACATCAGGCAAATGCCTAATATCCAATATATACAAGGAGCTCAAGAAACTAACCCCTCCCCAATCTAGTACACTAATCACTAAATGGACAAGGGAGCTAAGGACAGATTTCTCAGAAGAGGTGAGAAGCGGGACACCGGTGGCTCACACCTGTAATCCTAGCTACTCAGGAGGCTGAGATTGGAAGATCATGGTTCCAAGCCAGCCCAGGTAGGAAAGCCCATGAGACTTTTACCTACAATTTACCACAAGGAAACTGGAAGTGGTGTTATGGCTTAAGTGGTAGAGTACTTGTCTTGAGCTGAAGGGCAGTGTCCAGGCCCAGAGTTCAAGCCCCATGACAGACAGAAGATTAAGGAGAAGAGGAGGGAGGAAAAGGAGGAGGAGGAGGAGGAGGAGGAGGAGGAGGAGGAGGAGGAGGAGGAGGAGGAGGAGGAGGAGGAGGAGGACGAGGAGGAGGACGAGGACGAGGAGGAGGAGGGAGGAGGAGGAGGAGGAGGAGGGAGGAGGAGGAGGAGGAGAGGGGGGGAGGGAAGAGGAAGAGGAGGAGGAGGAAGGAAGGAAGAAGAAGAAGAAGAAGAAGAAGAAGAAGAAGAAGAAGAAGAAGAAGAAGAAGAAGAAGAAGAAGAAGAAGAAGAAGAAGAAGAAGAAGAAAAGAAGAAGAAGAAGGAGAAGAAGAAGAAGAAGAAGAAGAAGAAGAAGAAGAAGAAGAAGAAGAAGAAGAAGAAGAAGAAGAAGAAGAAGAAGACGAAGAAGAAGACGAAGAAGAAGAAGAAGAAGACGAAGAAGAAGAAGAAGAAGAAGAAGAAGAAGAAGAAGAAGAAGAAGAAGAAGAAGAAGAAGAAGAAGAAGAAGAAGAAGAAGAAGAAGAAGAAGAAGAAGAAGAAGAAGAAGAAGAAGAAGAAGAAGAAGAAGAAGAAGAAATGGTAAGCATGGCAAAGAAACATGGAGGAAATATTCATCATCCCTGGTCATAAAGGAAATTCAAATAAAAACAACCCTGAGATACTATATCACCACAGGTAGACTGGCCAACATTTTGCATTCCAACAAGAAATATTTGCAACAGAACCCTACTGTACTGCTGGTGTGAATGTAAACTAGTACAACCATACTCTGGAAAGCAGTCCCATGGTTCCTCAAAAAACTAAACACAGATTTCCCCTATGACCCAGCCATCCCACTCCTGGGCATCTACCCTGAACATCATGAGCCAGGATAACCATAAGATAAGATAAGGATAAGATAAGGACACCTGCACATCCATGTTCATTGCTGCACTATTCACATTAGCCAAAATATGAAATGACTCAGATGCCCACAATAGATGAGGGCATCCAAAAATTATGGTACCTATACACAATAGAAATTTACACATCATTAGAAAGAATAAAATAATGTTAGTTGCAGGAAAAAGGCTGGAACTAGAACAAATCATGTTAAGTGAGGTAAGCAAAGATCAGAGACAAATGGCCTATGTTCTCCCTAGTATGTGTTTTTAGTTTTTGACGATTCAGTCGTCTTTTCCTTATATATGGTATATTCACGTGTATGTCTTTGGAAGAGTGTGGGAAGGGCACAGAACTAGAGGGGAAGAAGGTGACAAGTGCAACAGTGGAGGGCACTAGACACTGGTAAAAGTGAACTACGCAACTCTCAGGTGGAGACAGAAGAGAGGGACCGGGAGAGAGCAAGGGAATGGAAGACACTGTAGGAAAGGAAATGTACTTGTTACCTGACTCACATAATCAGAATCCCACTGTAGATCATCTCTAGAAGAACAGTGAAGTAAATTAATGTAAAATAAATGAATGAATTTTAAAAGATGTAGGATTTAGAGGCACTTCCACTGGTCCCAGTGGAGTAGGCAAGGAACCGTGACCTGTGAGGAAGTTCGAGACCAGAAGTTCTTCTGTGTGGGGCTGCGTGGGGCTGCGTGGGGCCGCAGATGTGGGCCCAGGCCACCCAACCCAAACCTCCGAAAAGCCTCGTCTCTATTTTATTTTATTTCTTGTGTGTATGTGGTGTATGTTCATACTTGTATGCATGTGCATGCACACATGAACAAGTCCTAGTGTTTGCTGTCCCTGAGATTTTTTCACTCAAGGCTGGTGCTTTGTTATTTGAGCCACAGCAGTACTTTGCCTTTTTGGTGGATAATTGGAGAGCGGAGTCTCACAGACTTTCCTGCCCAGGCCAGCTTCAAACCGAGTCCCCAGATCTCAACCTCCTGAGTAGGTTGGATTACAGGCATGAGCTTCTGTGCCTAGCTTCATCTTTCTTCTTTGCAGTTTTTCTTCTCACGAGTATTTTTTAGAGCAATGGTAACACTCTAACTCGGCTCCACTGTCCCCAGCCCATCCCAGCACTGAGTCCAAAGCCAAGACCTCAAGAATATTTGTTAACTGACTGGAGGGTGAGGAGGAGGAGGTCCCAAAGCAAAGCTTTCAAGGGTATCCCTAAAACCAGGCAGGCTGCAGAGCGGGCAGGAGGCACTGTGGACAGTAACACTTCCGTCTCAGCAGGGCTCTTCCATTCTGCCAAATCAACTTAATAATGAAAATGTCTTTAATGGGGGCAAGATGGTGAAATGTAATGAACTCTCTAATTGAGATCTAGAACTTTAAAAGTAATTAGTGGCAGGGCTCAATTGTCCTTAATAGGAGTGCTGGAATAGACCAGGCAGCGGTTGGGAGGGCAGAGACCAGCTGGGAGGGGATATGTGTCATTAGCATCCCTTAATCTGTGCACAGGTGCCTCCCACCAGGCTGGCACCCTCTTTGAAGGAGCTTTAACAGAAGACCAACACAAAGAAAGAGAGAAGGGTGGATTAGCTAGACAAACAGATAAGACAGATAGATGGATTAGAAAGAGAAGACAGATAGATCAGGCAGGCAGATAAAATAGACTCATTAGATAGGTAGATAGGTAGATAGGTAGGTAGGTTGATAGATAGGTAGGTAGGTAGGTAGGTAGATAGATAGATATAGATAGATAGATAGATAGATAGATAGATAGATAGATAGATAGATAGATAGATAGATAGATAGATAGATAGATAGATAGATAAAGATAGATAGACAAATGAGCTAGTCAGGCAGACATTTCCTCCACAATGAGGCCCTGGTTCAGCCCTTGGGTGAAGCCTGCAGGTCTAGGCCTCCGGACGTCCAGGACTGTGCTTTGCACTGGCCCCACGGACACCCCAACCCAGCAGCCGCAGGAAGTGATTGTTAAGTGGGCGATCAGTGATCACAAGCCAGCTGGCAGCAGATGGCCTCTATATTTAGAGGAGGAATTAATATGATTAAGAACACATCACAGGCCAAGAAAATGAGCACAGTGAGGGCTCCAAATGGCTCCCAAAGGAGAAACAAGGGGCAAAGAGAGCCTTCGCTTGTCCTCTGTTGTGGCTTTCCATGTCTCCCGAGACCTCTCCTTGTCTCGGTCCTGGCACCCAGGGTGGGTCGGGCTGTGTGTGCACCCCAGGATGAAGATGGGGTCTGGCTTTGCTGGCTAGGGACAGGCAGGGAGATGTGTGTATGGGATCCCAAAGACCAGGAACCTGAGCACCTCCTGTCTCTCCCTCCTGATCCCAGACTTACAATTTCCAGGAGATTCACCACCTTCTCCCTCTCTACCATAGCTGGCAATGGTACCCCCTGCTAACCAACCCCCACACACCCCTCCAACCTTCTTCTTCCTGTGCCCCCACTGTTCTAATCACTTCTAAATACGCAGGGCTGGCCCGGACTGCAATCCTCCCACCTACAGCTCCTGTGTAGCTGGGTGATAGGCATGTGCTACACACCTGTCTTGTTTCATTGAAATGAGGTCTCACAAACTTTTTGTTTGCCTGAGCTAGTCTTGACCCATAATGTTCAAACCAAGAAGCCTCTGGGAGGCCAAAAGAAAGTGTCCAAAGATGGAAGCTGCATCCTGAGGTTGATGCAGGAGTCAGATGGCAAGGTCGGATGCAGGCTCACCCACATCTGCTCAATTCCAAGACCCCAGGACACACTCAGTCTCTGTGTTTATGTGAAATCATGGCACAGTGAGCCCAGTCAACTCGAGATGCTTCCATTGTGTTCCAGATCCCTAGGAGAAATGAAAAAGCTCTAAGGTCAGTCATTAGTTGAGATGCATCTGTTCTGATTGGTGGAAACTTCTCCCTCACACAAGTGTGCACAATCACCCAGGCGAATGTTTGCACACAGCCCTGTCTTCTTGGGAGAGCTGTGTGTCTCATTATTTAGCTTAGGGAAGAGCTATGTGGCTTCGAGTGGAGGATATGAAATTGAGGGGCGAAGGGCCAACACTGGGATGCTGTCAGCTGTCAGCTGCTGCCGGTGCAGATTTTACCCACCATTGCCGAAAACAAAAGACCACAAAATGCCACGTCTCCATTTGTCAACCTGAACCTCTGATAGAGTCAGAAGGCACCATCTCTGAATTCTTCATTCTCCAAGAAGCCCAGGCCTGCTCCGTCCCAGTGAATGGAGTCATGATCACAGGCTGTGTGGCTCTCCCACTGCCATCTGAAAATGTCCACAACAGGAAGCAGCAGGCAAGGATTGCTCAGGACGACAAATAGAAAATTCCACAAGTCTGGGAGGTGACCCTCCTCTACCTGAAGGAGAAAGGAGAGCCTGTGAGTCTAGGAAACTTCTGGATCCAGGCGGAAGCAGCTCCTCTGTCCCCTGTGGTTGCAGGCCTACCTCATCCCTAGCAGCCACGCCTGGGCCACTGGCAGCAGAGCTTAGTGATGTACAGGGCCCACCTGTCTCACAGGACCCCGATTTCACTCAAAAGCAGGAGGAGACAGCACTTCCCACAAGGTGTCACTGATAAAACAGTCCTCTGTGCAATGGGAATTTTGTTTGTTTTCCTTTGTGCCGGTCCTGGGGCTTGAACTCAGGGCTGGGCGCTGTCCCAAAGCATTTTCATTCACTTTCACAGCTCCACTTCTGGCTTTTGGTTGGCTCCATGGAGACAAATGTCTTGAGGAGTTTCCTACCTATACTGGCTTTGAACCATGATCTCAGCCTTCTGTAGTAGCCGGGATTACAGATGTGAGGCACCAGTGCTGGGCCAACATGAATTTCAGATCTCATCCATCTGACAGACAAAGTGGGAGGGTGGGGTCTCCACTACAACAAACACTGATGTACCATGGTGCCTTGGCCAGGAGGGGTTCCCACCCCTGAGGTGTGGAAATGAGGTGCTGACATCGACAATCCCGCTCCCCCCTCCCCCCGGTCTGTTTTGATCATGAAGACCCTGCAACACGGTGCTGCATACAGAGCCAGACAACATAAAGGTTCAATGAATCACAGCTGTTACTGCCATGGCACTCTTCCCTCATAAAATATGGAAAAGGGCAAGAAAAATAAACAATGCACTGGGAATCTCTCTACAAAATAAAAACTTTAAATTAAAAGAAGAAGAAGACTGTGACATCAGTGCATTGGTAGCGTGCGGCTAGGACCAGGCTTGGGCTCAATGATCGCTGGAGGTCCCTGTTAGGTGCTCGGCTGGTGCCACGTGGAACACTGTCGCTCAGATTCCCTGACTAACCCATCAACGTTTTCGCTGCCAGCACAGACACGTGGGAGTGATGGACCCTGAGCCAGTCCACAGACAGGGGGTGGACCCAGGATTAAGAATGGTCTACCCTCAAACAACCTCCCTCATACTACTCCAGCTCCCCATCTATACCAGAGGCAGTCTGGACAAATGGAAATCAGTCCTGTATTCTGGCTATGGCTAACAGGAGTCACTAGCTTTCAGGCTAAACCACTCTAACTTCCTGAAGATGAATTAAAAACTTTATAAGAAATCAGGAAGTAAGCCCCAGAAAATATTCACATCCTTCCATAAAGCAAAACAGACCACAGAACACCTGTAACACCTACAACAATTGGAATTCAGGTAGAACTTGTTTAATTTCCAACATCTTAGTCAGTTTCTAAAAGCTTGGCAGAATGTCAGAGGGTTACGAATTACATTAGAACAACCCATCAAACAAGCTCTCAAGGGAGGTAGGGATCAGGAGGGTTTAAATTCAAGGCCAGTGTAGCAAACAAGAAGATTCCCCATCTCAACCAATAAGGCAAAGTTAACTGCATTCCAGCTCCTCAGCAATCACAGGAGGGAAGATCTTGCTCTGAGTCCAGCTGTAAGCAAAAACAAGAGATGCAATCTAGAAAAGAAAGCAAAAAAACCATGGAGGGAATGGCTCAACTGGTAAAGCACTGCCTAGAAGGGAAGGCCCCCGAGTTCAAAACCCCAGCAATAGCCCAAAAAAAAAAGAAAGAAAGAAAAAGTCACATCTTGACCTGCTGCCCTTCATAGAATGAGTCGTGACATACAACGAGGTCTTGCTGACTTGCCATCCCCACAGTTTTGGAAGGGGACAGTCCTAGTCTGACCATCAAGTCCTGCCCAACATGCCGGTGTTGGTGCTGCACAGGCCTGAAGTTATGGACATAGGTTTCCAGACATGACCACCTCTAAGCTCCCCGAAAAGATCGAGGGTCCTTGGACCCTCAAGGCCATTAGTCCTTTATTCTGCCGCCTTCGCCCTTTGCCTTCACTTTGTATTAGTAAGCCTGTTCCCACTCGTGTCTCCTCTCCATTTATCCTTGAATTCTTTCTAGAACCTTCCAGCCGCTCTGACCTGGCAACAGCTAGAGCTGCCATACAACATTTCCACACTTGATCTCTAAAACATTTCCTTAGTCCTCCATCCTCTGCTTTTCCCAGTGTTGTACTGAGCAGTGGAGAATTCCTGGGGCCCATGGTTCCAGAAAGGGTGGACACTGATACCAGGCCATGGGCTTTGAAGTTCTTAGCCCATGGCAGAGCAACTGAATAAGAGAATTCCTGCTGAGTTTCCTCAGCTTGGAATTGTGTTAGGCAAGAAATAATCCTCAAGCTGGGTGTCAGTAGCTCATGCCTGTAATCGCAGTTACTCAGGAGGCTGAGATCTAACGATCTCAAACCCAACCTAAGCAGGAAAGTCCATGAGACTTATATCCAATGAACCACCTAAAAATTGGAAGTAGAGCTGTGGCTTACCATGGTAAAGCGCTCGCTCTGAGCAAAAAATTCTCAGAGGAAGTGTTTAGGCCCTGAGTTCAAGCCCCATGACTGACAAAAATAAGAAGAGTCCTTAGTTGGAGGAAGCCACTCAGATTTTTGGAGATGTTTCAACAACTTGTTTGATGATTCCTTTCACAGCTGGCTAGGGAATCTCACTTCCTGAATTCACTCCCTGCACACCCTCCCACACGCACTCTGCCCTTTGCACATGCACTTTGCTCTGGCTATTGGGCCATCAGCAAATATAAACAGAAGCTTGAAAGGTATTTGTGCATTGCAGTTTACCCCCCTCTTCCTGGTGAGAAGTCTTCCACCAAGTGAACAAAATTAGATTAGCCAGCCAGCAATCAACACTAGTGTCAGACCAATGCAAGAAGCCGTATTGGAAAGCTGAGCCTCAAACCAGCTGCCAAGTGAAGTTAGCTTTATGCCCACTTTTGGTCCTCAGCTCCACCCAGCCCTGACCTACTGTCTGCCCTGGAGTTCCCACCCTGCAGCTGGCCACCCCCTCTCTCCACCCAGACACACCTGAGCAAATACCCACCTCACTTCCTGCTCCCAGACCCTCCTGCTACCTGAATAGGGACGGATGCCATGTGTGCCCTCTTCGGGGAAATAGGCTTCTCTAATACACCTTGTAGTAATCTTTCTCTTGTGCCTGCTTGCCTTTGGGTGGTCTCCTGGGATGGGCATGAAGGATCCTTTCAAGCAGGATCCCTGTAACTCCCCAAACACCCAAAACTTCTGTCCACACAATACATGAGTCAATAAAAGGGATATCAAACCAGCAAAAAAAAATAAAAAATGTTAAAAAAATAAATAAACGAAGAAGAAGAAGAAGAAGAAGAAGAAGCAGGAGGAGGAGGAGGAGGAGGAGGAGGAGGAGGAGGAGGAGGAGGAGGAGGAGGAGGAGGAGGAGGAGGAGGAGGAGGAGGAGGAGGAAAGAAAGAAAGAGCTGGAGATTGTTGGGAGTGGACAGTGAAGTTTAAAGGTCATCTTGACCCAAATGCTCAATGTGGGACATGCACAAGAAACTGGCTTACTTAAAAAACACCAGGTGCCTGGGATTTCTTTGTTATGCCTGCAGAGTTTGTTTTACTGTCTACCAGTTGACCTTTTCTTTTTTTTTTTTTTTACTGCACTCTGTTTTTACTGAAATTTTCTTTGTTTTTCTAGACTTTGGTAACCTTATGTTACCTCTTTACTTCTAATAGTATATAATAAAGTTAAAAATAAATGGGGCTGCAGTCTAAAGCTGTAGACCTCCCAACCCCATCCTTTGTCTTATGTCTTTATTTTTCCTCATCCTCACCTCCTAATTCAGGATTCCCTGTTGTTGCCGGCAGGCTCTGGCAGGAGATAGCTGCCACTTCTCAGTGCTGAGCATTTAAACATAATTTTTAAAGCAAGGAAGGCAGGCAGGCTGGTGGGAGGGGAGGGCTGCAGAGGGGAAGGAGGGAGGGATGGGTTTTTGGAAGGGCAGACAGCATAGATGGGCCATCAGGAGCTTCTCACCATCGCATCCAGGGTGGCTGCCAACGCCACCAGGGACCCATCTTCCACTAGAACTAGATGCTGCTAATTGGCGAGGAATCGGTGCCTACCGCCTAAAGAGCAGAACAAATTTTTTGTCAACATATGTTTGGTTTTTTTTATTCCTTCCAAGGTAAAGACATTAACTCTCAAATAACAGCACCACACTGGGCCTCCCCAAACCCACAAGCACAACAGGAGACACCTTCAGGGAGATGCAGGGGATGGGGAGGGAACACTGGGTTGGCAGGGGCTCTGACCCTTTGCTCCATCCTAGTCCATTCGTGGTTTCTGACCCCTGGGGCTCTGAGCCAGTAGGGACTCTGGAGAAGCTCTGGGGCTGGATGTCCAGTGTAGGGCTGCATGCACCGGCTCCCCAGCACTGTGACCAGAACCCAGCGTGGGATCACTCACCACGAGAGAAGGTTTAGTTTGGTTCACTGCCACATAGGTTTCCATTTAAGGGCAGCAGTCCCATTGCTGTGGGTTTACCTGTAGCAGAGAAGACTTCTTACCTTCTTACCTCATGGCAGCTAGGAGAGAAAGAGGGAGGGAGGGAGAGAGAGAGAGAGAGAGAGAGAGAGAGAGAGAGAGAGAGAGAGAGAGAGAGAGAGAGACAGAGAGAGAGACAGAGAGAGAGACAGAGAGAGAGACAGAGAGAGAGACAGAGAGAGAGACAGAGAGAGAGAGAGACAGAGAGAGAGAGAGACAGACAGAGACAGAGACAGAGAGAGAGAGAGAGAGAGAGAGAGAGAGAGAGAGAGAGAGAGAGAGAGAGAGAGAGAAGAGTCCCAAAATCCACTCCTCCTGGAGATGCTTAAATATTAAATCATGTTCTTTTTTTTTTAATTTTATTTTCTTTTATTTGAGAACATACTGTACAGAGGGGCTACAATTACATGGGCAGGATAATGCATACATTTCTTACCAAGCATTGCAGCCTCCTCCTTTGTTTACCCTTCACCTACCTTCCAAGCCTCCCCCCTCCCCCCACCCAATTATACCCCCCCCACACACACCGACATTGTAAAGCTGGTTTTGACATGACATTTTGTACTTCTCATTGTTGCAACAGGTCCACCTGAATCCTTAAACGACTTGTTTGTCCCCATCTCCTCCACATGTTATACTGACATCAAATATAGTGAAAGCAGGGGTTACACTGTGGGGGAGGGACATACAAAGCAACAAAGAAATAATCTTATAAATGCGTTAAAAACACATGCATGAAAGAAACGAAAACATTAAAATACATATTTAAGGGTTCATTTTCCTAACATCACATTATCTGGCCTTTTCCGCTTGACTCATACCTATACTAGATATTGCTCCCATACTGAGGACCAGTCTTTCTATGTGTGAGCCTTTGGAGAATCTTCTAGACCCAGACCACAGCTGAGAGTCAGCTCACTTGGCCCCATTCCCTTAGAGAGTTCCCACAGGCCCCTCTCCCACCCTGAGGGAGGAGGTTGATCACCATCCCCTCTGTCCATGATCTCGGGGTTTAGTCAAATTCTGGTCACTGCCTGTGTCCTCAGCATCCACACTCAAACAACCACCACCCGCTGCCTGGCTGAATGGCTCCCCATCAGCATGTCTCTTCTTGTCTAGGGACCAGGACAAGAACGGACCATGTAGTCCCAGGGACAGACATGGCAGAGCCGGGCATCTGGACTCAGCCTGTCAGTGCGGTGCTCTGCCCACCCTCACAGGTAAGGCCTTGTTATCTGCATTTGCATGCTGTGGTGCTGTCTACTGCAGTGTCCATGGCCATAGTCCGGGGCTGAGCAGTGTCTGCAGCCATGGCAGAGCCCGCCAGGCCCAAGATCTTCACATTCCAGTCTTGGCAGAGAAAAGCTGCTCACCTTCCTCCCAGGCAGAAGGGAAGCAGACACAAAGGAACCCTGGGGTGCCTGGGTCATGGGAGGCCATAGGGGGAGGTCCTCTTAACCTCCTGAACCAGGAATACAACACCCCCCCAGACTAGCTGGGCATCAGTGGCTCACACCTGTAACTCCAGCTACTCAAGAGGCTGAGATCTCAGTATCATGGCCCAAAGCCAGCCTGGGCAGGAAAGTCCATGAGACTCCACGGAACCAGGAGGACAGAGGCTGAGCTCTGGTTTAGGGGTTCAAAACACATGTGCAGCCAGGTGCCAGTGGCTCATGCCTGTAAGCCTAGCTACTGAGGAGGCTGAGATCTGATTATCATGGTTCAAAGCCAGCCTGAGTAAGAAAGTCTGTGAGATTCTTATCTCCAATTTTCTGGTGAGAAAACCGGAAGTGATGCTGTGGATCAAGTAGTAGAGTGCTAACCATTTGTCGGTCATGGGTTAGAATTTCTGGGCCTGGGTTCTGTCCCTAAGCTCTTCTGCTCAAAGTTAGCCTCTACTACTTGAACTTCCCTTAATCAAATTGAAAATTCTCCCACCTTTTCTCCCAAGTACTGGGATTGCAGGCATGTATCACTGCACCTGACTGCTTTTTTTCTTCTTAGTGAACATACAATATTTGTACTTATGTGTGGGGTACTGTACATAAGCCAATACACACACAGGATGAGTAATTACCAAACTGTCATTAATCCACATCTCCATCTCCTTAATCCCCTCCATGTTGTGACCCTCCAAACTTTTCCCTCCACTCATTCTGAAAGAGGTGAGAAACTGTCATAGACAACAGATACCAAAATCGACTCCCAAGGATGGAATTGTCAGAAAGTTCTAGAAGAAGTCCATATCCAAGGTAGGAATCTTGAGAATGTTCTGGAAGAAGTCCACATTTACTGATTTGGGGTAGAAGATAAACTCAGTACTGTCAAAGCAGCCGTACCCATGAGTGAAAGAAACAAATTAGCCAGAGCCCATTCATAACCAGTCATGCATAACCTTGAACCCAGTTCCATCCAACAAAATCTGAGCCCCAAGCAGGCACGAGGAGGATGAGCATGAAACCCTGTCCTGTTTACTTGCAGAATACTGTGAGGGCCACAGCAGTGCATCACCAGGAACTCAGCAAATTAATTCCCTCATTTTCTAACACACACCTCCAAGTTGGCTTCCTAAATCACGGTGCTGTCCCCTTGCATTACCTCTGCTCAGATAATTCTATTTTATTTCTTGGATCAGCGCAGTCTAAACAAGTTTCATAAGTATTTAAGACAAGAATGGGGAAAGGGAAAACACTGCATAATGCATGAAAAGAGCCAGCTGGCCAAAGCAGAGCTGTCCCTGAAAACTAGCTCTGGAAGCTTCCGAGGCTTTAGTACCCACATTCTGCACATCACAAGAGGGAAGATGGGAGCCTGTCATCCTCTTTTTGATTTGTGTTCCATTTTATTGCTAGATTTTTTTAAGCCACTGCTTGAAATACACTAAGTCCTTTCTGAATTCAGTCTTTATGGTCAGGAGGTTTTTGGTTTTGTTTTTTAAGTAATTGGTAACTTGGCAATCTGTGGTTTCTTTAGAGAATGTGTGTAATTGTGTGACTGGCTGGTCACCTGCCCAAACCCCATGTCACCCTCATTTTAGTTTCGAGATAAACCTAAGTGGGAAACATGGGAAGCATTTGTTACTGCCCATACAGAGTTATACCCAGCTGGAATGGGAGCTCACACTTGTAATACCAGCTGCTTTGGGGGCTAGTGTAGGAGGATCACAGTTTGATGGAAGCCAAAAAAATCTCATGAGACCCCCCCTATCTCAGTCAATAAGCCAGACATGGAGGCTCCTGTCTGTCATTCCAGCTACACAGAAAGTATAAACAGGAGGATCACAGTTCAGAAAGGAAAGAGCAAGGCCATGAAATACAGTTAAAAATAAGAAAGCAAACAGAACCAGGGTTTTGACTCAAGTGGCAGAGCACCTACATAGCACGCATGAGCCCCTGAGTTCAAACCCCAGGGCTCCCACAACAATTTAAATACACAGAATCACCAAGGCAGTGGGGCAGGAGGTGGAGTGAATTTTGAGGAGACATACACATCCTGCAGAGCGTGTTACCAGTGCACTTGCCAGGCTCCAGGCATTTCTACTGTCAGCAGAGTCCATGTGTGGCTCCTTCTAAAGAATCGCTACGGGGGAAGCACCCCCTCCTTCCCTGAACACCTGGCTGGTGAAACCAGCCCTCACCCTCACCTTCCAATCCAGTACTCACTTATCGGCTCACTCATGCAGTTCCCAAAACACCCTCAGACCATAAGAAAATGCAATTTCACTTGCAAAGCTGATTGCAAATTGTCTTCTGATTACAGATTGATTTTGTTTGTGACAAAATGTTTCCTTCTTGCTGCTGAAATAATCTTGGAGGGGCTCACCGTGGAACGCCTCAGTTACTAACCCACTGTAGCTTTCCCGAATCCCTGTTTTCACCTTTTTAATTTATTTTAAACACCTATTTACAACACGATTAATCGTCATTAATATTGTCTAAGTGCTAGTAAGCACCCCAAAGAAAACTACAGTCAGCCAGGCACGGAAGTGCAGCCCTATAATCACAGCGATGAAGAGGCTGAAGCAGGAAGTCAGTAAGTTTGAGACCAGCCTGGGCTATGTACCAGGAAAAGGAAGAAGAAAAAGAAAAGCACAGTGGTTCACACTTACAATCTCAACTACTAAGGAGGCAGAGATCAAGGAGTGTGGTTTGAGGCCAAACCAGGGCAAAAACTTAAAATCACATTTCAACTGACAAGCTGAGCATGATGATGGATAGATATAATACCAGCTATGGAGGAAGCATAGATAGGAGGATCATGGCCTCTGAACTCTACACTGGGTGGAATGAAAATGGTCAAGCCAGGTGCCGGTGGCTCTCACCTGTAATCCTAGTTACTTAGGAGGCTGAGATCTGAGGATCTAGGTTCAAAGCCAGCACAGGCAGGAAAGTCTGTGATACACTTATCTCCAATAAACCACTAGAAAACCAAAAGGGGAGCTGTGGCTCAAGTAGTAGAGCACTTGCCTTGAGCTGAAGAGTGCAGGGACAGCACCCAAGCCCAGAGTTCAAGCCCCATGACCGATCAAAAAAAAGGTGAAACGTAAGTTCTTCACAGGGAGTTATCAGTGTGTATATTTGATATTTGATATTTTTCTTGTCTTTGTGATTATCCCTGAGATAAACACATTGAAGAAAGAATGGTATCTCCCGCTCACAACTTCAGAGGGCTCCATCCCTGGTTGCTCAGCACCAGGGTCCCAAACATCATGGCAGCTGGGGGGGGAGGACATTATGTCTTGGTAGACAGGAAGTGAGGAGAAGCAGTAACAGGAAGTGGCCAGGCAAGATACAATTCCCAAGGAGACATTCCCAGGCACCCACTTCCTCCACCCAGACCCCATTATTTCCACCAGCTTCCAAGGGTCTAATCAAATCCTGAATCCATCCGTAATCAGATTCACTGATCACATCATGATCTGATGAATCCATCCACAATCATCACCCTGATGTTATTGTATCATTTCAAAATACATCATGGACATGGGCAGAAGTGAGCCTCCCCAGTCTACCCCAAGTCTCTCCATCCAGTCAAGTTGACCAATCAGGACTAGGACTTTTCAAGCCCTATCAATGGGAGAGGAGGGGGAGATGCGGGGGTGGTGATGAAGAGGATGGAGAAGAGGATTTACACAAAATGGTGTTCAGTAGACAGAAGTGGAGGAAAAGTCCTAGGGACAATTAAGAATCAGGAGACAAAACCTATAGATTCAGAGCCAAGTCAATGAAAGACTGGTGGGAAGTAAGGGGGCAGAGGGTCTGCAGTTCTGGAGTCCCAGGCACTGCAGTCCAGAGTGAAACTGCTCTAGGCCTGCCTGAGAAGGCAAGGAGAGGAGTTTAGTCTACACAGCTCTCCACCACACTGGAAAACATGAGTTTGAGCAGCTCAGGCAGCCAAAGCCATGTTCCACCCCACTTGAGATGGAGGACTGCCAGGGATCTATGGAGGACTCTTCCAAATACATCCCCCAAGACCAGCACAGAAGCTGCGGCAAAGCCAGGGCCCCCTGCTAAGCCTTTTCCATAAGAGCTATTGGTCCATTTGGCTGTACTCAATGTAGTACTCGGTAGGTATCCATAGAACAATTGTCAGCCCAGCAGACATTTCCCATTTTAATAGTTCTCATGAGATGCTGTATTATTGAGCTTACAGCACTAAATAAAAAAACTCCTTTGTCAAGAGAACACGAAATGGCTTTTAATGGATACAGCCAAACACCTGCTAATAGTTATTGGAAGAAAAATAACCAGCTTGATTGAGGAGATTTGGAAGTGCATCGAAATGCTTTGGCTTGGAGATTTTCTGGCTTTTTGATGACACTGAATATTTCTTCCCCAGCCTACTATCCAACAGCTGACTCTCAATGAGAGGAGAAAGAGGAGCCATTAGCCCAAACTTTGCAATGTGCAAGTGGCATGTTTTCTGTGCCTCATCTTCCATAGGTCTCCCCACCTCCCTGACAGCCCCAAATACATGATTCTATCCCCAATAAAAGCAGCTAGTCACTGCAGACATTAACTTCTCACTCAGACAAAATCTGTTAGTGGATGGTTCCAGGATAGGTATTTTCACTCTTTAGGTTTAGAGTTCTGAGTCACCATCTCTGCTGTCCTCTTGATTTGATCAACTGGTCCATTAGGACTGCAACCAGCCATCCCTGCTATCCCTTTATGTCATCTTCTTCACCTGGGAATCATGAATATGGTCCAAAGGCTCCTGGGTTGAAAGCTTGCTGCCATCTGGAGACAAGAGAGAGGTGATTGGGTCATAGAGGTTCTGACTCCACCAGTGGGCTCATCCACCAATGACATCATAGCTGAATGAACTGTCAGGAGGTGGGGCCTTGATAAGTGATTGGATTGTGAGGGCTCTGGCTCTACCAATGGGTTCAGCAATCAAGGACATCACAGCTGGGTGGGATCTAGCTCCTCCTTGAAAGACAGGGATCAGGAGGCTCACAATTTGAAGCTAGCTCAGACACACACACTCCCACACAATTTCAATCAATAAGCAGGTTTTAGTGGCAGGTATGCATGTGGGAGTATCATACAAACAGGAGGTTCAAACCAGCTCTGGTAACATGAGACCCTATTTCAAAAGCAAACATCCTTAACCTAAGAAGTAAGAACTGGAACAGGGCTCAAGTAGAGCATCTGCCTAGCAGGCGAGGCCCTGAGTTTAAATCCTAGTACCACCAAAATATAATAATAACAATAATTTATGGTACCCTTGGAAAGTCTTGATCGATATATGTTCTTCCTGGACATCTCCCCTGGGCTCCTCACTGAGGATAGGGGACAGCTTGATTTCCTGAGAAGGGATTAAGAGTTGTGCAATCTCCCTGGTCTTACTAAAAAAAGACACTGAGCAGATAAATTTTACTGCAATAAATCTTATCATTAACAAGTTGTGGCCATATATTTCCATGATAAATCTCATCATTATAAATTGTTTCTACTCCTTATGGAGCTGTTGAATCATAATTCAGAGCTGAGGCTTCATGTGGGACATACATAGGGCAACAATGGTCCTAGCACCTATTTCCAAATGGAAGAAAACTGACAAGGACTCTGAAACTTTACAAATGCAAATAGACCCCCTGAAGCAGGAGAAGTGCTCAGACAAGGAAATCGTATCATTTTTAGTAAGTAATAAAAGTGTCAAACTCAGAAATCAGAAAAAAAAGTAGTTAGTACTCTTCCACCAACTCCATTAAGATGTCAAACTACAGCCAGTGCATCTGTGACTCACACCTGTAATTCCAGCTACTCAGGAGGCTGAAATATGAGGATCATGGTTTGAAGCTAGCCCAGGCAGGAAAGTCCATGAGACATTTATCTTTAATTAACCACCAAAAAGCTGAAAGTAGAACTGTGCCTGAAGTGGTAGAGCATTATCCTTGACCAAATGAAAAAAATAAATAAATAACTAAGGGGCAGCACCCAGGCCTTGAGTTCAAGCACCGGGATTGGCATGAAGAAGGAGGAGGAAGAAGATGAAGAGGAGAAAGAGCAGAAGATGGGAGGCGAGGAGGAGGAGCAGGAAGAGGAGGAAAGCTCCAGTGCCTGAGGGATCCTGTATAGTTCAGACCAGAGGCAGGCTCAGCTGACTCCCTGACATAAGAAGGACCTTTCAGACTTTTGTAAGTAGCCCAGACTGTCCTAGAACTCTTGATCTTCCTGCCTCAGCCATGCAAGTGCTAGGATTTTCAGTGAGTGCTATCAAGCACAGCCCCGGCCCCTTCCCTCAGAATGGGTCACCATAAGCAATGAGACAGGCTGGGCCCATTCTAGCATCATCAGCAAGCAGCTCCGTGGAGCGCTGGCTCCCAGGAAGGAGAAAGGATAAAGTGTGAAGGTCATTGTAGACCCTGGATCTCCCAAGGTCACACAGTGCTTAAATCAGAGCCAGGGACCCCAAGCCACAGCACCAGAAGCCCCACATTCCATTGGGCCACTTGCTCATCTGAGCCAAATAAAGATGTGTAGCAAAGGACAGAGAAGGGGGTCTGTTACAGTTAATAGATAACGACAGCTCTTCTGTATTTCTTCGGCCATCTTTGGAGACAGATGTTTGCTTTAGGTTCAACAGGAAGGATGAGGGTGGGAGGAGAGGAAGTGAGAAGAGGGGAAGCAGGGCCTGGTCACCAGTGCATTCAGAGCTGGCCAGCGGTGTCTTCAGAAGTGGACAGATATTTCGTGGTCTTAGGAGAGGTCAGGTGATGGTCCATGGTCTCAAAAGGGGTCAGATGACAAGCAGCTGCACCTCACTCTTCGGATGTGGGGAGCCAGGGCCCTGCTGGTCATTGTGAAGGATGATCCCTACCCACTGCCATGGCCACGGTGCTCCAGACTCTATACCCACTGTCACAACATGGCCACACTCTCCCAAGTCCCAACCCACTGCCATAGCCAAAGCACTTCTGATTCCCCAACAGGTGACCATCTTCTCTGATGGCTGTTTGCAGCCATGGGCTCTGACCACCAATTCCACCCCAGTCCCAGCCCCCCTGTGTGCCTCTGGTTCCCATCGCCAACCCCTGCACATGGAGTTTCTTCTGGGCAGAGCTCACCCCTTCTCCCTGGGCAGTGGCTCCAAGGACCCCATCCGGACACAATGGATGCGCTAAGCAGACACCGAAATGCATGCTCTGGTTTTCCACAGAGCTCATTTATCCTAATGGAGCTCTATTATTCATGTTTTAAAAGTGAATACTGTACTATGTATCTGCATTAGCTTGCTGTGAGCAGCGAGCACATGAAAGACAGGATCTCAGGGCATAGAAGGAGGAGGAGCAGAGGAAGAAGGAAGTCCACTGGTGGGGGAGGGAGAGGCTCAAAAAAGCGACATAGAAAACTCCTGGGTTTCATTACTCTAACCTCGGGGCCTCAAGGACCTTCTATCCTTACAGGAACTGCCAGTCTCAGCAAATTCTCCAGCTGCTGTTTCTTGAAAGTGCATTTTAATACCAAAAATGTCCCTTAGCAGGGGTAAGAACACAAAGGTCCCCACGGGCCTGTTCACTCACCTGCTGGCTTGGGGCTGGGTGGTGGTGGGGGTGCTCTTTCATCTCTGCTATTGCATTAAAGAAGGTAGAAAAGAAAAAGGTGGCAAAGAGGGGACCTCTGTTCTGTCTAACTGTGTGTGTGTATGATTGCTCCACCCATCACTCCAAGCAAAGCCTCATTATTTAGCAGGGATAAAACAAGAAGCTAGATCAACCTAACAATAGTCTATAATTTCTTGGCAAATGGTTTCACAGAGCAATTATGCCATTAGTCCAAGTGCCTCTGATTTCAAAGATTTCTCGCTGTCTATCCTCCACACTGGTAAAGGAGGCTCCAGAGGAGCATAAATGAGTGGCAGGAGACCATAGCATGAATGCCATCCCTACACACATACACACGGGCACAATATTCTGCAGAATCCCTATGGGAAGGAGACCAGCAGTGGCTCCAAGTGACAGCCTAGTAGGGGCCTCAGCCCCTGGGAATTTAAGGCCACAGGACAAAGAAGGTGCCATAGGTGCCCTGCCCCCAGCACAACTCTTCCATCATCCAGTAACTGGTCTTGGCTGTTCCCACAAACTGCAGCTCAAATACTTACACACACACACACACACACACACACACACACACACACACACACACACACACATATATATATATATACATGTACATATACATATATGTATATGCATATATATATACATACATATGTATATATGTATATATATATATATGTATATATGTACATATCTTGTAATTCTGCAATTCCAGCCACTAGGGAGGTAGCGTTAGGAATGTGGGTTTCCTGAGACATAGACAGACACTGACACTGCTCACTGCCCCCAGAGCTCGGGACAGGTGGCAGGATGGGAGGGATCAAAGCAGATATTCACCCCCTGCATCATGAGCAGGGAGGTTGTTACACGAAGTACCAACTGTTGAATGTTGGGTGCTACAATCATAGTATCTACTTATGTGATGATCTCCCCTCATGCATCTATATAAGCAGTGTAAATAAGGCGGCACAGCCACACTACCTTGGCTACTAAGATGGGAGCCTATCACTACCAATCCACCCACCCACCCATTGATTGGTTTGGTCTAGCTGTCCTCTGGAAAACAGTGTTTTACACCCCAGATCCAAACCCCAAGAGCTCCACTCCAAATGAAGGGACACGGTGAGGGGCATGTAAAGGTCAATTCTTCCATGGTGGCCATGGGGTGAAAGACAGCTTGGGCACATCTCCAGCTATCTTTGGGGTACAGATATTTGCCTTAATTTAAATAAGGAGACTTGGCTGGGAATGTGGCTTAGTGGTAGGGTGCTTGCCTAGCACGCATGAAGCCCTGGGTTTGATTCCTCAGTACAAACTACACAGAAAAATACAAAAACAGTATATATTTAAATGGGCTTGTCTGAAATGTTTTTGAGGGCCATACTGGGGTTGTACTTAGGGCCTCATGCCACACTCAAGCTCTCCTCACTCCAATTATCTTTGAGATGTGGTCTCAACCAATCAGCTGGCCTGTTATAGTCAGTGGTCCAGCCCATGCAGGCCGCCTCCCAAACTCCTGTAAACCTCCTTTAACCCTCCATGGACACTATCTGAGGGCTTCCTAAACAGGGGAAACTGATCCTTTCTCTCTCAGCTGCACATTTGAGTGATCAAGCTGAGCAAGACTGAATTTCCCACAGCCTCATGGAAGGCAGCCTGGGAGACTACTTCCTACCAGTGGCCTCAGGGGGATCCTGAAGCAGCCATGTCCTTTTGGCCACACCCCCACACAAACCCCTCTGAGAATGTCTCTTTCCCCTCCCTGTCAAAATCCACCTGGGGCTTGACAGGGATGCTGTCAGTGTGAGCTATAATCCCAGGCAGTCCTGGAATCTGAGCTAAATTGCCTATGCCACTGTGATGATAGATTCATTCTGCAGGGAATTGGAAATCAATTCTTGTCATCACCCAAAAGAGTTCCTTTATCAAGCAGTTCCTGATAATGCAACCGACAAGGAGCTGAAGGGAGACATGGAAATAGGGGTAGGGGCGGGAGGAAATAAGCCTCCATGTGTGTGTGTACATGTGTGTGTGCATGAACTGTATGTGTGTTTGTGTCTGTGCACATGTGTATATAGATGTGTATATGCTCATATGTGCATGTGTGCATGCTTGTGTGTGGATGCATGTGTTTTCATGTGCTTGCATGTTGCATGTATGTTTGTGTATCCCAAAACACACCCTGATCCAATGCTATCCCAGGTGCTCCTCAGCCTCCCATCTGTAACATAACACCTGAGGTAATTGGCCTACATGATGAAGGGTTTCTTCTTGTTCTTGCTCACTTGGCCTTGTTGCTTTGGGTTGTGGAGGGGTAGAACACCGTGGTGGAGATCACCAGGTGGGGCAAAATTGCTTCACCTCGCTGGAGACATGCAGAGGAAGAGCAGGGCCAGGCTCCTAACAGCCCCTGACCTGCCACGCTCCAATGACCTCACTTCCTCGTTGTGGACCACGCCCCCATTAGCCTTTCTTCTCTAGGCCACACCCCCATGACCTTACTTTCTTCTCTAGACCCCAATGCTCTTACTTCCTCCCTCTAGGCCATGCCCCAAATGCACGGTGTCTCTAGGTCACTTTCCCAATGCCATCACTTCCGCCTCTAGGCCGTGCCTCTTACAGGTTCCACTGCCTGCCCATGGTGTGGGGGTGCTGGCCAGGCTGTCAGCCCTGGGCCTTTTCAGGACTGGGATTCAGGCCTGGCCCAGCCTCCCCAAGTGACACCTGGCTGGTGTGGCACATGCCCAGCCCACTGCAGAGCTGGTGTCTGGAAGCCACCTGGGCTGCCCTGGCAAGCATCCACGCCCCATGCCCCACTGCTGCTGGGAAGCGGGGCAGGGCCGGATGCCAACTGTCCTGGCCCATATCATCTCAACTACCGGCTGAGAACCCTGAAGCCCAAGGTGAAGGCATCAGCCAGGGTCAGCCAGGCTAGGAGCTGCAGGGACAGTGCCCAGGCCCTGAGTTCAAGCCTCAGGACCCATTCTATCCCCTCCCTGCCCACAACTAATCTCCCCTAAGGTTCATTAGCTGCTGTACTTGGATAAGTAATTTGTCTCCATTGTGCATGTCATGAAATCCTGGTGGAGCTGTGCTCATAGTAGGTCTGCAAGGAACATCCATGACTCAATAAAGAAGAGACCAGGCTGCAAAAATAAAAATAGCAACACACACAGGGCCAGGGCCAGCCTTGGCTATTCTCCTCACACACACACACACACACGGCTAAACTTCCCAGCCCCCTGAAGCAAAATCTGTAACCTAATAATGTCAGCAACAGAGGGGATGAATTTGATCCAGGAAAAATACCATCCCTGGCAACCCTGAAGAATATTAAGTTCTTAACAGCCCTCAGTTTAGAATTTTCTTGACAGGTGAGCTGGAAATAATTACACACCTGTTACTCAAAACTCACCAGTAAAAAGGAATTTACATGAGTGTATAAATTACCTTCCCAGCAATATAAATAAGGATTTGAGGCCTGAATGACAACAGTGCAGGCTGAGATTTCCTAGTAAGCCGAGTGGCTGGGGCCCATCCCCCAGGCACCTGAGGACCTCAACTGAGGAGGGATCTAAAGGCCACTGTCACCAGCCCTGCTGGAAGGTTCCATGGCTCCACAGACAACCCTTGCAGAGGAGTGATGGCCCCTCAAAATCCAGCCTGAGCTTTGCAGAAAACAAAGCAGTCTTCCTGCCTCTCCTCCAGTCTCTCCTGGACAGAGATACTCCCACGGTTTTTTACAGCTCTAAGTTCACATTATCTACACTGCACTTACAGATGTGTGGGGACTGTCTCCTGTGGTTCAAGCTACCATGATGATAGGGTACTTGAGGTGGGCTGGTTTACAAGACATGGAAGTTTCTTTCTCTAGCATTCAAGGTCAAGGGCAAACTTGCTGCACCAGGACATGGCAGACGATGCCAGATCAGAGAGCAGGATGGAGGTGAACCTCAGCCTCAGGAGCCCTCCTGCCATACCTGACCCACTCTGTTCCATGGTAGCAGCATTTATCCACACCACAGACCCACTCTCCTCACTTGGGATTCAGTTTCCACTTTCAAACCTCAGCCATGACACCAACTGCCTCTGGTCATACTCATGGCAAGCATGGACCAACCAGTTTGGAAACCCAGACTGTCTTTGCAAGAGCTTCAGAGTCTGCAGAGGCATTTCCACTGGCCCTCCTTGGGTCTGTCTGTAGGAGACATTCCCATTGGTCCTCCTTGGGTCTGCAGGAGAAATGCCCATTGGCCCTCCATGGATAAGCAAGAGGTATTCCCATTGGCCCACCTTGGGTCTGCAGAGGCATTTTTATTGGCACACACCCACCTCCTGCACCAATCACTCTTTTTTGTTGTTTATGTGGTGCTGAGGAATGGAACCCAGGTCCTCATGCAGGCTAGGCAAGTACTCTACCACTGAGCCAACTTCCCAGCCCCCAATCATTCTTTTTTTCATTAAAAAATACTTTTTTATTGTGAAAATACTGTACAGAGGAGTTAAAATTACATGGGCAAGATAATGAGTACATTTATTATCAAGCATTGTAGCCTCCTACATTGTTTCCTCTTCTCATCCCTTCCCCTCCTCCCCCCCCCGCCTCCCCACGCAATCCTCCCCGCCCCCCACAACCCCCCACAACCCCCACAAAAGTAGTAAAATTCGTTTTCAACATAAGGTCTTGTGCATCTCATTGTTGCAATAGGTCCACCTGTATCCCTATTTTTTTTCCTTTACTGTAACTTCTTTTTTTATTTTTATTTATTTATTTATTTATTTATTTATTTATTTATTTATTTATTTTTGTGAACACACTGTACAGAGGGGTTACAATTACATGGGCAGGATGATGCGTACATTTCTTATCAAGCATTGCAACCTCCTCCGTTGTTTACACTTCAGATCCCTTCCGAGGCTCTCCCCCCACCCTCCGACCCAATCCTCCCCGCCTCCCCCCCACCAACATTGTAATGCTCATTTTCCACATGACAACTTGTATTTCTCATTGTTGCAACAGGTCCACCAGTATCCTTAAACGACTTGTTTTTCCTCATCTCCTCTAAAAGTTATACTGACATCAAATATAGTGAAAGCAGGGGTTATACTGTGGAGGAGGGACATACAAAGCAACAAAGAGATAATATTATAAATGTGTTAGAAACACATGCATGAAAGAAAAAAAACATTAAAATACATATCTAAGGGTTCATTTTCCTAACATCACATTATCTGATCTTTTCCGCTTTACTCATACATATACTAGATATTGCAAATAAGGGAAACCATGGGACCTATGTTTCTTTGGGCCTGGCTTACTTCACTTAATAAAATTTTTTCCATGTTTTTCCATTTCCTAACAAATGGGGCAATGTCATTCATTCTGATGGAGGCATAGAATTCCACTGGGTATATGAATCACATTTTCTTAATCCATTCATCTACTGAGGGTCATCTGGGTTGGTTCCATATCTTAGCTATGGTAAATAATGCTGCAATAAACATAGTTGTGCTGGTAGCTTTAGTGTGGTCTTGTTTGTAAACATTTGGGTAAATGCCCAAATGTGGGATTGCTGGGTCATAGGGGAGATCTATGTGAAGTCTTTTGAGGAACCTCCATACTGCTTTCCAAAGAGGTTGAACAAGTTTACATTCCCACCAACAATGAAGTAAGGTTCCCTTCTGTCCACATCCCCTCCAGCATCTGTTGTTGTTAGAGTTCTTGATTTTTGCGATTCTAACTGGAGTGAGGTGGCATCTCAATTTTGTTTTGATTTGCATTTCTTTTATGGCTAGGGATTTTGAACATTTCTTCATGTGTCTATTGACCATGCTTCTTTCTTCTTCAGAAAAGTTTCTCTTTAAGTCTTTAGCCCATTTACTTATTGGGCAGTTATTTCTTTGAGGATTTGTTGTTGGGGGATTTAATTTTTTGAGTTCCAAGTATATTTTAGATATGAGACCCTTGTCCATTATATGGCTAGTGAAGATTTTCTCCCAATCCATGGGCTTTCTATTGATCTTGCTAGCTATGTCCTTTGCCATGCAGAAGCTGTGAACTTCATGCAATCCCATTTCTCCAACCTTTCTTTGATTTGTTGTGTTTCCGGGTCTCTATTCAGAAAATTTCGAACTGAGCCAAGGAGACCTAGGGTTTCTCCTATTCCATCCTGTAATGTTTTCAGAGTGTCTACTTTGACTTCAAGGTCTTTGATCCATTTGGAGTTGATTTTGGTGCATGGTGATATATAAGGATCTAGCTTTAGTTTTCTACAAGTAGTTAACCAATTTTGCCAGCACCATTTACTGGAGAGGCTGTCTTTCTTCCATTCTATTGTTTTAGCTCCCTTATAGAAGATTAGATGGCTATAGGTCTGTAGGTTCATTTCTGGGTTTTCAATTCTATTCCATTGATCCTGAGGTCTGTTCTTACGTCAATAACAAGCTGTTTTGATTACTATGGCTTTATAGTAGAGTTTGAAATTTGGTATTGTTATTCCTCCAGCAGTGATCTTTCGGTTGAGGAGCTTTTTTTGCTATTCGGGATCTTTTATTGTTCCATATTAATTTTTGGATTGCCTCTTCTATTTCCTTGAAGAATGAGGTTGGAATTTTGATAGCTATCACATAAAAATTATTTGTAGATAGCCTTGGGAAGTATTGCCATTTTCACGATGTTAATCTTTCCAATCCAGGAGCGTGGGAGGTTTTGCCGTTTTCTAAGTTCTGTTTTAATTTCCTTTTCCAAGATTTCAAAGTTTTCATCATAGAGGTCCTTCACTTCTTTGGTTAAGTTAATTCCTAGGTATTTTATTTTTTGTGGGGCTATTACAATTGGAGTTGCTTTCCTAATTTCAGCCAAACTTTTCTCATTATTGGCATACAGAAAAGCCATTGATTTTTGGGGTTTAATTTTATACCCTGCTACTTTGCCAACGTTTTGAATCAGCTTGAGTAATTTGGGAGTGGAGTCTATGGGATTCTTTAAATACAAGATCATGTCATCTGCAAAGAGGGAGAGTTTTATATCTTCTTTCCATATTTGAATCCCCTTCATGTCTGCATCTTGTCTTATTGCTGTAGCTAGGCATTCTAATACTAGATTGAAGAGAATTGGAGAGAGTGTACATCCTTTTCTTGTCCCTGAGTTAAGAGGAAATGGTTTTAATTTTTCATCATTAAGTATAATGATGGCTGTAGGTTTGTCATATACAGCCTTTATTTTATTGAGGAATGTTCCATGGATTCCTAATTTTTCCAAAACCTTCATCATAATGTGGTGTTGGATCTTGTCAAATGCTTTTTCTGCATCTATTGAGATAACCATGTGGTTCTTATCCTTGCTCCTGTTGATGTGATGAATAATATTAATGGATTTGCGTATATTGAACCAGCTTTGCATCCCTGAAATGAATCCTGTTTGATTGTGGTTTATGATTTTTTGGATGAATTGTTGCAGTAGATTGACCAAAATTTTGTTGAGAAGTTTTGCATCAATGTTCATCACCCCAATCACTCTTGAGAGGGGCTTGAGTGCTGTGATTGACTGGACTTAGTTCACATGTCCCTCAATGGTGATGCTGGTGATGGGAAGAATCGTTTTGTGCCACCAAAAGGTGAAGAAAGGGGACAGGACAACACTCAGAGGAAATGGGGCTGGTCCTGAGGCAATGGCCAACCCAGGTGCTGGGGGCATCAGTGAAGAAGGAAGCACAGGCCTCTGCCCTGTGGCAGGTTCCTTCCCCCTGCCATGGCCACAACCTGGGGCCTGCCTGGTCTGAGGCAGCCAGCCTCTCTCGCAGGGAGCCTGGCAAGCCAGAGAGTAGCCCTGAGCTTGGGCAGGTGTCTGTGACCTTCAGTAGATCTCCAGGATGCCCCGGGACAGAGCCATGTGGAAGGCCATCCAGTTAAGCCTGAGGCCCTGCATGCATTGCCAGTGGAAGGGCAGACTGTGGTATGAACTTCCTGGGAAGCTCTGCACAGAGCTGGGGGCCTGTGAGCTGGGTAGAAAGGGGCAGACTGGACGTCTTAGTAGGGGTTACTTACAGAGCAGGAGACAGCTATGAGCCCCTGGCTTTTGCCATCCAAAGAGTCATTACCAGGACCCTGGAAGAGAGACAGCCATATACCACCACCCCGAAATTCTCCTGTGACTCTGTCTTTAACAGAAATCTAGGTCAGAGCACCACCTAGTGTCAAGTCCGCAGAGTAGCTGCAGGTGAAATATGGGATGGCCAGCTTGCACCCTGCTTGCTGTCACCCAGGATCCAGCCAAGGGAAGGAGGTCTTGTGTGCTGCAGTTCACCTGGTCCAACAGCTAAGTAACGGATTGCTACAAGATGGCGTTACTCCAACTCCAGCAAGGACCTATGCACCTAGAGATCAGTGCTGTGACCTGGAGCTCAGCAGTCCTCATGGATGAACAAACCCCTAAGAGTTCACCTAGCCTCACAGAACGACCTCTCTGGGAAGAGAAGGCTGGATGGTGAACCTAATTTCAGAGGTGCAAGATAAGCAGAGCTTAGTTAAGGTCATGCCAAGGACATGACTGCAGTGAGTGTAGATTTCTTCCTGAAACCCATCTGCAAAATGGGAAAGGGGCTGAGCACATCAGGGCACACCTGTCATCCTGTTTACAGAGAAGACATAGGTAGAAGGATCTTAGTCGGAGGCTGACACTGGGCAAAATTGCAAGGACTTTCTGAAAAAGTATCTATAGCAGCTGGGCACGGGTGGTTCAAGCTTTTCATTCTAGCGAAACAGGAAGCTGAGATCTGAGGATCATGTTTCAAAGCCAGCCCGGGCAGGAAAGTCCATGAGCTCTTAACTCCAATGAACCACAAGGAAACCAGAAGTGGTGCTGTGGCTCAAGTGGTAGAGTGCTCACCTTGAGCTGAATAGCTGAGGGACAGTCCCCAGGCCCAGAGTTCAAGCCCCACAACTGACAAAAAAAAAACTTAATGAAAACTGATGCTGGTGTGCCAGTGCTTCCCGCCACCATCCCCAGACTTCACCCCACCAGTTCCTAGAGAGATACCAGTTATCTCCCAGGGAGGATGTGAAGTGTTCAACATGCTCTCTCCTCAATGACATGAATCTTTAACATATTATACCTAAAAAACAAATTCATATAGCACTTTTCTGAGAAAAAGAAATGCTCCAAGTTTGGATCGTTGGATGGATGGATTGTGGACAGATGGAGAAAGAATGGATGGATGAACAGATGGTAAAGAAGGGGATAAGGGATGGAGGGTAGAAAGATGGATGATAGATGAAATGATGAGTGAGTGAATGGATGGATGGGTGGATTGTGGATGGATGAGCATGGATGATAGATGGATAGATTATGGGTGGGTTGATGGTTGATGTGTACATAGTGGTTGGGTGAATGGATTATGGATGACTGATGAGTAAATGGGATTGGATTAATGATGAATGGATGGGCAGATGGACAGATGGTGGAGAGATGGATGAGGGACGGATTGGTAGATATATGGATAATGGATGAATTGACGGGAGGTAGATGGAAATATATTTGGTCTTTGCTCCTCCTAGCACAGAGCTTCAAAAATCTTCTTCAAGAAGATATTAAAGTGAATCATGTTTTGAGAATGAGATTCTTGCTAAGCCATCTTGACAGGATTCTTGCTCAATCTAGGTGATGTAAGGATGAGCGGGGGATCTGGAGAGACTTCAGGAAAGCCCCTAAACTTTGGTGCCATTGGGTTATTATGGGGGAGCACTGCCACCTAGTGTCCACAGAGGTGAACAGCAGGAGCCTGAAGAGACCATGAAATGGTCAAAGCAGGGTAGTTGCCAAAAAAATCCAATGAAACACTTCTTGCCATGTTTTTGGTGTGTGTGTCTGTGTGTGTGTGTGTGTGTGTGTGTGTGTGTGTGTGTGTGTGTGTGTGTGTGTGTGTGTGTGTTTGAGCCTTGAACTCAGGGTATGGGTGCTCTTCCTGAGCTTTTGCGTTCAAGACTAGTGCTCTACTACACAGGCCACAGCTCCACTTTCAGATTCTGTGAGTGGTTAATTGGAGAAGAGTCTCACAGACGTTCCTGCCCAGGCTGGCTTTGAACCGTGATCCTCAGATCTCGGCATCCTGAGTAGCAAAGAAGACAGGAATGAACCATCCGTGCCTTGCTTTTGCCACTTTTTAATATTTGCAACTGGTTACATTTTTTATTAACTTCGTTAATTTAGAGGTGATATACAGTGGGATTACATTTACATAGGCCAGGTAATAAGTGCATTTTCTTTCACAGAGTATCATCTGTTTCCCTCATCCTCTCCCATTCCCTCCCTTCTATCTGCACCCACGAGTTGCATAGTTTGCTTTCTTCCATTTTAAGTACACTCCACTGCTGCACTTTTTCACCCTTTTCCCTCAGATTCTATGCTCTCCCCTCCCCTTCCACAGATGTTCATGTGAATACACTATCTATAAGGTAAAGAACATAGAGTCATCATATATATATAAAAATAAGAAAAAAGTTAGTTATTTCCATATCTTTGGAGTTCATTTCCGTATGTGTATTATATAAATAAAAAGAGGTGCTTGGGTAATACACCTTGGTGATTCTCTCCTAAGGCGATCCTCTTTTGGTCTCACTGTATGTGAGTATCTAGAATTCTGTATAATTTGTCATATACCAGTGTGTTTCAGATCTAATCCACCGATCAGGGAGAATATGCGCTATTTGTCTCTGTAATCTTGGCTTACCTCACTTAACATAATTTGTTCTAGTTCCATCCATTTCCCTGCAAATGATATTATTTTCTTCTTTCTAATGGTTACGTAAAATTCCATTGTGCACAAGTACCACTTTCCTTGTTGTTGGTGGTGGTTGTGGTGTTGGTGGTCATAGGGCTTGAACTCTGGGCCTAGATGCTCTTCAGCTCAAGGCTAGCACTCTTACCACTTGAGCTACTTCCAGGTTTCTGGTGGTTTATTTGAGATAAGAGTCTCATGGACTTTACTGCCTGGGCTGGCTTTGAACTGTGATCCTCAGATTTCAGCCTCCTGCATAACTAGGATTACAGGCATGATCCACCGGCACCCAGCACCACATTTTTTTTGATCCATTCATCTATTGTGGAGCATCTGGGCTGTTCCCATATCTTAGCTATTGTGAATAGTGTGGCAATAAACATAGATGTGCAGGTGTCCTAATCATGATGTTCAGGGTAGATGCTGGGTATGGCTGGGTCATAGGGAAGGTCTACATTTAGTTTTTTGAGGAACCTCCAGATTGCTTTCCAGAGTGGTTGTATTAATTTACATTCCCACCAGAAGTACTATAAGGTTCCTTTTTTCCCACACTCCCCCCACCCCTGCCCCAGCATTATTTGTTGTCCAAATTCAGAAGACTTGCCAGTATAACCAGGGGTGGGATGGTATCTTGGGTTTTTTTTGTTTGCTTTTTGGCCAATCATGGGCTTGAACTCTGGGCCTGAGCACTGTACCTCAGCTCTTCAGTTCAAGCCACAGCGCCCCATCTGGCTTTTTCTGCTTATGTGGTGCTGAGGAATCGAACACAGGGCCTCATGCATGCCAGGCAAGTACTCTGCCACTGATCCACCTTCCCAGCCCTTAGGGTTGTTTTGATTTGCATTTCCTTTATGGCGGGAGATGATGAGCATTTTATCTATGGACAGGGATGATGAGCATTTCTTACTGTATTTCTTTGCTATTCTTACCTCTTCTGAAATTCCCTTTTTTGCTTCCATGCCCATTTAGTGATTGGTATATTAGGTTTAACAGATATTGGTTTCTTGAGCTCCTTGTATTTTTTTGGCTATTAAGCCTTTGTTTGATGTATTTCTGGTAAAGATCTTCTCTCAGTCTACTAGCTGTCTTTCTAGGTGAATAACTATGTGCAGAAACTTTTTTATTTTGATGTAGTCCCACTTATCAAGTCTCTCTCCTCTCTGTTGTGCCCCTGGGACTTTATCCAGGAAGTTTCTGCTGTACCTGTAAGTTCTAATCTGTTACATTTCTTTAAAGACCCAAGCAAAAGTCTTTTAAAAATGCATACCTTGTTCTCATTTTCATTTTGTATTTTGAGAGGATGTTTTGTAATGTAGCCCAGGCAGACCTCAAACTCATGATCCTCCTGCCTCAACCTCCCAAGTGTTAGAATTTTAGACGTGCCCACATCCAGCTCCCCAGATATTCCTAGGCAGGACAAGTCAGTTGTTTAGAAGAAGGTCTCTTGATTTGGGTTTGTTTGGTGGTTTCCCAAAATATGAAGCAAGGCATGGTGGTGCATGCCTATAATCCCAGGAACCCAGAGGTGGCGGAGGGATTTAAAGCCAGCCTGGGGGCTGGTAATGTAGCTCAGTAGGAGAGCACATGCCTAGCATGTTTGGAGTTCTGGGTTCAATTTCCAGCACCACAAAAAAAAAGATAAAAAAGAGATCTAAGTGTTTGCAAGTAGAATGTGTCTTAAAGTTGTAAAGTGATAGCCTTGAGCACAAAAGCTCAGGCACAGCACCAGGCCCCAAGTTCAAGCCCCACAACTGACTAAAAAATAAATAAAAACAAATCAAGCCAGCTTGGACTAACTGAACATTTCAATTCAGTTTCTATACCCCAGTTGGGACCAAAAGGTTTGTTGTTTTTTTTTTTTGTTTGTTTGTCTTTACCAGTCCTGGGGCTGGAACTCTGGACCTGGGTTCTGTCCATGAGCCTCTCTATGCTCAAGGCTAACACTCTACCACTTGAGCCACAGCACCACTTCTGGCTTTTTCTGAATGGCTTATTAGAGATAAGACTTGCAAGGACTTTCCTGCTCACGCTGGCTTCCAAACATGATCCTCAGATCTCAGCCTCCTAGAGTAGCTTTGATTACAGGCGTGAGCAACTGGCACTTGGCTTCAAAGATTTTTTGTTTTGTTCAATGAGATTGCATAATATCAAGAGTGGTAGTACATGCCTGTAGTATCAGCAACTCAGGAGACCAAGGTATAGTAATATTTAAACTCAAGAATTCTATGGCCTAGCCTAGACATCATAGGAAGACCCCTTCTCAAAAGAAAGAGCTTGTGCAGGGTGTACCCATGTCTGACACTGGGTGTGGAATTAGCCAGGCTGGTGAGCTGCATGGATGGTGTATGTCCGTTCTTCTAGACTCAGTGCCCCTTCCCCTGCATTTCATCCTGGAATGCAGTCGCTAAACTCAAATGCTCCTGATGTCACTAGCAACATGTCTAGCACCAAGGGACCAACTCAGACTCCTAAATACTTTAGGACAGCACCCAAAGAGGAGTTCCAAATGCTCAACATCAGAAAGTCCTTTTATGTGCCAATCTTGGGGCTTGAACTCAGGGCCTGAGTGCTGTCTCTGAACTTTTTTTTTTCTTTTCTTTTTTCTTTTTTGCTGGTCCTCTACCACTTCTGACTTTTTGGTGGTTGATTGAAGAGAAGAGACTCACTTTGGTGCTCCAGCTGGCTTCAGGCCATGATCCTCAGATCTCAGCCTCCAAAGTAGCTGGAATTCCAGAAGTGAGCTGCCAGCTCCAGACTGAGCATCAGCAATTCTTAAGACACTTCCTGCCTGCGGGACTCCGTCGCCAGATGTTAGCTGTAGCCCCAAACCAAGCAAGCAACGCCCATTCCTCCCCCTGTATGCGCCTCATAAATATTTTATGGAGCTGTTCATGAATGATGTAGGCAATTAACCTCCATCCTGGTTTTATTAATGGAAGATGTTGCAATTGCAAGAACAGAGCAGGCATCCTTGGTTCAGGAGGCAGGGCCGCCGAGCCCAGGGGACAGGCTGAACAGGTACACACAGACTGGTGGCTCATGGCTAATGGCTGCTGGCATCTGGCTCTCAGAAGGTTGGCACGCAGCCCTGGCAAAAGTTCTGGACAAGCTGGACTGAGCCAGCTCACCACATAAGATGGATGAAGGCGAGTTCAACCCCAGTGGGGTTTGAGTCATAAAAGTCTGCCTTGTTGCCTTCTTGCATAAACTCGTGCTGGCACACATCCCTTCCCCCTATGCACATGCAACTTCATGTCAGATGTATCTACAGGGAAGGGGAGGGAGAGCGAGAGAGAGGAGGGGGGAGAAAGTTGGAGATGTGGAAGGAAGGAGGAGATAGGAGGAGGAAGGGAAAGGGAGAGGAGAGGAAGAGAGGAAAAGACAGAGAGGGAGAGGGAGACAGGGGAGAGAGGCAGAGGAGGGAGAGGGAAAAAGAGGGAGTGAGAAAGTCAAGAGGGAGGGAGATAAAAGAGAAACAGAGAGAGGGAGAGGGAGATAGAGGAGAGGTAGAGAAGAGAGAGGGAAAGAGGGAGGGAGGGAGAAAGAAGAGAGAAGGGGAAAAAGAGAGGGAGAGAGGAAGGAAGAAGAGGGGGAGAGAGGAAAGAAGAGGGGGAGGGAGGGAGATAGGGAGGGAGAGAGAGAGGGAGGGAGAAAAAGGGAGGGAGGGAAGGAGAGGGAGGGAGGGAGAGAAAGGGAGATGGAGGGAGAGGAGGATGGGGGATGGACAAAGGGAAAAAAGAGAGGAAGAGAGAGGAAGCAAGGGAGGGAGGGACAGAAAGAGGGAGGGAGAAGAGGAAGAGAGAGAGTGAGAGGGAGAGAGGGAGAGGGAGAGGAGAGAGGGAGGAAGAGAGAGGAAGAGGACTTGTGTCCCTGGAAAGCTGAGCTCTGAGGCAGGCCAGTTGGGAACCACCACCCCCCGCTGTAATTTGCATAGGTCACTGGTTTCCTAGCAATGGTCTCTGATTGGCCCCAGCCCTGTCTGTCTGCCCACCGCCTGCCCCTCCCCTAGGGCGGGGCTTGTAAGGGTGACTGACAATGAAGCTGAGAGGCCCAGCCCTGCCCCAGAGTCATGGATGCAATCACCAAGAATCCTGCCAATTCCGCAGGATGCAGCACCTCCTCCTGGCTGCCTCCTTTTGGTGGAGCAAAGGTCTGGATGTGGGGGGAGGGAGGCACCTCCAGTCTGGCTGGGCCCAGGTTGGAGTGAGGCTGTTTGGGAGGCCCAGCGGGGAGGCTAGGCCAGGGAGGCCAGGCAGGGGAGAGGAAGGAGAGGGGGATTTTGCTGGGGTTCCAGAGGCAGAAGTCCGGAGCCTGGACTCCCACCACGCACTCGACCTGGGAGGAGAAAGTGAGGCAGTGACAAGCAGAACCAGGACCACCGGAACAGGGGCAGTGGAGAAAGAAGGTCCACGTCAAAGCCCCTCTTGACCACCTCTTCCCATCAAGCCAAGGGCACGTTGGAAGGAACGGTGAGAACTCATCATGAGACACTTCTCCCAGTCCCGGACAACTAGGTGGTTATCTGCTATTAGAAGTGTGGAGGGGGGGGGGTTGGAATTCCTGGGCCAAGCTTGGTAGCACATGCCTTTAATCCCAGTTACCATTGAGGAAAAGGGTACTAATGCTCCCCAGGAAAAAGCATGAGACCCTATCTGAGAAAGAATCTCAAATAAAAAAGGGCTGGAAGCATGGCTCAAGTGGCAGAGCACCTGCCTAACAAGCAAGACATCCTGAGTTCAAACCAGCAAAGCAAAAAAAAAAGTCTGTCACACATGCTCTCCTGTTTCCACCCTCTTCTTACCCTCCCAACCCTTCCCTGATGCACCCATATAGTCCTGCAGTTCAAGAACACTGCTTCAGCACCCAGAGCAGACACAAAGACACTGGCTGGGTTCAAGGCCAGCTGCCAGGTGCTCATCCAAATCCACACTTTGGAAAGATGACCACAGCCATTGTTCCTCTCCAAAAGTGGCTGTGGGGTTGCTGTCCGCTCATAACTGTCTGCAGCTGAACAGACCCATGCCACACTTAAAATACAGACCAATGCTTTCCCTTCAGGACTTGCTGGCACCTGTCACTGCTTTTTATTTACCTTGACCAGGACCCAATTCTCAGTCTGGGAATTCAGTCTCTTCCCGTCTCTTCCTCAAAAATTGGTCTGACCTGAAGCTTTGAAAATATTAGAGGAAACACTTCAAGACCACCAGGTAGGTGTGGTGACTTCTGCCTGGAATCCTGGCTACTTGGAGGCTAAGAACAGGAGGACTACACAGAAAAGTTCAAGATATCCTACCTTAACCCATAGCAGGGTACAGTGGCATATGCCTGTCATCTAAAGCTACATGAGAGGCTGAGATTGGGAGGATCATGGTTCCAGGCCAGCCAAGGTATAAATAAATAAATAAATGCCCTCAAAACTCCATCTGTACAGAGGGAAGTGGAATGGGGCAGCCTGTTCCTGTGGTTCCAACAACAACAGAGCACCTAAAGCAGCCAGGACATGGGGAATGGAAAGCCTGCCCTATAAACAATAAGCAAAAAATAAGGATGGAGGTGTAGCTCAGCAGTATTATGCCAGCTTAGTAAGTATGGAGCTCTGAGCTCAAACACAAACAGAGAGGAGGGGGCAGATGTAGGCACAGGTAATAATTTCCTAAGGACTCTAATAGCTCAGGAAATAAAAGCAAGAACTAGCTGGGTACCCGGTGGCTCACACCTGTAATCCTAACTACTCAGGAGGCTGAGATCTGAGGATAATGGTTCAAAACCAGCCCAGGCAGGAAAGTCCATGAGCTTCTTACCTCCAACTAATCACCAGAAAACCAGAAGTGGTGCTGTGGCTCATTTGGTAGAACGCTTGCCTTAAGCTGAAGAGCTCAGGGACTGCGCTCAGGCCCAGTGTTCAAGCCCCACCACCTACACACACACCTTCCCCCCAAAAAAGCAAGGACTAACAATTGGGATTGCATCAAATTAAGAAGTCACAGAGCTGGTTTGTTGTTGTACACCTGCAATCTCAGCACTCAGGTGACTAAGGAAGTACTGGGTAACCTAGTAAGATCCTGCCTCTAGAAAGAGGTAAGCCTTCAGAGTAAGAAAGGCCTGCTGACACCTGGTTTGAGCAAAGAAAAATCTCTGTTATTTAAAGTCACCAAGCCCATGAGAATTGGCTGTGGCAGGCTAGAAAGGTACTACCATCCCCTACCGTCTCCCTCTCCTAGGGTGTCATGCATTGGTTGATTCTCTGTGTCAGCTTGACTGGGCCACAGGGTGCCCAGATATGTGGTTTCTGGCCTCCCTGCGAGTTTCTGGATGGCATCGGCATTTAACTTGGTGGGCAGAGTCCAGCCAGGTTGGACTATGCAGGTGGACGTCATCCAACCCAAGAATAGAGCACAAAGGTGGAGGAAGCTTGATTCTCTCAGCCTGCCAGCTGGAGCTGACACCTTGCTCTTCTCCCCATGGACTGGGACTGGCACCTCTGGCTCTTCCAAGTCTCAGAGAATCTGAACTCAGGCTGGAATTCACCCTCTGCCTTTCCCAGGTCTCCAACTGACCGATAGCAGACTAGATTTGCATAACTCAGGAACAAATTGCTGATGATAACTCTTACTATATACAGATGCTCCATGCACAGCCTACACCCGGACTTCCCATAGGGTTACATCCCAAGTCTCCTGTCAAACATTTTGACAGACTGTAAGTCAAAGATGCCTTTCATCCACCTCCTCCCAGGCATTGTTGCTTAGCAACACAGCACACCACAGAGGGTCCACTGATTTCCCTGGGGATGTGTAAGCTCACTGTCACCATGCAATGTCCTGGACATCACTAGCTAGGGGACCAAGCAAGACCTGGTGAAAGTGAACTGCTCTTGTCTTTGTCCCATGGTGGGATAGTGCCATTGAGAGTTCAGCCATCATAAATCAAGGACTGTCTACTCACCTACAGATCCATCCCTTGCATCACCAAGGAAGATGACATAGATCTCATCTAAACAACAAACACAACTGCTCCAGCAGGGAGAGGGCCTTCTCTGCTCCCCAGGAGGATGGCTCTGGCTGAGCCAGGTCATGGGGGCAGAGGCAAATGAGAGCTTGTGGGCCCCTGGAACAGAGGCCCACGCCATTCCTTAAGGCTCCTCCCAGTGGCTCACTCCCTAATGTCACCATTTTGGATTCAATGTCAACAGATAAATTGGGGGAAAGAGCCTGTGGAGCCCCTGCCTCTGCCTTGTCACACTAGCCAGTGGCTCTGAACACTGAGGTCAAGGTGTATCTTCAGACACCAGGTAGGCAGGGCTGGATGGAGGTTTCCTAGAGCTACTTGCTGTTTGTATTTGAGGGACAGCTTATAGCCAAAGACCTGTGCTTTTATTATTGGTGTGTGTGTGTGTGTGTGTGTGTGTGTGTGTGTGTGTGTGTGTGTGTGTGTGTGTGTGTGTGTGTGTGTGTGTGATTGGTACATGCACACACACTGGTTCCAGAAGCTTGAACTCAGGGACCCACTCAGCTGCTTGGCTTTCTTGCTCAAGGCTGGCATTGTAACACTTGGACCACCCCAGGCCCACAGGCAACCCACCAGGCCACACATAGATGGATCCTTTTCCACTGAAGAGATGGGCCTGCACAAGAGGCAGAGGCCCCGTGTACTCCTTCACCCCAAGACAAGGAATGTCTACTCTGTTTCCTGCACCAGGCACCTAAGACTTGAGGAACACAAAATGGCCTGTGAGGGCTATAAATCCTTTGATGTTCCTCTCCCATCAACATGTAGTGAGACAAGGCCCCTCCTCTTCTCTATCTCTGTCTCTGTCTCTGTCTCTGTCTCTGTCTCTGTCTCTGTCTCTGTCTCTGTCTCTGCCTCTGTCTCTGTCTCTGTATCTCTGTCTCTGTCTCTGTCTCTGTCTCTGTCTCTGTCTCTCTCTGTCTCTGTCTCTGTCTCTGTCTCTGTCTCTGTCTCTGTCTCTGTCTCTGTCTCTGTCTCTGTCTCTGTCTCTCTCTCTCTCTCTCTCTCTCTCTCTCTCTCTCTCTCTCTCTCTCTCTCTCTCGTTGGTCATGTGGCTTGAACTCAGGGCCTGGGCACTGTCCCTGACCTCTTACTCAAGGGTAGCACTCAGCCATTTTGAGCCACCAGCTCCACTTACACTTTTCTGGTGGTTTATTGGAGATAAGATACAATGGGACTTTCTTGTCCAGTCTGGCTTTGAACAGAGATCTTTAGATCTCAGCCTTCTGAGGATTACAGGTGTGAGCCACCCATACCCAGCTATGTCCCATCCTTTTGATCCTAGGCTAGCTGCAGCACCAGTTCTGTGCAGGGCAAAGCCATGCTGTGATCCACTGCTAACTCTAATTCTCCTCAGAACATGCATACTGTAGTCCTGTGCTGCTTTGAAGACCACGTGTGGAAAGAAACACACACACAAACACACACACACACACACACACACACACACACACATACACACACACACACACACACACACACACACACCCTGCATATGACCTGAGCCAGCACAGCATGGCAGATGGCTCCAGCGGTTCCACATGCCTCCACCTCCACCACCAGCCAGTTCCAGCCCCTTGGGGCCTGAAGCAGGTGGCAGAAATACGTGAGTAAGCACCTCTAGGATCCTGGCCCACACAAGTACATTGGGGTTGCACCGCTCAAGTTTGGGGTTAATCTATGGGAGCAATGATGCTCTCTTTGAGTTCCCTCAGTAATTAAAATTTCAACTTGACCTTCTCAGGTTCACAAGCAAGGGAGGAGTTTGCCTCCTGAAAATTCTAGAACCTTTTATATAATTATGGATCATGGGATCATGTGACTCAGTGAGAGAGAGAGAGAGAGAGAGAGAGAGAGAGAGAGAGAGAGAGAGAGAGAGGGAGAGAGAGAGAACCAGTTAAACACAAAGAGAATAAAAAGAAGAGCCAGGCACTAGTGGCTCATGCCTGACATACTAGTTGCAACTCAGGAGGCTAAGATCCGAGGATCAAAGTCTGAAGCCAGCCAAGGCAGGAAAGTCCATGAGACTCTTATCTCCAATAAACCAACAACAAAAAAAATGGAAGTAAAGGATGTGACTCAAGTGGTAGAATACCAATAGAATACCAGTGAAAAAGCTAAGAGACAGTACCCAGGCCCTTAGTTCAAGCTCTAGGACTGACAAGAAGTTGTAAAAGGAAGAGGGAGAAGGAAGGGGAGCGGAGGGGAGGGGGGGAGGGGAGGAGGGGGGAGGGGAGGAGGGGGGAGGGAAGAGAAGGGAAGGGAAGGGAAGCTGCAGCTCTGTGGGACAGGGGCAAATGCATCATGCTGATCACAATGGTCTGGCCTTGGAGGCCAGAGGCAGCCAGAGAACTCTGTGAAGCCTGTCCCAGGAGGGAAGGAGAGGTGAGGGGAGGGAGGGGAAGGGAAGGAGAATGGAGAGGAGGGGCAAGAAAGGAGAGGAGGAGAGGGAAGAAGAAAGAAAAAGAGACAGGGGGAGGAAAGAAGGGGAAGAAAGAAGAAAAGGGAAGGGGAGAAAAAAGGGTTATAGGAGAGGAAAAGGGAGGAAAAGAAGGGAAGTGCCATGCCACATACACTTGGTTGAAACTTTTGGAATAAAAGGTTCTGCACAGGAGTGGAGCCTGGCATAGACTCAAGCCCCAGGCATCCCCCAGGAGTTGGTGGAGAACTGGATTCCCTAAAAAAGACAATCTGGTCAGACTTAACCCATTGTTCTCTGAGAAAGAGAAGTTCCAGTGTGACTGCTGCTCACCACAGTGACCCAGGGCCCAATGGCAGGATGCCTGCCCTGTACCCTGACAAGTCCCACCTGGGAGAGCGTTTGTCCTGCCTCCAGGCCAATTCAGGCCTGCCATTGTATACAACAACTTTTGTTTCCTGCTCTAACAAGTAGCTCAGTATCCAACCACCATGGGAACCCAGTCCGAGAGGCACAATGGAGACGAAGCTGTCAAAGCAAGCGTTTGGAAAGGAGCAGAGATCACAGCAGGCAAAGCAGCCATGAAGATGTGTCTGCAAGGAGTCCTTAGCTGGGTTCAGCAAAGAGAGGCCGGCGCAGGTGGGCAGAGCACTTCCATAAAGCTGCCTGTGGTGGATAGATGGCTTCTAATTTGACATGGACAACAGAATAAGGGACTGCAAGTTCAATGAATAGTCTCTGGCCAGAGAAACAAGGTCAAACACTTAAGTTTCTTCATTTCCAGTGGTTCCTGGTATTTCCAGCTGAGTGGACATCTTTCTGTGACCAGTGGGTGCCACGCCACCTTCTGCGGAGTCTGCGTGAGAGATTGTGTTGGACAAAGAGCTTCAAGGAAGCATGCCCCCAGGAAGGGGGTGTTGGTTTAAGGCTTTCCATACACTTGGCTGCACCTTCATAGCCTCTACCTTTATTTTTACTATATTCTTCTTGGCTATTCATTTGTTGCCTTTATTCTCGTTTTGGCTATTTTTCTATTGATCCACGAACAGAGCATGTTGTATTTTTCCAGTCCAATAGAGATGGCTTCTCTAAGTAATAAAGACTAAGGCCAAAGATTAAATGTGGACAATCCCCCAATCAATCTATCATCTGATGTGACGTTGCCTCCAGATACTACTACAACTTCCAAGCGGTTTTGCAGCTCACGAATAGTAAATATAGAGACTTAAAATTTTTAGATATGTCCAACAGACAAAATCAATGAACTAAACTAAGTTAGAAAGAGTTATCCCAGTAGTTTAGAGAGTTCTAAAAAGAAGGGACCTCTGATTATAAAAGAAAAAGAAAGATTCTCCCAACAGTTATGATTAAGTTTAGTCCAACTTACATTATAGGGAATAGATGGTGTTTTCACACAAAATATAAAGTTAGTGACATATTTCCTAAACCAACCAAAAACCATTTCCTTATACAGGAGATTATAAAGATAAAATTAGTTGGATAAAATTAAAAACAGTACAATGTAAGTACAGTCCTGTCTTAGGTTTGTTAATTATTAAACATAAAAAAGGCTGAATAGATGACGTATTCTATTAAACAATATGTTAGACTTGTTTCGCACCACTTAGCTTAAACACTTGGTGGGACAGTCATTAAATTTCATGTAATTTATCAATGCTTTGCCTTTAAAAAATTGATTACGTGCTTAAATAAACAAAAAATCTATGTCACATTCACTCACTGTATAAAATTGTTAATTGTCCTCAATAAAGATACACTCAGATGCAACTCTTTTGAGTCTGTGTCTGTTTGTCACTTCGCCGACTCCTTTGCCCACCTATCCCGAGATCCCTGTCCCGTCGGTCCCAGTGCTCCAGCCGAGCTGGTCCGTCGCAGGGAAGAGTGTAAAGGGGGAGCAAAAGGGAGAGAAGAAAAGAAGGTAGAACAGAAGGACTGAGTTGCATGAAGGGAGCTGATAAGAGGAAGGAGAGGGTGGGGCTGCAATGGTGGTGTCAGTGGCCTTAGAAGAAGAGACACACAGTTCAGGCATGGTGGCTAGTATCTGTAATCACAGCTGTGTGAGAAGTGTAGGTTTGGAAGATCTCAATCAAGCAGAAGGGTGAAACCCTATCGGAAAGAGAGTAAGAAAGGAAAGAAGGAAGGAAGGAAGGAAGGAAGGAAGGAAGGATGGAAGGAAGAAAGGAAGAAAGAAAGAAAGAAAGAAAGAAAGAAAGAAAGAAAGAAAGAAAGAAAGAAAGAAAGAAAGAAAGAAAGAAAGAAAGAAAGAAAGAAAGGAAGGAAGGAAGGAAGAAAGGAAGGAAGGAAGAAAGGAAGGAAGGAAGGAAGGAAGGAAGGAAGGAAGGAAGAAAGAAAGAAAGAAAGAAAGAAAGAAAGAAAGAAAGAAAGAAAGAAAGAAAGAAAGAAAGAAAGAAAGAAAGAGAAACAAAACCTTGCTAAAGCCATGGCTGAGGGGAAGAGGGCTTGGTTCAAGGATGTTCCACTGGCAGCTGTGTTGACCTTGGATGCCGCAGAGTGAGGAGCCATGAGAAGCTAATGTGTTCAGTGCTGAGCCAACCTCTGACCTTGTGACAGGAGCCCCAGCTAAGAGACCCCATCACATGGGGTAGTGCTTCTCCCAGAATCCACTGGGGGGAGGGCAGGCAGAGGGTAACATGACCCAGAAGGATCTCACAGTGAGGGGGAAACAGAGCTATGGGCTCTTCTTATCTTCAATCAACCAGCAGAAAGCCAGAAGTAGAGCTGTGGCTCAAGTGGTAAAACACAAGCTTTGAGCAAACAAGCTCAAGGACAGCACTCAGCCCCTGAGTTCAAGCCCCAAGACTTGACCCCCAAGAAAAGAGAATAAAAGAATCTGTCACAAGAGCTCCAAAAGTGACCTGGGCCCCCAAGAGCAGCAGACCCTGAAGTGGGAGGCAGACAAGGCCCTGGAGGGAAGCCACTTTGGGACAGGCCCTCCCTGTGCCTGGGGTGGAGGGGCAAAGGCTCCTATGTTCCAAACACAGCCAT
Organism: Dipodomys merriami; assembly: GCF_024711535.1. Taxonomy (NCBI): domain Eukaryota; kingdom Metazoa; phylum Chordata; class Mammalia; order Rodentia; family Heteromyidae; genus Dipodomys; species Dipodomys merriami. Next base: position 2,990,154 of record NW_027202360.1, on the reverse strand, counting down.
GGTCAGGGATTGCAAATCTGCAATCCCTGGGTTTGTTTGTTTTTGTCAGTCCTGGGTCTTGAACCCAGGGCCAGGCCACTGTCCCTGAGGTCTTTTTAAACAAGGCTAGCACTCTACCACTTTGAGCCAATTCAATTTTCCAGGAGATGTGCTGTTTCATGTATCCCCAGCCCCAGCTCCACTTTGACTCTCTGGGGGTTACTTGGAGATAGGAGTCTCCTGGAAACCCTCAGATCTCAGCCTCCTGAGTAGCTAGGATTATGGGCAGGCATGAGCCATCAGCACCTGCCTGGCTCTCTCCTCAGCATTTAGCACCAGGAAGCCACATGAGCAGGAACCCAGAGCTAGGGGAGTGCAAACAAAGGCAGATCACAGTCCAACACCAGCTCGCATCTTCTTTACATATGGAGGGCTCTGGCAGTCCCTCTTCAGCGTTTTGGGGGCCACCAGCTGTGCCAGCAGGCTAGGCCATAGTCTGGGCTTAGCCACAAGTGCTGGGCTGGGCTGAAGTGGACTTGAGCTGCCATTCCAGAGGGGCACTAGTCTATCAAGTGGCAGATGTTTTCCTAGGGTCTTGATCCAGTCTTCTAGCCCACTGGAGCACAAAGATGCAGGGCCCTGGGAATCAAGCCCTACCCCCAGGTTTAAGCCCCGCCCCTGCTCCTCTCAACCAATGACTTTTCAAATTAGCACCTACATCACTGCAAGTTTCCTTGTGACATTTCCACAGGTCTACAGCGCATCTTGATCAATATCTCTGTCTTTCTCCCCCATCACTGAGCCCTTCTTGAAGAAATCTCAGGATCCAGGGTTGTGGGTTTCATCTGTAATTCCAGCTACTCCGGAGACTGAAATCTAAGGATAGAGGTTGGAAGCCAGCTGAGGCAGGAAATGCAAGCGTTTCTTATGTCCCATTATCTTAACAATAGAGCTCCATCCTTAAGCAGAAAAAGCAGAGTTACAGGCCCTGAGTTCAAGCACCAGTATATATAAAAAAAAAGTGGTCTAGGCTAGCAAAAATCATGATCCTATCTCAAAAATAACTATAGCAAAAGTCAGTATAGACTGTGGAAAATGAACTGTGTAACTTGCAGGCAGGCTGGGAGGGAGAAACTGAGGAAAAGCAAAGAAAGGAGTGAAATGTATTCATTGCCTGACTTATGAAATAGTAACCCCTTTGTATAACACCTTAATAACTGAAAAAAAATAATCACAAGCTGGGCACTGGTGCCTCATGCCTGTAATCCTAGCTACTCAGGAGGCTGAGATCTGATGATCATGGTTGAAAGCCAGCCTGGGCAGGAAAGTCTGTGAGGCTCCTATCTCCAATTAACCACCAGAAACCCAAAGTGGCACTGTGGCACAAGTGGTAGAGCACTTGCCTTGAGCTGAAAATCTAAGGGACAGCACCCAGGCCCAGAGTTCAAGCCCCACGAAGACGACCCCTCCAAAACAAAAAGTTTTTCCTAGGGGCAGGACATGTGGCTCAGTGGTAAAGTACTTGCTTAGCATGCATGAGGCCCTAGGTTCAATTCCTTGGTAGCACATAAGATTAATAAAAGAATGGGGGAGGGGGCAGGCTGGGAAGGGAGGTGAAGGGTAAAACAAAGGAGGAGGCTGCAATGCTTGGTAAGAAATGTATGCATTATCCTGCCCATGTAATTGTAACCCCACTGTACAGTATGTTCTCAAATAAAATAAAATAAAATTAAAAAAAAATAAAAATCATAAAAAAAAGTTTTTCCTAGAGTTACAAGGATTTTCCCTTATGTTTCTCTCTCGATATATGTATTTGATCCTAGGGTTTGAACTGGACCTGAATGCTGTCCCTGAGCTCCTTTTGTGCAAGGCTAACACTCTACACTTGAGCCACAGTGCCACCTCCAGCATTTACTGTGATAAATTGGAGATAAGACTCTTATCTCCAAAGCCCAGGCTGGCTTTGAACTGCAATCCTCAGCTCTCAGCCTCCTCAGTGGCTAGGATTACAGGAGTGAGCTACAAGCACGAGGTTATATTTTATTTTTAGTTTGCCTTTAATTCTGTGATCCATTTTAAGATCATTGATCCAATTATGTAGGCTTGGTTACTGTTGTTGATGATGATGATTAAGCATGTGTTTCCATGACGTGTTTATCTTCTCTTCTGAACTTCCTCTGTCCCTACAGCCACACAGCTGTGCATTTATTTCTAATTTACTAACTTCTAATGCATGAAGAGCAGGATAAAGATTTGCCTGCTAAGAAGAAAGGAAGGAGAATTTAGATTCAGAAATTGTTGAATTTTTTTAAACAAATATTCCTTCGGTGCCAGTGTCCAAAAATAAATATAGTCATTACCTGACTCACATAATTGTGACCCCTCTGTACATCACCTTTATAATAATAAAACAATTTATAGGCACCATGGCTCATATCTGTAATCCTAGCTATTCAGGAGGCTAAGATCTCAGGATTGCAGTTTGAAGCAGCCTGGGCAGGAAAATCTGTGAGACCCTTATCTATGATAAACTACTCAAAAAAAGCTAGAAGTGGAAGAGCGCTAGCCTTGAGCTTGAGCTGAGCAATAGTGCCCAGGCCCAGAGTTCAAGCCCCACAACCACCACAACCAACAACAAAAAATCCACTTCTAGACTCCTTATGGGGCTGAGATGGTGGCTCAGTGATAGAGTGCTTTGCCTTGCGTGCTTGAGGCCCTGGGTTCAATGACTCAGCACATCATAAGCAGAAAAATGTGGTGCTATGGCTCAAGTGGTAGAGTGCCAGTCTTGAGCTGAAGAGCTCAAAGGACAGTGCCCAGACCCAGAGTTCGGGCCCTAAAACTGAACAACAACAACAAAAAAAGCCAGAAGTGGCACTGTGGCTCAAGTGGTAGAATGCTCACCTTGAACAAAAGACACCTGGAGGAGACTGCACCCAGTCCTTGTCTCCAAGCCTGAGGGCAGACAATAAAAAAGCAAAACAATAAAAAAGAAAAACAATTTTTAAAATCCACGTATTTCAACCATTACGCTATTGTGGTCATGGGACGGAAATAGGACATTTATCAAGAAATGCCCTCCAAACCAAGTCCATGGAGAATTATTGAAAAATCTTGGCTGGTGGCTCACACCTGTAATCCTAACTACTCAGGAGGTTGAGATCTCAGGATCGCAGTTCAAAGCCAGCATAGGCAGAAAAACCCTGAAAGACACTTATCCACAATTAATCAGCAAACTACTGGAAGCAGAGCTGTGGATCAAGTGGTAGAGCACCAGCCTTGAGCAAACAGGTTCAGTAAGAGAACAAGGCCTCAAGTTAAAGGAGATAGAGGGAAGGAAGAAAGGTAGGAAGGAAGGAAGGACGGAAGGAAGGAAGGAAGGAAGGAAGGAAGGAAGGAAGGAAGGAAGGAAGGAAGGAAGGAAGGAAGGAAGGAAGGCTTATCAAATGTCTTCCTGAACAGAGAGCCAGGCAAGGTGGTGTGTGTCTGTAATCCCAGCAACCAGAAGGCAGAGGCAAGATAATTATAAGTTCCAGGCCACCTGGAACTCCATAGCAAAACCCTGTTTCAAAGAACAGGAGAGGAAGCCAAGTCCTGGAGGCTCCCATATAAAATCCTTGCTCCTCAGGAGACTGAGATCTGAGGATCACAGTTCAAAGCCAGCCAAGGAAGAAAAGCCTGTGACACTCATTTCCAATTAACTAAAAAGCCAAAATGGAGCTCAAGTGGTAGAGTAACAGCCTTGAGTGAAAAAAACTCAGGGACAGCACCCAGACTCTGTTCAAGTCCCAGGACAGGCATGAGTGTGCGCATGTACACATGCACGCACACATACACACACACACACACCACCACCACCACCACCACCACCTCCACCACCACCATGACCACCACCATCCAAGCCCCTCGCCAGGCAGACACTTCAGACAGCAAAATGAAGCTGCCATCACTAGTGCTTTCTCTGAAACCCACATTGCTAAGTTGCTGGGTGTATTTTCCAAAGATGGCTACAAGAATAGTTTCACCTACATACTTTTCCTTAGTTTGTTTTGATTTTGAAACAGTGTCTCACTATATAACCCAGACTGGCCTGGAACTTCTGATTCTCCTAATTGCCAGCACATACCACCATACTTGGCTTTGAATATTTTTTACCAAGACCCATATTAAGAAATGGTTAGGCCGGGCACACACCTGTAACCTTAGCTGCTCAGGAGGCTGAGATCTGAGGATCATGATTCAAAGCCACCCCAGGCAAGGAAAGTCCAAGAGACTCTTATCTCCAATTAATCAGCAAAAAGCCAGAAGTGGCGCTGTGGCCCAAGTGGTAGAGAATTTGCCTTGAGCTGAAGAGCTCAGGGACAGAGTCCAGGCCCAGAGTTCAAGCCCCATGACCACCACCACCAACAAAAACACATTTAGGCTAGGCATTGGTGGCTCCCACCTATAATCCTAGTTACTCAGAAGACTAAGTATCTGAGGATTGTAGTTGGAAACCAGTCCAGGCAGGAAAATTAATGAGACTCTTATCTCCAATTAACCACTAGAAAACTGGAAGTGGAGCTATGGCTGACAAAAGAGAAAGAAAAAGAAAGATGGATGCTTAGGCCAGGTGCTGCTGGCTCACACCTGTAATCCCAGCTACTTAGGAAGCTGAGGTCTGAGGATCAAGGTTCAAAACCAGCCCTGGCAGACAAATCTGAGATTCTTCTTTTTTTTTTTTTTTTTTTTGCTGGTCATGGGTCTTTCTTTCGTGTATGTGTGTGCATGTGTGTGTGTGCTGGTAATAGGACTTGAACTAAGAGAATGAGTTTTTGCTTTGACTTTTCTGCTCAAGGCTGGCATAGCACAACTCAAGCCAGAGCTCTACTTCTGGCTTCTTGATGATTAATTGGAGATAAAAGTCTCAAGGACTTTTCTGCCCTGGCTAGCTTGGAGCTACGAGTCTTACTTCTTACCTCCTGAGTAGCTCAGAAAACAGGCATGAGCCACAGGCACCCAGCTAGTGCCATGATATATTTATCTAGTTGGACAGTTTATGATGTTTCCAGGTTAGTTTTTGTTGTTTTATTTTTTTGCCTTTTAAAAAGGATCTGAAATAGCACAGTTGTAACTCAGTAATGAAAGTACATGTGATTCTTTCTATAGGGTGATTTCTTAGTGGTAGAATTTCTAGGCAAAAGGAGCAAATGCTTTTCTTAAACAAACAAACTTATTTTCTGCCAGGCACCACTATAATCCTAGCTACTCAGGAGGCTGAGATCTGAGGATCACAGTTTGAAGCCAGCCAAAGCAAGAATGTCTGTGACTCTTGTCTCCAATTAACCACCAGAAAACCCGGAGTGGTGCTGTGGCTCAAATGGTAGAGTGCTAGCCTTGAACTGAAGAGCTGAGGGACAGCACCCAGGCCTAGAGTTCAAGCCCCATGACCGACAAAAAAATTAATAATTCTATACTCTTCAGAAACACACACATATACATATCACTTACAATTTCAAAAGGGTGTTCTCATACTCTCAGTCATTAGTTCGTTCAATGCTCATGACTCCTCCAGAGGGAGGAGACCATTATGAATCCCAACTTTTCAGAGAAAGCAAAGAGGTTTCATTGAGTGAAGCCATTCGCTTAGTGTGACACACACAACCAGCCAGTTGCTGAGCCTGCCTGCCCTTCATGTCACCTGTTCCACACTCCTCCATTCCACCACCTCATGTCCACTCCTCACTTCATAACATTCCTGTGATAGAGACCTTCTAGACTCTTCTAGATCCACAATGGATGGCTGATCTTGCAACCCCCATGAATGGAGCCAGAATGGTTTCTATAAGAGCAAGTGGATCTTGGCCAATTTACTTTTGTAGGATGATGTTCAGGGGCTCCATTCAGCATGAAGTAGGTAATTTCTGGGGCTCAGATGGTTCTAGCATTGCTTTCATGGAGCCCAGAGAACGCCCTTTGGTCAATAGAACCTTGTCAGTTCACTTGTATAAATTAAAAATTCCACCATAAGATTTATTTACTGATTTATTTACTTTTCCCCAAAGAAGATCACTGTGATTCTGGTTAAAATGCAAACCTGCACAAAAGGGCACAGAGTCTGACCTTTCGCTTACACTCCTTGATCTCCTTCTAGCTATCTTGGTTTCCTGATTGTCAATGCTACAGCATTGGAGCCATAGTACCTGTCATACCTTACTGTAGGCAGTGCAGATGTAGCCCTCAGCAAGGTGCTCACAAGAGTCCCTAAGTGCTAAGTAAAATCAGGTATTCTGGGTGCTTCTTGGTTGTGACAGCTGCTGGGGAAAGGAGCTGTAGGAGGGTCAGGACCGAAGAAATAGCAGTTCACCTGGGAGGAGCAGCTCATGGGCCATGTGACATGGGATGTGGCCCTGGTGGGAGGTGGGGGTTGGTAGAGAGGATTGATGGATGGTAGGGAATTCCAAGTGCTGTTGCCCTGCTGTCTGGAAAACCCATATAGGTGACAGACCAAGGCTGCTTTCCTCTTTCCTTCTCATCTCAGCAGGTGGGGCCCACACTGGGTGGCCTGGGGAGTGAGGGGAGGAGGAGGAGGAGGAGGAAGGCAATCAGGTTCTGGCTAAGGATGGGTTCACACTCTCCAGGAAACTATAACATGGGCTCTAGAACAGCCTGGTGCAGAATTTGGAGCAATGCAGCCAGGCGGGGCGCAAGGCTGTGGATGATAGCAGGCATGGGTGTTTTATGGCTGTGGTGGTGCAGGTTTGCCGGTTTATATGACTTGCCTTTTAATGTTCTGCATCTCAGGCATTTTTTCTGCAGTGCTCGCTCTTTCTCTTTCTCCCTCTCCCTCTCCCTCTCCTACTCCCCCCTCTCTCTGTCTCTCTGTCTCTCTGTCTCTCTCTGATCCTAGTCATCTTCCATTTGTTTCTGATCTTTGGAAATGCAGAGGCATCACATAGAAGGGCAGAAACAATGCAGTTCCTATGGCATGCACCACATGTCTGTACACACAGGTCACCACTGTGGCCCGCGTCATCATGCAGCTCAAGGATATACACACACATAGGACCAAGCATCAGGCTTTGTTAAAGCATGAAGCAGGCAACTTGCAACTCAGACTTTGCCCTTCACCCTTCTCTCCTCCAAAGATCTATTAAATGTGCAGACACATAAATATTTTTATGCTGGCAATGAGGCTTGAACTCTGGACCTCATGCATTTGCTTAGCTTGTTTTGCTCCAGACTAGTGCTTTACCCTCCATTCGACTGACCTCTCCAATTTTGACTTTTTTCTGGTTAATTGGAGAGAAATTTTCCATGGATTTTTCTGCCCTGGCCATTTTTCAACCTTGATCCTCAGGTCTCAGCCTCTTGAGTGGCTAGGATTAGAGACATGAGCTATTAGCACTAATGTGAGAAAAAGTCTTTTCTATCAAAGGAGTTTTCTTCATTTCTGTTAATCTTGAGAGATTTTCTTTTCTTTTTCCATTTTGTCCACTATGGGTCTTTATCTCTGAGTCTGGGCACTGTCTCTGAGCTCTTCAGCTCAAGGTGAGAGCTCTACCATTTGAGCCACAGCGCCACTTCTGGTTTTCTGGTGGTTTGTTGGAGATAAAGAGTTTCATGGACTTTCCTGCCCAGGCTGGCTTTGAACTGTGATCCTCAGATCTCAGCCTCCTGAGTAGCTAGGATTACAGGTGTGAGCCACCAGTGCCTGGTGAGAATTGTTTTTCTGAAGGGTTCCTGCTTTGGCCAGGTGGCTTGGCCCTTGTTAAGTACACTTTACTTACAAACTTCCTTTTCCTGAGCACCTGAGAAGCTCCTTGAATTTTAATTACATCTACATCCCTTTCCACATTGTGAGCCTGAGCTCAGTCAATGGGAGCAGAGGGTGGTGCCTGCTGGATCAGGGATAGAATGGGAACAGCCAGCCTGCCTGCTCTGTGTGGTTGCTTGCCAACTTTTTGACTGATGGTGCATTCTTCTGTAGAAATAAACTTAGCCTTGGTGAGTTCCTTTTGAGATACCCAGGAACTGAAAATCCACTTTACTGTCCAGATCCTTAACCTACACAACCTGGAAGTCTGCATGTACACAGAAGAGGTAGGGCTTGCTGCCTGTCCTGAGCACAGCAGGGTTGCTCTATAACTGACCATAATGCACTTGTACTGAGACAGGAGACACATGGGCTAGAATAGAATCTCCATCAGCTCTGTGACCTTGTATCTATCTCCTGGCTGCTCATTTGCCCATTCAAACAATGGAGTTCATGCTTAGCAATCTCTATGTTCTTCTCCAGTCCCGTTGGCCTTGTCCTCTTGCTTTTCCCAGGCTCCTTCTTCTCTCCTATATATTTAAGACATTTTTAAATTTTATTTATTCCTGGTGCCAGTTTTGGGACTTGAACTCAGGACCTGGGCACTGTCGTTTACCTTTTACTCACAAAGCTGGTGCTCTACCACTTGAGCCACAGCCTCACTTCTGGCCTTTCTTTTACTCATTAATTGGAGATAAGAATTGCACAGTCTTTTCTGTCCAGTCTGGCTTTGGATAGCAAGCCTCAGGTCTCAACCTCTTGCGTAGCTAGGATAACATATATGAGATATTAGTGCCCAGGAATCAATTATATCTCTAAATGAAGTGAAACATACATAAAATATTAATTTCAATGTTGGACAGTAAAGTGCTATAACGAATCCTCCATCTTAGACTGTCTCTTTGTCAAGCATATAACTTTCTACTCTGTCAAGTCCCTTAATAATGGCAGCCCTTATGGCCAAATGGTTCCTAACAGGTGATAGCCCCCTCCCCCCACACCAGGGAGGGATTTGAGGGAGACACATATTTTGTAAGAGAGACATTCAGACAATGGCACTCATTCATACCCCTAAACTCATGTCTTTTTTACTTGCAAAACACATTAACTCACCTGGCACCAGTGGCTCACACTTGTAATCCTAGGTGCTCAGAATGAGATCTGAGGTTCATGGTTCAAAGCCAGCCCAGGATGGAAAGTCCATGAGACTCTTATCTCCAATTAACCACCAGAAAAACAGAAGTGGTGCTGTTGCTTAAGTGATAAAGTGCTTGCCTTGAGCTGAAGAGCTGAGGGACAGTGTCTGGACCTAGAGTTCAAGCCCCATGACCAAAAAAAACCCCCAAGAAACAAAATAGACACATTAACTTCATCCTAGTATTCCCCATCCCTGCACCCACAAAAATGTAAACTTTGCCACTTATTTCAGCATCAACTTTGTCTAAAATCCCCAGTATGACCTAAGTCACATACAGACCAGCTTTAAATCACGCTTCCTTCTGAGGCTGTATGCCAGCAGAACCTAATGTATAGTTTTATATACAATGGCAGACTGTCATAGAATGAACATCCTCGGGCTGGGAAGGTGGCTCAGTGGTAGAGCACTTGCCTTGCATGCCTGAGGCCCTGGGTTTGATTCCTCGGCACCACATAAGCAAAAAGAAAAAACCCAGAAGTGGCACTGTGGCTCAAGTGGTAGAGCACTAGCCTTGAGCTGAAGAGCCGAGGGACAGCACACAGGCCCAGAGTTCAGGCCCCATGACTGGACCCCTCCCCCAAAATGCACATCCTCATTTCTAGAGGGCTACATAGAACAGAAGAAAGGAATAGGCATTAAGTATCCAAAATCCAACAGAGTAAGCAACATTAAATCTCAAGGCTGGAGATGGGTCATCTTAATGAGATTCCATTTCGTGGACACTCAAGGCCTCAGGAAGACTTTCCTAGGTGATGCTCATGGTTCCGCTCATGCTGAAATTTCATGCCTATGACTTCTTTAGGCTGAGGCTATATATTGTAGCTCTGTGCTTGTGTGTGTGTGTGTGTGTGTGTGTGTGTGTGTGTGTGTGTGTGTGTGTGTGTGTGTGTGTGTGTGTGTGTGTGTAGCCAGGTCTTCCATCAGTCCTCTCAATATTGTCCTAGCAGAGATCTTGATAAACTCCAGTGTCACATCCTGTTCTCTATAACAGCTCTGTCCCTGAAGTAGAACCCTGCCTGGTCTTCAAAGCTTTTGCAAGCATCCTTTGAAATCTGGCCGGAGGAAGCCATGCCCCCATAGCTCCCACCTTCAGATTGCCTGTGGAATTCACTGTATGTGGACAGTATACAAACAAGGCTTGCATTGTGGTGGCCTGAGGCACATTTTGGGCCTCAGAGCCACAGCTGGGGGTGTGGCAGAGGAGTGCTGTGGCAGAATGTAGGGATCAGAAACTACAACAACTCTTGACAAGGATCCCCGTAGGTCCCACAGGTACTCTGAGCCTGTGAGGGGATGGGTAACACTAGAAATCTCTGAAATGCCTTCTAGAAGCTTCTTTCTATCTTTGCTAATCTCCATATGATTACTTGGTCACAACTTTGCTTTTCTGTCCTCAGCACACTTTGTTTATGTGTGTGTATGTGCAAACTTGTATGCATGCATGTGTACATGCTGGTCTTGGGGTTTGAACTCAAGACTTTGTGCTCTCACTTAGCTATTTTGCTCAAGGCTGGTGCTCTGCCACTGGAGCCACACCTCCATTTTTGTTTCTTTGCATGGGTACTAGGACTTGAACTGAGGACTTTGAGCTCTTGCTGAGCTTTTATGCTCAGGGCTGGTGCTCTAACACATGGGCCACATCTCCATTTCTGGCTTTGCTTTTTGGCTGGTTAGATGAAGATAAGAGTTTCCTAGAGTTGTATAACCTGTCTTGCTTTGAACCATGATCATCAGATGTCAGGCTCCCTGAGTAGCTATGATTACAGGTATGAGCCACTAGTGAACCGTGATCCTCAGATCTCAGCCTCACTGAGTAACTAGGATTACAGTTATGAGCCACTAGTGCTCAGCTTGAACATGCTTTTTTGACTTTTTACATGGACAGTCTCAGAACTTTCCAGATCTTCCTATGCTCATTCCCACCTGAGTGTAAATTCTGGGCTTCAGATCATTTGATAATTCCTCTCTTTTTGCATTTTACAAGAAGCTGTTCAGAGAAGCCACATAGATTCCAGAACCTTTGCTGCCTGGAGAGATTTCTCCTGCTTGATTCCAGAGCATCACCCCACACATTCTGCCTTCTATAGCATCTGAGGAAAGGGACAGAATTCACCTAGAATCTTTGCAAGGTCACAGCAAGGCTGGCCTTTCCTCTTCTTCCTTTCTCACACTTTGCTCAGCATGTCTGAGGCTCCATTTCAGCTGATTCTAAGTCCTGACTGCAACTGCTGAGAACACAGTTGTTTTCCCTCCCTACCACTTTATTCTAACAGAACCTATGGCCTAATGCTTCATTTACAAAAAAGCAAGACTCCTCATGGCATTCATCTCCAAACCCTTCTAGCTTGGGCCCTGTATCCTGCTCCAAACCCACTTCCACATTGTTAGATATTTAGGAGAGCCACCACAGTGTACCACATGGCTCTGGGACCCATCTTTGTCATTTAATCCATTGGTATGACTATAACAAAATACCAGAGACTACACACTTTATTAACAAGAGAAACTTGTGTTTTATTGCCTTGAAAATGGAGACAAGTTCATGGCCCAGCTGTCAGAGGCTCAATTATCAAATGATGCTACAGTTAGCTTCCAACATGGTGCTTGGAACACAGCATCTTTGGATGGGGACGGACACTTGCTGAACATAGACACCAGCAGTCAGACTCCCCTTAGATTCCTTTCTGATAGCATTAATCTCTCCACAACGTCAGAGCCCTCCTGGCCTAAACACCTCCCCAAGTCACCACCTTCTAACACTGAGAGGATGGGGATTAAGTGTTCAGCGTGTGAACTCGTGTGTGTGTGTGTGTGTGTGTGTGTGTGTGTGTGTGTGTGTGTGTGTGTGTGTGTGTGTGCACTCAGACCACAGTGATCTCACTTTCCGCATCTCTGATATAAAACATTCTGTGTGCTAAACAGGTATATTAAGGAGTTCCATGTGAAATCATATGAGCACCAGGAAACATGCCATGAACTTGAGATAGAGGGAGAAGGGATGATGGCTAGGATTTTTTTTTTTTTTTTTTTTTTTTTTTTTTTTTTTTTTTTTTTTGCCAATCATAGGGCCTGAACTCTGGGCTTCGGCGCTGTCCTTGTACTTTTCAGCTCAAGGCTAGTGCTCTACAACTTGAGCCACAGCACCACTTCCTGTTTCTCTAGTAGTTTATTGGAGACAAGAGTCTCACAGACTTTCCAGCCTGGGCTGGTTTTGAATCGTGATCCTCAGATCGCAGCCTCCTGAGTAGCTAGCATTAGAGAAGTTAGACACCAGCGCCCTCTTTTTCTAGGATTTTTATCCCTTTCTCCTGAATAGAATTAAACACACTGTGAACAAAAGTGTCAGTTTGTCCTCTGTATATTGGTATTATTTCCAGGCCACCATTGTGATTTCTGAGTACTGGGATAAAAAGATTCATGAAGCCAGCTTTCCAAATAAATAGTATGGAGCTATATTTGGTGATGCCCATTCAAACAGCATAAGCTCATTTATGAATTCTAATTTGTATTTCACTCAGGAATCACATGGAATTAGACACCAGACTAAGGTGAGCTACATGGAAATGAAATGGACAGAACTCGAGACTTCAAAATTCTGTTGGTCAGCCAGGCCCTGGGGGCTTATGCTTGTAATCCTAGCTACTGAGACGTCTGAGATCTGAGGATTGCAGTTCAAAGCCAGCCCTGGTAAGAAAGTCAATGAGACTCATGAACCACCACAAAACTGGATGTGGTGCTGTGGCACAAAGTGGTGGAGTGCTAGCCTTGAGCAAAAAGAGCTCAGAGACAGCATCCAGTCCCTGAGTTCAAGCTCCACAATAGACCAAAAAGAAATCAAGACCAAGGATACTAGCCAGGCCCCAGGATACTAGTTCAAGCCCCAGGACAAGCACAAAATAATAATAAAAATAGATGCAATCATGGTTCTACTGTCTGAATTAGCTTTTACTTGTTGGAATTCTCTTTATGAAGGGATCGAGCTATTAGGGGATACTGACAGGAGGTGAGGAGTACAGAAGTCAGGCCATCCTCAACGTTTTTGTGTGACCCAACACTCAGTTCCATAACCTTGATGGCTGAGCTGTGGGATGAGTTTTATAGTCCTTGCCTTCCCTCTCAGGGGTGCAAAGCATTCACTGAGTTCTTCAGGTAATAATGGTAGTGTGCATGCTCTTAGGAGGTCTCCTCATCTCTATGATCATGTGAAGTAGAAATGGTGTTTCCACAGCCCTGCAAAACCACCTCCACCAGCACATTGACCCTATACTAAGGTGAACATATGGGAAGTAAAAATACTCAGGCTGAGTCTGAAGCAGTGAGACAGAGGGCCTGCACCATGCACAGATCCTCTGGGTGGAAATCTGCAGCTGGTGCCTTACCATTTGAGTCAAAGCTCCGTTTTCAGATATATATATATATATATATATATATATGTGTGTGTGTGTGTGTGTGTGTATATATATACAGATATATATATATATATACAGATATATATTCAAATATATATTATGAAACCTTTATTTATTTAATATATTTTTTGTAAAGATACTGTACAGAGGGTTACAGTTACATGAGTAAGGTAATGAGTACATTTCCCATAGAAGCATTGTTACCTCCTCCTCTGTTTTCCCATACCATCCATTCCCTCCCTACCTCCCCACTCCTCCCTCCCCACCCTCCACCAGAAGTTGTAAACTTCATTTTCAACAAATTTCTTGTACATCTCATTGTTACAATGTGTCAACCTGTATCTTTATTTCAGCATTTTGTTATTTCTCTTCCCTTCCCCAAATTAGAAAATTGTATATACAAGATGAAGGGCACTACAATCAGTGAACCAGGGGTTATACCATGGGGAAAGAACAGACAAAAGAACCAAAAAATCACATAGTACATGATACATACATTAAAATAACAGTAAGAAAGATAAAAACCTCTTGTTTCCCTATCTTGGGGTGGGGGGGAGTTCATTTCACTTAGCATCATCTTATATGGTCATATGACAGGCTTTTTTTGGGGGGGGTCTGGTCGTAGGGCTTGAACTCTGGGCCTGGGCGCTGTCCCTCAGTTCTTCAGCTCAAGGCTAATGCTCTACCACTTGAGCTACAGCGTCACTTACGGCTTTTTTCCTTTTGCTTATGTGCTGCTGAGGAATCGAACCCAGGGCCTCAGGCATGCAAGGCAAGCGCTCTACCACTGAGCCACCTTTCCAGCCCCGACAGGCTTTTTTGTAACCTGGCCTTTGAACTATGATCATCAGATCTCAGCTCAGATTAAAGGTGTGAGCCACCCATGCTTGGCTTTGCTCAGAATTTTTATCCCGAGGGACTTCTGCCAGCTCTCATTTGGCTGTGGGAGGAAGAGACACCAGTGGGAAAAGGAAATATGAGCTTTTGGTGGAGAGGGCTAGTGGAAGCTCAGTAGAACTTTCTGGAAGATGGAGTTCTGTATCTCCATCAGGGCTTCAATGCTTTGGACTTCCAGTATCCACAATCACTTTTTTTGTGCTATAAGTGGGGCTTGAACTCAGGGCCTGGATGTTGATCTTTAGGCTAGCACTCTACTACATGAGCCATAGCTCCACTCCCGTCATTTTGGTGTAAATTGGAGATAAGAGTCTCATAGATTTTCTTGCCTAAGCTAGCTTTGAACATTGAGCCTCAGATCTCAGTTTCCTGAGTAGCTTGGATTACAGGCCTGAGCCAACAGTGCCCAGCTTACAATGACTTTTTAGCGAGAGGTAGCTATAGGCAGCCTGTAGGTAGATGACTTGTTAGATGGGTTTGGTTTAGTACCATCAAATTGTTCCTGGAATTTAAGCTTGGAGCTTGGGTGCTGTCCCTGAGTTTTTGTGCTCAGGGCTGCTGCTCTATCACTTGAGCCTCAAGTCCACTTCCAGCCTTTTGGTTAAGTGGAGATGAGAGTCTCATGAATTTTCAGGATGGCTTTGAATCATGATCCTCAGATCTCAGCCTCCTGAGTAAATAGAATTACAGGCATGAGCCACTGGTGCCTGACTTTAAAATGAGATATTTTCACATGCAATTCATATGTGTTTCTGGCTCCTTTGGGACACCAAATTTTTTGATAACATTGGTCTTTTTTTGCCAGTCTTGGGGCTTGAACTTAGGACACTGTCCCTGAGCTTCTTTTGATCAGGGCTAGCATGCTATCACTTGAACCATGGCACTACTTCCGGCTTTTTCTATTTATGTGGTACTGAGGAATTGAACCCAAGACTTCATGCATGATAGGGAAGCACTCTACCATTAAGTCACATTTCCAGTCAATATAGATCCTTATACGTCTTCAGTAGTATACTATGGGAAATTGGTGTGTGTGTGTGTGTGTGTGTGTGTGTGTGTGTGTGTGTGTGTGTGCATGCATGCATGTGTGTGCATATGTGTGTGTACATATGAATGATTATACACCTTGCTTTGCACTTGCCCAGAGCTCTCTAGTTCCAGACCTCTTGACCTGTCTAGCCATTTTAATACTTGATGGCCCAATCATTTATGACACCTGATCCAGGCAATCATTTTACCTTAGAAGTAAGTACATGATTCCCAGATAAGGTGTGTGACTTTATCAGAGTCACACAGCATCCACCATAGACAGAATAGGCATTGTTCACATAATATGAAGTTGCCCTGTGGCACAAGTGGTAGAGTGCCAAATTTGAGCCAAGGAAACAAAAAAGCCAAGAGCAAGTGTAAGGTCCTGAGTTCAAATCCTAGTACTGGCACAAAAGACAAGGCTTTCTCTGCATCTCTATGTCATGACGTCTCATTTACTTCAGAGATGATCGTTGTTAAGTTTCCTGAGTGCTTACTTCAACAATTTATGTGGATGAATCTAATAAATTCTTTCTCCCCCAGTATTTTAACACAACAGTAATTAGGCCACTCATGGTGTGTGCAGACCTCCTTCATTTTTTTTTTTTTTTTTGTCGGTCGTGGGGCTTGAACTTTGGGCCTGGGCGCTGTCCCTCAGCTCTTCAGCTCAAGGCGAGTGCTCTACCACTTGAGCTACAGCGCCACTTCCGGTTTTCTGGTGGTTTATGGGAGATAGGAGTCTCACGGTCTCTCCTGCCCGGGCTGGCTTTGAACCGCGATCCTCAGATCTCAGCCTTCTGAGTAGCTAGGATTACAGGCGTGAACCACCAGCGCCGGGCACCTCCTTCATTTTTGCTTAACATTTTTGCTTTCATTTCAGCACACAGGACTCTTTTATTTATCTCTTTTTCTGGCCGGTTATGGGGCTTGAATTCTGGGCCTGAACACTGTCCCTCAGCATTTCAGCTCAAGGCAAGGCACTACCACTTGAGCCACAGCGCCACTTCTGGTTTTCTGGTGGTTTATGGAATATAAGAATCTCATGGACTTTCCTGCCTAGGCTGAGTCTGAACTGTGACCTCAGATCTCAGCTTCCTGAGTAGCTAGGATTACAGGTGTGAGGCACTGGCACCTGGCTTTATTTATCTTTGATGGCTGCTAATGACAGATGAACTTTAGGCTATTACTCAGGACCAACAAAGTTAATCCACCAAAAAGCACAGACAAGAAACATCTTGGACTTTGTGGATCCTAGGATCTATGTACCCACTCTTCTTCCTTCCTCTTATTTTGAACACTGTTTTAACAATGCAAGGATTATCACTAGCTCACACCAACAGTCTGATGTGGCTACTACCTCTGGTCTTGAATCACAGCTCATTTACTCAGGCCTAAGGTAGAAAAAACAAAATGTATCCACCAGACACTTTGGGGACACATTTCAAGCAAAATCGTGACCAGTCTTGCCTCAACCTTTGCATCTCTGAGTAAGAGAAGAAATCATGGGGAGACAGTCATTCACAAACTCCGGGCAATTCAGTGGGTACAGCAGAGCTGCTGGAAGCTCTTCAGTCATTCTTTCAGAGAGCTCTGTCCATTGTGCTGAAGATTCGTCCCCTGCTAGAGGCTTACGTGGAACTTGTCTTGAAATACAGAATTGGAAAGACTCACCTTTTTCTCAATTTGAGAGGGAGGCTCAGAGCATAGCTGCACCCCTCCCCCCCCATGCTGCTTTATCTCTTTCCTCCTTTTTTTTGGTTCCACTTCTGTTGTTCACAGTTTTTGGTGATAGCCCTGTTGCCCACACTTTTAGAGACAGTGAGTGAATCAATTTGGTCAGTAGGGGAAAGGAGTTGTTTCATCACTTTGGAGGCTTCTGTCTACCATGAACAGAACCCCCTGGCACAAATGAATTTAAATAAACAACATATACCACATCAGGTATATACCATGTGTAGGTACAGAAGGAGGGATGTTTCAAGGTAAGACGCAGAGAGTAGCTGGGTGGGGATGCATCATGGTTGATTTTGGCATATCTATTCAACATATTAATTCCATCTTTGGGAATAAGATGGGTGGCCTTGATCTAGGAGACATTGTCTGCTGCTTCACAAAGACGGGAAACTTCTTCCCTCCTCCCTTACACCCTTGACATGCATTCCCTCATTGGCCAGAACTGGGTCACCTGGCCAATTGCTGAGCCAATCATTGATAAGAGGGATTTAGCAAACCAGCCCTGGCTGAGAAAAATTCTCTGGGGTGGAACAGAGAGTTTTTTGGGCTGTCACGGCCCTTTTTAAAAATTCAGTGTATTTTTTTTTTTTTTTTGTCAAGGAGATCACATTTGGGAAACTGGCAGAGAGGAAAGTGGGAAGAACTTTTCTTCTTCAGGGGAGAGATATTTCTCTGCAAATCCCTTATCTGAGCAAACCTAGGTCCTGGGAATGAATGGACTTGTAGGAAGGCATTAGAGTGACAGGGAGGAAGAGGAAGAGGTGAAGCTTCAGAGTGAAGCCCGCCTCCTACTTCTTTTTCCATCTTTCTTTGCTTTTTCTTCTTCTAAAATTTCTGTTCTCTGCAGAGACCCAAGCATCCAGAACAGAAGCTCCCAATAGGTTTATCTACTCATTTATCCTTCTCAGGGAACAATTGCTTTGTTAGCATTGAAAAGATTTATTCACCCCATCTTTGTTTTCACCCTTGTGGGTTTTCTGCTTATTATTGGTTGTTTTTTTGTTTCTTGCTTTTTCTTTTTGTACCAGTCCTGGACACTGTCCCTGAATTATTTTTTCTCAAGCCTGAACTCTACCACTTGAGTCACATCTCCACTTCTGGTGGTTTCTTTTGTTTAATTTTTTTTTGGAGTGTCTGGTCGTGGGGCCTGAACTCTGGGCCTGGGTGCTGTCACTCAGCTCTTCAGCTCAAGGTTAGCGCTCTACCACTTGAGCCACAGCGCCACTTTCTGGCTTTATTTTTGGTTATGTTGTGCTTAGGAATTGAACCCAGGGCCTCAGGCATGCAAGGCAAACAATCTACCACTGAGCCACCTTCCCAGCCCTGGTGGTTTCTTTTGGTAGTTAATTAAAAAGAAGGGTCTCACATGCTTTCCTACCCAACTTGGTTTTGAACTGCAATCCTCAGATCTCAGCCTCCTGAGTAGTTAGGATGACAGGGGTGAGCCACAGGCACCTGGCTCTGCTGATTATATTTTAAGCTTAAAATGGAAAAGCTTCTCTTTGAAACCTTTGCTTATGTATATCAAATGTCACTGGAGAGTTGGAACCAATTTTCCAAGTGTTTATATCATTTCATTCATTCCCTAATGCATTCATTCTTTCATAATCCTGTAATATCATAAGCACAAGTCCAATGCTGGCCCTTCTTTCTTGCCATAGGGGGTATTTGGGCATGACCTTTGAGGCCAGACTCCCAGGAGAGTCAAATGAAGAAATAACAAGGACTGAGGCAAGTACTGAGAAATATAGTTCCCAAATTCCTTCCATGGAATTTTGCTCCAGGATCCATGCTGCCTGAATCCTGGAATAGGTCACCTGCCTAATTTTGTTTCACAGACAAAGTTGGCACAAGTCAGCTGATGCTTTGTGTTGATCTCTCCTCCACATCTTCAGGAAGGAGACCACATGATTATATGACCAGAAGATCATGTGATTGTGTGACCACACGTCTCTTTCGCTGCTCCAAAGATGACAGACACGTGGGATGGGGAATCACATTGATTTCTGTGTCAGGCTGACTTATTCCTTCTGTCTCTACTCCTGTTCTTCAGTTTTCTGGTCTACCTAATGGGAATTAAGATAATATTTACCTCCCTGGGTGATTGCAAAGATAACTCATGGGAAGTCTCTGGTCTAGGCCCTGCCTCTAACAGTGCTCTATACAGTGTATTCTTTTACCTACCTGAAAGTGTATTTTAGTCCCAAACAGTACTATTTTCATAAGCATAGAAGCATGATCATATGCTGTTGCTGTTTAGAAGGAGGTCATCAGCAAAAGGTTGTTGCTCAGACTGGGTCTCTATCCTGCCTGGGGGCTGAAGTTGTTTGGTCACCCCATGCCTGACGCTCCCTCAACATTTTAGAATTGAGCTGCATGTCTCACTTTGAACTATGATTACTTCCAGTAAACACTGGGCAGAAGACTGCATTGGAAATGATTCTTGAAGAGTTCAGCGGGACAGAGAATACACAGATGCAGAACATAGGCAACTAGACTAGAAGCCTTGACCATTGCCAAATGTAGAGTAACAAAGAGATCAAGGAGAAAACTCCATGATTATTTCATCCACAGAAATACCAACTGGTTGTGGAAGTTTGGGTACATGGATCTCTCTACCTTTTCTTGTGTGTGTGTGTGTGTGTGTGTGTGTGTGTGTGTGTGTGTGTGTGTGTGTGTGTGTGTGTGTGTGTTTAAAAGAGACAATATTATGTTGATATTATATTGTGCTATAGATCCCCCAGATTGTTACCCAAAGATGGTTTTGCTTGACCCACAGAAGATTTTAGACTTTCAAATTAGTTTGTCAGGTCTGGTGCCTCTGGCTCACACATGTCATCCCAGCTACTCAAGAGGCTGAGATCTGAGGATCAAGGTTCAAAGCCAGGCTGGGCAGACCAATTGGAGAGGCTCTTATCTCCAATTAACCAGCAAAAAACCAGAGGAAGAGGTGTGGCTCAAGTTGGTAGAGCACCAATCTTTATTTTAAAAAAAATGCTAAATCAGAGCATGAAACCCTGAGTTGAAGTTTCAGTGCCCACTACCACACACAAATTAGTTGTCATCATTTAAAGAATAGATGGTTTCATTCTGCATTTGGAGGAACAGATAGCTGGAGTTGAAAATTGCTACCATTAAAAAATGTCATTGTAGCCGGGGGCTGGTGGCTCACACCTATAATCCTAGCTACTCAGGGGGCTGAGATCTGAGGATCTCGGTCCAAAGCAAGCCCGGGCAGGAATGTCCGTGAGACTCCTATCTCCAATAAACCACCAGAAAACCGGAAGTGGCACTGTAGCTCAAGTGGTAGAGTGCTAGCCTTGAGCTGAAGAGCTGAGGGACAGCACCCAGCCCAGAGTTCAAGTCCCATGACTGACAAAAAAAGAAAAAAAATCCTTGTTATTATAAAGATGATGCACAGAGGGGTTACAGTTCCATAAGTCAAGTCATGAGGACAGTTCTCCTTGGCCATTGTTCACCGCTTCCCATGCTCTCTTGCAGTGTTCCCTCCCCTCCCATCTCCACCAGTAAGTTGGATAGTTCATTTAAAAGTGTCCATTGAGTACTGTTACAGCATTGGTTCACCCTTTGTCCCTCCATTTCTATGCCTCCAACTTCCCACCATTTGAAAGGCCAGAAAGGTGATTTTTTCGGGAGGGGGAGCAGGGGAACTTCATCTCCACTCACCCAGATGGCTCAGTAGAGTTTGCTGCCTGCATCCCTGAGCAGATCATCTGCTTAGCATGATCCAGATTCTCCTGAGGGTTCTAACTACAGCAAGGCTTGCTCCATTCTTCCAGCCAAAAGGGGAAATAAAGGCAGATTGATATTTTCCTGTCTGTCTGACATTTCACCCCCTCTCCCAGAAAGAATGTGTATCATTAACTTTATTGATGATAACAGCCTTTATTTAGTAGAATTTAGGATGATTTCAATACCATCTCTCAACGTATTCTTTTGAGTTGTAGGCATTAACATCTCCCACTTGTTAGAAGAGGAAACAGAGGTTCAAAGAAGCTAAGGAATTTACGGGCCAACCTCTGATGCAGATTGACTGACAAAACACAACCTCTTGCCCTGGAACCACTAGAATCATCCAACAGCAGAGATTGGGCCAACTGGTCATCCAATTAAATAACACCAATAAGGCGAGTTTTCAAAGCAGGAAGTTTCCATCTGGGATAGATTTCTCATTTCACATGTCATAGGAAGGAATCCTCAGCCCTCTGAATATACCATCCGTGTGCTTGGGAGGAGACAGTGTCCTCCAGAGAGGTCAAAGTTTGGCATTGTGATGAGATACTAACTGTCAGGCTGAATGTAGCCAGGAAGTAAAACATTGCTTGCAACGTCAGGGAGAGGTGAAAAAAGAGCTCAGCTCTGTGACACTGGCAGAGACCTGAGGCTGGTGCTCTGGGCAACATTTAGCTCAGCAATCTCTGGTGAGATTTGACCAGCTTGGCCTGTGCAAACATTACACAGTTACAAAACTAGGTGATGTTATAAAGATCATCTGGACCCATAGCTATAGTGAAGATTTTCTTATAAAAGCTCAGCAGTGGACTGAGAAACTCAGCATAGCCTGGTGCTGCTGGCACACACCTGTAATCCTGGCTAATCAGAAGACTGTGATCTGAGGATCTAAGTTCAAAGCCAACCTGCAAAAGAAGGTCCATGACACCGTTAACTTTAATTAACCCTGCAAAAACCTCCACCTGTAGCTGGGCACTGGTAGCTCACACCTGTCATCCTTGTATTTAAGAGACTGAGATGTGAGGATCATGGCTCAAAGCTAGCCTAGGAGGAAAGTCCATCATGAGATTTTTTTTTTGGGGGGGGGAGCGGTTGTGGGGCCTGAACTCTGGGCCTGGGCGCTGTCCCTCAGCTCTGCAGCTCAAGACTAGCACTCTACCACTTGAGCCACAGTGCCACTTCCGGCTCTTTTCTTTTTGCTTGTGTGGTGCTGAGGAATTGAACCCAGGGCCTCAGGCATGCAAGACAAGCCCTCTACCACTGAGTCACCTTCCCAGCCTCATCATGAGATTTATATCTCCAATTAATCTCCCCAGAAAGCTAGAAATGGAGCTGTGGCCCAAGTGCGAAACTGGTAGCCCTGAGCAAAACAACAACAACAAAAAAAGCAAAAAAGATTCAGGAACAACTCCCAGACCCTGAGTTGATGTCCCAGTGCCAGCCTCTAGAGAAGACAACAACAAAATAAAGCAGTATGCTACAGCACACTCCTACAGATTTGGTAGAGATGTGCTTGACCTTCATTCAAATGATGAGAACTCTGCTTGATGCTGCTCAGTAGGGCAGTGGGGAACCTCTCCTTTCTCTGCGGGTGTCAACCATTCATGTCGTTTGGTGAAGGTTCTATTCCCATCTGGTTACCATTCCTCGGCCAAAGCTGTTCTATGTGATTGAGTTTTCAGCTCTCTCCAACTATTTTGAAGCTCTTATGACCCATTTTCTCTCCTGGGAGATTGGTCCTTCTAGGAAACTTCACCTGGATGAGTTTTGCTGGTTGGTCTCACATGCAGAGGCGCCAGTGAACCATTATACTTGGATGTGTTTTGATGGGCTGGGTCAGTGGGAGGCAGGAAGGAGGCCTAGGCCCTTCTCTATTGATTTCTTGATTCAGTGTGACATTGGTGATCATCATGGCTTCCATCTGTGTGGTCCCTGATGGACGTTCCCTTGTGCACAAATCTGACTCTCTGTGGACTCTGATAACACTTCTTCTGAGCTTTCATCTCCTTTGGCCTCGGGGAATCCACAGCTCTCTTTTGCTGCCAATCTCCATGTGGCTCAGTGGCCCTTGTTTATTCTTTAACCTCCTACCTATCACTTCTTTCTTCCAGTTGGTTCACACAAGTGAACTAAATTTGTGTGTGTGTGTGTGTGTGTGTGTGTGTGTGTGTGTGTGTGTGTGTGTGTATGCAAGTACATAGACTTGGGTCTCTTTATTTGTTTTGAGTACACTCAAGACTTGTGTTCTACACTTTGAGCCACAGCTCTACTTCCTGCTTTTTGGTCAATTGGAGATCAGAGTCTCACAGACTTTTCTGCCCAGGCTGGCTTCAAATCTTGATCTTCAAACCTCAGCTGCCTGAATAGCTAGGATGACAGGCATGAGCAACTAGTACTGGGCTTTTCATGGGGCATTTTGTTTCCTGCTGAGACATGGAGCAGATGCTCCTGCTGAATTTACTCCTATGTGTTCCTGTTGTTTTTTGGTTATTTCACAACCAATTAGGTCCAGCCCATCACCAAGATCATCACATTGGCTGCCTGCCCCTGGCACATATCGTTGCCCCTCCCTGACTTCTTGGTCAACTAGAAATGTGAGGTCATTATGATGAGGTCATTCTTTTTGGAACTTGATTTCAGAACTAGGTTACCCAGGCTACAGGCTTGCCACCATCTTAAGGACTGTTTATGAGTGAGCTACCGTATTCCTTCATTCTCAACTTTCTACTCTTAAATGAGAGTATCATAGCATTCCTTTCAAGCTAATTACTGCTAGGATGAAGTGAATTGACATACCTGGCAAACTTCATACAGGACAGTACTTAGTGCTTCATACGGGTGGCCTTCATTGTCAAGGTAACCATGCTTTACATACTAGAGCAAACATTTGATCAAAACACATTGCTTGTCTTATATAGGATGCCGATTGTCTCATGGGCACTGCAAACAGTGATGCTGTGGTACTTTCTGGAGCCAGGTATCTTGGGAAGGAAATGGTGAGCCATTGTGTGTGTGTGTGTGTGTGTGTGTGTGTGTGTGTGTGTGTGTGTGTGTGTGTGTGTGTGTACACTTGTGTGTGAACGCACGGGTGCATGTTCTGGTCCTGAAGCTTGAACTCTGGACCTGGGCACTGTTTCTGAATTTTTCTACTCAAGGCTAGTATTCTATCATCTGTGCCACAGTTCCACTTCTGGCTTTTTGGTGGTTCATTGGAGATAAAAGTCTTAGGGACATTCCAGCCTAGGCTGGCTTTGAACCATGATCCTCAAATCTTAGTCTCCTGAGTAGCTAGGAATACTGTTGTGAGCCATCACTGCCAGAATTGTAATTGTCTTTTTTTTTCTTTTCCCCAGCCTTCTTTGAGTTTTCTCAGGTGCTCCCTAATGTGTGATGGAGTTGTATGTGAAAAGATGATTATAAGCAAAAAATATTGTGTGTTGGAAAATGTGTTTAATTTACCCTGGCTACTGGATATCTTTGCCTAGCAACAATGTGCTAGAGTGGTTAGTTATTAACTCTCAGATTTGCTGGGCTGATCTGAAACTGTAGGTACCATCTCTGTTCAGCTTTGCAGGAGAAAATCCCATTCATCAGCCTGAGAAAAGATTCACATTGAAAATTCAAGATATGAGCCAAATACTGGTGGCTCACGCCTGTCAACCTAGCTGCTCAGGAGGTTGAGATATGAGGATTATGGTTCAAAGCCAACCAAGGCATGAAAGCCCATGAAACTTTTATCTCCAATGAACCACCAAAAGCCAGAAGTGAAGCTATGACTCAAGTGGTAGAGTGTTATCCTTGATCAAGGGACAGTGCTCAGGTCCTGAGTTCAAGCCCCAGGACTGGCAAGCGGGTGCATGAACTTACCCTCCAAACCCCTTACCCACAAATTCAAGATATGATTTCTACTAAATGGTTGTCATTTTCTGCAATCTATTACAATCAAAAAAAGAATCCATAGTTGGGATAATATAGGCAGGGTAAAGTGATAGGGAAGCTAGAAAATATATTCAAAAAATTAAGCTGGAATTAGGAGTGAGGGTATAATCAGGCTAAAAAAATAAACACTCTGGCTGGGTGCTGGTGACTCACATCTTTAATCCTAGCTACTCAGGAGGCTTGAGATCTGAGGATCCTGGTTCAAAGCCAGCCTGGGCAGGAAAGTGCATGAGACTCTTATCTCCAATAAACCAAAACTGGAAGTGGCACTATGGCTCAACTGGTAGAGTGCTCACCTTGAGCTGAAGAGCTGAGGGACAGCGCCCAGGACCACAGTTCAAACCCCACATCATCAACAACAACAACAACAAATAATCGGTGGAAAAATCATTAGAACCATAAGAAGTTGAATCAAAAACTGTTTCAAGAACCCACAGACCTGCATTCTTTCTAACACTTTCGTTTTTTCTTTTTTCTTTTTTCCACATGTAGAGTAAAGATTTCTGCTCCAGAGAAGTAAATAGGTGTGGGATAAAAAGTGCCTTTTTATGGTAAATCTATGACCAGAATGAGTATCTTAAATACGATCATGAAGAGCAGACTTCCATGTCACAAAACCCCTTTGCCAATCCAGATCCACTGTGCCAGTCTTGCATAATAGTATCAAAATGAAGAAAAACAACCAAAGGATAATTGAGAAGTTGCTAGGCAACCCTTCATCCAGGTGACCAGTTTGTGAATAAGGAGCTCCAACCCACATAGAGACATGAAGGTCACCTACGAAGGCCCTAATTCTCTGTTTGGCAGAAGCCGTCAAATTCTCCCACTCCTGGCAACTGGCAGGATACTGTCAGCTAACTTGTGTGTGGGTTTGTGGATGACTTCACGCTTGTATTGTTAATCTAAGTTCCTCAGGGGTCACAGGGGGGCATGGAAAATCTAGTAGGGTTCCCTTTTCTTTCTTTTTCTTTCTTTTTTTTTGTCAGTCATGGGACTTGAACTCTGGGCCTGGGTACTGATCTTGAGGTCTTCAGTGCCCTACCACTTGAGTCACAGCACATTTCTGGTTTTCTGGTGGTTAATTGGAGATGAGTCTCACAGATGTTCCTGCATTGGCTGGCTTTGAACTGTGATCCTCAGATCTCAGCCTCCTGAATAGCTAGGATTACGGGCATGAGCCACCAGTGTCCAGAGGGATCTCTTTTCTATTCAGGAAATCTCTTTTCCACATACCTTCCCCAAAATACCTAAGAAACCAGAAACAGAACTTGATTATTTTGTGGCCCTTGGGATTGAATTTAAAGTCTCACATTTATCAGGCAAGTACTCTACTATGTTAACTATACCCTCAGTCCTGTTTACTTTTAGGGTTTTTTTCTTTCTTTCTTTGTTTCCCTCAGTTAGGGGTCTCATGTTTTTACTCTTACTGACCTTGGACCACAGTCATTTTACCTTTGCCTCCAGAGTAGCTGGAATTATAGTCATGCATTATCATGTCTGGATTTTTTTTAAGTATTTGTATTAAAATTTGAATTCAGGGCTTTGAGGCTCAAGGCTGGTATTCTACCCCTTCAGCCACAACTCTACTTCTTGCTTTTTGATGGGTGGTTGGATATAAGACCCAGAGGATTTTCTGTTTGGGCTGGCTGAGAATTTGATCTTCAGATCTCAGCCTCCTGAATAGCTAGGAGTGCAGATGTGATCCACCAGTGTCTTTTCCTTCTCTTCCTCTTCCTCTTCCTCCTCCTCCTCCTCCTCCTCCTCCTCCTCCTCCTCCTCCTCTTTCTCCTTCTCCTCCTCTTCCTCCTCCTCTTCCTCCTCTTCCACCTTTTCTCCTCCTCCTCCTTCTCCTCTTCTTCTTCTCCTCTTCCTCCTCCCCTCCTCTTCCTCCTGCTCCTCCTCGTCCTCCTTTTCCTCGTCCTCCTCCTCCTCGTCCTCCTCCTATTTCTCCTCGAGCTTCTCCTCCTCCTCCTCCTCCTCCTTTTTAGGTAGGTTCTCCCTAATTTTGTCTTGGCTAGCCTTCGACTATGGTTCTCCTATCTCTACCTCTAGAGGAGTGAGTCAGCATAGCTGTAAAGGAAATAGAACTTTTGCCTGAATCACTGGGGTGACAAAAGGAACAAGAATTCATATCATCTCAACCCTCTCTCAACCTTTTCTAATTCATTTCTTCCTCCCTCTAAACTTTGTGTGTGTGTGTGTGTGTGTGTGTGTGTGTGTGTGTGTGCACGCGCGCACGCACATTTATAATTGTGCTAGTACTAGGGCTTGGACTCAGGGCCTGGAGCTCTCATTTGGCTTTTATTGCTTAAGACTGTACTTACCATATCGAACACAGCTCCATTTCCAACCCTTTTTTGCCAGTCGTGGGACTTGATCTCAGGGCCTGGGCAGTGTTCCTAAGCTTCTTTTACTCAAGGCTAGCGTTCTACCACTTGAGCCACAGTGCTACTTCTGGTTTTTCTGTGTATGTGGTACTGAGGAATTGAACTGAGGCCTTTAGCCATGCTAGGCAAGCACTCTACCACTCAGCCACCTTCCCAGCCCCTTTTCCCAATTCTTTGCTGTTGATTGGAGATCAGGCTCTCACAGACTTTCCTGCCTAGGCTGGCTTCAAACCGAGGTACTTAGTTCTCAGCCTTCTGAAAAGCTAGGATTATAGGCACGAGCCACCAGCATCCAGATTCACACCATGTTTTTTTGTTTTGTTTTTTGTTTTTGTTTTTGCTTCTGATCCAGATTGTAAACATGTCTTGTATGGATTTATATCCTGCTTAGGGCCATAGCCCACACAGTACAAAGCAGAGTTTACCTTCACATGAGGTGAATTCTCCTGGGCATTTAGTGGTGAGGATTACATAGTGTGGGCTATTATAAGACCCAGGCAGTATGTGATAAAATGGGAAAGCACACAGCAGAGACCCTGGAATCTCTTTGATGGCCACAAAGGGAATGTCTGGGTTTCTTCCTTCTTGACATAAGTTCCTTTTTGGATTCTCCACATGTGAAGTTGCTCTGAAGCGATCCTTCTTTGATCTCCAACAGAACGCGCTTTGTAGAGCATTTCCATCCCTGACCCCCTGTGCCTCTCCTTCCCACAATAGTCAGATATTCTTCAGAGATAATGCTATCTGCACAGTCGCTTTTTCTCTTTCATGTCCCTGAGAAGTAGGGGTGGGGAGGCTTCAAACTTAGACACCTACATCATCACTGGAAGGTCTTTGTTGCTTTTCCTTGAGATAAATGGGTGCCGGTGTCTCTGGGCAAAAGGAATCAAACTTTGAACAGTGATTCTCAGATCTCAGCCTCCTGAGTAGCTAGGATTACAGGTGTGTATCACTGATAGCTGGCTGGATTCTTTTTTCTTTTTTGTCAGACCTGGGGGTTGAACTCAGGACCTGGGCACTGTCCCTGTGATCCTTTTGCTCAAGGCTAGCACTCTACCACTTGAGTCACAGCCCCATATCCAGCTTTTTCTGTGTATATTGTCCTGAGGAATCAAACCCAGGGCTTCATACATGCTAGGCAAGCACTCTACCACTAAGCTCTGCATTCCAAGCCCTGCATTCATGTTTGAGGATGGTTTTCTTTCTCTTGTAAGCCCTCTTTCCTTCTTGTAGTTTGCTGAGAACCTCAATTCCTTTCTCCTGAACACCACCAGTTTCTCCTCCAAGTGGAAAAGAGATGGAAAGGATTCAGAGTTTCGTAATGCTTTGTTTTGTCTTTATTTTTCTCCTATTGATTTCTTTGTAATTAAAAAGGTCATAGAAATGTGAGGGGCTGGGAAGGTGAATCAGTGTTAGAGTGTTTGCCTTGCATGCCTGAGGCCCTGGGTTCTATTCCTCAGCACCACATATGCAAAAAGAAAAAGCTGGAAGTTGCACTGTGGCTCCAGTGGTAGAGTGCTAGCCTTGAGCTGAAGAGATGAGGGACAGCTCCCAGGCCCAGAGTTCAGGCCCCACGAGTGGGCCAAAAAAGAAAAAAAGAAATGTGAGAGAAATGGTAGAAAGATGGACGGGATCCTAATAGATGAGGTGGGTGGAATATGGTGAATAATGGTGAATGCATGTGGTTGTAGAGAATGTGGACTGACAATCATTCCTTCATGCTGAGTTTTTGGGGTAGGGAAGCCAAAGGCCCAGGGAGGGGACTTGAGTGGCCTGTGGAATTTCTGTGGGCAGGGCTCTCAGCGAACAGCGCCCCTGGTGGCCAAATCCAGTGTAGCAGCGCATGTTACTTTGGGAAGCAAAGAACTGTCTGGCCTTGGGCTCCCCACTCACCATGCAGAAACAGGAGAAATGAATTTGCCCGGGGACATTTTTTTTAGATACAGCCATAGAATGCATACATCCCTCTAGAGAATCAGCCTCTGTGGGCAGCTGGTTGTTTAGCAGGGTTGGAGAAGAAAGGAGGGAGAAAGAGCCAGGGATGTTGGTTTCTTGTTTTTAGCTCTGTTAGCGTCTTCTGTCCCCTGTGCTAAGCAAGGTATTGTCAAGTGACTTTTTTAGAAGTGCAGTGTTGGATTGCTCTGCTGGTACTCAGAGACTCTCAGACAAGCATCTTCAGTCTTCTATTCAATAGTTTTCCTGCTGACCCATAAACCACACATCATCTCTGGGCATGGTTCTGTTTCTCTCTCTCTCTCTCTTTTCTTCTTGTTGCTGGTTTTGGGGCTTAAGCTCAGGGCCTGAGTGTTGTCTCAGAGTACTGTCTATCACTTGAGCCACAGCTCTACCTCTGTGGTGTGTGTGTGTGTGTGTGTGTGTGTGTGTGTGTGTGTGTGTGTATGTGTGTGTGTGTGTGTGTGTATATGTGTGTGTGTGTGTGTGTGTGGTGTTTAATTGACAAAAAGAGTCTCATACATTTTCCTGCCCAGGCTGAGATTGAATGATGAGATCTCAGATCTCAGATCTCTCCTCAGATCTCAGCTTCCCATGTAGCTAGGATTACAGACATGTGCCACTGGTGCCTGAATATGGTTACCTCTTCTTCCTTTTCTCCTGTTTCTGTGGTTCCTTTTGTTCATTCCTGGCTACCTCCATCTGGTGAAAAATGTTTTAGCCATCTTCTTCCCAATCCCTTACCCTTTCAAGAAGCCATGTGTGATATGATTACCAGATGCAATCTCTTTGATCATAAATAGGATCCCATTTTACTTCCTGAACTTCCTGTTACGCAATGGCCTCCACAAATGGCCTATCTCCTTCTGTTCTCACAACAAGCCTATGATCAAAGCAGTTGTCTTTTATAAAAATTGCCAAACTGTGGGCCAGTGCTTTATACTTACAATTCTAGCTGAGATCTGAGGATCATGGTTTGAAGCCAGGTTGGGCAGACAAATATGAGAGCCTCTTATCTCCAATTAACCACCAAAAAATAAAGAGCTTTATGTACAGCACCAACCTTGTGCTGCAAAAAAGCTCAGGAGCAGTGCCTAGTCCCTGAATTCAAGCTCTAAGACTGTCATATTCACACACACATACACACACATGCACATATACACACACACACACTTGTCATTTTATAGTTAAGAACTGGAGACACAGGTTAAGAAGCTTGTCCAAGATTAACTCACTGACAAACAGCAAAGCTAGGGAATAAACTCATGCCTCATGGGCTCCATCAGTCATACTTGTTCTTCCTGGACTGCCATATCAGCTGCAGAGCTCTGCTTGGTTGTTGGCAACATGAATTATGGCATATTGAGATGGGTGACAAATCCCTGTGTATCACTTGGCAGGGCTGAGCTTGGTGAAGCTATCTGGGTCACCCAGGTGGACATTGTCTCAACAACAGTGATATATTCAGGTCCCATGAGAGAGAGAGACACCAGGGCCTCTTCCTTCTTCTGCATTGGTGCAGGAGGAGCTACAACTTCAAGAAGAGTGAGAATTTGGCTCTGGTCCCTGGGCTACTGCCAAACCAGCCTTGTAGAGGCTGCTTCTGCTTAGGGATTATCACAAATTGCTGGGCCCCACACCTGACAGCCAGCCAGCTGCATGATGTGTTCAGAAAGCCAATAGAAGCCGCCACTGCAGAAAACTTCCGTTTATGTTCTTATCCCCCTCATCCATCATGCCAGACAATGGAGTCAGTGCGACAGTCACCTTCATCCCAAATGAGGATTCAGTGTTGAGGGGTCACGTCTCAGGGGGACAGAGGGCCTTAGCTCCCTCGGGGAAGGGCGGTCACCTCCTTCTGGCATGTTTGGCAGGCATTTCCTCTTTCAACCCCCATTTGTTTATGCATGTATTGAGCAAGTTGCTGATGCCTAGCTACTGGTAGCAGCCAGTAGTCTCTGACCTCTTCTAAAAGATGAGAAGAAACAAGTGCTACCATTCCTCCATGGTAGTCAGCAAGAGTCTGAAAGTTTAGTTCTGAGATTGCTGCTAACCATGTGTGTGTGTGTGTGTGTGTGTGTGTGTGTGTGTGTGTGCGCGCGCGTGCGCGCGCACGCACAAATGCTTGCGCATGCATGCCAGTACTGAAGTTGAACTTAGAAACTTCTGCTTGCTCTTGTTCAACTTTGTTGCTTATGGCTGGTTTTCTACCACTTTATCCATACCTGTACTTTCTTGTGCTGGTTAATTGGAAATAACAACCTCCAAGATTTGTATGCCCAGGATTCTCAGATCTCAGCCTCCTGAGTAGCTAGGATTATAGGCATGACTGTCGGCACACAGCTTGTTGCTAATTTTTGAATAAAAGTTCAGAAAGCCATTTTCATCCTTGGAGCCAGAACTAATCCTTTGCTTTTCATGCATGATCTCTCTCTTTACAATTGGTGATTTAAAAATAAATAAATGAGGGCTGGGAAGGTTGCTCAGTGGTAGAGCACTTGCCTTGCATGCCTGAGGCCCTGGGCTCGATTCCTCAGCACCACATAAGCAAAAAGAAAAAAAGTCGGAAGTGGCGCTGTGGCTCAAGTGGTAGAGCGCTAGCCTTGAGTTGAAGAGCTGAGGGACAGCGCTCAGGCCCAGAGTTCAGGCCCCATGACCGGACAACCCCTCAAAAAAATAAAAAATATAGATGATCCTTAGTTATGGTGGGCCACGAAATCTTTCAAAAGGCTTAGAAAGGGACTCTGGATGTGGCTCAGTGGTAGAGCGCTTGCCTTGCCTGCATGAGGCCCAGGGTTCGATTCCTCAGCACCACATAAGCAAAAGGAAAAAAGCCGGAAGTGGTGCTGTGGCTCAAGTGGTAGAGTGCTAGCCTTGACCTGAAGAGCTGAGGGACAGCTCCCAGGCCCAGAGTTCAGGCCCCAGACCGGGACCCCCACCCCCGCTGCAAAAAAGATACATTTCAAAAGGCTTAGAAACCAAGCAAAGGCTGGAAGTATAGCTTGATGGTAAAGCATTTGTCTAACGTATATGAGGCCCCCAGTTCATCCAACAGCACAAAACCAAATAGCAGCCAACCAAAGTTCTTCCTCCTGAGCTCTAGCCTCTCTCCAAAGTGACAGCTTTTCCTTTCTGGAAAGCAGTTTTTGGACACGTAAAAAAAATATGAGGGTGTTCTGTGTAGAACCTTGATTTTCTTAGCTAAACCATTTATCTTAGAAGCCTTTCTGTGCCAGTGCAATATGTTGAATTTATTCTTTTTAAAGATTGTGCAGGATTATATTGTAGGGATGTGCAATACTTAATGATGCAACCCAATGGCTCTGTGTGTGTGTGTGTGTCAGTACAGGGGCCGAACACTACCACTTGATCCATAGCTCCACTTCTACTTTTTGTGGGTTAATTGGAGATCAGATCTCACAGACTTTCCTGACTGGGTTGGCTTCAAATTTTGATCTTCTGATCTCAGCTTCCGGAGTAGCTGGAATTACAGGTGTGAGCCACAGGTGTCTAGCCCAGTTTGATATTGACAGATGCTTGTGGGTTTTTCTTTCTTTACTGGTTGCTTTATATACAGCTCTACAATTTCCTTGGCATACTTTAGGCTAAATGCTTAGTGAAGAAACTGCTGATTCAGAAATGTGATTTAATTTATTATAGCTGTTTCCATATTGTCTTCTGAAGCTTGAATATTCTCATAGCATCCTACTGTATGAGACTATTTTTTCCTTACGATTTTCCTTCTTTTGGCCAATCTTGCAAAACCCATTTTCTTGTATGTGGAAGGAATATCCTGTTATCTCTAAAAATGACTTACAACTTCATTTAAAATTTTCTTTTGTGCTACTATATTTGTTTGTATTCTGTCCTTTTTTGGAAGGGAGCTAAGTGAAAGTGTTGTTCATCTGTGTATTCATAAAGGTATTTTTGCTTTTTTTTTTTTTTTTTGGTCAGTCATGGGGCTTGAACTCAGGGCCTGGGCACTGTCTCTGAGCTATTCAGCTCAAAGTTAGCTATCTATCACTTTGAGCAACAGTACCACTTCCAATTTTCTGATGGTTTATTGGAGATAAGAATCTTGGAAACATTCCTTCGTGGGCTGGCTTTGGATCTCAATCCTCATATCTCAGCCTCCTGAATATCAAGGATTACTGGTGTGAGCTACCAGCACCTGGATATTTTTATTTTTTAAGTTGTCTAATAAGAAAAAGGGTTTAGAGAAAAAAGTCCACCTATATGAATGTAACCAAACGCTGCTTGGCTCTAATTGAGGAGACCAGAAGGAAAGGTAAGAGTGTGAGAGTCATTTGATTGTAAAAACAATCCCATCTCATTATTCTATAGGGACTTGGCCTGTGATGGCCTTGATCCTTTGTGAGTTCCTGTAAGTAATGTGCTAGTCTGCTTTTCCCAGTACTTGTCCCTAATTTGCAATTGTCATAAAGCAATGGTGTTTGGGGTTGGAGGCATGGCTCAGGTGATAGAGCACCAGCCAATGAACAAAAACATCAGATACCCAGTTTGAGTCCCAGTCTCAAAAGAAAATGTGTGAGGAAAATAAAGTATTACCTCATTGAAATATTACATATAAACATCATAATCACACAGTTTCAAATCTTCATTTAAATCATGGATCCATTTGAGTTGATTTCTTCTTTTAAAACTGCTAGAGGTAGGAATCTGATTTTATTCATCTGCAGGCAAGATATCTAATTTCTCCAGTCTCATGTATTGAAAAGATTGTCCCTTTTCCAGTACCTGCCTGTCTTTTCTGGGCGTGGTCAAACATCACTTGGCTATAGATGGTGGGGTTTATATTTAAGCTCCATATTCAGTTCCATGCATCTAAATGTATTTTTAAATATATTTTTTGCCTATCCTTGGGCTTAAATTTAGGGCATTCAGTTCCATGCATCTAAATATGGCTTTAAATATTTTTGTGCCTGTCCTGGGGCTTGAATTTAGGGCCTGGGTGCTGTCCCTGAGCTTCTTTTACTCAAGGCTAGTTTGACCACTTGAGACACAGCTCCGCTTCCAGCTTCTTTTTGCTTCAGATTAAGATCCTCAGATCTCAGGCTTCTGAGTCTCTAGGATTAAATAAATGAGCCACCAGTGCCTGAATAGTTTTTCATTTTGAATAAAAGTTTACAAAATCAAATACTTCTTTCAAGGATAATTTAATATATATAGTAACCAACAATTTCAATTTTATAACTTTAAAAGGGTGTGTCAGCTGGGCACTGGTGACTCACACCTGTAAGTCCTTGCTACTCAGGAGGCTGGAGATCTGAGGATCATGGTTCAGTGCCAACTCAGGCAAAAAAGAAGTCCGTGAAACTCTTATCTCCTGTTAAACACAAAAAGCTAGAAGTGGAGCTGTGGCTCAAGTCGTAGAGTGCTAGCCTTGAGCACAAAAGATCAGGGTCAGGGTCCAGGCCCGAAGTTCAAGTCCCAGTTCTGGCACACATGCTCCAGTAAAGAGAAATAGTAGTTATTGGTAATCCCCAATACCCCTTTAAGGCAGAAATCCCATCTTCATCATTTGAATCCTTCCTGTGAGTACTACATAGGTGATTGCATGAATATTGGATGCTTACTTTAGGTGAATGTCATTCTTTGCACAAAGACATGATTCTAACTTTATTTTCTGTGGACTTGCCTCTACATATATGTATATAATTTGTGTATAAAAACAAATATATATGTATATAATTTAATGTGATTGTAATGTAAAATATGTATAATATAATGTATAATATATGCTAATGTATATGTATACATAAATTATATAAAATTATATACATATATAAGTAAATGCATACATAAAATTTATGTATAAATTATATACATATGTAATTTAAAATTAAATAAATTTTTATTTTATTTTATTTTATTTTATTTTATTTGAGAACATACTGTACGGAGGGGTTACAATTACATGGGTAGGAAAATGCATACATTTCTTACCAAGCATTGCAGCCTCCTCCTTTGTTTACCCTTCACCTCCCTTCCCAGCCTCCCCCTTCCCCCCAACCAATCATACCCCCCTACCCCCCCCACAGCGACATTGTAAAGCTGGTTTTGACATGACATTTTGTACTTCTCATTGTTGCAACAGGTCCACCTGAATCCTTAAACGACTTGTTTGTCCCCATCTCCTCCACATGTTATACTGACATCAAATATAGTGAAAGCGGGGGTTACACTGTGGGGGAGGGACATACAAAGCAACAAAGAAATAATCTTATAAATGCGTTAGAAACACATGCATGAAAGAAACGAAAACATTAAAATACATATTTAAGGGTTCATTTTCCTAACATCACATTATCTGACCTTTTCCGCTTGACTCATACCTATACTAGATATTGCAAATAAGGGAAACCATGGGACCTATGTTTCTTTGGGCCTGGCTTACTTCACTTAATATAATTTTTTCCCAACCTTTCCATTTCCTAACAAATGGGGAAATGTCATTCTTTCTGATGGAGGCATAGAATTCCATTGTGTATATATACCCCATTTTCTTGATCCATTCATCTACTGAGGGGCATCTAGGTTGGTTCCATATCTTAGCTATGGTAAATAATGCTGCAATAAACATAGTTGTGCTGGTAGCTTTAGTGTGGTCTTGTTTGTAAACATTTGGGTAAATGCCCAAAAGTGGGATTGCTGGATCATAGGGGAGATCTATGTGAAGTCTTTTGAGGAACCTCCATACTACTTTCCAAAGTGGTTGAACAAGTTTACATTCCCAACAACAATGAAGTAAGGTTCCTTTCTGTCCACATCCCCTCCAGCATCTGTTGTTGTTAGAGTCCTTGATTTTTGCTGTTCTAACTGCAGTGAGGTGCTATCTCAATGTTGTTTTGATTTGCTTTTCTTTTATGGCTAGGGATGTTGAACATTTCTTCATTGTGTCTATTGGCCATCCTTCTTTCTTCTTCAGAGAAGCTTCTCTTTAAGTCTTTCGCCCACTTATTTATTGGGCAGTTGTTTCTTTGAGGATTTGTTGAAGGGTGGTTTAATTTTTTGAGTTCCAAGTATATTTTAGATATGAGACCCTTGTCCGTTGTATGGCTAGTAAAGATCTTCTCCCAATCGGTGGGCTTTCTATTGATCTTGCTAGCTATGTCATTTGCCCTACAGAAGCTCTGCAACCTTATGCATTCCCATTTGTCTAACCTTTCTTTGATTTGTTGTATTTCCGGGTCTCTATTCAGAAAATTTCGGCCTGAGCCAAGGAGACCTAGGGTTTCTCCTATTCCATCCTGTAATGTTTTCAGAGTGTCTGCTTTGAGTTCAAGGTCTTTGATCCATTTGGAGTTGATTCTGGTGCAGGGTGATATAGAAGGATCTAGCTTTAGTTTTCTACGTGTAGTTAACCAATTTTGCCAGCACCATTTACTGAAGAGGCTATCTTTCTTCCATTCTATTGTTTTAGCTTCCTTATCGAAGATTAGATGGCTATAGGTCTGTAGGTTCATTTCTGGGTTTTCAATTCTATTCCATTGGTCCTGAGGTCTGTTCTTATGCCAATACCAAGCTGTTTTGATTACTATGGCTTTATAGTAGAGTTTGAAATTTGGTATTGATATTCCTCCAGTAGTGTTCTTTCTGTTGAGGAGCGTTTTTGCTATTCTGGGTCTTTTATTGTTCCATATGAATTTTTGGATTGCCTCTTCTATTTCCTTGAAGAATGAGGGTGGAATTTTGATAGATATCGCGTTGAATTTGTAGATAGCCTTGGGAAGTATTGCCATTTTCACGATGTTAATCGTTCCAATCCAGGAGCATGGGAGGTTTTGCCATTTTTTAAGTTCTGTGTTGATTTCCTTTTTCAAGATTTTAAAGTTTTCATCCTAGAGGTCCTTCACTTCTTTAGTTAAGTTAATCCCTAGGTATTTTATTTTTTGTGGGGCTATTACAAATGGAGTTGCTTTCCTAATTTCAGCCACACTTTTCTCATTGTTGGCATACAGAAAAGCCATTGATTTTTGGGGTTTAATTTTATACCCTGCTACTTTGCCAACATTTTGAAGCAGCTTGAGTAATTTGGGAGTGGAGTCTATGGGATTCTTTAAATACAAGATCATGTCATCTGCAAAGAGGGAGAGTTTTATTTCTTCTTTCCCTATTTGGATCCCCTTTATGTCTGCATCTTGTCTTATTGCTGTAGCTAGGCATTCTAATACTAGATTGAAGAGAAGTGGAGAGAGTGGGCATCCTTGTCTTGTTCCTGAGTTAAGAGGAAATGGCTTTAGTTTTTCACCATTGAGTATAATGCTGGTTTGTATAATGTAGGTTTCTCATATACAGCCTTTATTGTATTGAGGAATGTTCCATGGATTCCTAAGTTTTCAAAAACCTTCATCATAAAGGGGTGTTGGATCTTGTTGAATGCTTTTTCTGCACCTATTGAGATTACCATGTGGTTCTTATTCTTGCTCCTGTTGATGTGATGAATAATATTAATTGATTTGCGTACATTGAACCAGCTTTGCATCCCTGAAATGAATCCTGTTTGATCATGGTGTATGATTTTTTGGATGAATTGTTGAAGTCGATTGGCCAAAATTTTGTTGAGAAGTTTTGCATCAATGTTCATCGAAGAAATGGGTGTAGAGTTCTCTTTCTTTGATGAGTCCCTGCCTGGTTTTAGGATGAGGGTTATGAGGGCTTCATAGAATGTGTTCGGTAGTGAGCTTTCTCTTTCAATTTCATTGAAGAGTTGGAGGAGTATTGGTGTGAGCTCTGCTTTGAAGGCCTTGTAAAATTCTGCTGTAAAACCATCTGGTACTGGACTTTTCTTAGCTGGGAGGTCTCTTATTGCTGTATCTATTTCAATGCTTGATATGGGCCTATTAAGCTGGTTTAACTCATCTTGGTTTAGTTTTGGCATGTCAATATTTGCTAGGAAAAGGTCCATTTCTGTCAAGTTCTGAAACTTATTAGCATGAAGTTTTGAGAAGTATTCCCTTATAATATTCTGAATCTTGGTTGTTTCCGTTTTGATGTTTCCATTCTCATCTCTGAGTTTATTAATTTGGGTGTGTTCTCTCCTTTTTCTGTTAAGTTTTGCTAAGGGTCTGTCAATTTTGTTAAGTTTTTCGAAGAACCAACTCTTTGTTTTGTTGATTTTTCTATATTTTTTTTGGATTCTAATTCATTTAATTCTGATTTAATTTTGATTATTTCTTTCCGTCTACTGGATTGTTGTTTATCTTGCTGCTCTTTTTCAAGGAGGTTTAGATGTGTCATTAAATTGTTAGTTTCCGATCTCTCCAATTTGTTGATGTAGGAGCTCAGAGCTGTAAACTTGCCTCTGAGTACTGCCTTTGCTGTGTCCCAGAGGAACTGGTAATTTGTGTGTTCATTTATGTTGAATAGCATGAACATTTGAATTTCCTTTCTAATCTCTTCCATGACCCACTCATGATTCAGCAGTGTATTGTTCAGCCTCCATGTGATACCGGACTTTCTTTGGTGGCTTTTGGTGTTGAGTTCTAATTTTATTTCCTTGTGGTCAGAGAGAATGCAAGGTATAACTTCAATGTTTCTGAATTTAGACAAGTTTGCTTTGTGGCCTAAAATGTGGTCTATTTTAGAAAACGTTCCATGTGCTTCTGAGAAAAACGTGTATTCTGATGCTGCTGGTGAAATGTTCGGTAAATGTCTGTTAAGTCTAGTTGATCTATGCACCTGTTTAGATCTGCGGTTTCTCTGTTGTGTTTTTGCCGAGTTGATCTATCTATTGGGGAGAGTGGTGTGTTAAAATCCCCAACAATTAATGTCTTTGTATCTATATGGGATTTGAGGGAAAGTAGTGTTTCTTTGATAAATTTGGGTGCTCCATTGTTTGGCGAATAGATATTTAGAATTGTAATATCCTCCTGAAGGAGAGATCCTTTAATTAGTATGTAGCGACCTTCTTTATCTCTTCTCACGAATTTTAATTTGAAGTCTATTTTATCTGATATTAGGATTGCAACTCCTGCCTGTTTATGAGGGCCGTTTGCTTGGTAGATTTTGTTCCAGCCTTTAACATTGAAAATGTATTCGTTTTTACGGGCAAGATGTGACTCCTGCCGGCAGCAGATAGAAGGGTCTTGTTTTTTAATCCAACTAGACAGTCTATGTCGCTTAATTGGAGAGTTCAGTCCGTTAACGTTAAGAGATAGGACTGAGAGGTATTTGGGAGTTCCTGCCATGTTATCCACCTTCTTGGGGGCTGTGAAAACTGGGTTCTTCCTAAGGTTCTTGGATTCTCAGTTTGGGTGCAGTTTCTTGGCCTTTGTTGCGGTCTTGTTGGTTTTCTATGTGTAGGACATCTTTAAGAAACGTTTGTAGGGCTGGTTTGGTGGAGATGTATTGTTTCAATTTTTCTTTGCTATGGAAGGTTTTTATTTGGCCTTCAGTTATGAAGGAGAGTTTACCTGGGTACAGTATACTTGGTTGATAGTTGTTTGTTTTTAGGGCATGGCATACGTCATTCCAGGCTCTTCTTGCTTTGATTGTCTCTGCTGAGAAATCTGAGGTAATTCTAATTGGTTTCCCTTTATAGGTGATTAACCTTTTCTCCTTGACAGCTTAAGGATCTTTTCCTTGTTCTGAGTTGATCCTGTGTGGATTATAATGTGACGGTGGGATGTCCTATTATGGTCTGGTCTATTTGGGGTTCTAAAAGCTTCTTGTATCTGAATAGGCCTATCTTTTTGTATGTTTGGGAAGTGCTCTGCTAGGATCCTGTTAAACAAATTTCCTAGACCATTAACTTCTCTTTCTAGGTGCTCCTCTACACCCATTATCCTTAGATTGGGCCTTCTGATGGTGTCTTCCAGGTGTTGGATAGACCTATCATATTTCTTGGGTTTGTCTTGGATGGTTGTATGTTCTTTCTCTATAATATCTAGGCTGTCTTCAATCCGTGAGATTCGATCTTCTGCATGGTCTAACCTGCTGTCAAGAGTCTCTACTTTGTTTTTTATCTCTTTTCCTTCTAATTGGTCAGCAATTTGGTGTTCAGTGTTTCTTCTCAAATCACTTAGTTGATTGGTTATGGTTTCATTGGACTCCCTTTCCTTCTGTTGGGTTCCATTCAGCATTCCCTTTGTTGTCTCCCTGACTTCTTTCAGCTCTTTGTTAATGGATTCCATGAATGCCTTTAGTGATCTTTGTGTATTCTCTACCTGGTCTCTCAATTCCTGAATTACTCTTTGATTAGCTTCCTCCAGTCTGTGGGATTCCTGCAGTTCTCTTTCTTCCCGTTCGTGGGATTCCTGCAGTTCTCTTTGAGTGTTCTCAGCCTGATCATGCCATTCCTCCCTTTCTCTTTGTGTATTCTCAAGTTGTTCACGCAAATCCTGTATCAGTTTTTGAGTAGCTTCCTCACGCTTATGATATTCCTGTATAAACTTTGGGATGCCTCCTCTCTCTCCCTATCACGCACATACAGAGTCCTTTGTACATTGTCAAACTTCTCATTCATGATGTTTGCTAGTAGTGTTTGTAGAGCTATTTGGGAACTCTTCTCTGGATTATTCTTTATCTGTTCTAATCCCAATTAAATAAATTTAAAAATTAAAATTAAAGATTAAAATATGCCTCCATCAGCCATACTGTCCTTATGTGTTCTAATTTCTCTTCACTATTTTCAGACATATTGAGTGTACAACCGATTGTAGAAAACATTGTACAATAGATTCTAGAATATGTTCCAGACTCAATCCTGGAGACTATTCCAATGCCTATTCTAGAACCCATTTAGAACATACTTTCTGGAAATGTTCTAGAACATATTTTTGGAATTATGACCTGTTGAGTTTCTGACTTGTTTGAACCTCTATATGTCCCTGTTTGTCTCTCTGTTTTCTGTCTGCTCTCCTATTGGGGTCTCTCCTGTTGTCATGTTTGTGAATTCCTTATCTTCTTTTCCCTTACTGAACCTCATGTCCATCACCTTGCTTTTTTGCTCTTGTCATCTTGGTGAAGAGCTTGTTTTTTTAATATATATTTTTATTGTAAATATACTGTACAGAGGGGTTATTGTACAGAGGTTACAGTTGCTTGAGTAAGGTAATGAGTACATTTCTTATCGAGCATTGTTATCCCCCCTTTGTTTTTCCCCTATGGTTCCTTTCCTCCCCACCTCCCCAACTCCTCTCAACACTCCCCGCCTCTGTGCCTGAAGTTCTAAAGTTTGTTTTCAACATGGTGTCTTGTACATCTCATTGTTAAAATGAGCCAACCTCTATCCCTATTTAAGCATCTTGTTTTTTCCCTTCCCCTCCCCAAATTAGAAAAATGTTTATACAAGGATCAGGACACTAGAATCAAATACAGTGAAAACAGGGGTTATACCATGGGGAAGGAACATACCAAAGAAACAAAAAACCCACATACTACATTATAAATATGTTAAAAACAATAGCTAGAAAGAAAAAAAAAACACTGTCTATCTTGGGTTTCATTTTGCTTAATATCATCTTATGGTCATATGTACACAGCTTTTGACCTTTGCTGCGTGTCCTAGACATAGACCAGTTATTGCAAATAAGAGAAACCATGGGACCTATGTTTCTTTGGGCCTGGCTTACTTCATTTAATATAATTTTTTCCTAGTCTTTCCATTTGCTAACAAATGGGGCAGTATCATTCTTTCTGATGGAGGCATAGAATTTCATTGTATTTATATATACCACATTTCTTGATGCATTCATCTACCGAGGGCATCTGAGTTGGTTCCATACCTTAGCTGAGATAAACATAGTTGTGCTGGTAGCTTTAGTGTAGTCTTGTTTGTGATCATTTGGGGCCCAAAACTGGGATTGCTGGGTCATAGGGGAGCTCTATGTGGAGTCTTTTGAGGAACCTCCATACTACTTTCCAAAAGTGGTTGAACAAGTTCCCACTCCCACCAATAATGCAGTAGGCTTCCCTTCTGTCCACATCTCCTCCAGCATCTGTTGTTATTAGCTTTCTTGATTCTAGCCATTCTACGTGGGGTGAGGTGGAATCTCAATATTGTTTTGATTAGCTCTTCTTTTATGGCTAGAGAAATTGAGCATTTCTTCATGTATCTATTGACCGTAGTGAAGAGCTTCTTTGGGGATTTTTCTCAGAATAGACACACAGGCGCAAACATTGAAAGGAAAACTGTTTCCTGAAATATTACTGGTTTAATCTTTGGACTTCATTGACCTTTGACTTGGGAAGAGGACTCTGGGTTAGAAATTATTTTCTCTTCTCATTTAAAAGGCCTGGTTTCATTTTCTTTAAAGTTTCATGAAGTTCTATTGAGTGAGAATTGGTGTGTATTCACGTGGGTTTTTTTTCTCTAGGGGAATTTTTAGCTTTTTAAATATGATTTTAATTTTAAAATAATTTAAATTTTAATACAAAAATTTAAATATTATTTTAATATAATTTATTGTTCATATATTTAATATAATTTTAATGTGTTGTGCAGAGAGCCTACTATTTCATAAGTCAAGTAATGAGTCCATTTCTCCTTTTGGACACTGTCACCCCTTCCTTTACTTTCCCTGTTTCCCCCTCCCATCCCTGCCCAAAAGTTATGTAAGTCATTTTCCACATAGTGTCTCCTGAATAGCATAAGTGCATTTGTTTATTCTCCCTTCCTCCCTTTCTGGGCCCTTTCTTTACTCACCTCACAGAAGAAAAAAAAGCAAAAATACCATCACCACCGAAAACAACATTTATATCTTTTGTTCTTCATCTGGAGAAATTGGAAATTTATTTGATCATTGATTGTTGAGCACTAGACTTGATTTAAGCCTCTTTTATCCTGTACTGATCTTTTGGTTGTTTTGTCTGTTGTGGGGCTCGAGCTCAGGGCCTGGATACTGTCCCAGAACATTTTTGTGCTCACAGCTAGTGCTCTACCACTTGAGCCACAGCACCATTTCTGGGTTTTTGAGTTTTAGAGATAAGAGGCTCACAGGGACTTTGCTGACCAGGTTGGCTTTGAACAATTATCCTCAGATCTCAGCCTCCTTAGTATCTAGGATTACAGACATGAGCTTGTAATTACAGCTCAGCTTGTGCTGAACCTCTCACTGTGGAAACTCAGGTTATTTCCTTATAGGAAAGAATTAGAAAATATTCTGTGATTACTGCCTTTCTATTCTTCCCCCATTTCTGTATCAGAATTCCTGTTACACAGGTGCTGGAATTTCTGGAGGGATTATCTGTCTTTCTAGTATTTTCTTCCTTGTTATCCATTGTTTAGTCTTTTATGTATTTATATTTGCTAGATTATCTTCTCTGTCTTATGATCCATAGATTTTTATTTCTCCAATCACATCCTTATTTTCAAAGAGTTCTTTCAGCTTTGATATGACTCCTTTAATAGAATCATATTTTAACTTTATGGATTCAGTGTCTCTGGCAGCTCTCTCTCACAGGCTACTAAGGACAGATTTTATTTTTCTCTTTCAGTTTTTCATCTTCCTGAATAGTACTTGTTCCACTCTCCTCTCAGCTCTGACCCCTCCAAAGTATATATATCCTATCTTGTCTTTTTCTGTTGTTGTTCAAGTCTTTTCTCTTACATCAATCTTCTTTGGTTGTCTGCTTATATTTAAGCATGGGTACCACTGACAGGGTTCATCCAGAGTTTTTTGTGTGCGTGTATGTTTGCATTTTATGGGCTGACTTAGGAGAATTCTGAGGGGTATTTTCTTCTTGAGGTCTTTTCTCTGTGAGATGTTTGAGTTATGCAGAAAACAATTTCTCATATCTTGCTAAGAAAATGTGGCTATCTCTGCTTTGGTATTCCAATTAGAAATAAATCCTAAGCCCAGCACTGGTGGCTCACGCCTGTAATCCTAGCTACTCAGGCGGCTGAGATCTGAGGATCACAGTTCAAAGCCAGCCCAGGCAGGAAAGTCCTTGAGACTCTTATCTCCAATAAACTACTCAGAAAACCATAAGTGGGGCCGTGGCTCAAGTGGTAGAGCGCTTGCCTTGAGCTGAAAAGCTGAGGGACAGCGTCCAGGTTCAGAGTTGAAACACCACGACTGAAAAAAAAAAAGAAAGAAAGAAAGACAGAAGGAAACTAATGGTAGAGTCTCAGCAACCCCAGGCTTCCTTATCTACTCTGAGATCTTGGTTTTATTCATGCTTCAGAATCAATTGTCAGCATGGTTTGGGGCACAACTCCCCTAAGTTAGGGAGGACATGTGGAATGGTTTTCTTTTTTCCCCCAAGTTTTTTTTTTTTTTTTATGAAAATTTTCAACCTTTTTTTTTTTTTTTTTTGCTGATCCTGGAGCTTGAACTCAGGGTCTGCTTGCTGTCCTTTAGCTCTTTTGATCAAAGCTGTTGTTCCACCACTTAAGCCGGACCCCTACTTCTATCTTTGTGTTGGTGCGTTGGGGATAAGAATCTCTCTGATTTTTGGCTTAGACTGGCTTTGAACCATGACCC
This sequence comes from Dipodomys merriami, assembly GCF_024711535.1. Lineage (NCBI taxonomy): Eukaryota > Metazoa > Chordata > Mammalia > Rodentia > Heteromyidae > Dipodomys > Dipodomys merriami. The sequence continues at coordinate 2,945,632 of NW_027202360.1, read as the reverse complement.
TCAATATCTCTGCCTCCTGCAGAGTTACTATTACAGATGTTAGCCACCAATGCCTAACAATTGTGTTTTATATGCCAACTCTTGTATCCTTTCACCCCTTTATGTTTTATACATAAACCCTTGCAATCTCCAATTTCCATACAGGCACAGAGAGGCAGTTTTACACAAGAAGAGATTCATGTCATGGAGGCAAGGAGGAGGAACCAGGAATGGAGTCCTAGTTTTCTACTTCTGGATCCTGGCAGGTAATAGCTATTTCAGATCCAATTGTAGAATAAATGAGCACATTTATTCTCACATGTTGGGATGACCAAACTGATAAGTGTTTGGGGGAAAATAGGAGGCTCCAACTGACCACTCCTCCAAGAGATTTCCATTTGCCTGAGGCACTGGATATTATATTTGTAGTCCAATGGTAAAGGGGTCAACACGGATGATATTCATAATGGCAGGCATTTATCTGTTGTCTGACCTCTGGACACCTTCAGAATCAGAACAGGTTTGCTCAAATGAGTTCTAGATTTAGTCCTCATCCAGATGTCGTACAGAGTCCCCCAGAGTGCCTGACATTTAGTAGGTTCTACAGTCATTTGTTGAAGGATTGCCATAAATCACTTAAGTCCTATTAATCAAATGGTCAATCTTTTAATCATTAAGTTGCCAAGTTGAAAGGGACTTTTAGTCTGTGTCACACCTGAGGTCCAAACATTTTTAAAAATGAGGTCAGGCATTGACTCTACCCTCTTGTTCTCTGTTATTATCAATCTTCTTTATCCTCGCACTGATCTCAAATGTCTGGCTCCAAATTCTATTTGTGTGACTGCCCCTTTCCCCAAGAAAGAACATCTTCAATAGCTCTTCTTTTATTCTATTTTTTCTTTCCTTTGGGTTCTTGAGCATAAGGTCTCCTGTATAAGTCAAGGTTGACTTCTAAGCAGTCCTGAGTGGCCTTGAACTCATGACTTTCTGCTGATTGGGATTATAGGCATGTACTATTTCATACCCACCCTGCAACAAGTTTTTCCTGCGTATCAATTAACTAATGATTATATCATCAAACAAACCTGCAGAATGACCAAACAAGTAGCCATGAGCCTTAGAGATTTTGTGCTTTCTCCTGCGGTTATAGCCTGATAAGCATTGCAAAAAGCTTAGCAATATTTCTGTCCTCTAGAAACTCATAGTCTAGATGGCAACAGTAAATCGAGACCAATCAGGGGAGCTTTTGTTGTGGTTTCTCTGAAAAAGGGACTCATACAGTGGGCTCAGATTGAGTGCACATGACAGGAAGTGTACACCCCAAACAGCAAATTTCTTCTTTATATTTGCCTAACTTTCCACCAAAATGCCAAGACTTTGCCCACTTTCATCACTTGTATGGCCAGTGTCTAGAACAGTACTCAGATATTTCAGGGAGAAGGAGGTAGAGGTGAAGGTAGATACATGGGGTAGATTTAGACTAACAGCTATAATAACTTTTCTTCTGAGGATATGTGTTTATTGTTGCCCCTAGTAAGTTATCTCATGAACACATATCCAAAACAAAATCAAACAAAAAATTCCCTTCCATCTCTGAAAGCATCTCATTCTATGATTTTATAAACTTTACAAGTGCTAGTGGTTAGTAATAGAAGTTTGGTTATTTCAATAGCTGGTGGAGGACAACATAGTATGTATTTTTGAGCTATTTTATTCCCTGAGGTTATACTTCTGTTAGGTTTTTTTTAAAAAATGTAGTCAAAGGTAGGGAATGTCTCCTAGTCTATGACAAGGCTCTGTTGGTCAGTCTCAAGGTGTCTGCACACCGACCTACTAATATGGCTAAAGTCTATGATGTAAGACAAGGTCTAGAAGAAAGTCCATTCAACCTTGCCAAACCCTTTTACTTTGCTGAGTTCCTTACCTCTGGACAGGAAATGATATTCAGTCCTGGATTTAAAGGATGCTTTTTGCAGCCTTCCTCTGGCCCTGAAAAGTCAGGTATTGTTTGCATTTGATTGGTATGATCCTGAGGGAAGCATCAGCAGAGAGCTAACATGGACTAGACTTCCCCAGTGATTAAAAAATTTCACTACTCTGTTTGATGAAGCATTTCACGAAGACCTACGTGAGTATCGGGAAAAGAACCCAGGGCTGAGTCTGTTGCAGTATTTTGATGATCTACTGATAGCCACTAAGACCAAATTAGAATGCAGAGAAGGAACTGCCAATCTGTTACAAACTCTGGGAAAGGAGAGGTATCGGGCATCGGCTAAGAAAGCCCAGCGTTGTAAACCAGAAGTACAGTATTTGGGATATATCCTCAGAGATGGGCAGAGGTGGCTGACTGAGGCAAGAAAAGAGACTGTGTTAAAGATACCCACTCCAAAAACTCCAAAGCAAGTGAGGGAGTTTCTGGGAACTGCAGGATTCTGCAGACTATGGATACCAGGATTTGCAGAAATAGCCCATGCCCTGTATGAGGCCACAAAACTAAAATAAAATAACTATTTGTACTGATTCACAACAGCAGGCCTTTGAACTTCTGAAGCAACTCCTCTTGCAGGCCCCAGCATTGGCCTTGCCAGATGTATCTAAACCTTTTACCCTTTTTTTGTGGATGAAAAGGAGGAAGTGGCTAAGGGGGTGCGAACGCAGAAGCTGGGACCATGGAAAAAGCCTGTAGCTTATTTATCAAAAAGGCTGGACTCTGTGGCAACTGGATGGCCACCATGCTTACGAATAATAACAGCAGTGGCTCTCCTGGTTAAAGATGCCACTAAGATAATGCTGGGACAGCTCTGACTGTGGCCACTCCCCATGCTCTGGAAGGAGTTCTTAAGCACCACCTGATAGATGGGTAAGCAATGCCAGGATGACCCAATATCAGGCTCTCCTTCTCAACTCAGGACACTTAACCTTTTGTGTGCCAACTTCCCTCAACCCAGTAACTCTACTGCCAGATCCTGGCTACAAGCGGCGGCTACATCAATGTGAGGAAATACTAGCTCATGTCCATGGGACCAGAGCAGACCTGCAAGACCAAGTATTGCAGAATCCTGACCTGACCCTGTACACCGATGGCAGCAGTTTCATCAGGGATGGACACAGGTATGCAGGAGCTGCAGTGACCAGGAAGATCAGGCAGTTTGGGCGGAAGCATTGCCCAGAGGGACCTCAGCCCAGCGAGTGGATCTATTGTCATTAACAAAAGCCTTAAACATGGCTGGAAGGAAAAGATTGAATGTCTACACAGATATTAGGTACGCCTTTGCAACAGCCCATATACATGGAGCTATGTATAAAGAAAGAGGCCTGCTAACAGCAGAAGGAAAAAACTATTACAAATAAGGAAGAGATTTTTGGGACTGCTTAGAGCTGTGTGGGAGCTGGCCATCATGCACTGTCCAGGGCATCAAAAAGGGGACACCAAGACAGTGAAAGGCAACAGATTGGCCGATCAGACTGCTAGACAAGCAGCAGCGGGAAAATTAATAATCTTGGTGGCCAGACACACACATCCTGGACCTAGAATGCTACCAGTACAGGCAGACTACACTAAAGAAGAAGAGGAATGGGCATAAAAACATCCTATGGCCCCCAAACTAGATGGATGTTGGCACCTAGCTAACTCAAAAATTTTAATTCCCTGAGTTCTAGGACTAGAGATGTTAAAAAGAATTCACTCTGCCTCACACATGGGAACCAGGAGGATGCAAGACTTGCTAAGAGGCTCGAATATCAAGATAAGAGAAGGAAATGGACTAATAGAAGACATTGTTAAAAATGTAGAGCATGACAGCTAACTAATGCCAGAAGGGGATAGGAAGTTAATGGAAGCCGAATAAGGGGTCTAGGCCGGGAACGAACTTGGAGGTGGCTTTCACTGAACTTAAGAAAGGAAAGTTTGGTTACAAGTATTTACTAGTGTTTGTAGACATCTTTTCAGGATGGACCAAGGCTTTCCCAACCAAGCAAGAGACTGCAGGAATAGTGGCCAAGAAGATTGTAGAGGAAATTCTCCCAAGGTATGGGTTTCATGCAGTAATAGGGTCGGACAATGGACCAGCCTTTGTATCCAAGGTAAGTCAGGGAATAGCCACTGAACTGGGGACAGATTGGAAATTGCACTGTGCTAATAGACCCCAGCATTCAGGACAGGTTGAAAGAATGAATTGGACCCTAAAAGAGACCTTGACTAAATTAGCCTTGGAGACTGGTGCAGACTGGGTGACTCTTCTTCCCTTGGCCCTATTGAGAGTTAGGAACTCTCCTTACCAGTTAGGATTGACTCCCTTTGAGATCATGTATGGCAATCCAACTCCAATGATCCTTAGCCTCCAATCAGAATTATTGGTGGAGCTGGGTGATGGAGAATTAATAACCACTCTTCCATCCTTGCAGAAAGTGCAAGAAGAAATCTGGCCTAAGACAAAAGCCATTTATGAATCTGCTTCTATACCCACATCTCACTCTTTCAGGCCTGGGCACTGGGTCCTGGTCAGAAGGCATCATGCAAGGACACGAGCCCAGGTGGAAAGGTCCATATATGGTGATTCTGACCACTCTTAAAGCTTTAAAGGTGGACGGAGTAACTGCGTGGATCCACCACACCCATGCCAAGCCAGCTGATCCCTTCAATCCTGAGGAGGAAGAGCCAGCAGCATCTTCAGTGTCAGCAAGGGAGGGTGTGCCTCACCCAAATAACCCACTAAAATTGAAGATCTGAAGATTGTCCAGGGACTGATTCTACTATTGATAAGTATGTGGTAAATGGAATTAACCCTCATGCCCCTTACCAACTAACTTGGCTGGTGACTCCTAAATGGGGCGAACCCATTCCTGTGGCAACAACAGAAGCCCCACTTAATACCTGGTGGCCAGACTTAATAATAGACTTATGTGATTTACCAATTGGGAGTTGGGATATTCCCGACCATTATGACCCTAGCAAACTGCCTGAATGCAATGGCCAAACAACTTGTACAGCAACAAAAAGACATTGTAACTCACATGGGCTAGACAAAACGCCAGGAGGATGTGCAACCCCAGCCAGAAGATATTACTTAGGGAGATGGACTATCTATGTCTGTCCTAGAGATGGGAGGAGCCCAGATCTTGCAAAAAAGTGCGGTTATGAACAAGACTATTTTTGCAAAGAATGGGGTTGTGAAACCACAGGAGATGGACATTGGAAGCCGTCCTCTAACTGGGACCTTATTACTATGGCTAGAAAATGAACCTATCAGGGTGAAAAAATTTGTGGAGCAATTCTAGATAGACCGTTAAAGAATTCCGGTGTAATCCTCTAACTATTACTTTTACTGAGATAGGGAAACAATTTTGTGGTTGGGCCCAAGGAAGGACATGGGGACTGAGGCTATATAAGGATGATTATGACCATGGATTAATTTTCAGAATAAACCTTAGACAAGAGGTCATTAGAATAGCCCTGGTGGGCCCTAACCAGGTTATTCAGCCTATTCTGCCCGAGAAAGCCCCACCTGCACCACCCCAACCTGAAAACATAACGAGACTTATAGTTACAGAGTAACACCCTACATTAGTAGGGCAGCAACCCCAAGACAATTAGAACCAGTGGACCTAGTACTAGTATTGCCTACAAATTCACTAATAGAATTGATTATAGGTTCCTTTGCATTATTAAATGCCTCTACCTCAGAATTAACTAACTCTTGTTGGCTATGCTATGACACTGTACCACCTTATTATGAGGGGATAGCAGTAGTAGGTAATGTAACCATGTCTGTGAGTCAAAAGGAGTGCAGATGGACTAGTCAAGTTAGATTAACAATGGGCCGAGTTACAGGTCAAGGGATCTGCATAGGTGAAGTACCTCAAGATATGAACTGGATATGCAACAAAACCACAAAACTGCCTTAGAAAGGGAATGAACAAATGAAATATTTGATCCCTCCTAGCAATACATGGTGGGTGTGTAATCAATCTGGACTAACTAGTTGTGTGCATATAAAAGTTATAATGAATGCAGGGGAATGTTGTGTGATGATAAGATTGTTACCAACCCTTTTTTTTTTTTACCATAGTAATGAGGAATTTTTAGATTTATATGAAGCTCCAAATTTTAAGAAAGATTAAGAAAGATAGATATAAAAGAGAGCCTTTCACAGCTATTACGATTAGCCTGCTGTTAGGTGCAAGCATTTGGAGGGTTAGGAACAGAAATAGCGGCTTTAAAAAGACAGGAACAGCATTATTCAGCCTTGAGGGAATCAATAGATGAAGATATTAAAAGAATAGAAAGCTCGATTTCCCACTTGCAAGATTCCTTAAACTCTTTAACAGAGGTGGCCTTACAGAATAGAAGAGGACTAGACTTACTATTTTTACAACAAGGTGGATTATGAGCTGCATTAGGAGAAGAATGCTGTTTTTATGTAAATCACTCAGGGGTAGTAAAAAATAACATGGCAAAAGTTAGGGAAAGATTAGAAGAATGAAAGAAAAAATGACAGTCTGGACAAGGATGGTTTGAATCATGGTTTAATTTTTCTCCTTGGTTAACTACCTTAATTTCTACATTAATTGGACCCTTGCTAACAGTACTGCTATTGTGTACTGTTGGGCCTTGCTTTCTAAACAGATTGTTACAATATATAAGGGAAAGGTTGGAGACTATATCATTAATGGTAAAACACACCTATTCTCCTGTAAACACATCTGATGTTGAAACTGAGATGTAATGTCATCAAGATTGATAACTGTGCCAAAACTCAAGGGAGGAATGTAAGAACCAGACTAAAGCCTTATTGTGACAGCTTCTAATGAATAGAGTGAAAACATGCAAAGGTCTCAGTGTGAGCATGACAAGGATAAGAGAAAGCAAAAAAAGATCAATACATGAGTGTCATGAGCGTGAGGAAGCTACTCAAAGATTGATACAGGAATTTCGTGAGCAGATTGAGAACACTTAAAGAGAAAAAAAGGAATTGCCTGAGCAGGTTCAGATCGAAGAGATTGACAGGAATTGCGTGAGAAGGTTGAGATCAGTCAAAGAGATAGATAGGAATTGTGTGAGCTAGCTGAGAACAGATGAAGAGAAAGTCAGGAATGGCATGAGCAGGCTGAGAACACTCAAAGAGAACTACAAGAATTGCATGAAAGTGAGGAAGCTAATCAAAGAGAAATATAGGAACTGAGAGATCGGGATGAGAATAGACTAAGATCAATAGAGGCATTCATGGAATCCATAAACAGAGAGCTGAAAGAAGTCAGGGAGACCAAAAAGGAAATGCTGAATGGAGCCCAACAGAAGGAATGGCAGTCCAAGAAAAGCATAACCAATCAACTAAGTGATTTGAGCATATACACTAAACACCAAATTAAGGAAGTAAAGAAGTTCATAGAAGATCTAAAAAAAAGCTCCAACACAGAAGTTAGAAGGAAACTGACAAATTAGAAGGAAAAGAAATAAAAAAAAAAAACAAAGTAGAAAGTCTTGCCAATAGGTTAGTCCATGCAGAAGATCAAATCTCAGGGATTGAAGACAGCCCAGGTATTATAGAGAAATAACATACAACCATCCAAGACAAATCCAAGAAATATGACAGATCTATTCAACATATGGAAGACATCATCAGAAGTCATAATCTGAGGATAATGGGTATAGAGGAACACATAGAGAGAGAAGTTAATGGTCTAGGAAATTTGATTAACAGGATACTAGCAGAGAACTTCCCAAACATGCAAAAGATAGGCCTATTCAGACACAAGAAGCTTTTAGAAGTCCAAGTAGGCCAGTCCGGAACAGGACATCTCACCAAAACAATATAATTTGCAAAGGATCAATTCAGACCAAGGAAAAGATCCTTAAAGCTGTCAAGGAGAAAAGATCAATCACCTATAAAGGGAAACCAATTAGAATCACCTCAGATTTCTCAGCAAAGACAACTAAAGCAAGAAGAGCTTGGGATGTTGTATGCCATTCCGTAAAGAGAAACAACTATCAACCAAGAATCCTGTATCCAGCTAAACTCTACTTCATAACTGAAGGTCAAATAAAAACCTTCAATAGCAAAGAAAAATTGAAACAATATATCTCTGCCAAGCCAGGCCCACAAAATATACTTAAAGATATCCTACACATAGCAAACCAACAAGACCACAATAAAGACCAAGAAACTGCATCCAAACTGAGAATCCAAGAACCATAGGAAGAACCCAGTTGGCACAGCTTCCAAGAAGGTGGATAAAATGGCAGGAACTCCAAAATCCCTCTCAGTCCTATCTCTCAAAATTAACGTAATGAACTCTCCAATTAAGCAACATAGACTGTCTAGTTGGATTAAAAAGCAAGATCCTTCTATCTGCTGCCTTCAGGAGTCACATCTTGCCCATAAAAATAAACACATTTTGAATGTGAAAAGCTGGAACAAAATCTACCAAACAAACTGCCCCCATAAACAAGCAGGTGTTGCAATCCTCATATCAGATAAAATAGACTTCAAATTAAAATCAATGAGAAGAGATAAGGAAGCTCACTATATACTAATTAAGGGATCCCTCCTTCAGGAGGATATTACAATTCTAAATATCTATTTTCAAACAACGGAGCACCCAAATTTATCCAAGAAAAACTACTTTCCCTCAAATCCCACATAGATCCAAAGACATTAATTGTTGGGGACTTTAACACACCACTCTCCCCACTAGATAGATTAACTTGGCAAAAACTCAACAGAGAAACCGCAGACCTAAAAATAATGCATAGATCAACTAGATTTAAGAGACATCCACTGAATATTTCACCTAGCAGTATCAGAATACACGTTTTTCTCAGCAGCACATGGAACATCTCCCAAAATAGACCACATTTTAGATCACAAAGCCAACTTGTCCCAATTCAGAAACACTGAAATTATACCTTGCATTCTCTCAGAGCACAGGGTAAGAAAATTAGAGCTCAACACCAAAATCCACCAAAGAAATTCCTGTAACGCATGGAGGCTGAACAACACTGTTGGACCACCAGTGGGTCATGGAAGTGATTAGACATGAAATTCAAGTATTCATGATATTCAACAAAAATGTACACACAAATTACCAGTTCCTCTGCAACATAGCAATGGCAGTACTCAGAAGCAAGGTATAGGTCTGAGTTCCTACATCAACAATTTGGAGAGATCTGAAACCAACAATTTAATGAGACATCTGAGCCTCCTTGCAAGAGAGCAGCAAGATAAACCCCAATCTAGTAGATGGAAAGAAACAATTAAAATTAAATCAGAATTTAAATTAATTAGAATCCAAAAAGACCATAGAAAGAATCAACAAAACAAAGAGTTGGTTCTTGGAAAAATTTAACAAAATAAACAGACCCTTAGCAAATCTTATCAGAAAAATATGAGAACACACCCAAATAAATAAACTCAGAGATGAGAATGGAAACATTACCACAAAAACAACCAAGATTCAGAACATTATATGGGAATACTTCTCAAATCTTTATGTTCATAAGTTTGAGAACTTGGCAGAAATGGACCTTTTTCTAGCAAGTATTAATATGGGGAAACTAAACCAAGATGAGTTAAGCCATATTAACAGGCCCATATCATACATTGAAATAGAAACAGCAATAAGTGACCTCCCATCTAAGAAAAGGACCAGATGGTTTTACAGCAAAATTCTACAAGTCCTTCAAATCAAAACTCACACCAATATTGCCTCAGCTCTTCAATGAAATTGAAAGAGAAAGTTCACTACCGAATTCATTCTATGAAGCTATAATAATCCTCATCCCAAAACCAGGCATGAACTCATCAAACAAAGAGAACTATAGACCCATTTCTGTGATGAACATTGATGCAAAATTTCTCAACAAAATTTTGGCCAATCGACCTCAACAATTCATCAAAAAAATCATACACAACGATCAAACAGGGTTCATTTCAGGGATGCAAAGCTGGTTCAATATATGCAAACCAATTAACATAATTCATCACATCAACACTAGCAAGGATAAAAACCACATGGTTACCTCAATAGATGCAGAAAAAGCATTTGACAAGATCTAACACCCCTTTATGATTAGTGTTCTGGAAAATTAGGAATCTATAGAACCTTCCTCAATACAATAAAGGCTATATATGAGAAACCTACAGCCAGTATTATACTCTGAAATCCTCTAAAATCCTCTAAAATCAGGAATGAGACAAGGATGTCCACTCTTCCCACTGTTCTTCAATCTAGTATTAGAATGCCTAGCTAGAGCAATAAGACCAAATGCAAACATAAAGTGGATTCAAATAGGGAAAGAAGAAGTAAAACTCTCCCTCTTTTCAGATGATATGATCTTGTATTTAAAGAACACCACAGACTCCACTACCAAATTACTCAAGGTGATCCAAAACTTTTGGCAAAGTAGCAGGGTATAAAATTAGCCCTCAAAAATCAATGGCTTTTCTGTATGTCAACAATGAGAATACTGTGGCTGAAATTAGGAAAGCAACTCCATTTGTAATAGCCCCACACATACAAAATAAAATACCAAGGTTAACTTAAACAAAGAAGTGAAGGGTATTTATGATGAAGACTTTAAAAACCTGAAAAAGGAAATCAAAATAGAACTTAGAAGGTGGCAAAAAATTCCCATGCTCCTGGATTGGAAAAATCAACATCGAGAAAATGGAAATATTTCCCAAGGCTATCTAAAAATTCAATGCGATACCTATCAATATTCCTGCCTCCTTCTTGAAGGAAATAGAAGAGGCAACCAAAAATTCATATGGAGCATAAAAAACCCCGAAAGCAAAAATGATCCTTAACAGAAAAACAGTGCTGGAGGCATATCAATACCAAATTTCAAGATCTACTACAAAGCCATAGTAATCAAAACAGCTTGGTACCAGAACAAGAGCAGACCTCAGGACCAATGGAATAGAATTGAAAACACAGAAAAGAACCTACAGACATATAGCCATCTAATCTTCAATAAGGGAGCTAAAAATTAGAATGGAAGAAAGACAGACTCTTCAGTAAATGGCTGTGGCAAAAGTTGTTAACTACTTGTAGAAAACTAAATCTAGATCCTTATATATCACCCTGCACTAGAATCAATTCCGAAAGGATCAAAGACCTCGGAGACAAAGCATACACCCTGAAGACATTACAGGAAGGAATAGAAGAAACCCTAGGTCACCTTGGTACAGGATGACATTTTGTTAATAGTGACCCAGAAACACAAAAATCAAGAAAGGTTGGACAAATGGTATTGCGTGAAATTGCAGAGCTTCTGTATGGCAAAGGACATAGCCAGCAAGATCAATAGAAAGCCCACGGATTGGGAGAAGATCTTCACTAGCCACATAATGGACAAGGGTCTCATATCTAAAATATACCTGGAATTCAAAAATTTAATTCCCCCAACAACAAATCTTCAAAGAAACAACTGCCCAATTAATAAGTAGGCAAAAAACTTAAAGAGAAACTCCTCTGAAGAGGAAAGAATGATGGCCAATAGACACATGAAGAAATTCCCAACTTCTCTTGCCATAAAAGAAATGCAAATAAAAACAACATTGAGATACCACCTCATCCCAGTTAGAATGGCTATAATCAAGAACTCTAATAACAACAGATGTTGGAGGGGATGTGGACATTGTTGGTGGGTGCATAAGCTTGTTCAATCACTTGGAAAGCACTATGGCGGTTCCTCCAAAGACTCCACATAGAGCTCCCCTATGACCCAGCAATCCCACTTTTGGGCATTTACCCAAATGATCACAAACAAGACCACGCTAAAGCTACCAGCACAACTATGTTTATTGCAGCATTATTTACCATAGCTAAGATATGGAACCAATCCAGATGTCCCACAGTAGATGAATGATCAAGAAAATGTCGTATATATACACAATGGAATTTTGTGCCTCCATCAGAACGAATTACATTGCCCCATTTGTTAGTAAATGGAAAGACTTGGAAAAATTATATTAAGTGAAGTAAGGCAGCCCTAAAGAAATAATACGTCCCATGGCTTTCCTTATTTGCAAAAACTAGTATATATCTGAGTCAAGCAGAAAAGATCAGATAAGTTGATGTTAGGGAAATGAACCCTAAGATTTATATTCAAATGTTTTTTTTTCTTTCCTGAGATTGTTTCTGAAATATTTAGAAGATTATTTATTGGTGTCTTTATATGTCCCTCCCCCACTATATGACCCCTGCTTTCACTGTATATGATGTTTGTGTAATTTGAGAAGGGGAAGGGAAAAAACAAATGGTTAAATCAAGGATACGGGTGGACCCATTGCAACAATGAGATATAAAAGACGTTATGTCGAAAAACAAACATTACAACTTTGGTGTGGGGGCAGCAGGTGGATAAGGAGATTTCGCAGGGGGGGGGCCTAGGGAGGATGGGAAGGGGAAACAAATAGGAGGCTACCATGCTTGATAAGAAATGCACTCAATATCTTGCATATTTAATTTAACCCCTCTGTACAATATTTTCACAATAAAATAGCAGCTTGGTCCTAGTACAAGAACAGACTCCAGGGCCAATGGAATACAATTGAAAACCCAGAAATGAACCTAAAGACCTATAACCATCTAATTTTTGGTAAGGGAGCTAAAAAATAGAATGGAAGAAAGACAGCATCCTCAGTAAATGGTGCTGGCAAAATTGGTTAACTACTTGTAGAAAACTATAGCTAGACCCTTATATATTACCCTGCACCAGAATCAACTCCAAATTCATCAAAGACCTCGGAGTCAAAGCAGACACTCTGAAAACATCACAGGAATAGGAGAAACCCTAGGTCTCCTTGGCACAAGCCGAAATTTTCTTAATGGAGACCCAGAAACACAAGAAATCAGTGAACGTTTGCGCAAATGAGATTGCATGAAATTTCAGAGCGTCTGCATGGCAAAGGACATAGCTAGCAAGATCAATAGAAAGCCCATGCATTGGGAGATCTTCACTAGCCATACAACAGACAATTGTGTCATATCTAAAATATACCTGGAATTAAAAAATTAATTTCTCCAACAACAAATCTTCAAAGATACAACTGCCCAATTAATAAGTGGGCTAAAGTCTTTTGGAGTGTGTTCTTTACTCATATAAAACTTGTCTGTAAACTTCTGATTGAGAGTATTACAAAAGGAAACAATATGCCATTTGAAGGCCAACATGAACAAAAGGAAATATTTATTTTAAAAGTGTTCTGCTGCAAAGAAACAAAGGCATGGATGTTTTAAAGTGTCTTATGCAAGGATGTTTCACTCCTGAGATGATTTTCTTGTTGCAGGAGTCAGTTATCAATTCCTTTAGTCTGGTCTGGAGTTTGCCATTGCAATAAGGATTCCAAAAAAGCAGGATCCAGTGAGTATGATCAGCAAAAGCAGCCTCCTCTCAGACCAGTACTCCTTTAAGGAGGATCCCAAAGAAATACCTGGTGTTTGTTTTGTTTGTTTAGTTTGTGCTGGTTCTGGGACTTGAACTCAGAGGCTGGACACTGTCCCTGCCCATCTGCCCTCAAAGCTAGTACTCTACTGTTTGAGCCAAAACTGCACTTCTGTTTTTTTGGTTTTTAATTACAGATAAGAATTTGACACACTCTCCTGTCTGGTTTGGCTTTGAACTAAGACAGTAAGAAAGCTAAGTGACATCAACTTTATGGACTTCTCTTTTGAACCAAGAAATACTAGATGAAGCTTATTATTAGGCTAATATTTGACAATTTGTAAAAGAAGAAAATATGTTCAGCAAAGGATACATAACTTAAATAACTCAGTAAATTTAGGTGTACTGAATCATTTTGGAATTATTTTCTCTGCTTGGCAAGATTACTATTGACTTTGTCATTCCTTTTCGGGAAATTTAAAGTCATATTTGCACTTTTTTCTTGGTCGTGGGGCTTGAACTCTGATCCTGGGCACTGTCCCTCAGCTCTTCAGCTCATGTTGAGTGCTCTACCCCTTTAGCTACAGCACCACTTCCAGGTTTCTTGTGGTTAATTGAAGATAAGTGTTTCATGGACTTTCCTGACCAGGCTGGCTTTGAACCACAATCCTCTGGTCTCAACCTCCTGAATAGCCAGGATTACAGGCATAATCCACCAACACCTGGCTCATATTTGCATTTAGTGCACTTAATGACACTAAGTATACAAAGAATGGAAATCTGAGTCAAATGATATGACATTGCAGTTTTCAGAATAATTGAGGTAGCAATAAATATGTCCTCCTTTTCCATTTTGTTACATTAATGCCTCATGAGCTATGGGATCCTTAGATTACCATGTCTTCCATCTGTGTAGGTATATTTAATATTAGGAAATGTTCATAGAGAAATAAAGAAAGACATGTTTTTAGAAAGCAAAGGAGATCAGGTATGAAAGAACACCCTAGAAGGAGATATATTTATCACACGGAGATTAAGAACTACCCTAAGAGATTTAGAATGTTAAAGACAATGAGGAATAAGCCTAGTTGATAACTTGTTCTTCAATAACCAAAAATGGTTCCTTAGAACGGTTTCTGCTATACCTTATTGACTATCACATATTCCTTTCATCTGGAGTTATTCCTTCTCTTCTGACACAACTGTTAATTAACCTCTGTCTTTTTGGTGCCAGGACTGGCCAAAAGGTTTCTAAATCTCACTTAAACTACCCTTCTCATTTTTATTAGCAGTGACCACTCAAAAGCCTGGAATCTTTGAATTTCCAGAATTAATCTTCACCTGACATCTAAGCACATTCCTGGCATTAATTGCTGTGACCTAATGAACAAAACTTTTTTTTTCAACACAGTATCCAAATATAGGTAAAGTACATTAATTAGGTACTATCCTCAGGTATCAGTATGCATGGAGCAATTATTTATTCCAAGTATGGGTTCTTTATTTTGCATTTACTAACTAAATATTCATTGTTGTTGTTGTTGTTATTTTGCCAGTCCTGGGGCTTAAACTCAGGGCTAAAGAATTATTCCTCAGCTTTTTCTTTCTTTTTGTTCAAGTTAACCCTCTACCACTTGAGGCACAGCACCACTTCCAGTGTTTCTTTTTCTGTTTATGTGTACTGAGGAATTGAACAAAGGGTTTCGTGCATGCTAGGCAATCACCGTACCATGAAGCCATATTCCCAGAGCTCCAAAAGACTTTCTAAAGATGGTTTTACATTTTCATTCTGTAACAATGTATCATAATTTTGGCCAGAAACTTTTGCTAGGAAAGGACGTTGAACACAATACTAAGTCCAATAATGTTAGATGGATAACGAATGACTGTCACAGTCTAGCCAGGGCACAGAGGGGCTTACCTCATGTAGCTGGTACAACAGACTGAGAAGACAGCCGCTGAACCACAGCTCACCTCCAGAATGAGAGGGCCCCCTTGGTTCCAGCCACATGGGGATGCTGGGACACCTCTCCAGCACCCATTCAATCAGTTCCTGAAAGAGAGAGAGTGAAAGAAAGATGGCCAGAATTACACTTAAGCCAGGTGCCGGTGGCTCAGGTCCATAATCCTAACTACACAGGAGGCTAAATCTGACAATCATGGTTCATAGTCAGCCTGGGCAGGAACATCTATGCGACTCTTATCTCCAAAGAACCACCAGAAAATCATAAGTGGCACTGTGGTAGAGCACTAGCCTTGAGCTGAGGAGCTCAGAGACAGTGCCCAGTCCTAGGGACAGTGCCCAGGCCTAGAGTTCAAGCCCCACGACTGACAAGCAGTGGACTTCCCACCAAAAGAAGTGGACTGAATAGCACCCATTGTCCTTGAAACATGGCAGAGGAGTTATGAGTAGGTCACCCCGCTTCTCTGTTCCTCAATTTCCCCAGCTGCAAAATTGAACAAAGTGAAGGAACCCCTTCCTCATGAGGATAGGGTAATAATGAAAGAGAGCCATGTTTTGTTTCATAATCCTATACCTGTCGCACCATTAATAACACACACTGTCTGAGCTCTTTCCGGGTATCTTCCTGACATATTCTCACAGAATTGCTGAGAACCATATCTGACTGCCGCTCCCTCTGTGCCTGGCCCTGCTCCAGAGATCCCTCTGTATTAATCCCTTGTTTCCTCACAACTGTCCCATGAGGAGACTGAGGTCCGATGGTCGAGGCCCAACCCAGAACTTCACCTGTGGTCAAGAAATGGCTGCCGTGGACTAAGTCTGGAAAAATCCATCTAAATAAATTACTGAGTGTGACACTACGTGTCTACCATCCCAACTACAGAGGACTTGGCCTGGTGGTACATGCCTGTCACAGATAGGAGGACCGCAATCCAGCCCAGCCTGAGCATCTATTAAGCCTCAATGTTGGAAATGCCCAAGACAGAAATGCTTGGCTGGCATGGTAGAAGACCTGATTGGCAAGCCTAAGGCCTTGAGGTCAAACCATAATATACCAAAAAAAATCAGATGCCCAGTACCACAAGCTCTTGTCTATAATCCTAGCTACTCAGAAGCCTTAGATCTGAAGATCACAGTTCAAGATTTAAAATAGGGTTGGCCTCGCCCATCAGACATCATGATGAGAAGACCTGGAGTCTGACCTATGTTGTTATGCTTCATTCTAGCAGGGCTCATATCCTTACTAAGTGTTGGCCAAGCTCTGTCCCCCTGGGAAGCCACCCAATGCAAGCTGCACTCCCAGGTTCTCCCAAACTCCCACTGCCACTAACCAGGCCCAAGGGAGTACACAGCTCCAGGGCACACAGATCTCTTGTTCTTTTAACAGTGCTGAGTCCCCTTCAAGCGTCCTTCCCTTCCAGGTCCCCAGAGCTCAGCTGTGAAGCCCATGTATCCCCCAAAAGATAGCAGGTAGAAGTTACCATAGCCAGTCTCCTTGTTACAACTCACATCTACACACACTCACACACACACACACACACACACACACACACACACACACACACACACACACACACATCCAGACCGGTGACGGAAGACTAGTCAATACAGCACATGCAATTTGCCAAATGATCACTCACCTGAGTACAGTCAGGCTGTACAAGGAGAAAGATTATCTCTCTCTCTGTGTCTCTCTTTCTATCTCTCTCTGTATCTCTCTCTTTCTCTCTCTGTCTCTCTCCATCTCTGTCTCTGTCTTTCTCTGTCTCTCTGTCTCTGTCTCTGTCTCTGTCTCTCTCTCTCTCTCTCTCTCTCTCTCTCTCTCTCTCTCTCTCTCACACACACACAAACACACACAGACTCAGAGCAGTGCCTCTCCTGAGTTTGTTGGAGACCAGATGGACCAGGAGCACAAGCAGAAGTTGACAAAGCTGGGAAATGTGATCACCCTGTAAGAACTATTGACAGCTGGTGCGGGGGGTGGACAGCCGGGGTGCATGTGTGTGAGTGGGGTGTTCCTCCCAGATATTCACCTTCTGCTCCGACCCCCAACACACTCACCTCCCTAACTGGCTTTTCTGGGAACCTCTTCAAGTGAAAGGGTGACCTAGCAAAGAAAACAAGGGCTCACACAGCAAGGGGGTCTATCTTCTGCATCCAACACCCTCCACCCCAGAAAAAAGGAAAAGTACCCAGAAGGCAAGTGTAGACATGTTACTCCCCTCCTCTGAACTAAAGCCACCAGGTTTCCACCATGGAGAGGAAGGGTGCAGATGCGCCACTGTGTGGCTCCCACTGCTCCATGCCAACGGCTCTGTAGCGACCACACCTCACCCAACCCTGCAACTCCCCGTTTCCTGGGACAGTGGAGGCTAGGGATGGGGGTGGGATCCTCAGGTCAACACCCACCCCCATCCATGGGGCATTTGTGGCAGGGCCTGGGCCAGACTGTGGGGCATGGGGGCGGTGCCGGTCCTGGTCAGGAGGGGGTAGGAGAGGGGGATATGGGCTTGTAGGGTGTGGTCCTGTGTGGGCAGCCAATCACATGTGCTGCTGAGAGAAGCTTTTGGCAGCTGCTCTGGGTGAGGCCAGCAGCAATGACAGAGACATGGCAGACACTCAGGCCCGGAGCAGATGACAGGGGTCCAGGACTAGGTCAGGGCCACAAGCCGGCCAGTGGCGAACCATTGCACCATTGCCTGAAGACTCCAAGAGGCACCACAGGTCTGAGCTAGCAACACCAGGTTTGAAATGTTGCACAGCTAGGAAGGGTAGGAGGGGGCCAGGGCACGGGCTGGCACATGGCGGGGCTGAGCAAGGCCTCTCTTCCTAGGCCTCAAGTCTCTTGCTCACCACTCACCCACTTCTACCTTCCTCAACTACTGGTACTGTTGTCAACCACAGAGGTAATCCCGGTGCTACAGGGCAGCATAGAATGTGGGCATGGCCACCATTCTTGTATACCATTGGTCAGAAACAACCATGAAAGAATGGGGGTGTGTCTCGAATACTGTGATGCAGGCAGAATGGGCAGAGTCAAGATGACAGCAGTCCCTTTCCCAGGAAACTCTATCCAATCCAGTTGGGGACAAGAGGGTGACCAGCTTTAGCCAGATGGCTGCACAGATTGTTGTGTATGTCTGTTTGTTGCCAGTCCCAGACCTTGAACTCAGGATATAGGCACAATCTGTGAGCTGCTTTTGCTCAAGGCTAACCACTGGAGCCATAGAGCTCTACTTCTGGCTTTGTTTGCACTGAAGTTGGACAGGGGTCTCAAGGACATTCCTGCCTAGGTTGACTTTGACCATGATCCTCCTATCACAGCCTTGTAAGTATCAAGGAGGACTGTTGAGAGCCACTGGTGCCTGCCTAATCATTGGTCTTGCTGATGTACTCGAACAGACCGGTGAGTTCCTTACCCTAAGGTCTAAGTGGTGGGAGCTAGAGCCCACAGTTTGAATCCTGGTCGTGCCACCTCCAAATGGTAGGAGATCCTAAGAAACTCATTCCTATTCATATGATTACCAATGGAATGTGATGTATTTCATGATTGAATGGGAAGTTCTTGAATGTTTCTAGGATAAAATTATACACAATAATATTATGAGACAATGATAAATTTTAACTAACACTTTATGAAGCATTTAAACAATCACATTCATTAAATGGAGGCAGAATGAAATACCTAAGAATTGGGCCTCACATACTATAAAGGTGCCATTTTTCTGCCAGGACTGGGATTTGAATGCATGGTCTGGGTAACACTGTTGCTCTGTGTGTGAAGGGGAAGCTTGCCTCCTTGAAGTAAAAAAATTCAAGTCCGTTCCTTACGCCTGAAATCTATCCCCACCACTAGAAAACATCCTATTTGTGTACATTTTAAATATATGATTTATATTCATATGTTGACTCCATATTGTGTTCAGTGTAGTTACTCATTTTATTTTTTGTTTTATTCATGTATTGACTGTTCATTTTATTGACTATTATGACACGTAGAACAGTAATTACATTGATTACATAGGACATATGTTTGCTTATGTATGCCACTTCATACCTGACAACCAGGCCTTTCACAGAAAAGAAAAACTTGTGTCACCATCAGCTTCTTATGCCACAATTAATTTTTTGGGAGTGCTGGCATCTGAACTCATAGACTACAAGGCCCAATTCATGAATGGGTGAGGGTCAGCACACCACCACGGGCAAATTGAATTGACAGGCAGTTCCCAGGACCTGAGATTGAGCCCCAGAGGTTGACAAAATAAGAACAGATTGACATGCAGATAGTAGTATATTAATATATATATAATATAATATTGTATATATTATATATGATATAATTATATATACATAATATATAATATAATATATATATATATATATCTTTATATAGTGCCAGAGAGGTCTATCCATTATTCAGTTATATAGACTACATTCCTACCAATTCTTGGGTATTTATTATGCCTCCATGTAATTAATGTCATTGTTTTCATACTTAATAAATTATTAAGTCAATCAGTGTCCTGAAATTATTGCATCCCTGTAGGAAATAATATTCTTTTAATGCTTCATATTAAATAAAAATAATCAACCTACTGAAATCATGATGTCAAATTTTATAGGTGAATCATTCACGAGCAACTCATTCAACCGTGACATTTATAACATTATATCGTTATTCCTATGGATGGGAACAAGTCTCCTAGGATCTCCCGCCAGCCAGAAGTGACATTACTGGGATTCACCCTGCGGGACTATGGCTTACCTAATAGCCCACCAGCATTTAGCAATGCAAGGTGAAGTACCATTTGGAGCCGTGTCATTCAGGCACAGATGGTCATGGTGCAAAATGTAAAAGCACTATCCCACCTCTTCTTTTCTGGGCATCCCCCGCAAGGCCTGGAGGTCTAAGATTCCAGGATTGGCTGTGGTTCCAGTGGCTGCACCCCAGCCTAGGGTGATAGAAGCTGAGGCAGAGTTGCACTGACCTGAGTTCAATATCTTGCTTGGCCAAAAAAAAAAATTATCTCCCTGGCTTGCAATTGGTGCCGTTTTATCTGCCAGGCTTTGGATTTGAACTCAGGGTCTAGGTAACTCTGCAGCACTATGGATCAAGGGGAAGCTCACCATGCTTGAAGACAAGAAATTCAGGCCTGTGCCCTAAGCCTGAATTCAAGCTCGAGCCCTGGGAAACATACTATTTATATACATTGTAAAGATAGGATTTGTAATTACCTATAGATGTTTAGTCCATATCTTGTTTGTTGTGGTTATTTATTGTATTTCTGTTGTATTCATTTATTTACCATTTATTTTATTGACTGTGATAACACATATTCCATTTATTATATTGATGACATGCTATCACATAGTATCTAGATTTGTTGATGTGTTCTCCATCATGTCTGACACCCAAGACTCTCAGAGAAAGGGAAAAAAGGTGTCACACTCTGCTTCTTACTACATGATCCAATTGTTGGCAGTGCTGGGATATGTACTCAGAGCCTAGCAAACCCAATTCATGAATGGGTGTGTCAACAAGGCAACATCTATCCCAGGAAGCAGCCAGGAAGTTCCCAGACCCTGAGATCAAGCCGCAGGGGTGGACAAAATAGCCATACATGGATAGGCAGGTGGTAATATACCAAGAAATATATATTTGTGCCAGAGACATCTACCTAGGATTCAATAACATCAACTATATTCCTACCAACTCTTAGGTTGTTATTATACCACCATTGAAGGAATAGGATTCTTTTCATGTTTAGTAAGATATTCATTAAGATCAATCAGCGACCTAGGATCATTGTGTCTAATTTTAGACTAGACTAATGCACGCAGAAACTTTTCTTTCAATCATGAGTTTGCTCACATTCTATTGGTATTCCCATGCATAGGAAGAGCCTCTTGGGAAATCACCCCACTGGTAGGTGTCAGGACCAGGACAAGAATTCAGGGCCTACATGGCTGCATGGGCCTATGGCATAGCCCACTAGCCTCCCCTAATGCAAAGTGAAGTACCCTTTTGTAGGTGTGTCATGGAGACTCAGGATGGTCACCATGAAAAGGAACAAAATATAAAATATCCATCCCATGGCTTTCTCTCTCTCTCTCTCTCTCTCTCTCTCTCTCTCTCTCTCTCTCTCTCTCTCTCTCTCTCTCTCTCTCTCTCTCTCTCTCTCTCTCTCTCTCCCTCTCTCTCTCCCTCCCTCTCTCTCTCTCTCTCTCTCTCTCTCTCTCTCTCTCTCTCTCTCTCTCTCTCTCTCTCTCTCTCTCTCTCTCTCTCTCTCTACTTCTCTCTCTTTGTTGTTTTGTTTTGTTTTATTTCCGGCAAGACTTCAGGGCCTAGGATCCCAGGGTCGGCTATGGACCCATGGTAGCCCACCACCCTGAGATGATTGAAGCTGATGTAGAGTTAACTCAGTTCGTGGTAAATCTGTAGCACTGTGGGAGAAAAGGAAGCTCACCGTCCTTGAAGATTGCTAAATATCAGTCTATGATGCAGGGCCTGAATTGAAGCCCTAGTACGGCAAAAATAATATACCCACCTATTTTACACATAGGATCTCTATTTACATACATGTGTGGAATGTGTCTTATGTTCAATGTAGTTATTCTTTTTATTGTGTGTCTTAGTCATGGATGCATTTTGTGTTTTATTGAGTATGATGACAGACATAACTGTGCTGACACGGATGACAACCTATTTCTATGGCTATAGAGTTGCCTATATAGCATTCTTCATCCTCCTTGAGACCTAGGACTTTCACAGGGCAGGAAAACAGATGGATTGATGGGCCTCTCACACCAGGATTCATCTTTTAGCAGTATTGGGATTTGAACACAGAGTCTAGTCGGTCCAATTGGGGAAAGGGTCAAGGTGAGGATACAGGCCTGTGAGCAACTAAGGAGCTAGGCCATTCCCAGGACCTCACATCGAACCCCAGGGAAGGCTAGGATAGGAAGAGATTCATACTTGAAACATAGGATCTATATTGACATACATGTGGGGACAGCCTCTTGCATTAGGTTTACTTCTCCTTAATTTGTGTCTAATTCATGGAGATATTGTGTGTTTTACTGAGTATGGTGACAGGTATAACTGTGCTGACATGGATGACAACCTGTTCCCATGGTTACAGGGTTGCTTATGCATTCATTCTCCATTCTAGCTGAGACTCAGGACTTTCACAGGAGAGGAAAACAGATGCCAGAACTGGCTTCTGACATCAGGATGAATCTTTTGTCAGTACTTGGATTTGAACTCAGGTCTAGGTAACTGTTGCATGTGGAGGGAGGGGAGGCTCACCATCCTTGAAGACTAGAATATCAGGCCTGGTCCAGGGCCTGATTTGAAGCCCCTAATGTGGACAAAATAAGACGCTCACATCTTTTAAACCTAAGATCTCTATTTACATACAGGTGTGGTATGCATCTTGCATTCAGTGTAGATATTCGTTTTATTTTGTGTCTTTTTCAAGGAGGTATTGTGTATTTTGTTGATTATAGGATGACATATATAACTGTGCTGACATGGATGACACCCTATTCCCATGGGTGTGGAGTTGCCTATGCTATCTTGATTCTTTATTCTTGCTGAGACCCAGCACTTACACAGAACAGGAAAACAGGTGCAAGGATTGGCTCATCACATCAGGATGAAACATTTTGTAGTTCTGGGATTTAAACTCGGGGCCTAGCAGGCACAACATCCCAATGGGTACACATGAACCTACCAACTTGTGAGCCACTAACAGCTAGGCCATACCCAGGAACTGAGATAGAGCCTCTTGGTGGGGTTGGGGCACAATATTCATCCATTCACAAGCTGAAGCTAGTATGTTAATAAATACCTATTGGATAGAGTATGAGATGTGGTGAGCTGTGTTGGAATCCTATGTACCATGTGAGTACCGATTCTTGGATCTTTCCCAATGCCTCCAATTCTTGAGTGTGATTCTTATTGTCACACGTCATGAACTCTTAATTAAAAATAATCATTGTTAGCCGGGCGCTGGTGGCTCACGCCTGTAATCCTAGCTACTCAGGAGGCTGAGATCTGAGGATCGCGGTTCAAAGCCAGCCCGGGCAGGAGAGACTGTGAGACTCCTATCTCCAATAAACCACAAAGAAAACCGGAAGTGGCGCTGTAGCTCAAGTGGTAGAGCGCTCGCCTTGAGCTGAAGAGCTGAGGGACAGCGCCCAGGCCCAGAGTTCAAGTCCCACTACCGACCAAAAAAAAAAAAATCATTGTTGCACTCTCTCAACTTCTCTTCAATCTAGTATTAGAATGCCTAGCTACAGCAATAAGACAAGATACAGACATAAAGGGGATCCAAATAGGGAAAGAAGAAATAAAACTCTCCCTCTTTGCAGACGATATGATCTTGTATTTA
The DNA here is from genome assembly GCF_024711535.1 of Dipodomys merriami. Classification (NCBI taxonomy): domain Eukaryota; kingdom Metazoa; phylum Chordata; class Mammalia; order Rodentia; family Heteromyidae; genus Dipodomys; species Dipodomys merriami. The sequence goes on along the minus strand of NW_027202360.1, from coordinate 2,921,904 downwards.
AAGAATCCCATAGACTCCACTCCCAAATTATTCAAGCTGATTCAAAACGTTGGCAAAGTAGCAGGGTATAAAATTAACCCCCCAAAATCAATGGATTTTCTGTATGCCAACAATGAGAAAAGTGTAGCTGAAATTACGAAAGCAACTCCATTTGTAATAGCCCCACAAAAAATAAAATACCTAGGAATAAACTTAACTAAAGAGGTCAAGGACCTCTATTATGAAAACTTTAAAATCTTGAAAAAGGAAATCAACACAGAACTTAAAAAATGGCAAAACCTCCCATGCTCCTGGATTGGAAAGATTAATATCGTGAAAATGGCAATACTTCCCAAAGCTATCTACAAATTCAACGCGATAACTATCAAAATCCCACCCTCATTCTTCAAGGAAATAGAAGAGGCAATCCAAAAATTCATATGGAACAATAAAAGTCCCAGAATAGCAAAAATGCTCCTCAACGGAAAGAACACTACTGGAGGAATATCAATACCAAATTTCAAACTCTACTATAAAGCCATAGTAATCAAAACAGCTTGGTATTGGCGTAAGAACAGACCTCAGGACCAATGGAAGAGAATTGAAAACCAAGAAATGAACCTACAGACCTAAAGCCATCTAATCTTCGATAAGGGAGCTAAAACAATCGAATGGAAGAAAGACAGCCTCTTCAGTAAATGGTGCTTGCAAAATTGGTTAAATACTTGGAGAAAACTAAAGCTAGATCCTTCTATATCACCCTGCACCAGAAACAACTGTAAATGGATCAAAGACCTCAAAGTCAAAGCAGACACTCTGAAAACATTACAGGATGGAATAGGAGAAACCCTAGGTCTCCTTGGCTCAGGCTGAAATTTTCTGAATACAGACACGGAAACACAACAAATCAAAGAAAGGTTGGACAAATGGGATTGCATGAAGTTGCAGAGCTTCTGCATGGCAAAGGACATAGCTAGCAAGATCAATAGAAAGCCCACGAACTGGGGAAAGATCTTTACTAACCATACAATGGACAAGGGAATCATATCTAAAATATACTTGGAACTCAAAAAATTAAATCCCCCAACAACAAATCCTCAAAGAAACAACTGCCCAATAAATATGTGGGCGAAAGACTTAAAGAGAAACTTCTCTGAAGAAGAAAGAAAGACGGCCAATAGACATATGATTAAATGCTCAACATCTCTAGCCATAAAAGAAATGCAAATCAAAACAACATTGAGAGGCCACCTCACTCCAGTTAAAATGCAAAAATCAAGAACTCTAACAACAACAGATGCTGGAGGGGATGTGGCAGAAGGGAGCCTTACTTCATTGTTGGTGGGAATGTAAACTTGTTCAACCACTTTAGAAAGCAGTATGGAGGTTCCTGAAAATACTTCACATAGAGCTCCCCTATGACCCACCAATCCCACTTTTGGGCATTTACCCAAATGTTTACAAACAAGACCACACTAAAGCTACCAGCACAACTATGTTTATTGCAGCATTATTTACCATAGCTAAGATATGGAACCAAACCAGATGTCCCTCAGTAGATGAATGGATCAAGAACATGTGGTATATTTACACAATGGAATTCTATGCCTCCATCAGAAAGAATGACATTGCCCCATTTGTTGGGAAATGGAAAAACTTGGAAAAATTATATTAAGTGAAGTAAGCCAGGCCCAAAGAAACTTAGGCCACATGGTTTCCCTTATTTGCAATATCTAGTATATGTATGAGTCAAGTGGAAAAGGTCAGATTATGTGATGTTAGGAAAATGAACCCTTAGATATGTATTTTAATATTTTTTCTTTCATGCATGTGTTTCTAATGCATTTATAAGATCATTTCTTTGTTGCTTTGTATGCCCCCCCCACAGTATAACCCCTGCTTTCACTATATTTGATGTCAGTATAACTTGTGGAGGAGATGGGGAAAAACAATCGTTTAAGGATATAGGTGGACCTGTTGCAACAATGAGAAGTACCAGTTGTCATGTCCAAAACGAGCTTTACAACATCGATGCGGGGGGAGGGGAGCATAGGAGAAGGATTGGGTTGGAGGGGAGGCTGGGAAGGGTTGAGAAGGGTAAACAAAGGAGGAGGCTGCAATGCTTGGTAAGAAATGTACGCATTATCCTGCCCTTGTAATTGTAACCCCTCTGTACAGTATGTTCCAAAATAAAATAAAATCATTTCCTATGAGAAGCATGCATGAACTAAACTCTTCCCTATGCCTGAATTCAAGTACCTCATAACATTTATAAACATGTTAAATGTATGATTTATACTCACTTCTATATATTCAGTCTATATCGTGCTTGTTGGAGTGATTCATTATATTTTATTATTGATTTACTTATTTAGCACTTATGGACTGTGAGTGCACCAATAACATTTATTAAATTTCTTCCCATCTATTCCGTAGCATGTAGCTTTGCAGACCTATTATGAACTTGCACAGAAAAGGAAAACAGGTGTCACACTTGAAATCTTACACCAGGAAGAAATTTTTGGCAATGATGGGGCATGATCTGAAGGCCTGAGAGGCCCAATTCATGAATGGGTGTGTGCAGCACCACTGCCTCTAGCCCATTCAGCTGCCAAGTGGATCTCAGGACTTGAGATCACGCCCCAGGTTTGGCCAAAATAGCTGTAACTTTCTATTACGATGTTTATATCTAAATAAATATAAATTTAGATATTTATGTACTGCCAGAGGTATCTAATATTCAATGACATATACTACATTCCTACCAATTCTCATGTGTTTAGGGAGCACTCCATTTAATCAAGAGTTCTTTTAATGCATAATAATCTGAATTAAAATCAATCCTTGCCCTGTGATTATTGGGTCTAATTTTATTCTAGACACATTGACGGACTACTCATCCAACCATGACATTGATTACATTCCTCTGGTGTTCTTATGGACAGGCAATAATTTCTTAGGCTCTCCAGCCCTTTTTACATGGCATGACCAGGATTCGAACTCAGGGTCTAGTGTCAGGTTGGCCTATGGCTTCACTGACAGCCCGCCAGCCTTCAGCAATGCCAGGTGACCTATAGGTTGCAGCTATGTAATTCAGAACCAGGATAGTCACCATGCAAGGAAGGAAAACAGAAACTGCTGACTGTCTGTGGTTTGTGGCATTTTTCGGTGCTGTTTTCATTTTGTTTGGATGTATTCCTATAGGAGAAGCTCCAGAGTAGATATTATGAATGGCATCAACCTATGAAATTTGTATTCAATTCAATGAGTTCATAACACAGAGACTGTTTTCATGACATTGGATGTTCCCGGGCTCCCCTCACTGCTCCCAGTGTAGCTTAAGGATTTCTCTGCATCCCAGGCCAGAAGTCTCTCTCATTGTCTGGACAGGCAGACAAAAGGCCTCACTCCTGTACAGCTGTGTAACACGCAACACCATCTGGGCCAATTAGTGAGGAGAAGTGTGGGTGGGCTCTGAAGGCCAGGAGAAAAAGGCCGCTTTGTACCCCAAGCTATCTCTCTTCCCAGTGCTCTGATTTGACAGGAAGCATTCATTTGTGCCACCTCCCATGGCAGGGCAAGTTCTGTGCATTTATACTGCCTTTGTATATTCTGGTGTTCAGATACAGTGCTCAATATAATTCAGTAGTCCTTCTGGCAGACAACTAGGACACTGACCTTAAAGAAATGTTTCATTGAGGCTGATGATGGGCCTATGATGCCTCTCCTAGTTTTCCAGAAGCTTGGGGAATCGAAGAACATGTCAGATATCACAAACCTTCCTGTCTTCTAATTCTGGTGAAGCTCATCAGGTTTTGCAACCTTTGCCCTCTCCCAGTTGTCCCCTGGGTGGCTAGGTTTGGTGGTTGAATACAGGGCCTGGGTGCAGATTGTGAGCTCAGAGAAGTCTAGTGCTTTACCATTTTGTGTCACAGCTTCACTATTGCTTTCTGTGTGTATGAGTGTGTGTGTGTGTGAGAGAGAGAGAGAGAGAGAGAAAGAAAGAGAGAGAGAGACAGAAAGAGAGAGAGAGAGAGAGAGAGAGAGAGAGAGAGAGAGAGAGAGAGAGAGAGAGAGAGAGAGAGAGAGAGAGAGAGAGAGAGAGAGAGAGAGAGTACATTCACTAGTCCTGGAGCTTGTACTCAGGACACGATCACTGTACCTAGTGTCTCTTGTACAAGGATTGCCCTCTCCTACTTGAACCACAGAGCCACTTCAGGTATTTTCCTTTTGATGTGGTCCTGATAAATGAAGCCCAGGGTTTCACAGATGCAAAGCACCCTACCCCTAAGGCACATTCCCTGACCTGTACTTTAGGTTTGTTAGTTTGTTTCTGTCTTTTTTGTTGTCGATGTAGGAGTTGAAATCTTGGCCTGGTTGCTGTCCCTGAGCAATTGAGCTCAAATCTTGTGCTATACCACTTCAGCCACAGAGCCACTTCCTGTTTTCTTGTGGTTAATTGGAGCTAAGTGTCTCAAGGACTTTCCTGTCAGACTAGCTTTGAACCATGATCCTCAGATCTCATCCTCATGAGTAGCTAAGATGACAGGCATGAGCCAAAAGCACCCAGCTTCCACTTCAGGTTAATTAGTGGTGAATTGGAGATAATAGGCACATCGGACCTTTTGTGTCTGGGATAGTTTGGAACCCAGATACTCAGATCTCAGCTTCCTGAGAAGGCAGGATGACAGACCTCAACTTTAGAACCATAGGCCATGGCACTCTGCTGCAAGGGGGTCCTTGCCTCCACATGGTGGAGTGGTAGCCATGCGCCCAAGAGATAAGGGTCATTGCCTAGGCCCTGAGATCAAGGTTCATGACTGAGAAACAAAACAAAACAAAACAAAACAATTGTCTGCAATAGACAACCCACTAGTCTTCACTAATACATAATTTTGTCCCTGCCATGGAGATATATTGGAGCCTCAATATTCTTGTCTGCATAATCATCTCAGTTCTGGAGCTCTTACAAGGAAAAGATGAAAGAATGCACCCTTTGAAGGACAAACCACACAACACTCTTTTTTTTTTTTTCGGTCATAGGGCTTGAACTCTGGGCCTGAGCTCTGTCCCTCAGGTCTTCAGCTCAAGGCTAGTGCTCTACCACTTGAGCTACAGTGCCACTTCCAGTTTTATGGTGATTTATTGAGATAAATGTTTCATGGACTTTCTTGCTTGGGCTGGCTTTGAACCACGATCCTCAGATCTCTGACCCTGAGTAGTCAGGATTACTGGCTTGAGCCACCAACTCCCGGCTCCACATAACACTCTTTACAGGCCTCAGCACACAGCATCCTATGAAAGTCTCAGCACCCAGCACCCAATGCAGCACTCAGCACACTGCACCCTGTGAAGGACTCAGCACACAGCATCCTGTGCAGGAATCAGCACACATAACTCCAGGAGGGACCCAGCACCCCAGGAAGGACTCATCAAATAGCTGTTTCCCACAAGCTGTCAATAGTATTAGGGTGCTTTCATCAGTATCACCATTCTTTCAGAAACACATCACAAACTACACAACGTTCACATCTAATGATTCAGAGGGTTTTTTTTGGGGGGGTAGAGTCAGCCACGGGATTGCAATAAAATGTTGGGGGTACTATCCTAAGATGTTTTGCTCAAGTTTAGAGCTCCACCACTTTGAGCCACAATTCAGAGTTTCACAGCCATCCTGAAAGGGCTGGGTTTTAAACCCACCACTGTCAGATCTCAGCCCCTGAGTACCTTTGATGACAGAGGTGAGCGAGTCAGCAGCATATGGTTACGTGGAGCTGGGTTGCAGTGGTATACTTCTGGCTAAGTCAGGTTAGATGGCAGCTGTCTGCACGAGACTCCCGGCTTGCTCTGTGATGAAGTATTTGAAGTCCTATCCTTATAGAGTTGCAGTCATAATATTCAATCTTTTTTGGTGTCCGTAAGGGTCTAGACACAGTCCCTAAACATTTATGCTTAAAGCTAGTGCTCGAGTGTTTCAGTGACAGCACAAATTCCTGATTTTTATGTGCATGTGGAAGTAAGGAATCAAATTCAGGGCTTTGTATGTACTAACCCTCACTATACCAGTGAATGCCAGGAGAGAAAAGTATATAAACAGATTAGTGTGTAGATTGGCATATATATATATATATACATATGTATGTATAAAACAAGAGAAAGATGTCTGTATATTATGAAATTACATATATTACTACCAATTACTTACAATTAAATTATTTCTTCCATTTTTAAGTTTCATTGTTGAATACATAATAAAGTATTAATTGAATATTAGTCAATGTAGTATAATTGTTGTGTATAATTTTATAGTATACTCATACACTAACTACTAATTTAATTGTTACATTTATAATATTCCATTTGAATGTATGTATATTGGAATGCATTTCTTAGAATCTCCTGCCAATCATTAGTGGCAGGCCCAGATTCAACCTCCATGCCTAAGTTGAGGTTTCGGCTATGGTTTCCCTAATAGTGAGGCAAACGTCAGCATGCAAGGTCATGTACATTTTCTGGGCCTCGTCATTTAGACCAAGAATGGTTACAATGCAAAGAGAAAAAATGTAAATCCACCTTCTTGAACATCTCTGTTTTATCCTTCTCCTTTTTATTTTTATTTTTTTTTGTCAAGCCTGAGATTTGAACTTGGGTCCTAGTATCCCAGGGTCAGCTGTGGTACAGATGCCACGACCTCACTTCAAACCCCATGCTTGGCCAAAAAAAAAAGGCCCTGGTTTGGAATTTGCACCATTTTTCTGGCAGGCCTGTGATTTGAACTCAGGGTCTGTGTAACTCTGTGGCACTGTGGGTGAAGGGAAAGCTCACTGTCCTTGAAGACAAGAAATTCAGACCAGTTCCCAGGGCCTGAATTAAATCCCCAGCACTGGAAAAAATAATATTCATATATGATATCTATTTACATACATGAGTTTAGTGAGTATGATGTTTATTACCCTTATTTATTTAGTATTATTACACAAATAATATTTCATTTATTACATCCTGTCACACAGGATATATTTGATATGGATTATACATCATATTGAGACCAGAAGTTTTTTTCAGGAAAAAAATGTGTCAAAAGTGGTCTCTTACTACATTAATAATTTTTGACCATGCTGAGATTTCAACTCACAGCCTAGAGAATGCCCAATCCGTAAATGGGGTCACATCTTATCACACTAGCCTCTGGCAAATTGACCTGCCAGGAATAGATAGATAGATAGATAGATAGCTAGATAGATAGATAGATAGATAGATAGATAGATAGATGATAGATAGATAGATAGATAGATAGATAGATGTGTAGATTGCTATATATATATATATATATATATACACTTAGAGAATGTGAGGATAACATTAAATTATATATATAGTTACCAATTATTAGTTATTAAGTTATGTCTCCATTTAATGAAGTATCATGGCTGAATGCTTATAAAAAACATTAATTAAAAATTACTCAATATCCTTCCATTAGGTAATCATACCATGGTGCTAAAATGGAAGACATAAATCCTATAACTTTTGTGTGGCTTTCTAAAATACAATCATGAATTCACTGAAAATTTAATGAATACTTTTATAACATTCCATCAGTATTCACATAAATAGGAATGAGTTTGTCAGGATCTCCTTCCATTTGTGGGTGACAGTCCTGGCCTTCCAACTCCAGGCCTGGGTAGTTTACTTCAAATGCAAACCATTAGAATGACACTGTGAAGATTTCAGATTGTCACGATTTAAAAAAGAACAAGAAGAACAAAAGAAAGCCAGGTGTCAGTGGCTCCTGTCTGTAGTCCTAGCTCCTCAGGAGGCTGAGATGTAGAGAATGCCAATTTGAATGCCAGGACAGGAAAGTCCGCGACAATCATATTTCAAAGAGATCACAGGAAAATATCCCCATGGGTTAGGGCTATGGCTCAAGGGCAGAGCGCCACCCTTGAGCAAAAGGAGATCAGGGATAGGGCTCACATTTCAACGTTGGACCTGCCAAAGAAAATAAAAGAAGGCAGTAACTCCATGTTTCTGTGTATGGATGGATGATGTATGGATGGTGAGCATTCATCATGTGGCCCATGCCCAGCCCCCAACCTGGGCAAGTTTGGACAAGCCCTCACAGAATACTAAGTCTGAGCTGGCAGCTTAAACAAAACATCCTTCTCTGCCATTTAGTAAATGAAGCCCTGAAGGCTTCCCTGGGTTGGTGTATGCAATGGGTGCATTATGTTCTGGCTGAGACGTCCCATTGGGATATCTAGCAGTCAGCCACTGCCTCAAGAGAGACCACAGTTCCTAGGATGTAGGAGTTGTGAAAGGTTCTGGCTCCATATTCCCTATCCCTATGTAGGATGTAAGCCTAGATCTCTGGGGCCTCGTGGCTATCACTCATTCATCATTTCTCATTGCCAAGTCTCAGGCTGGTCCCAAATCCTGGCAAAGATATGAAATGGCCAGTGATTTCTTTGTTGAAAAGGGTACGCAAATAAATCCCACCCTCATAGCTCCTGTTAGAAGTAAGCCTTAGCTGCGAATGTGGCTTAGTGGTAGAGTGCTTACCTAGCAAGCATGATGCCCTGGGTTCGATTCTTCAGTACCACATAAACAGAAAAAGCCAAAAGTGGCACTGTGTCTTAAGTGATAGAATGTAGCCTTGAGCAAAAGCAGCTCAAGAACATGCCCACACTCTGAGTTCAAGCCCCAACACTGGCAAAAAAAAGTGATCTTGGTGAGACATACTCTTCTGGGACTCAGGAGGGCCAAGGTTATAGGTAAGAAGTAGAGGGCAGGTACTGGTGGCTCATCCCTGTAATCTTAGCTACTCAGGAGGCTGAGACCTGAGGATCATAATTGCAAGCCAGTGCAGTCAGGAAAGTCTATATGAGACTCTTTTCTCCAATTCAGCACCCAAAAGGCCACAGCTGTGGTTCAAGTAGTAGAATGCTAGCGTTGAGCATAAAAATTCAGTGATACCATCCAGGTCTAGAATTCAAACCCCAGAACTGGCACACACACACACACACACACACACACACACACACACACACACCAATATAGAGCATTTGCCAGTCAACCTACCAAGTTCCATCTCTAGGAACTCAATATTTTTTTAAAAGAGGGAGAATGGAAGGAAGGACTTGCTCTAGGAGGTGATATAACCAGTGCCAAAATTCCACAGGATTTCTAATGTGGAACAGAACAGAGAGCCTCAGCCAGAAGGTATACAGCATGGGCAAAGGTCCTGAGGTGTGGTGTTAGAGCAGGTGGTGTGGGGGGAATGAAGTTTCTGTGTCTTCAGACAAGTCTGGCTGAACAATCAAGGCTGGGTCAAGGTTTGTACTTGAGTCACAGGTAGGGCAGAGGGTAGGGTCCAGAATGGGGCCCAGGGGAAGATTAGCTTGACTTTTCAACATGGACATCAGCCATTTCCTGTGGCTGAAAACCTATTTTTCACAGCTCCTGACACTCAGGCATCATTTGCATTGAGGAGTCAGGGCAAACGCAAGGAAGAACTCTTGCTTAGGAAAATCTTCTAACCCAATGCCACCAGTGGCTCAACCCCTGTAAATCCTAGCTACTCAGAAGACTGAGATCAGAGATCGTGGGTCAAAGCCAGCTCAGCGGAGGAAAGTTCATGAGACTCTTCTTGCCAATGAGCTATCAAAAGCCAGAAATGGAGCTGTGGCTCAAGTGGTAGAGTGCCAGCTTGAGGGAAAAAGTAAAAGACCAGAGCCCAGACCCTGAGTTGAAGACCGGGTACTGGCACAGAAAAAAAACAGAAAACCTTTCAGGAGCTCCCAGTTCACTGTCGAGAAAAGCCATTATTAGCTGGGCATAGTTGGCTCATTCCTGTCATCCTAGCTACTCAAGGCTGAGACCTGAGAATCAATCAAGATTCAAAGCTAGCCTGGGCAGACTATTATCTCCAATGAATCATCAATGAACTGGAAAGAGAACAACTGTAGTTCAAGTTGTACAGCACCAACTTTGTGCAAACAATCTAAAGGATAGCATCTACGTCTACACTCTGAGTTCAAGTCCCAGTAAACACACACACACACACACACACACACACACACACACACACACACACACACACACACACACACACACTCACTAACATTCTTAGCAGGTGCCAGTGGCTCATACCAGCAATCCTAGCTACTCAAGAGGCTGAGATCTTAGGAATGGCAGCTTGAAGCCAGCCCAGGCAAGAAAGCCATGAAACTCTTATCTCCACTAAACTAGTAAAAAAGATGAAAGGTGAGCTGAGGTTCAAATGGTAGAAAGTTAGCTTTGAGCAAAGGAAGCACAGGGACAGTGCCTAGGCCCTGAGTTCCAGATCTAAGATTTTTTTAAAGACACCATTTGCCACTCCCACAGGCCATAAATCCAGATTTTGGTCATCCTAAATCTCACTTCCCCTCTTGCCACTTCCACAGTCCTCCCACAAGTGGCCAGTGTGTAGCCAACACTGGGTTAAGAAGTGAATGTACAAAAGGGGAGGCATAGCCAGGTCAAGACTAATGCCCCAGAACATTGAGGTATTGGCCATACCAGTCTCTTATCCCCCAGTTCCCTGGCCCTGGAATCTAAAGTCTGTGCCTATGTATTCTGGGCATCCAGAATTGTCTAGAAGGACCTGAGAGGCCCAGCTGGGGCTGGAAGATAGACCGTCCTATGATAAAGTATGTTTACATTTACTAGACACTGATAAATACTTTCAAGCCACATTGGCCTCACCTCCCATGTAGTCCAGGATCCTCCTTGCTTGGGTGGTCTTCAGTCAGCTGTCAAGCTCGAGTTGCCCAGAGCCACCAGCAACCCCCTATTCCCTACTCCACTGCAAGCCTGCGGAGAGGGATGTGCAGTCAGAGGCGCAGCTGAGGTAAAGGACAGGACATCACATGACTGAGGCCTTCCCTCAGAGGCAGTGGAGATACTCTGCCAGCTGTCTCAGAATTCCCTGGAGTCAGCCAAATATTTGGACAGTCAGAATTGTGCCCCAGAGGCCTGGAACACAGGCCTCTGGCAATTTAGGACTCATTGTAGACCCTGACAAGGGACTTAAGGCAAGGTTGGTGTGGAGGAGGGGCACTATCTTAGGTCAGAAAGATACAGACAGGCAGCCAGGAAGGGGACAGAGAAAGATGAGGAAAAGTTACACACACACACACACACACACACACACACACACACACAAAAACACGGACATTTCAAGGCCTCAGCAGTTCCTGAGAACTATGAACTCTCTCCATTAGTATAACATCCAATTCGTGAGAAGATGGCACTATCATACTCAGACCAACTGTAGACACAAAATTGAGCCTCTCACATATGTGGAATATCGCATAATCCAGCATGTAATTTCCTACCGTACACACTGCTATGTGGAAAACTAAAGCCACCTCTTTGTTTATTGTTGGTCATGAGATTTGAACTCTGGGCCAGAGCACTGTCCCTCAGCTCTTCAGATGAAGATGAGCACCTTCCCACTTGAGCCACAGGGCCACTTCCTGTTTTCTGGTGGTTCATTGGATATCAAGTATCACAGACATTTCTGGTCAAGCTGTCTTGGAACCATGGTCTTCACATATCAACCTTCTGAGATGACAGTTGTGAGCCACCGGCAGCAGCCAGCTTCAGCCACCTTCAAATACCCAGAGGAAAACCAATTTGTTAGGCCACAAACTTCTTGTAACCCTTGATTTCAGACTTTGACACCCCACATCCAAATCCATCCTTCAATGGATAGAATGCAGACACAACAACCCCACACCAGCACCCATTTGCCCACTCCCTGCCTGACACAGGCCACATCCTCTTGAGTTCTTGGTAATGTACCACCCATCCTACTGTGGCTTCAAACGGGGGCAACCTTGGGGAGTTCTTAGAAATGTCTGTACAGTGAGGCCAGTATCTGGTCTCTCAAACACAGCACGCACACACACCTCCATATCTCTGCAGGCAAAAATGTTTTACTTTTCAGTTGTGGGGCTTGAACTCTGGGCCTGGGTGCTGTCCCTGAGCTCTCCAGCTCAAGGTGAACACTCTACTACTTGAGCCACAGCACCTCTTCCAGTTTTCTGGTGGTTTTTTGGAGATAAGAGTCTCAGGGTCTTTCCTGCCCAGGCTGGCTTTGAAGCGTGATCCTGAGATCTCAGCTCCTGAGTACCTAGGATGACAACAATGAGCTACTGAAATCTTCCATAAAGGAGCCATGAAACTGTGAAGGAGAAATCAAAAGTTGTGACTGGGCTCGTACTTGGTATTGATGTAAAAACAACAACAACAAATATACACACAGAGAGGAATAAAATGCTTTTGCTATTTTTAGACATGGTGACTTAACTATATTTTCATTGCTCTCATCTTCGCGCTCTCTCAACACACACACACACACACACACACACACACACATACACACACATCCAAAATGGTGACAGAAGACTCTTCCATGAAGCACCTGCAATTTGCCAACTGATCACTTAACTGAGCACAGTCAGGCTGTACAAGGAGAAAGATTCTCTCTCTCTCTCTCTCTCTCTCTCTCTCTCTCTCTCTCTCTCTCTCTCTCTCTCTCTCTCTCTCTCTCTCTCTCTCACTCTCTCTCTCTCTCTCTCTCTCTCTCTCTCTCTCTCTCTCTCTCTCTCTCTCTCTCTCTCTCTCTCTCTCTCTCTCTCTCTCTCTCTCTCTCTCTCTCTCTCTCTCACACACACACACACACACACAGAATCAGAGTAGTGCCTCTCCTGTCTGTTGGTTCCTCATCTGGGACAGTGTACAAGCTGGAGCACGCAGGTTCCCATTCCCCATTCCCTTGTTAAAACCGAGATCTCCCACCCAAGGGGAGCACCACTCTAATGACACAGCATGACCCCGCTTCTCCCCTCCTCCAGGGTGAGACACTTCCCCTTTGGAACAACCAGCCTTAACTCCCCATTCACCAAAACCCTAAGACAGGACGCTGGGTGAAAAAATTCCCAGACAGGTGGCTCCTCAGAGCCAGGACTGACAACAAGCAGAGGTCTTGGGGTACCCAGGGGGTGTCTGACCCGGGGTGGGCGTGGTGTTGAGGAAATAGATGGGGTTCTAAAGTCTACATACATGGACAGACTCCCTACTTACAGCCTAGATGCTTCTGGGTGACTGGGTGGATTCTTGGGGAGGACAAGGAGACCAGATGGACCGGGAGCACCAGCAGATGCTGGTAGAGCTGGAAAATGGGATCACCCTGTGAGTACTGTTGACAGGTGGGGTGGGGGGGAACAGGCCATGTGTATGTGTGTCAGAGGGAGTGTGTTACTCCCAGATATTCACCTTCCATCTCACCCCCAGTGCCCTAACCTCCCTAGTGGGCTTTTCTGGGACCCTCCTTAGGTAAGAGGGTGACTGAGAACAGAGGACAAGGACTCACACAACAAGGGGTCCCTATCTTCTGTATCCAATGCCCCACACTCCCAGAAAAAAGGAAAAGACCCAAGAAGGCAGGTGTGGCATTGCTCCCCACCTCAGAATAAAGCCACCAGGTACCCATCTTGGAGAGGAAGGGTGAACATGTGGGGATGTGTGGTTCCCACTGCTCCAGGCCAGGGGCTCCCTTCTCACCAAACCCTGCATCTCCCCATTTCCTGAGACACTGATACTAGGGATGGGAGTGGGATCCCTGGATCCACACCCACTCCCCCATCTCCCACTCTTGGGGTGCATTTGTGGCAGAGCCAGTGCTGGCACCTGGAGCTGGTGAGGCAAGGTTTGGATGCGAGAAGGGAGGCAGGAGTCGTGGGTCTGGGTTGGGGGGAAGAGGGGTTGGGAGAGATCACGAGGTGTGCGACCACGGGATATCCACTCATGTGTGCTTCTGGGTGAAGCTGTAGGCTGCTGTTCTAGGTGAAGATGGCAGCAATGGCAGCATCATGGCAGATGCTCAGGCCCAGAGTAGAGGATGGGGCGGGGGGGAGGCAGGACGTGTTCAGGGCCACAATCTGGGCTGGGGCACACCATCGCTGGATGACTCTGAGAGGCACTGTGGGTCCGAGCCAGCAGCAACATGTTTGAAACGTGATGTCGTGGAGAGGGCAGGATAGGGGTCAGGAAAGGAGCAAGCAGGTGGCAGGGCTAAGCGTGCCTCAGCCACAGCTGAACTCCTGGCACAGGGACCTTGGACTCAGGGCCTACTTGGCCTCTGAGCCTCCCTGGGCCTGTGGGAGGGATGTGCCTGCTGTGCTGGCTTTGTGCTCTGTGCTCCTGGGCCAGACCTATGCTCCTACAGCAACAGAGGCCAGCCATTAACGCAGCCTCTCCTGGTGCATGTGGCTGCTCATCTCTCTGCCACCACTTATCTCGAGGGCTGTCTTGCCCTTATAGCACAAGCGTGTCAGCCAATGGCTGCAGCAGCTATGTACCTCCTCTGCCATACCCTGTCCTCCTCTTGGTCATGCCCCTCCCTCCTCTGCCGTGTCCCCCACCTCTTAGACTTGTGCTGCCCCGAGTCTGCCATAAGGCTACCAGGCCATGACAGAAGCAGCCCCACCTCATCTCAGGGCTTACCCCAACCCTAGCAGCTGCCCAGGGTGATCGAATCTCCCCTCAGTCCAACCACTGGGGGAGAATCTTCTCCATCCCCCCATACACCAAGCAGGTGCACGATGACCCTCTGTATTTGTGTGTGTGTGTGTGTGCGTGTGTGTGTGTGTGTGTGTGTGAGAGAGAGAGAGAGAGAGTGAGAGAGAGAGAGAGAGAGAGAGAGAGAGAGAGAGAGAGAGAGAGAGAGAGAGAGAGAGAGAGAGAGAGAGAGAGAAAGAGAGAGAGAGAGATTGTCGGGGATATCTACCTCTCAAGGACTCAGAACATAGGACCCTTTGGAATGACAGCACACAGCACACTTTAAAAAATAGCACAAATAACTCTGTGTAATGGACTCAGCACAATGTGGCTTTTAAAAGACTCACCACATAGCAACCTTTGGGATCTTCATGATAATCTAATGACCAATAAGATTAGACATGTCATTTTGACATCACTAAACGTAAATATCATAGTATTATGACATCATATGTCATAGTGGCATTATAGACATATTGTGAATGCCTATTCTGTGATTTCATTCTATTTCAAGGGAGCAATATTGGTGGATATCAGAAATCCATTGTGAACTCAAAGCTACTGTGACATGAGAATTCCCTTTGTGACAAATCACAGTGCCATTGTGATATCATTAACCTGTTGTGACATCACAAACCTGTCCTGTCCATTGTGACCTCACTATCAATGTGACATCACAAAGCCATTGTGATATCACATTGCTGTTGGGACATTACAATCACCTTGAGACCTCCCAAACCCATTATGACATCTTTAGCGCTTTGGAAAAAAACACGTGGCCTTTGTGACATCACAGTCCCTTTGTGTATCCATATCTTCGTTGTGAAATGTCAGATATGCCATTGTAATATCACAGAGCATTTATAATATAATCATCACTGTGAAAGTACATTGTCATAATGACAACATCAGCTCATTGTGACATCACAAATTTGTAATGACATCTTACCACTATTATATTACATTGTCATTGTGACATCATATAAACATTATGAATGCCTATTATGTGATTTCGTTATATTTCTTTTTTTTAATTTAATTTATTTTTTGTGAACATACTACTGTACAGAGGGGTTATAATTACATGGGCAGGATAATGCATACATTTCTTATCAAGCATTGCAGCCTCCTCCTTTGTTTACCCTTCACATCCCTTCTTTACCTCCCCCCCTACCTCCACCAACCAATCCTCCTCCCCCCGCACCAACGTTGTAAAGCTCGTTTTCGACATGACAACTTGCACTTCTCATTGTTGCAACAGGTCCACCTGTATCCTTAAACGACTTGTTTTTCCCCATCTCCTCCACAAGTTATACTGACATCAAGTATAGTAAAAGCAGGGGTTATACTGTGGGGGAGGGACATACAAAGCAACAAAGAGATAATCTTATAAATGCGTTAGAAACAAATGCATGAAATAAAAAAAACACATTTGAATACCTATCTAAGGGTTCATTTTCCTAACATCATATTATCTGACCTTTTCCGCTTGACTCATGTTGCATGTGGTTATATATCAAAAACATATTTTGACTTCATAACCATTTTGACATCAGAATCCCTTTGTGACATAACATTGCCATTATGATATCTCTAAACAATGTGACAACTCAAACATATCCTGTCCTGCCACGCCTACTCCAGTGGAGTCTGCTTAGCATGGAAACCTGCGTTCAAACCTGAGAATGGGGTTTCAAAGAGGCCTACCTCCTGGAAAGGCTGGCAAACCCCTGGGAAAGATGTGTTTCTGCTTTTCTTTTCTTCACTGTATAAGAGTGCCTATTAATCTTTTACTGTTTCTACTCCTCTTTGTACTTACTCATTGTCAATGTCCCCTTATTCAAAGCTCTTTCTTAAGAGTGTTGATGACTCCAATATCTGATGAGTGTCTTAAAAATATGACTAACTCACCAGAGTTAAGTGCTACCCTGGAAGCCCCTCTTATGGAGGCTAGTAGACAAGTCATAAGTAAATATAAAAGTATTGAGGGTTTCACAAAGTCACTTCAGCAGAAGGAATTGTTTGTAAGAGATTTACAAGAAGCTGTAGGCACGGCTAGAACAGAAAGAATGTATGGCAATTGCTGAGATAACTACTTAGGAGAAAGAATTTCCTGTTACTCTCTTTTATTTACTAAGAGACTTGCTAGATCTTTGTCTCCTTGGTGCTTACTACTAAAGAAGGAACAGGAAAGATCTTATGGGACAGTTAAGGCCTCTATAAAAGAAGGTAATGGTTAATTGGTGACAAACATCGAAACCCATTGTATTTCTTAGAGATAAGCTGGAGACAAGTGCCTATCAGGAGACCAGCTGGTGACCACCCAAGAATGAAGCCCTGCAGCAAGACTGTGTAACCTTTTGCCCTTTCTTATGGAGAATTTTTGCTATAAAAGTCTGTTATCCTCTGCATTAAATCGCACTCAGCATCCACTCCTCTTGTGTGTGGGTTGTCTGTTTGCCATCTCCCCACCTATTCCAGTTCCTCCCCTAGGTGTCCTCCGTCATCCGGTCCGTGGCACTGTCCTCATAATTTTTATGACATGTTGCCACTGTGTAATGTTAGGTCCATTGAGAGCTCAACCTCTTTTCTACCTCATTATTTCAGGTATGACATGAAATATTAGAAATATACTGTGACATCATGAATATTGTGACATCACACTGCTAGACATTACACTGTCACATTGTCACATCACAAATCTGTTCTGTTGTCACATCACAAATTTGTTCTGACTTCATCACATTTGTGCCAACAAATACCTTTGCAATCCTCACAATCCCATTCTAAACTCATATACTCATTGTGAGTTAATGACAATTGAGTTCTGAAATGACATTGTCACATCACCAATCTACTGCAACATCACAAAACCATTTTGAATTCATCACTATTATGGCATCAGCAACTAATTGTAACATAACAACACTCTTATGACATTATAATTTGACATCATATTGCAATTGTGATATTACTGTACCATCATGTTTTCACAAACCTATTATGACCTCATCACATCTTAGAAAATTCATGGCCTTTGGGACATCAAACTCTTTCTGTGAACTTGTAACATTGTGAACTTGTAGCAATTGAAATTTGAAATAAGGTGTGATATTACAAACTAGTTTTGACATCACTAACCCATTTTTATATCATTAATGAAGTACCCGATTTTCAGATACCCCCTCTTAGACCACCAGAGACCACGATCAATGCAAACAGCAAAGAGTCATTTATTGTATGCTCGAGCTTGGTCCTCCACACACTTGGTAACCAGTGCCACTAAGAGGCCCAAGCACAAAATTAGCACAGCTTTTATACTATCAAACAAGTTTACAAGTTCAGGGGTTTTCCACACAAGCAAGTTCACAAGTTCAGGGGGTTTAAGTCCACCTTGACTGCACTTCCCTTTTTCTGATGCAACACCTTGGCAACTGTTCTGTTCCTTAAGGGTGGCCAGGGTTGGTGGCAACCTGCTGTATTCCTGAGAGCTATGTTTTTCTTTGGCAGCACAGCTCTCTTTGGGAGTTACTCTGAGGGCAGCACAGCTCAGGACGCTACTCTGAGGGCAGCACAGCTCAGGGGGCTTGATCTTAAAATGAGTTACTTTAGCTCTTCAATTAACACTTTACAACCGAAACTTGTTAGGAACTTTAGCACTTTTGACAAAAAATCATGGCCTTTGTGTCATCACAGTTCATTTGTGTATGTTGTGACTTCATTCTCTTATCCGCACTATAAACTAATGGCAATTAAGATCTGACATGACATA
This sequence comes from Dipodomys merriami, assembly GCF_024711535.1. Classification (NCBI taxonomy): domain Eukaryota; kingdom Metazoa; phylum Chordata; class Mammalia; order Rodentia; family Heteromyidae; genus Dipodomys; species Dipodomys merriami. The sequence continues at coordinate 2,903,546 of NW_027202360.1, read as the reverse complement.
GAGTGTGACATCACAAACCCTTTGTGACATCATCACCACTGTGACATCAGACTGTCATTATGATACCATCAGCTCATTGTGACATCTCCAAATTACAGTGACATCATAGCATTATGACATCGCATTTCATTTTACTGTCATAGGGGCTGAGAAGGTAGCTCAGTGGTAGAGCACTTGCCTTGCATGCATGAGGCCCTGTGTTCCATTCCTCAGCACCACATAAGCAAAAAGAAAAAAGCCAGAAGTGGCACTGTGGCTCAAGTGGTAGAATGCTAGCTTTGAGCTGAAGAGCTGAGGGACAGTGCCCAGGCCCAGAGTTCAGGCCCCATGACAGGACCCCTCCCCCCAAAAAAAAGAAAGCTGTCACAGACACATTGTGATTGTATATCCTGTGATTTCATTCTATTTCAAATGTGGCATATCACTTGCTATCAGAAACACATTGTGACCTCATAAACATTGAACATTATAAACCCTGTGTGATATCATAACCAGTGTGACATCACATTGTTTTCATGAGATTTTTAGCTTATGGTGATGTCACAAAATGACAATGACATTATAGCATTTGCCATTATGTCATTGTGATAACATAGACACATTATGGATGCCTAATCTGTGATTTCATTGTATTTGAAATGTGGCATGTGGGTTGATATCAGAGACTCATTTTGATATCATGACCATTGTCACATCAAAATCCTTTTGTGACATCAATTTGGCAATGTGACATCACAATGGCAATGTGATGCTAATAAGGCATCGTGATATCACAATGGTCACAAACTCACAATGGGTTTCAGATATCAACTGACATGCAACATTAGTAGTAGAATCAAATAAAATAATAGGCAAACACAATGTGTCTATCACATCAGAATGACAATGTAATGTTACAATGCCATGATGGCATTGTAGTTTTACATGTCAAAATGAGCTGATGGTGTAATGGCAACATGATGTCACAATTATGATGATGTCAGAAAGGATTTGTTATGTTTCAATGGTATGTCTGATGTCAGTTGTAATTAGTTTCCCATGAGGATATGAATACAAAAAAGTTCTGTGATGTCACAGAGGCCATGTGTGTTTTCAAAGTTATTAAGAGGTCATAATAGGTTTGGGATGGCACAATGTGATCTGTAATGTCACAATGGAAATGAGATGTCCCATTGGGTTTTTAATGTCACAGTGGTGATGAGGTCACAATGGTTTTGTGATGTCACAGTTTGTAATTTCTGAATGATATACCTAATTTCAATTACTCATAATTGAATATGAGTATACCAGGTGATAGGAGAAGCTTCACAGTATGAGGTCATACTATCTGAAAACCCAATGGAACAGTGATTTCACAATGATAATGTGATGTCTCAACATCATGTTATAATAATGTTTTGATGTCACAATTGGTGACGCCATACTGATGAGGAGGTTGCAATAGATTTGACATGTCCCAAGGGGTTGGTGATGGCACAATGGCATGTGGGATCTCAATTGTTATTAACTCAGCATGAGTATATGAGTTTGGGAAGGGATTCTGATGTCACCAAAGTATATGTAGTCAAAAAGGTGAAGAAATAACAGGTCTGAGATGTCACAAAGTAACACAATTTTTATGATGTCCAGCAGTGTGATATCATGGTGTTACACTGGATTTTAGATATCTCATGTCATATCTGAAATGTGAGGTCGAACGCAGATTTTCAACTCACAAAAAGCCTAAGATATCACAATGGCATGTCACAAAAGTTATGAGGACAGGAGAGGTATTTGATGTCACAGTGGGTTAGTGTTGTAACAAAGGCAATGTGCTGTGACAAAGAGATTTTGATGTGACAAAGATTATGAGTTCACAATGGTTTCCTGATATCAACCCACATGGCACATTTGAAATAGACTGAAATCCAAGAATAAGCATTCACAACATTACCTTGCTCATGTAACTGTAATCCCTCTGTACACTATACTACAATAAAAAATGCACAGAAGAAAAAAAAAAGAAAAACATGATATAGTGTCATTGGGATTTGGTGATGTCACAATGAGATGATGGTGTCATGATGACAATGTGATTTCACAGTCACAATTTTTGCTCAAAGTATTTGTGATGATACAATGCTATGTGTGATCACAATTTTCACTAGTTCGCTGTGAAGATATAGGTAAACAAATGGTCTGTGATGCCACAGAGGTTATGTGTCTTTTAAATGGTGCTGAGTTAACAGTAGCTTTGTGATGTCACAATGTGAATGTGAAGGCACAACAGCAATTTTATGTCACAATGGGTTTGTGATGTCACAGTAGTGATGAGGTCACAATGAGTTTGTGATGTCACTATTGTCACTATGAGTTTCTAATATTAAAATGACATGTCCAATTTCAATTTCTACTAGTTCATAATGAGGATACAATTTCAAAGAAAGAATAAAGCTCCAAAGAGCATGAGTTTTTAGTCATAACTTCTGTGATATGCTGCCATTAGGATATTTTAGGCGTTTAGTAAGCTTAGAATCTGTTTTCAAACTCATAATAATTCAGGTATGAAATATTGTATCAGAAATTGACTCTGACATCATGACCACTGTGATATCACATTGATAAACATCAAGACCCTGGTGTCACATTGTGAACTCACAAATCTGTTAGGACTTCATCACATTTGGGCCAACACAGGTCTTTGGGAACAACACAGTCCCTTTCTGAACTCATATCTTCATTGTGAATTAATTACAATTGAGATTCGGCATGCCATTGTGACATTTCCAGCCAATTGTGACAGCACAAACCTACTATAGTAAGAACACATTGTGATCTAATAGCCATTGTGGTAGCACAATCCCTTTGTGACTCCACATTTCCATAGTGATATCACTAAACCACTGTGAAATGATAATCCTCTCATACTCAATTCAGGTATGAAATGTGATACCCGAATCCAGTGTGACATCTACATCATGGTGACATGACACTGATAGATATTATGAGCATTTTGTCACATTCTGACAAGACACACCTGTTAGGACTTCACTTTTGTGACAACGCATGCCTTTGGAGACATCACAGTCCCGTTGTGAGCTCATATACTCATTGTGAGTTCATGACGATTGAGATCACATGTCACCATTTGATATCACCAACCCATTGTAACATCATACACCTCTTGCAAACTCGTCACTAGTGTGGCATCACCAATTGTGATAACAAAACATTATTAAGTCATCATATTGCAATATCACATTGCCATTGTTATATCACTGTTCCATTGTGTTTTCAAAAACCTAGTATGTCTTCATAGCATTTTAGAAAATTCATGGCCTTTTTTATTTGTCTTCTTCTGTGAACTCATATCCACATTGTGATATAGTACAACTAAAATTGGTTATGTGATTATGAGATGTGACTTCACAAAACTATTTGATTTCATCACCAATGTCACATCACAAACGCATTGTGAGATTTCATTGCCATTTGACATCACTATCACATTGCAACTTCCCAAACCTTTTAGGACTTCAGCACCTTTGAAAAAACACATGGCCTTTGTGACACCACAGCCCCTTTGTGTAACTATACCCTCATTATGAACTGGCAATTGATATCAAACATGCCATTTGTGACATTACCAGTGTGACATAACATTGTCATTATGACAGCCTCAACTACTTTTGACATCACAAAACTACAATGACAAGATAACATTATGAGATCACGTTGTCATTGTGATGCTATAGACAGATTGTGAATGCCTGTTTTTAATCTTTTTTTTTTGCCTGTCATGGGGCTTGAACTCTGGGCTTGGGTGCTGTCTGTGCTCTTCAGCTCTAGATGAGCTCTCTATCACTTGAGCCACAGTGCCACTTCTGGTTTTATAGTGGTTTTATTGGAGATAAATCTCATGGACTTTCCTGCCTGAGCTGGATTTGAACTGCTATCCTCAGATCTCAGGCCCCTGAGTATCTAGGATTACAGGCATGAGTCACCCATGCCCGGCTTTTTCATTTTATTTCAATTTTGACCTGTGTGTTGATATCAGAAATATAGTGTGACCTCATAACCATTGTAACACCATAAATCAGCAGTGACATCAAATTGTCATTATGACACCATCAGCTCATTGTGATATCACCAAATGACAATGGCATCATAGCATTATAAATCACAGTGACATTGTTACATCATAGAAGTAAGAGTGTTATGGCCTATTGTGTAAATTCATTCTATGTCAGAAACCCATTTTGACCATATAACCATTGTTATATCACAATCCTTTGTGACATCACATTGCCATAATTATATCATTAACCTGCTGTGCCATCACAAAGCAGTCCTGTTCTTATAAGTTTTGTGACATACTGCCATTTTCATATATTAGGTCCTTTGTGAGCCCATAATCTGTTTTCAATTTCATGTTTCTGGCATGACATGTGATATCATAAATCCCCTGTGACATTATTCTGCCAGATATCATGATCATTATGTCACATTGTGACATCACACAACTTTTTGAATGGCATCACATTTGTGACAACGCATGCCTTTGGAGACATTACAGTCCCTTTTTTAACTCATATATTTATTGTCAATTAATGACAATTGAGATCTGCCATGCCACACTGGCATCATGAACCCATTGTGACTTCACAAACTTATTGTGACCTCATCACGAGAATAGCATCAACAACTAATTGTGGTATCAAAGCATTATTTTGACATGATATTATGGTATTGCCATTGTGATATCACTGTCCAATTGTGTTTTTACAAACCTCTATGGCCACATCACATCTTAGAAAATCCATGGCCTTTGAGACTTCGAGCTTTTTCTGTGAACTCGTGTTCTTATGACCTCAACACCAATGAGACAAACAATCGTGTCACATTTAATATAATAAACCAATTTACACTAGAAAGGGGACTGTGATTACCTTATCCTGGACTGGGTACACAGGTCAAAGAGCAACCTTGACCACCAAACCTCAGACCTCCAATAGGCAGCCCCACCGGTCTGCAAAGAAACAACCAAAAATTTTTTTTATCTCCAAAGCTCAAAAACAACATGGGCAAGGCTTTTTACTTTTCAATTCCTCCCTCCTTCGCTACAGACCTGTCCTTCCTTCCTGGTCTTTCCCTTTTTCCCTTCCACCCTTTCCTTCTTCTATTTAGGCTTCTCCACTCTCCACAGGCCTGCCCTACTCTGCCCCAGTGACCACATGCCAATCTTCTGCTCTCCCTCAACTTCCTCTCTTCTCAGGTTTTTCCCTTCCTGCTGTCTCACCACTTTCTTCCATCCGTGTAGCTCCCATTTTTATCTCCCCTTCCAATGCTCTGAAAATGCAACCTATATATACGTTGTACACCTCCTCACTCCAACGGATATGCTGCCTAATAGTTTTCAATCATCACTTCCCAAACTGCCCAATGCTCAATCACTTCTTGACAGCTCACTATGTGAGGCTTGACACCTTCACCTTTGGCGGCATTCCCAACTCTCTCTGGTGGGCCAGGCCAAGAATTTAAAATGATTATCGGCTCCCACAGATAATTCTGGCCCCACTGGTTATTACAGTATCCTCATAGTTAATTAGAAGAAATTGAAATTGTATACATCATTGTTATATTACAAACTTGATGAGACATAACTAACCCATTGTGACTTCATCACTGTGGTGACATCACAAATCCATTGTGATATCACATAGCCATTGTGTCACCATGATCACATGGTGACATCCCAAACCTATTATGACTTCTGAAGCTTTGAAAGAAAGCACGGCCTTTGTGACTTCATAGGCCCTTTGTGCACCCATATCCTCATTTTGAGCTAATGACTATTGAGATCAGACATGCCATTTTAACATTACAAAACCTTTGTGACATCATTACCAGTGTAACATCACATTATCATTATGACAACATCAGCCCACAGTGACATCATAAAACTAAAATGACATCATAGTGTTATAACATCACATTGTGGATGTGATGTCACAGATTCATTGGAATGCCTATTCTTCGATTTTTTTCTATTTCAAATGTGGCAGGTGGGTTGATATCAGAAATACATTGTGACCACATAACCATTATGACATCACAATACCTTGATGACGCCTATTGCCATTATGATATCAATAACCCACTTTGACATCACAAAACTGTCCCATTCTCATAATGTTTTGACATGCTGCCAGTGTGATCTCTTTGGCCTCTCTGAGTTCATACATTGTTTAAATCATACTATGTCAGGTATAACATGATATCAGAAATCCACTGAGACATGATGAACACTGTGACATCACACTGCCAGATGTCATGACCACTGAGAAACATTGTGACATCACAAACCTGTTAAGACTCATTACACTTGTGCCAACATATGCGTTTGGATACATCATTATCCCTGTGAACTTATATAATTGTCAATTAGAGATCTGGCATGAGATTGTAACATCCCCATCCCATTGTGAAATCACAAACCTATGTGACCTCATCACCTGTATGGCATCACCAAATATTTGTGACTTCAAAACAATAGTATCTCATGTAATGGTAACATTACATTGCCAATGGGATATATCTGTTCCATTGCATTTTCACTAACCTATTATGTCCTCATAATATTTTACAAAATTCATGACTTCTACCCAAGCCCAGAGTTCAAGCCTCACGACTGACCTAAAAAAAGAATATATATATATATATATATATATATATATATATATATATATACACCCTATATATATATATACACCATATATATATATATATATATATATATATATATATATATATACACCCTTATACATATACATACACACAGTATATATATGATGGAATGAATTGAATATAAATGAATATTTATAATACAAGTTTAAATATAACTAAATATATATTTACACTATATACACATATTAACATATGTAAAATCATATTATATCTGTATGTTTATAAATATATTTGTAATTAATATCCAAAGAGTACATCTGAAGATTTTCAGGAAAATATATAGTTTCTAAAGGCTTACTACTGACCCATCATACTTTTAAGCAATTTTTTCACTTATTACAATGTCTGGAGTACTAACATTGAATAATTATGAAACATAGTAACTGTTATAGTCCTTATGATTTTAGATTAGAAACATCTACTTACTCGGTATGAAACCTACCAAAATGTGATTTTGAAATCACACTCCACAAACTGGACATTTGCATCAAATTAGCAACTTACTTTATATCACATAAATTCAGTTTCCTTAGATTCATCTACAAATAAAAACATGCATGCATTTTCATGCTTACATAAACCCCAATATTCACATGACATACTAAATGTGACACTGTAATAAATAATAATATAGATACTGAAAAAGCACATTTTGCAAATGTAATTAAATTTTATTTTTTAGATATAGTGCATTATTGAAATACTTATGAAAGAGCAGCTGAGAGGATGTTTCAAATACTAGAGTGCCTGCCTTAAAGAGCATGTTTCTCAGTCCAAACCTCATTATTTCCATCCTTCTTTCTCCCACATAATAAAACATAAATAACTATAGAATTAATCTACATATCCCTTAATCACTCATTAAATAAAGAAATTGTAATATATATACACACAATGATATATTACTTAGCCAGACATAATAATGAAATCTTATTATCTTCAAGAAAAAACATAGAAGAAAAATTCATATTAAAGCTATATGCCATACTGTAAAAAACAAATTCTAGATTTCTCATATGCAGAATCTAGACCTAGAAAATAAAATGGATGACCAAGGTATAAAAGGTGGAACTGATTAAATTTGGAAAAAAAAGTAAGAGAGGAGATGAAGAGAAATATTGTAAAATATATATGTTCAAATAATTTATGTTAGCATGATGACATAATAAAAGTATAAAAATAAGATAATGAAATTCATAAAATGAACAAAATTTAGCAAGCTACATTATATGGATATATGTATAACATAATAAAATACCTTGTGAAATTAATATTTGAAAATAAGAAGACAAAAATTCAATCCAGTTGTTCTAGATTCATATGTTAATTTCCACTTTTTGTTCAGTTATTTCCCTAATAAAGTAAAAGGAGATTTTGCTCATTTAGAAAGACTATCTTGTCCAATTAAAATTAAAGTATTCTAGTTAATTGCTGTCAATGTGAAATTGTTCAATCCAATTAATTATTATATTAGAGTATTTTCAATGCCCTCTTTAAAATAGTATCCCTATTGGTATATACTTTTTGCTATTTGTTGAATATGTTTTCTTTCCTCAATCACTTTATATCATTTTCTGAATGTAGTTTGGTATATGCAATTAGGATATATTATACCTTACCTGGAAATCAATTATTCAAAAAGTTTTTATCCAAAGTGCCTATAATGAAATAAAGAGGTAAATCCAAATTACGTATTTTTGAAGACAATACTTCGTTAGTCATCTTCTCACATTCCCCATTCCCTTCTTGAGAATAATACACATTGTAAGGAAATGCTTAGAATGTTTTGGAGAAATAGTTTGACTTTAAACCAATGAGTTACTCTACGCTGCATTTCTGTTTACTTTATATCCAGAAAAGCTAATTTCTTACCTTATCATTTTCCTTAGGCTTTATATTCAGGTTTAAACACTGATGGGTGACAAAGATATAAACATTTTTTAACAGTGGTTAAATTGAGGCTGAGGAATCTAGGTACAACTATACTCATGCAGATAGGGCTCATCAGTCATGAGACCATGATATCAAAATGTTAACCTATGCTTACTGAAATTATGTTTATGAGATTTTGTGTATTATAAACAGTGGTTATTAGCATTTGTTTTGTAATCATCATCATTTCATGGTTTAGGTACTGAATTGAGACGTTATACTCAGAACTAAATTTAAGGAGGCATCCAAAATTAGTTACCAAGATATACATAATTTAACACAATGTTTTAAAAATACAAGCTAAAGGAAATAATTTATGGAAAAATCATTTAAAAAAACACAGGGTACGTATCACTGATTTTTCTTAAATGCCAGTTTGGAATACGATTTGCATGATGATTTTTCTGATTATATAAGTTTAGTTAGGTCTTGATATTTAGTTGGAGAAGTTATGTTCTTTTATATATTCATTTGTCAGATCAAAGAGGAAATGAATTCCGTGCCAGAGTCAAATCTGTAATAATGTTACAGTTGTATCCTGTTACTTTGCCAAAGTTTCAAATCAGCTCGAGTAACTTGGGTCTTTTTTGGATCTAACTAAGTAGGCATGCAATTTTGCCAGTACTAGAAAGATATTGACCAACATTTATTAAAACAGTATTTTCCAGAAACTAGTCCTATTCTCTCTTTTCATTAGATTTTTTATTTCATTTATATCATATGTTGATGTTTTCCTTTTGATAACCCACATTAAATCATCTACAGTGTAATTTAGAGTTGTTTAAAATTATGTACACTCAGGTACACTGCTAGGGTTCTATTATTTGCATATTTTGTTCCTGTGAAATCAGTAAGATTTATTTCTCAATATGGATACTATTGGACTTATTCATTGCATTTCTGAATTTTTTTAAGTATGTCATGATTTTTGTGATTTAGTATGTCATGATTTTTGTGATTTAATACTGCAATATATTTTTTAATATGTGCAGATCTTACTTCACATACAGTTACCTTTGTTTTAAACAATTTGATCTATTCAAGGGATTTGCTATATTAGGTTCATCCAGATGAATTTAATTACAAATTAACACAACCTTATTTCTGAAAGACAGTTATCCTTATATTTCTGCTCAAGTTAACATGTATTTGAGGTTTTTGTACTTAAAAAAGAAACTGAGCATAACATGTTTTAGTTCCTGGGGGAGTTCCAATTTCTTGGTTGGTTTTGCAGCTGTGGTGACTTCAACATATGTGTACATTTATTTTAATTGTTTTGTGCCTATATTTTGTTTCATAAAACAGAAAGTAGAAAAAGCATCAGTAGTTAAGAACTTTTCCAAATAGAATTCTAATAGAGACACTTGAAGTTTTGTGACAACTGGGACCCGAGAGTTCTTGTTAGTGGAAGGGATAGCAGAAAAACAGAGACATTGTTTGACATAATTGAATTCTGCCTCCTCTTGCCTCACTATTTCCAATGGTAATAATTTGGTCTGTATTAACTTAGAATTTTTGGTTTAATTGGGACACACTACACATTTATATTTGATTTCAACTCGAAAATCTTCTTTCCTTTGTTTAAGACCACAGATGTGAATTTATAATGCTAAAAAAGCATCTACTAATTTATATGAAATTGTCCAAACTAGTTTCCATTCAGACTATATGCAATATAGAATGTAATAATAATAGTTAGAGATAGTATGTAATAATTGACTTTGGGGAAAGTCGATTAAAGTGGATTTTTGTGTGATACTGAGTAATAGTAAAAATTATACTTGATACTATTAAAAATAATCCCAGTTATATCTAAAATAATTCATAGTTATAAACTAATGCTGAAAAAATGAGATTGTTTTTTGGAAAAAGCCAGAAGTTTAAATAAGCTTGCTTTTTAAAAATTGACTTGGAACTGGGCTTCATGGCTCATGCCTATAATCCTAGCTACTCAGGAGTCTGAGAACTGAGAATATTGGTTGAAAGCTAGCCTGGTCAGAAAATACTGTGTGACCCTTATCTCCAATAAACCACCTAAAAACTAGAAACAGCACTGTGGCACAAGTGGTACAGTGGAAGCCTTGAGCTGAAAAGCTGAACACTGGCCCAAGCCCAGAATTCAAGCCCACGACCCACAGAAAAAAACTTTTTATGGATTTGTTCTTCATTATTTCATGATTTTTTATGAGTGGTTGCTCAGTGAAAAATGTCATTAGTTTTTATATTTTGTGTTGGCATAAATGAGCCTACTATTATGTTAATTTAATCAAAAAACTCTGTGATTCTATGATAGTATAAATTTTGTGGGTAATGGTTAAGACAAGGTTGCCTTTCTGAAAAAAATATTTATATCACCCCCCAAAAAAGAGGAAGAAAAAAATTATATGCCCGGAAACTTACTCTGTAAATCATAATGGACTAATATTCTGTCATAGGTTAAGTTGTTGCCATTTGATTTTAATATGCCCCAGAAAGACCTATGTGTGAAAAAAATGACTTTCTTTTTCCTCCCAGATTGTGGAGAATACCTGAGTAGTTCTTCTGGAGATTAAGTTCTTTAGACTGAAACCTATGAATACATAGAATCTCATCTTCCTTCTTCTATATTTTAAACATTCTCGGTCAAAAACATTTCTCTTTGACATACTCCCCACCTTGACAATGTCTTGTCACAGCCTCCCAAAGCAGTAAAACAAACTGAACATATACTGAAACTTTCAAACTTTTAAATCTGAGTAAGCATTTCTGCTTAATATATGGACAATATCACTTATTATGGAAGGTTATAAAGCTAACACAGAAGTTTAGTCTTTCTAACAATGTAGAGTATATAAAACTGTGCTTTATTATAAAATATCTAACTCCATGTTGTATTTTGTGTTTTTGTTTCTGTTGATCCTAGGGCTTAAACTCAGGGCTGGGATGGTGCTTTTATGGTCAAGGCCAGTGATCTACATGTAATTTGAACTGGAAATCCATTTGCCCAGTTGGTTAATTGGAGATAAGAAACTAATCATCTTTCCTATTCCTGCTGGCTTCAAATTGTAATCTTCAGATCTCAATTTCTTAACTAGCTAAGATTCAACCTTGAACCACCAGTGCTAGCCATGTTGCATATTGTGTGTAATTCTAATTCTCAGCATTGTATATACGTTCCTACTACAATGTAAAAAAACTTAAAATATACTAAGGTTAAATATATAATGAAGGAAGAATTTTTATCCATTAAAATGTATGTAAAATCTGTGATAAACTATTGATATTTTAGTATACATTTCCTGCAATCAGTTGCATATATTTTAACAATTGTCAGGCCAAGTTTCTCTATATTCTACTGGAGATTTACTATTTCATGCATGCATGTAAATTTATGTGTATACGTATCTATCTATATATCTTCCAGACATGTTACTTAGCTTTGTTTTGGTGTTCAGCAGTTGAACCCGGTCGGCTCATTCTGTGACAATATCTGCCCTCATTCTCATCATTCCTTATTTACCACAACATCAGACTTCTAAAATCAGCCTCATTTCCTGGAGAAGGGTTACCAATCATTCCAACCCACAGGGTTTTAATAAAGCAAGCTTTAAGAAAGGAAGTAAACATGAAGGGACAACTACAGAATTTCCACAGAGACCTAGTAGGTTATCAAAATTATATCTGACATCTTTCACATTTCTGCCTTCCTTCTCTTCTCATACTTAAGAAAGCATTGACTAATACTATAAATATATTGCATTTATAACTTAAGGATCAGTGTTTTTTTTTCTAACCTGAAGCCTTCTTTTCCATTATTTTTAACATAACTTTTTGGGAGATTTTTTGGATTGTTATGGGATTCCATCCAAAACAAAGCCATGTATATCAAGTAAGCCAATGTTTTCAACAGAGTACTAAACAAAAGAGGGAGAAAATTATGGTTAGTTATATATATTAATCACAAATATAGGCAATATCAAGATATTTTCAAATTGTATACTTTTATTGGAAAAGAGCCTCAGACCTGTAATCTTATCTACTTGGGAAAGAGAGATTAGAAAATTCCAGTTACAGGCAAGCACAGACACAAAAAGAATTTTCAGAAACTCTAATCATTTGCTGGGTGCAATATATTTTGCTTGTGTTAGGAGGACCACAGTCCAATCAGGCCCAGGCATACTGATACTACCTCAAAATAAGCAATCCAGTTACAATCTGAAGGTATGGCAGTAGTAGATATGCCGTTTCACAAGTATAGGGTTTTAGGTTCAATCCTCCAGTACAGCTAGGAATTTAAGTGTGTACCAGGTAAGAATGTGGCATGTCTACGGTCAAGACTTCATACTGGTGTTACAAGCTCTAATAAAACCTTTACCTCTTTTGCTAATTTTTTAATGTATAACCACAACTTCCATGCCCAAACCACATAATTTCCTATGAGATTTTCTTCAATCCATTAAGTAATATGTTATGTGTTGAATACGGTCCCATTAAAATCTTACTATCTAAAACCCACTGCATTAGAAAATGATTGTATATTGAAACAGAATCTTAAAGGTAGCATTTAAGTTGAAGTCTCCTCCAAAAGAATCAGAAGGCCTTGAATATGTTAAGGAAAGAGGACTCAGAAGAAGCCAACTCTGATCTTGGAGTTCTAGTTCCACCAACTCAGAGGCAATGTATTTACAGTGTTAATACTACCCAATCTGTGGTCGTTTACTATTACAATTACTAGCAAACATGTGGAATTTATAAGACATGAAAAGTCATCGATTATTGGGGTCCATAACTCATCTCTATAATCCTAGTAATTAAGAAGGATGAGACTTGGGCGATAATGGTTTTCCACCTGGTAGGAAAGTTCATGAGGTTCTAACTCCAATTAACTTCAAAAATTTCTGGGCTGGAGGCATGGTTCAAATGGTAGACTGATTACTGTTAGCAAACAAAGTGAGATCATGAGTTATGTTTAAGCCCCAAATGGGGGAAAGTAAAAGTCCGTAGAAGAATCCTATGAGAAGAAGCATTATGAATAGGAAAACAGAAATAAAAGAAATAAACTTATTGATATAGACAAAGCTTCCCAATGTGAAATATGGCACAAACTGTAATATTTAGGGTTTTCCTTCCTATACAGAAGAAATAAATGGTATTTTTACTTGACGAAATTAAATGTAAAAGTATGCAATCAATCATATTAATTTGTGTTTTTATAACTTAACTTGTTTTCCTACAAATTTCTAAAATAGTGTAGCTTTGGAAAAATCAATAAATGTTGCATTTACATGTACAATTACAAATGCTTTGTGACATCTTCTCCAGAGTGAGATCACATTGTTATGATACCAACAGCCCATTGTGACATCCCAAAATGACAATGACATCATAGCATTATGACATCACATTTTCATCATGAGGTCATAATGACAAGTTGATTGCCTATCCTGTGATTTCATTCTATTTCAAATGTGGCATATAGGTTGATTTTAGAAACCCATTGTGACCACATCACCATTATGACATTGCAATCCCTTTGTGACCTCATATTGACATTGTGAAAACATTAATGGAATGTAACATCACAAACCTGTCTTGTCTTAAATTTTGTAACAGGCGACTACCTTGACCTGGGCTGGATGCCCAGAGCTCAATGCAGCCTCAACCCTGGACCCTCAGAACTTGAAAGAGCAGCCCAGCCATTTGTTGACTGGTCTGCAAACAACCAATCTTGAAAATAATGATCTCCAAAGCTCCACATTTCAAAGGCAAGGCTTTTCCCTTTTTCTTCATCCTCCTTCTCTAAAGACCTTTCCTACCTTTCAGGTCTTTTCATTTTTTCCTTCAACCATTCCCTTCTTCTCTTCAGGATGCTCTACTCTGGAAAAGCTTGTCCTGCCCTGACCAGGTGGCCAGTTGCAGTCCTTCATCTCCTTCTCTCCTTCAATTTCCTCTTCTCCCAGGTCTTTACCATCTTGCAGTCTCATCACTTATTTCCTTCCAGGCCTTTCCTCTTTTTCTCTCCCCTTCTGTTGCTCTGAACATGCAGCCTATATATAGGCTGTACCCTTCCCCCCTGCAATATGTTTCCTGCATAACATTTTTCAATCATCACTTCCCTAATGTCCATGCACGATTACTTCTTTGCAGCTCCCCATGTGGGGCTTGACATTTTATCTCTTTCAGCAGCATGACCTCCCCCCTCCAGTGGCATGCACCCCCCTCTCTGTTGGTCCAGACCAGGAGGTCATGATGACTATCTGTTCCAGTGGATTATAGGGGCACTGCTGGTTATTACAGTGTCCTCATGGTGACCTAGGAGCAATTGAAATTGTACAAATAATTGTGATATTACAAACTTATGACTTAACTAAACCATTGTGACCTCATCACCACTGTGACATCACAAACCCATTGTGACATTGCTGTTTTGACACCAGGATCACTTTGTGACATCCCAAATCTATTATAACCTCTTATAACCTTTGAAAAAATACATAGATTTATGATATTACAATCCCTTTATGTATCCAAATCTCCACTGTGAATTATTGACAATTGAGAATCAGACATGACATTTCAACATCAGAAACATTTTTGAGATCATCACAATTGTGACATCACATTGTCATTGTGACACGATCTGATAATTGTGTTATCACAAAACTAAAGTGGCATGAAAGAATTAGAACTTCACATTGTCATCGTGACATCATAGACATGAATACCATTTTTTGTGATTTCATTCTATTTCAAATGTGGCCTGTACTTTGATATCATAACAAACTGAATCACAACCATTGTGACATTACAATCCCTTTGTACATCACATTGCTATTGTGATATCACTAACCCACCGTGACATTACAAATCTATCCTGTCATCATAACTTTTGTGACATGCTGCAATTCTGATACCTTAGGCCTTTTTGTCCTCATGATCTGTTGTTGAACTCATTAGATTTCACATATGACATTTGATATCACAAATTCCCAGTGACATCATGACAATGGTGACATCACACTGCTAGATGTCATAACCATTATGTCAAACTCTGACATCACAAACCTTTTAGGATTTCAATATATTTGTGACAACACATACTTTTAGAGAAACCACAGTCCCTTTGTGAACTCATATACTCATTGTAAGTTAAAGACCATTGAGAACAATCATGTCATTGTGACATGCCCAACACACTGTGACATCACAAGCCTGCCCTGTCCTCATAAGTCTTGTGATATGCTGTAATTGTGATGTCTTAGGCCATTTATGAGCTCATAATCTGTTTTCAAACTTATATTTCAGTTATGATATGTGAAATCAGAAATCCACTGCGACATCATGACCATTGTGACATCATACTGACAGACATCATGAATATTGTGTCACACTGTGACATCACAATCCTGCTAGGATTTCATCACATTTGTGACAAAACATGCCTTTGGAGAAACCACAGTCCATATGTGAACTCATATTCTCTGTGATTTCATGACAAATGAGATCCTTTATGCCACTTTAATATCACCAACCAATTGTGACATCATAGACCTACTGTGACCCCTTACCAGTATGGCATCACCAACTAATTGTGAGATCAAAACCTTTTGTGATGTCACAATGTGATATGATGACCATGGCATCTGTCAGTGTGATGTCACAATGGTCATGATGTCACAGTGGATTCCTGGTATCTCATGTCATACATGAAATATGAGGTTGAAAACAAATTATGAGGGCAAAAAGGTCTAAGATATCACAATGTAAGCATGTCACAAAAGTTATGAGGACAGGAGAGGTTTGTGATGTCACATCGTGTTAGTGATATCACAATGGCACTGTGATGGCACAAAGTGATTATGATGTCAATTTTTTTCGTCGGTTGTGGGGATTGAACTCTGGGCTTGGGCACTGTCCCTCAGCTCTTCAGCTCAACGCTAGCGCTCTACCACTTGAGTTACAGTGCCACTTCTGTTTTGTGAGTGGTTTATTGGAGATAAGAGTTTCTAGGACTTTCTTGCCCAGGCTGTCTTTGAACCGTGATCCTCAGATCTCAGCCTCCTGAGTAGCTAGGATTACAGGCATGAGCCATAAGCGCCCAGTTCAAAATTGTTATGTAGGCACAAAAATTCATTTCTGATAGCAATTCCCATACCACATTTTGAATACAATGAAATCACAGAATAAGCATTCACAATTTGTCTATGATGTCACAATGAGAATTGTCATAATGCGATTATGTCATTGAGTTTGGTGGTGTCACAATGAGCTGATGCTTTCATAAAGAAAAAGTGATGTCACACTTTTGAGGATGTCACAAACACTTTTTGATGTTATAATGGCATGTCTGATCTCAATTGTCATTAGTTAACAACAAGGATATAGGTACACAAAGGGACTGTGATGTTGAAAAGGGCATGTGATTTTCCAAAGGAGCTAAGAGGTCATAATAGATTTGAGATGTCACAATGACAATCCTATCACAATGGGTTTGTGATGTCGTGGTGGTGATGATGTCAAAATGGGTTTGTGATGTCACAATGAGTTTGTAATATCACAATCAAATTTCCAATTTCAATTGCTATTAGTTCACAAGGATGATACTGTAATAATCAGCACAGCCCTGATAATCTATAGGGTCTGATAATCGGTGTGGCCCCATCTCTTGGCCAGCTGGAGATACTTGAGAGGTAATCTCAGCCTCATTGTGAGGACATCTGGGACCTCCTTTGGAGGTCATCTGACACTTCTTGGGAAGCCATTTGGAATCTCCCTGAGAGGTCATCTAAGGCCTACTAGGGAGGACATATGTGACATCTTCCAGAGGTCATCTGTGACCTCCTCAAGAGGCAATCTTGGATGTTCTGTCTGTCATCTGGAACCTTCTGTAGAGTTCTACATTGAAAGGAGTGGGACATGTGGGTTAAATGTCTGTGGCTATTGGTCTCTGTGTGTATGCTTATAGTTCTATCAGTGTCCTGTATGCACTTCTGTTTAGTCCTTTTCTCAGGATGGGAAAACAAGGCCTAAAGTTGTCATATCCAAAAATTCTCCCCCAGGGTTATAGAGTCCCACAGAGGAAGATGCACTGATGTACTCTCTCTCCTATTCTTTGCCATCAGCACCTCTAATGTTAAGTCCTCCCATACCAAAAGTAGTTACTTGTACCAGCCTGATGTGGCACAATGTGGTATGTTAGCCTTATTACCCTTGAGACAGGAATATGGAGGAGATGGTGAGCAGGCCCCCTTTCTAATATATGTTCACTTTACCACTAGTGACCTGTATAACTGGAAACAGAAAAATCCATCTTTTTCAGAAAAAAAAAAAAACAGGGGCTCATTACCTCATTAGCGACAGCAATTTTCACAAACAAGCACATCTGGGATAAGTGTCAGCACACTTTACAGGTGCTTTTCACCTGGAAGAAAAGGGAGTGAATCCTGATCGGTGACTTGAAGTGGTCCTTGAACCAGACAGTAGGCCCACTATTGAACCAGACCAATTGGAGCAAGTCTTTCCCCAGACTTACCCAAGCTGAGACTATCAGTGATCGAGGTATGGAAATGCTTACCAATTATTGCCAGGTTCAGTTAGCAGGAATACCGCAGTTACTAGAAAGCCAAGTCATCAATCTAAAGTGAGTGAGATGATACAGTTCCCCAGTGAGTACCCAAATGTTCTTCTGAAAGTTCTCCCAGAAGCCTAAAGGACCTATAAGCCTATAGGTCTTGAAGCCCTGGAGAATCAAAGAGCCCTAAATATGGCCTTTGTTACCCAGTCAGCCCCAGATATTAGAAGAAACCTTTAAAAGTTAGAAGGTTTTGAGGGAAAGTGTATTTTAAGTTGGAAGTGGTTGCTCAGTGGGTGTTTGATAACAGAGATACCCTGGGAAAAAAAGAGTTTAAGAAGGGGGTTTGAGTTTTGGTAGGAGCACCAGAATAGGGATGAAGAAATCCTTGGCAAAGACAGTACAATTCAGTTGCAACTGGCAGTAGGGAACCTCTAGGACTAGATCAGTGTGCTTATTGCAAGCAAAATGGACATTAAGAAAATGAATGTCCAAGGAGGAGAGAGATAGAAAATGACAGGTCAGTAATCACATTAACTATCTGGAAAATGTGTTCATATCTCTGAGAAATATGCAAAGGAGCATGGGGCTCTGAATTCCAACTGTGTTAAATTTAAGAAAGAGCCTTCTGAACTTAAGAAGAAATGTGACAAAGAAAATATTCACACACTTCTATCTCAAAAAACACGCTTATAAAAGACTGAATCACCAATATGTGCCAGTCAAAACCCACCAAGAGATTAAAAGCACATAGAAGAGTAAACTGGAGAAAACAGAGAGAATTATTTGATGTTGAGAAAAGATTTGAAGATATAAATTAGGAACTTGTGAGAGTCAAAAATGAAAAGAAAATACTCAAAAGGAACCTAGATAACACTCAGAATCAAATGAAATTCAAGTACAGTACCCTCGGTGAGCATGAGGCAAATTAGGGGACCACAAATCAGAGGCTGACAGAAGCACAGGACTCCAATGCTGACATCCTTGCTAACCACAAATGAGGCCAAGAAGAGATTCTGATGCTGCAATAAGAAATCATGGCCTGGGCTGGGAGGGTGGCTCAGTGGTAGAGCGCTTGCCTTGCATGCCTGAAGCCCTGGGGTCGATTCCTCAGCACCACATAAGCAAAAAATAATAAGCCGGAAGTGGTGCTGTGACTCAAGTGGTAGAGTGCTAGCCTTGAGTTGAAGAGCTGAGGGACAGTGCCCAGGCCCAGAGTTCAGACCCCACGACCGGACCAAAAAAAAAAAAAAAGAAACCATGGCCATGATAAAGGAGCTGGACCTAATATAATAATGTATTAGGCTGAAGTAAATGTCGATTATAAGCTTTGAAGAGTGTTACCAGAAATTCAAAGCATTAGAGAAAGAAGGAACGAGTAGTTAGCAGAGAATTTGGGGAAGTACTGTGTCATAGAAGATGAGGCCAAGAAAAGTAAACAGGAAAATATCAGGCTCAGGAAAGAGATTTTTCTCTTCAGAAAGAATTAAAGGACCACATGCTCTGATAGGGAATGCTGGGGAAAGGGAAAGAGCATTAGGAAGAAAAACAGAAGAGCTAAAGGAACAGTTGAAACATCTGTCACAAAAATACACTGAAGTCGAAAACTAGAAAGAGAAACTACTAGAGTAAAAGCCCCAAAAGACTGCTGAGATCTTCACCATAAATATAATGCAGAAGCATCGTGTCCCAATGGAACAGGTGGAGATTGAAATAATACCTCGCAATAGTACCTTTGTGAACTTAAGGGAGAAGCTGAAGAGCAAGCAAAGGTGTTGTGAGAAGGAGCAGCAGTTGTCAAGTCAAAGTAACTCTCCTGTAACCCTGCAAAACAGTTATAGGTTAAGGAGCACATTGAGAAGGACAATGCGATCTTGAAAGCAATTTTGAGAGAAAAGGAGGAGAATAAAATGGAAGAAGTCTCCAAGGTTCAGAGTACTGTACAGGAATTAAAGAAACTAGAGACCCTAAGATAAAGGGAAATATCTGAGCTGATCAGGTAGCTTGGGAGATCACTCTATAAAAGCAGTGGGGGTCTCTAGAGCTACTAGTCGTTAAAATTAAAGGAAGAAGAAAAATACAGTTGTAATAAGTGTGCAAATGTTGACACTGAACCTGTGAAAAATGCATACAGGCTTAAGCTTTCTGTCAGTTTACGTGTAGATATGTGCACCCTGGTAAATTTCCCGAGGCCACTACCTAAAAATGTTCTGAAAACCAGTGGGCCTTAGCCTGACAATACTTTGTAAGGTGTGTAGGTAATTTCCAATAGGTAAATGCTGAAAAGCTGGAACCTATGGAAAGAATTCATATGTGAGGAACCTCAGATGGTGAATTTGGGAAAGTGGACTTCACAGAGGTAAAGCCTGGAAAGTATGGGTATTGTTATCTATTAGTAATAGTGGACACTTTTTCAGGCTGAGCTGAGGCATGTAATAATTCCTTGATTTGGCTTACTCTTAGCTGTGGGGTCTAAAGATGGGCCTGCATTCATGGCCCAAGTTCTCAATTATTAACTAACACTCTAGGAATAAATTGGAAGTTGCAATCCATTTATAGAACTGAGAGTTCAAGGCATTAGAAAGAATAAATATGCCCTCAAAGGAAACTAACTAAATTAAATACAGAGACTGTCCATGGCTTGGTGAGCATCCTCCACTTTGCTCTCCTTCGAGCAAGATGTAGCCCTTACGTTAAAGGATTTAATCACTTTGAAATACTTTAAGGTGGAACACCCCCTTTTGTTCCTAAATTTGGGAAGGCTATATTAACAGAAATGTCTAGCTACAATCTGCAGGCTTTACAACATATTCTTTTATGGACCAATCCTTTGGTAACCAAGGCCCACCGGCCACCTAAGAAAAACTCCACCTAAAGGGGAGGGGCTAAGATCGCGATGGAACAGCAGGGAAACACCACAGCTCTCCCCAACGAAATACAGAGTTTGGATTTCAATGCTCCATTTCTGCAAGTGACCCATAAAAAAAAGGCGATTACTCAGAGAGATACAGGAAGTGAAAAAAGAAAAGGGAAAAACCTACACAGACACACAGTAAAGTGGGAAGACCCTTCCCCAAGCCTTGATGGTGATGGTGCTCCCTGCTGAACAGCTTAAGTGGTGAAGCTTTGTGCCAGCTTGCTTAAGTGGCCTGACTCTGGACCCTCCTAGGACCACACACCCACAAACAACCCAAGGCTCACAGAAGACTCCCCAGGTCCAGTGCCAACCCAGAGAATACAAACCGAAATCTCAGAAGAGCCGGCATGAAGATTCCCCTCACCCTCCCTGGCATGGCGCCTCTGCCTGGCTGGTGCAAGCACCCCAACCCAGTCAGGAGCAGCAGCAGCTGTCAGCAGTGGTGAGCGACTCTAGACTCACAGTGTGGCACCTCTGTCCTGCCGGTGTAAACAGCCTAGCCTAACCTGGAGGAGCAGCAGCAGCTGGCAGTAGTGGCAAACCACCCAGACTCTGGGCACAATGCCTCTTGGCACTAGCATACAGGAACAACCCAGACCAGTCCAGGGTGGCAGTGATAACTGGGATGGGGACAGCTGCAGTGAACAACTCCAGACCCATGGCAGCTTGTGCCTCTCCATACTGGCCCATATAAGCAGCCCAGCCCAGCCTGAAGCAACAGCACTGGTTAACACCTCACTCCTGGTAGGGTGGAGGGCTTCTCCATACTGGCTTTCATAAGCAGCCCAGCCCAGCCCATGGTGGCAAAGGTGGTGAACAACCCTAGACATGACGCAGAGTGTGGTGCTGAACAACCCCAGAAAAGCCTCATGAACTTTCCTGTCTGGTCTGGCTTTGAACCTGAATACACAGATCTGACACTCCTGAGTAGCTACAATTACAGGCATATACACCAGCAGGGTCTAATTCTTGCCAACCCCTTCACTTTTTCTACAATAGATAATTTCTTAGTTCATACAAGGAATTTAAGCAAATACAAGAGAATCGACATAATACCCTGTATTCTATCTGACCATAGTGGAATCAAACTGATTCTCAATAACAAGGCATAAATTAGAAAAAACTTAAACACATGGAAATTAAACTGAACTAAGTTGAACAATACATGGGTCACAGAAGAAGTTAAAGTAGAAATTAAAAAGTTCCTACAATTCAGTGAAAATGAAGAAACATCACAAAGAAACCTATGGGACCCAGCGAAAGCAGTCCTGAGGGGCAAATGTATTGCTCTCAGTGCACATATCAAGAAAACAGAGACCAAGTAAACAATCTTATGATACAACTAAAACTACTAGAGAAACAAGAAAAAAAATTGAACCTAAAGTTGCTAGACAGAAAGAGATAACCGAAATAAGAGCTGAAATTAATGAGATAGAGACTGAGAAAATTATAAATAAAATTTATAAAACAAAAAACTGTTTTAAAGAAAAAAATCAATTAAGACTGACGGACCACTGGCAAGAGAAACTAACAAAATAAGAGAGGAGACCCAAATAAATATTATCACAGATACCACAGGACAAATTACAACAAACATCCAAGGCATCCAAACAATCATAAAGAAATAATTCCAGACTCTACTTACAAAAGAAGGAAAACCTAGCAGACATGGATGAATTTCTACAGAAATACAAATTGCTATCTCCCCTTTCCTTTTTGGACCTGCTTCTCCACCATGTATGGTTGGGTTAGCAGTTCGGTAAATAAATTTCTTTTCCTGCCTTAAAAGTGTTTAGTATTCTCTTCATAGGCTACCAAATGAAACTTACCTATTTAATGTTCCTTACATATGATTCTGTAACTCAGATGGGGTTTTTGAGTTGGAAATGTTAGAATTTCCTAACCTCTCCTTTTCTGTGAACTAAACTGCCTTGAGACACCACAGGAGACTTTTCACCAATACCATTGCTGGCCTTCACATCCACGTCCACACCACTTCTCTTCTCTGGTGAGTGAAACTACTCTCTACGGCTCTCTGTTGCTCAATCTCTGTTCAGATGTGGCACCGTGATAGAGAGTTTCTATAGCCTTAATCGGAAAGGCTGGTCACCTCCAAACCCAATGTTGCTTGGTTATGGGATCTTGGCCATTTCTCTCTAGACTGCTCTAGGGGAAGTAGGGACATTGCTTCTGCCTGGTCAGCTCTCCTTCTCTCACCAGACCGACTGGCCTACTCATTTAACGGGGTGCTACAAGTCATGCCCGAGCCATGAAATCCCTCTGAAATGCCTCTTGTGCTCCCTGGATAGCCAGAGCACCTAATATTTTTATGCTGTTCTTAGATTTAGACAATTTTTGCCTCTGCAATGGTAAATGTTCCGAAGTCTTTTCACTTTCAGGATCTCTTTGCTCTCTGCTAATCATGTCCAACTTTCTATATCTCTCCATTTCTTTTCTACAACTATTTGTATTGTGCCATGAAGCATGTGACATGGGCTGGGTCCAGGGGACCCATTTTAGGTTCCCTCTAAAAGGCTAGCCAAACTAGGCTTCATTTTTGTTCAGGCTTTCTTTGCATTTTTTTTTTTAGAAATTTGCCATCTTGAGTTCGCCATCTTGGTCAAATGGTGGGTGAAGGATTTGGCCCCCTCCAATCCTTACCCTTCCACCAAGCTTTCTTCTCCTCCATCCATCTATTCAAATGTGCCTTGCTAACAAGTTGCTCTTTTCACAGACTCTGATAACTGTGGCCCAACCATCTGATGTGCTTTGTTAGCAAAGATGTCAGAACATTGTTGTCTAAAATTTTAGGATTTGAGTTTTGCCTTTTTTGTTTTGTCTTGTTTAGGCTAGTACTGACTATGTGATTCTAAAATATTGGGCATATCTGTGCCCATTGTGTCATTGCAGAATATTTGGTCAATTCTTGATAAGGACCAGGTAAGCTCTACTTATTCTATTTGAACTTCTTGTTTCTTTAATTGGAAATAACAAAGAATTTTTGTGACAAAATTTGCAATTCAAATCCAGCCCGGGGTGAAATATCCCTAAGACTCCATCTCACAACTAACCTGCAAAAAGCCAGGCTGGAAGCTTGGACTGAGCCTCTTATCTCCAACAAGAAAACACTGCAAGAGTTTCTATAACTCAAAGTGGTAGAGTGCTAGCCTTGAACAGAAGTGCTAAGGGATAGTGCCCAGGAATTGAGTTCAAACCTCCTTTAATACCAACTGGGACAAACCATCCTACCAAGACACTTAGACTCAGCCAGTCTGCAGAAGAAAGGAACATGGAAAAGAGTAATAGGACATGATACCACATCAGCCACTTTGTGCCTGCCCTTTCAAAAGTAACCAGAGCAGGGAGGTCAATGGAAGTATGAAGACTGTCCATCTAATGACCATACCTGTCTACCTTTCAATTGGACAGGAATTTATATTCTTGCCTTTGTCACTTGACTTGTTCTCTACCTAGTCGCCAGATGTCAGAAGTAGCTAGGGATATTTCTAACAACATTTTCAGCCCCAAGTCCTTCCTCTTGCCAATTTTTGCTCTCTAGTATTTTTTCAGTCCCTCAATGCCTTATGAGATGACTCCATACTTCGTCCAAGAGACTTGCCTCCTCCAGATTTCATCACAGGACTCATTGTCCAAGTGACAGCTGTTGCCTGCTGCCTTCTCTCAGAGGGGATCTCATTTCAACCTTGTACCCATACTGTTGATACCCCTTGCAAACAGGAAATAGCCAGAGAGGATCTTCACCTTTTTTCAAAATTATCAAAAGGCTGGAATGTAAGGTCTGAACAGGAACACCTCCCTCCTTCTTGGCTAAGTTTCCGCCCAATATCTGTTACATAGGTAACTAACAGACCTGGAAGCAGTCACCTTCTCCTCCTGCTAGATCACATCCTGGGCCACCTCTGGTCACAAGCCTCCCATCTGACTTTAGGAGGGTACCAGGCCCTGAGGTCACATCGAGATCCAGTGTGTCTACACTTTCCCCACCTGGCCAACTTTTTCCTTTCCCTAACCTAATTAAGTTCTGGCCCAGAGGTGGTCGCCCCCTTCCTTTTAAGCCATGCTTCTCCACCATACATGGTGAGGGCAGCAGTTCAGTAAATAAAATTTTTTTCTGCCTGAAAAATAAGAAATACAAATTGCCCAAACAGAACCAAGAAGAAAGAAATCAATTAAACATGTTAATTTCCCTACAATGAGATAGTAGAAGTAACCAGAAATCTTCCAACAAGAAAATCCCAGGACCTGATGGATTCACTACAGAATTCTATAAGACCTCAAGCTCTTCAGAGAAATAGAAACAGAGGGTGTAATCCCAAACTCATTCTATGAAGCCGATATAACATTCATCTCCAAACCAGGCAAAGACCTAACAAAAAAAGAACTACACACCAATCTGTTTGATTAAGACAGATACAAAGCTCCTCAATAAAATTGCAGCCAACAGAATCCAGAAACATTTCAAAAAAAATCATACATTATGACCAAGTGGGTTTCATTCCAGAGATGCAGGGATTGTTTAGCATATGTAAGTCAATAAATCTCATCCATCACAGCAACAGATCCAAGGTCAAGAACCACATGATTATCTCCATTGATGCAGAAAAAGCTTTTAATAAAATTCAGCACTCATTTATGTTAAAGGCTATGGAAAAAATAGGAATAGAAGGAACATTTCATATTATAATAAAAGTCTTACATGGCACATCAAAGGCCAATATTATACTTAATATGGGAAAACTACAATCAATTCCCCTAAAAACAGGAACAAGGTAAGGATGCCCACTCTATCCATGCTTCTTCAATATAGTTCTGGAATTCTTAGACAGAGCAATAAGTCAAGAGAAAGACATTAAAGGGATCCACATAGGAGAGGAAGAAGATAAAATATCTCTTTTGCAGATGGCATTATTTTATAAATAACCGATCCCTAAAGCTCCATCCCCAAACACTTAGAGCTTATAAACCCATTTGGCAAAGTAGCAGGATACAAATTAACCCACAGAAACCAATCGCTTTTCTGTATACTAACAATGTACAAATAGAAAGGGAAATCAAAGAAACAACCCCATTCACAATAACATCAAAATAAAAAGTGTCCAGGAGTTAACTTAACTAAAGATATAGAGGGTCTGTTTCATGAAAACTATAAAAGCCTAAAAAAAAGAATCATAAAGATTACCAGCAAATGGGAAGAAATGGGAAAAATATTTACCAGCAAAATAACAGTCAAGCATCTAATATCCATTATATTATAATATCCATTATATTATATATGGTGAAGTCAAGAAACTAACCCTTCACAAACCTAACAAACCAATCTTGAAATGGTCAAGGAAGCTAAAGAGAGACTTATTAGAAGAGTTAAAAACGGCAAAGAAATACATGAGGAAATGATCATCATCCCTGGCTGTAAGAGAAATGCAAATAAAAACAACTCTGAGATACCACCTTACCCCAATCAGATTGGCCCACATTCTAAATTAAGCCAATGACAAATGCTGGAAAGGATACAAAGAAAGAAACATTACTACATTGTTAGTGGGAATGTATACTAATACCACCACTTTGTAAAGCATTCTGGAGGTACTTATGAAAGCTAAATATCCACCTGTCCTATGAACTGGCCATACCACTCCTAAGCATTTACTCTGAACAACAGAAACCAGTGTACATAGACATACACACCTCTATGATTGCTGCAGCACTGTTCACAATAGCCAAGATTTGGAAAAAAAACCCAGATAAGCCACAAATGATAAGTGTACCCAAAAAATGTGGAACCTATAAACAATGGAATACCATGTAGCCATTAGAAAAGACAAAATGAAGGTATTTGCAGGGAAATGGATGGAACTAGACCATATTATTTGAATGAGATAAGCCAAGAACAATGAGACAAATGGCATAGTGTCTACCTGATACATGGATGCTAAAGCCAAAATGCAAGAAGGTATGACAAAGTAAACAGGACTCAAGAAACAATGGACAGCCACTCATTTTGTTGTATCACCATTAATGACTCCATGTTCTTGACTATGTATTCTGCAGAAATATTCACGCAATGGAGGGAAGCCAGGAGGAGGAACACAATAAGTGGAAAATGGAACAACATACAACAAAGGGGCCCATCAGCTGCACTGGACATAGAAGAAAAATAACTAAGCAACCCAAACACAGTGATGGGAAGAGATGAATGAGAGGGAAAGAGGGCAAGATGGAATAGCCTACATTAATCAAAAGGAAAAAAAATGTAAATATCACCTGAGGTGGGAAAAATAATTTGGATTGTAAAAGCTCATAGAATTAACAAACTTTGGAATATGATAACAATAATTTGCCTTGTCAAGGTTGAAATGTGTTTGTGACTTTAACTAAGTATCACAATTCCACAATACTGTGAAATATGTGAAATATATGTAATCACCTATCTCAATTTTTACAAAAAATTGTGAGAAGGGAAGGGTTAGGAGGAATGGGTGACAATGTTGTCAGACACCTTGTATTTGTGTACTGTTTTTTAGAATGGGAAATTCTTTGTAAAACTATTTAAATATAATAATAATAAAAAGTGTTTAAAAATAAACATTAGGATGAAAATAAAAATTTCAAGTATAAAATAAGAAATTAAATCCAGTTGGAAGGAAATTTTCTTTGAGGAGAGTAGTTTAGTTTATTCTATAGCGTCTCACTTCAGAAGTAAATTAAAAAACTAGACCCCAGGTAAGTGAAATAAACTAAGAAATGGAGTTGAAAAAAGAAAATAAGAAACTCCACCCACTCTTTCTTGCCTGGACAGCTGGAGTGGATAAAAATTCATCATGCTCCTGAATTGGAACCAAAGTGGCAAAGACCTTATTGGTGGTGCTAACTTCACTGTCACCTATTGAATTAGCACGAAAACAGCATTGGATCCATCAGTCTCAAGTGGAATAGGTAGTGGACCAATATACAGAGAAGGCTGCAAGATGGACTGTTAAGGATAAAACTTACTAAGTGTTAATTAGTGTTAACTAGTGTGTTTCCATAATTTACTTGTTTTCTATTAAATTTACCTTTTAAACCTGTTCATTGGGTGGAGAGAAGGGAATTTTTAGGATTTGGTTAGAAGGAATCAAGGATTTGATTGGACATGAAAAACATTGAGGGATATATGACGCAGCATGGTCCTAATAATGAGCAGGGCCCACTAATCAATGTTGCCCCATGACCTGGCCCACTGGCGTGCATGTGGCATGCCACACAAGTGAGCAGGGCATGCTGCTGGAGGGGGTAGGATGTCATCCTCACATAATGAACTTTGAAGAATTGATTGGGGAACAAACAGTTTGTGAAGTGATGGTTGAAAACTGTTAGGTAGGAAACCCACTGGAGTGATGGAGGGGTTCAACCTATATATAGGCTGCATGGTCAGAGCAATGGAATTGGAGAAAATCAAGGAATGACCTGCAAGGAAGGAAGTGGTGAGACAGCAGGAGGGGAAAGACCTTGGAGAAGAGGAATTTGAGGGAGAGCAGAAGGGGAAGGAAGCCAATTGGCTACCAGTCCAGAGAAGTGTAGTGGAGAGGCCTAAAGAGAAGAAGGAAGTGATGGAAGGGAAAAAGGGAAATGAAGGAAAAGTCTATAAAGAAGGAAGGAATAAGGGAAAAGAAAAACTCTTACCTATTGAAGTTTGGGGCGTGGAGATGATAATTTGGTGGGTTGGTCTTTTGCAAACCAATTAACTATGCCTATTGGACGTCTGAGGTTTGGTGGTTGGGGTTGGGCTGTCACTGAGTGTACAGCCCAGAACAAGGTAAATGGAGGCCCATTTCTAGTGTAAATAAAGTTATCGTCAATGTGCCTCATTGGATTGTCTTGTGTTTTATGCATCATAAGTGTGCAAGTTCACAAGATAATAGGCTCAAAGGCCACGAGTTTTGTAAAATTTTATGAGGTCATAATAGGTTTGAAAAACCCAATGGAACAGTGATATCACAATGGCAATATGATGGCACAATATCGAGTGATAATAATATTTTGATGTAATACTTAGTTGGTGATGCTATAATGGTGATGAGGTCACAGTAGGTTTACCATGTTACAATAGGTCACAATAGGTTTTTCTTTTAATTGTGAAAATACTGTACAGAGGGTTTACAATTCCAGGGGCAAGATAATGAGTACATTTCTTATCAAGCATTGTATCCTCCTCCTTTGTTTCCCCTTTTCATCCCTTCCCATACTTACCTGGCAGGGGAAATACCACGATCACACAATAGGTTTATGAAGACAGTTCTGATGACCGTTATGATGTCAGTTCCACCCAGGAGAAAGTCACCCAGCCCAGGCAGAAAAATTCGGCCCACATAGGAGTGACTTTCTTCACCAGGTAAACACAGCCAGAGACTGCCTCTCCCTACAACAGCCTAGACAAACAATTGAAATTCAGTAAACATAAACCCCAAGAAAAGCTCCAAGCTGGGCTCTGTGAGTGTCTCAGGAGTTAGACCCTCAGGGAAAACTACTGTTTCCTGAAAGACCTCAACCCTACCCAGAACCTAGCCTCATTACAGCATCTCCAAACTAGAGGAAACAGCCATCTTCCTCTTTTGTGATATGCCAAGCAGATCTCCCTCCCACTGAACTAGCCTGTGAGGAGGATCAAAAAACAGGCCTAACACAGAGCAGTTTCTGCCTGCCCAAAAAGACAAGAAACCAATCAAGCCATAGGAAAACCAAACACCAAAAGCAGACCCGAGACTCTACCAAGAGACTCGTTATGGACACAGGGAGATACAGGGTCTTCACATTCACCACCCCCCCAAAAAAAAACAAATAATCAAGTAACTCTTTTTTAAAACTTTTCTTAAATTTTTATTTTTTTAAAGTGTTTTCTGTTAATCTTTTTTTCTCATAATTTTTATTTTTGTGGTGTGTATGTGTGTGTGTGTGTGTGTGTGTGTGTGTGTGTGTGTGTGTGTGTGTGTGTGTGTGTGTGTGTGTTTAATCTCATTTGAGCTTTTGGTCCTTTTTTATTGTTTTCATTTTTTTCTCTCTTTTTTTTGGATGACTTAATTACTGTTCTGCTCATCCCAAGATATATACCTGTCATCAATTATTAGACCTTATTCCCTATTGTGTACATACTTAATCCAGAAATTTATTACTAAATTCACAACCTCTTAGGCTTAACTTCTTTAAAAGCAGTATAATCGCTTTATACCTACATAATTATCAAGTAACTAATTTTAGTATTTTTTATTTTTTTTTTGCTTTCTTGTTTCTTTCTATCCCCCCGCTACTCTCATCCTATCCTTTTCTTCTCTCGGTAGCATTTCTTTAAACATACATAATTTTTAAGTGTTTCACTTCTTAAATTTACTTTTTGTTTTTCCAATTTGCATTTTTTAATTTTTTAATTTTTTTTTAATTTTAATTTTAATTTTTTGTGACCATACTGTACAGAAGGATTACAAGTACATGGGCAAGATAATGAGTACATTTCTTATCAAGCACTGTAGCCTCCTGCTTGGTTTACCCTTCACATCCCTTCCCACGCTCACCCACAGACCCCCACGCAATCATCCCACCCCACCCCCAT
Organism: Dipodomys merriami; assembly: GCF_024711535.1. NCBI lineage: Eukaryota > Metazoa > Chordata > Mammalia > Rodentia > Heteromyidae > Dipodomys > Dipodomys merriami. Next base: position 2,872,820 of record NW_027202360.1, on the reverse strand, counting down.
AACCCAAACCAAAGTTGAAAAGTTCGTTTTAGACATAACAACTTGTACTTCTCATTGTTGCAACAGGTCCCCCTGTATCCTTAAACCACTTGTTTTTCCCCATCTCCTCCACAAATTATACCGACATCAAATATAGTGAAAGCAGGGGTTATTCTGTGGGGGAGAGACATACAAAGCAACAAAGAAATAATCTTATAAATGCTTTAGAAACAAAGGCATGTGAGAAAAAAAAACATTAAAATACATATCTAAGGGTTCATTTTCCTAACATAACATTATCTGACCATTTCTATTTGACTCATACATATACTAGATATTTGAAATAAGGGAAACCATGGGACCTATATTTCTTAGGGCTTGGCTTACTTCATTAAATATAATTTTTTCCAAGTCTTTCCATTTCCTAACAAATGGAGCAATGTCATTCTTTCTGATGGAGGCATAGAATTCCATTTTGTATATATACCCCATTTTCTTGATCCATTCATCTACTGAGGGGCATCTGGGTTGAATCCATATCTTAGCTATGGTAAATAATGCTGCAATAAACATAGTTGTGCTGGTAGCTTTAGTGTGGTCTTGTTTGTAAACATTTGGGTAAATGCCCAAAAGTGGCATGGCTGGGTCATAGGGGAGCTCTATGTGAAGTATGTTGAGGAACCTCCATACTGCTTTCCAAGTGGTTGAACAAGTTTACACTCCCAACAACAAAGAAGTGAGGTTCCCTTCTCTCCACATCCCTTCCAGCATCTGTTGTTGTTAGAGTTCTTGATTTTTGCGATTCTAACTGGAGTGAGGTGGTATCTCAATGTTGTTTTGATTTGCATTTTTTCATGGCTAGGGAGGTTGAGCATTTCTTCATGTGTCTATTGGCCATCTTCCTTTCCTCTTCAGAGAAGTTTCTCATGAAGTCTTTAGCCCACTTATTAAATGGGCAGTTGTTTCGTTGAGGATTTGTTGTTGGGGGACTTAATTTTTTGAGTTCCAAGTATATTTTAGATATGAGACCCTTGTCTGTTGTGTGGCTAGTGAAGATCTTCTCCAAATCCGTGATGCTTTCTATTGATCTTGCTAGCTATGTCCTTTGCCATGCAGAAGTTCTGCAACTTCATGCAATCCCATTTGTCCAAGCTTTCTTTGATTTTTTGTGTTTCTGAGTCTCTATTTAGAAAATTTCGGCATGTGCCAAGGAGACCTAGGGTTTCTCCTATTCCATCCTGTAATGTTTTCATACTGTCTGCTTTGGTTCTGAGGTCTTTGATCCATTTGGAGTTGATTCTGGTGTAGGGTGATATATAAGGATCTAGATTTAGTTTTCTACAAGTAGTTAACCAATTTTGCCAGCACCATTTACTGAAGAGGCTGTCTTTCTTCCATTGCATTTTTTTAGATTCCTGATCGAAGATTAGATGCCTATATGCCTGTAGGTTCATTGCTGGGTTTTCAATTCTATTCCATTGGTCCTGAGGTCTGTTCTTATGCCAGTACCAAGCTCTTTTGATTACTATGGCTTTATAGTAGAGTTTGAAATTTGCTATTGATATATCTCCAGCAGTGTTCTTTCCGTTGTGGAGAGTTTTTATGAATTTTTTGGATGGCCTCTTCTATTTCCTTGAAGAATAAGGTAGGAATTTTGATAGGTATCACGTTAAATTTGTAGATATCCTTGGGAAGTATTGCAATTTTCACGATGTTAATCTTTCCAATCCAGCAGCATGGGAGATTTTCTAATTTTCTAAGTTGTGTTTTGATATCCTTTTTCAAGGTTTTAAAGTTTTAATCGTAGAGGTCCTTCACTTCTTTGGTTAAGTTAATTCCTAGGTATTTTATTTTTTGTGGGGCTATTACAAATGGAGTTGCTTTCGTAATTTCAGCCCCACTTTTCTCATTGTTGGCATAAAGAAAAGCCATTGATTTTGAGGGTTAATTTTATACCCTGCTACTCTGCCAAAGTTTTGAATCAGCTATAGTAATTTGGCAGTGGAGTCTATGGGATTCGTTAAATAAAAGATCATGTCATCTGCAAAGAGGGAGAGTTTTATTTATTCTTTCCCTATTTGGATCCCCTTTATGTTTGAATCTTGTCTTATTGCTGTAGCTAGGCATTCTAATACTAGATTGAAGACAAGTGGAGAGAGTGGACATCCTTGTCTTTTTCCTGAGCTAAGAGGAAATGGCTTTAGTTTTTTACCATTAAGTATAATGCTGGCTGTAGGTTTGTCATATACAGCCTTTATTGTATTGAGGAATGTTCCATGGATTCCTAATCTTTCCAAAAGCTTCATCATAAAGTGGTGTTGGATCTTGTCGAATGCTTTTTCTGCATCTATTGAGATAACCATGTGGTTCTTATTCTTGCTCCTGTTGATGAGATGAATAATAATAATTGATTTGCATATATTGAACTAGGTTTGCATCCCTGAAATGAATCTTGTTTGATCGTGGTGTATGAGTTTTTGGATGAATTTTTGAAGTCGATTGGGCAAAATTTTGTTGAGAACTTTTGCATCAATGTTCATCAAAGAAATAGGTCTATAGTTTTCATTCTTTGATGAGTCCCTGCTTGGTTTGTGATGACGGTAATGATGGCTTCATAGAATGTGTTCGGTAGTGCACTTTCTCTTTCAATTTCATTGAAGAGTTGAAGGAGTATTACTGTGAGCGCTGTTTGAAGGCCTTTGAAAATTCCGCTGTAAAACCATCTGGTCCTGGACTTTTCTTAGCTGGGAGGTCTTTTATTGCTGTTTATATTACAATGCTTGATTGGGGCCTGTTCAGATGGTTTAACTCATCTTGGTTTTGTTTTCGCATGTCAATATTTGCTAGGAAAAAGTCCATTTCTGTCCATTTCTCAAACTTATTAGCATAAAGTTTTGAGAAGTATTCCCTTATAATGTTCTGAATCTTGGTTGTTTCCGTGGTGATGTTTCTATTCTCATCTCTGAGTATATGTGTTTGGGTGTGTTCTCTTCTTTTTCTGATAAGATTTGCTAAGGGTCTGTCAATTTTGTTAAGTTATTTGAAGAACCAACTCTTAGTTTTGTTGATTCTTTCTACAGTTTTTTTTTATTCTAATTCATTTAATTCTGATTTAATTTTAATTATTTCTTTCCATCTACTGGATTGGGGTTTATCTTGATGCTCTTTTTCAAGGAGGTTTAGATTTGTCATTAAATTGTTGGTTTCAGATCTCTCCAATTCGTTGATGTAGGAGTTCAGAGCTATAAACTTGCCTCTGAGTACTGCTTTTGCTGTGTTCCAGAGGAGCAGATAATTTGTGTGTTTATTTTTGTTGAATAGCATGAACAATAGTATTTCCTTTCTAATCTCTTCTATGACCCACTCATGATTCAGCAGTGTGTTGTTCAGCCTCCATATGATACCGGACTTTTTTTGGTGGCTTTGGTGTTGAGTTCTAATTTTGTTCCCTTCTGGTACGAGATAATTCAAGGTATAACTTCAATGTTTCTGAATTTAGACAAGTTTGCTTTGTGGCCTTAAATGTGGTCTATTTTAGAAAACGTTCCATGTGCTGCTGAAAAAAAACGTGTATTCTGATGCTGCTGGGTAAAATATTTGGTAGATGTCTGTTAAATCTACTTTATCTATGCAGCTGCTTAGATCTGCGATTTCTCTGTTGAGTTTTTGCCGTGTTGATCTATTTTGTGGGGAGAGTGGTGTGTTAAAAACCCCAACAATTAATGTCTTTGGATCTTTGTGGGATTTGAGGGAAAGTAGTGTTTCTTGGATAAATTTGGGTGCTCCGTTGTTTGGCGAATAGGTCTTTTGAATTGAAATATCTTCCTGAAGGAAAGTTCCCTTAATTAGTATGTATCGACCTTCTTTATCTCTTCTCACAAATTTTAATTTGAAGTCTATTTTATCTGATATTAGGATTGCATCTCCCGCCTGTTTATGAGGGCCGTTTGCTTGGTAGATTTTGCTCCAGCCTTTAAATTGAAAATGTGTTTGTTTTTACGGGCAAGATGTGACTCCTGAAGACAGTAGATAGAACGGTCTTGTTTTTTAATCCAACTAGACTGTCTATGTCGCTTAATTGGAGAGGTAAGTACACTAATGTTGATAGATAGGACTGAGAGGTACTTGGCAATTCCTGCCATGTTATCCATCTTCTTGGGGGCTGTTAAAACTGGGTTCTTCCTATGGTTCTTGGATTCTCAGTTTGGTGCAGTTTCTTGGCCTTTATTATGTTCTTGTTGTTTTTCTATGTTTAGGATATCTTTAAGAATCTTTTGTAGGGCTGGTTTGGTGGAGATGTATGGTTTCAATTTTTCTTTGCTATGGAAGGTTTTTATTTGGCCTTCAGTTATGAAGGAGAGTTTAGCTGGGTGCAGTATTCTTGGTTGATAGTTGTTTGATTTTAGGGCATGGCATACATCATTCCAGACTCTTCTTGCTTTGATTGTCACTGCTGAGAAATCTGAGTTGATTCTAATGGTTTTCCTTTATAGGTGATTAATCTTTTCTCCTTTACAGCTTTAAGGATTTTTTCCTTGGTCTGTGTTGATCCTGTGTGGATTATAATATGAAGGAGGGATGTCCTATTCTGGTCTGGTCTATTTGGAATTCTATAAGCTTCTTGTATCTGAATCGGCCTATCTTTTTGCATGTTTGGTAAGTTCTCTGCTAGTATCCTGTTACACAAATTTCCTAGACCATTAACTACTGTTTCTAGATAGTCCTCTTCACATATTATCCTTAGATTAGGCCTTCTAGTGGTGTCTTCTAAGTGTTTGATAGATCTATCATATTTCTTGAACTTGTCTTGGATGGTTGTACGTTCTTTCTCTAAAATATCTAGGCTGTCTTCAATCCCCGAGATTCAATCTTTTGTATGGTGTAACCTGCTGTCAAGACTTACTACTTTGTTTTTTATTTCTTTTTCTTCTAATTGGTCAGCTTTGATGGCTTCAAATTCTTTGTTGAAGCTTTGTTTTAGATCTTATATGTACTTTTTTACTTCCTTAATTTGGTGTTCAGTGTTTATTCTCAGTTCACTTAGTTGATTGGTTATGGTTTCCTTGGACTCCCATTCCTTCTGTTGGGTTCCATTCAGCATTCTCTTTTTAGTCTCCCTGACTTCCTTACCTCTTTGTTAATGGATCCCATGAATGCCTTTAGTGATCTTTGTGTATTCTCATCCTGCTCTCTCAATTCCTGTCTTACTCTTTGCTTAGCTTCTTCCCGCTCCCGTTCCTGCCATTCCTCTAGTTCTCTTTGAGTGTTCTCAGCCTGTTCACACCATTCCTGCCTTTGTCTTTGAGTATTCTCTAGCTGCTCACACATATCCTGTATTAGGTTTTTGTGTAGCTTCCTCACGCTCATGATATTCCTGTATAAACCTTTGGATTGCCTCCTCTCTCTCCCTCTCACGCTCATACAGAGTCCTTTGTATGTTTTCATTCTTTTCATTTATCGTGTTTGCCAGCAGTGTTTGCAGAGCATTTTGAGAACTCTCCTCTAGATTATTCATTATCTGTTCTGTCCCCTGATTATCAAGAGTGGGGGTTGAGATACCCGGACTTGCCCTTTTTCTTGTATTTTTCCGGCTTACTCTGCCCATTTGGGATGAAAATAACACCAGTTTTGTGCTAGAACACTTTCTTAAGGCATGCATCATCCAGAGTCTAAATTTGCACAGTCAATAGTCTACAGATACAGTCTAGTTCAACATATATATCTATTCAACATCAAACAACTGTATATGAATGGGCTACGAACCGCAAAGGAGATTTTGGAAGACCAGAAATTATCAAGGTTAGGGAGAGAAAGGGGTAAAAAATGGGAATAGAATGAATTGGGAAGGCACTGGGAGAGTTAACTAAGTCCTAATCTCAAAGCAGGAAATAGGTTGGGTAGGATAAAAGCAGAGAGAGAGAAAAAAAGAAGAAAGAGAAAGGGAAAAGAGACCAGAAAAAATGGAAAATTAAAAATTAATAATATTGTGCCGAAACAAAAAAAATCTATCTAGAGTAGAACGTGAATATAATGAGAGAAGGGGAGGGCTATAAAGGAGATGTGAAAAACTTAAAAATAAAAATGCTTGGGGCTGGGAAGGTGGCTCAGTGGTAGAGCGCTTGCCTTGCATGCCTGAGGCCCTAGGTTCGATTCCCAGAACCACATAAGCAAAAAGAAAAAAGCTGGAAGTGGCGCTGTGGCTCATGTGGTAGAGCACTAGCCTTGAGCTGAAGAGCTGAGGGACAGGGCCCATGCCCAGAATTCAGGCCCCACAACCGGACCCAAAATAAATAAATAAATAAATAAAAATGCTTAAAATATTATATAGGAATAAAGATGTAGTACTGCTATTAAGGAATTTAAGTCTCAGAGATTTTGAATTGAGTAATAAATTTTTGGATTAAGTGTGTACACAAATGGAAATAGGGTCTAATAGTCAACTACGGATTTATCTAAGGATGTGCAGGACAATAATTAAGTCACATAAAGAAGAACAAAACAGAGGAAAACATGAAAAGGATAAGAAAGGAAGAAAAAATCAGACATTCAGTAGAGCTAAACAAAAAACAAAAAGATAATTAAAAAAAGGAGAAAGAATACAAAAAATAAAAAGAAAAACGCACACACACATGTATCCCTAAAATAAAAATTATAAGAGAAAAAAAAGTTTCTAGAAAACAATTTTTTTCAAAAAATGTAAAAATTAAAGATTAAAAGAAGTATAAAAAATATTGTTTGATTTTTGTGTCTCCCTTGTGTCTGTATCCAGCCTCTTTTTGGAATTCTCTGGACTGCTTGTGGTCCTGTGGCTTGGTTGGTTACTTAAGTCAATTTTTTGGAACAGGCAGAAAAATGCTCTGCTTTCACCCAGGATTTTGCAATCCTCCTCCAAGGCTAGTTCAATAGGAGGCAGATCTGCTTTGAGTATCACAAAAGAGGGAGATGCTGTGATGAGGCTAGGTTCTTGGTAGAGTTGAGGTCTTTCAGCAAACAGTAGCTTTTCCCTGAGGGGCGAGTTTGTGAGAAACAGAACCCAGACTGGAGCCTTTCTCAGGGTTTCTGTTTACCGAATTTCAATTGATTGTCCAGGCTGCTAAAGGGAGGGGAAGCCTCTGGCTCTGATTACCCAGTGAAGAAAGCCACTCCTAGGGCTAGCGCCCCAGCTGGGTGACTTTTCCCTGGGTGGAGCTGAGTCTGGCAGGTCACGCTGTTAAGTTCTTGGGACCTGCTAAAGGACTCTAGTTTAATTTCAAGGCCTGAGTTGGAGCTAGCAGCTCCGCCAAGCTTAGTCAGTATCCAAGATGGAAATCTCCATTCCTGGGGGGAGGGATGGGTGGCCTTCCCTCCTCTGCTCCCTGAGGAGTGAGGACATCAGGTTTCTACTCACGCCCATTCTTGGTTCCTGAGTCATCTCTGGTCTGCAAACTGCAGGATGAAGATGTCCATTCCTTGTAGGTTCTTGCTGGTGTTGAGTAGAATCTGCTTGCCTGCTGTGTCTGGCTCCTTCGTTCAGGACTCTCTGTGATTCAGGTATGGCATCTGCGGCCCCACCAACACCACTGCCTCTACCGCCGCAGCTGCTGGCAAAAGCTCAGAGCTATCTCCTTGCCTGAATTTTCCCTCCCTGGCCTAACTCTCGGACCTGTGTTGGCACATTGGTGTGACTTTCTGGCTTAGGACTGTTCACTGGAACTCTAAAACTACTTTGTATGGGAGAGCTTGTTTAGTCTCCAGCTTCTCCTCCACCATCTTATACAGTCACCCCTCTTTTTTTTATATTTCTCTCCTGTCATTCTGTCCAATCCATTTTCCTCTCTGAGATTAGGAATTTGTTAAATTTACGCTCCTTTTACCCCTCCACATCCCTCTAGTACTATTTGTCCCCACATTTCTCCCTAAAGCTAATAATTTCTGGTTTGCCAAATCATTTTTTGTTGTTTGTAGCACAGTAATACATAGTTGTTTGATGTTGAATAGATTGTATCTGTTGAATTAGATTGTATCTGAAGCCATTTTGATTGTGCAATTATAGGACTCTGGCTGATGCTTGCCTTAAAATAATGTTCTAGCACAAAATTGGTGTTACCTTCATACTAAATGGGCAGAAAAAGCTGAAAAGAACAATAAAAATGGCAAGTCCAGGTATCTCAACTCCCACTCATGTTAATCAGGTGACAAAATTGTAATGAATATTCCAGAGAAGCTCCATAAAAACCTGTACATACACTACTAGCAAACATGGTGAATGAAATGATTGACCTTGCAAAGGACTCAGTGTGAGCGTGAAAGGGACTGAGAGGAGGCAAACCAAAGATTAATACAGGAATCATGTAAGTATTAGGAAGTTGCTTAAAGATTAATGCAGGAATTGCATAAGCAGGTTGAAAAAAGTCAAAGATAAATACAGGAAATGCATGAGCAAGCAGAGCACAGCCATAGAGAATTACTGGAATTGTGTGAACATGACGAAACTAATCAAAGAGCAATACAGGAATTATGAGAGCAGGATGAGACTAGACAAAGATAAATAGAGGCAGTCACAGAATCCATAAACAGACTGCGGAAGGAAGTCAGGGAGACCAAAAATGGAATGCTGAATGTAGCACTACAGAAAGAATGGGTGTCCAGGGAAACCATAACCAATAAACTAAGTGATTTGAGAAACTGAACACAAAATTAAGGAAGTAAAGAATTTCATACAAGATCTAAAACAAAGCTCCAACAAAATTTTAGAAGCCATCAAAGCCAACCAATTAGAAGAAAAAGAAATTTTAAAAAAAGTAGAAAGTCTTGACAGTAGGTTAGAACATCCAGAAGATTGAATCTCGGGGATTAAAAACGGCCTATATATTATAGACAAAAAACATAAAACTATGCAAGACAACTCCAAAAAAATAGGATAGATCTATTCAACATTTGGAAGACACCATCAGAAGGCCTAATCTGAGGATATGGGTGTAGAGGAGCACCTAGAAAAAGAAGTTAATGGTCCAGAAAACTTATTTAACAGAAACCTAGCAGAGAACTTCCCATACATACAAAAAGATAGGCCTATTCAGATATAAGAAGCTTATAGAACCCCAAATAGACCAGACCAGAACAAGATAACCCACTGTCACCTTATAATCTTCACAGGATCAATTCAGACCAAGGAATGGAGCCTTAAAGATCTCAAGGAGAAAAGAACAATCACCTATAAACAGAAACCAAGTAGAATCATCCCAGATTTCTCAGCAGAGCCGATTAAAGCAAGAAGAGCCTAAAATGGTGTAAGCCATGCAATAAGGCAAACAATTAACAAACAAGAATACTGTACCCAGCTAAACTATCCTTCATAACCGAAGGTCAAATAAAAAGTTTCCATAGCAAAGAAACATTGAAACAATATATCTCCACCAAACCAGCCTTACAAAAGACAAAATATCCTACACATAGAAAACCAACAAGACCACAGTAAGAGCCAAGAAACAGTATCCAAAGGAATAAAATCAGAACTCAACACCCTTTGTGATAAAAGACCTATAAAAACTATGAATCCAGTCAACATTCCTCAATACCATAAAGGCAGTATATGACAAACCTACAGCCAGCATTGTACTTAATGGTGAAAACCTAAAGCCATTTCTTCCTAACTCAGGAACGAGACAAGGATGTCCACTCTCTCCATTTCTTTTCAATTTAGTATTAGAATGCCTAACTACAGCAAAAGACAAGATGCAAACATAAAAGGGAACCAAATCGGGAAACATGATTTAAAACTCTCCCTATATGCAGATGACATGATGTTATATTTAAATAATCCCACCGACTCCACTCCGAAATTATTCATGCTGATTCAAACGTTGGCAAAGTTACAAGGGAAAAATTAACTCTTGAAATCAATGGATTTTTTTGTATGCCATCAATGAGAAAACCTGGCTGAAATCAGGAAAGCAACTCCATTCATAATAGCCCACAAGAAATAAAATACCTAGGTATTAACTTAATCAAAGATGTGAGGTATCTTTATGATGCAAACATTCAAAACCTGAAAAAGGAAATAAAAATGGAACTTAGAAATTGGAAAAACCTACCATGCTCCTGGATTTGTAGAGTCAAATCCTGAAAATGGCAATACTTCCCTAGGCTATCAACAAATTCAATGTGATGCTTATCAATATTACAAACTCATTCTTCAAGAAAATAGAAGAGGAATTCCAAAAATTCATATGGAACAATAAAAGACTCTGAAGAGCAAAAATGTTCAACAGAATGAATAGTGCTAGAGGAATATCAATACCAAATTTCAAACTCTACTACAAAGCCATTGTAATCAAAACAACTTGGTACTGACACAAGAACAGACCTCAGGACCAATGGAATAGAATTGAAAACCCAGAAATGAACCCACAGATCTGTAGCCACCTAATCTTCAATAAGGGAGCTAAGAAATAGAATGGAAGAAAGAACTTCTTCTGTAAATGGTGCTGACAAAATTGGTTAATCACTTGTAGAAAACTAAAGCTAGATCCATATATATCACACTGAAGGGGAAACAAAGGAGGAGGCTACAATGCTTGATAAGAAATGTACTTATTATCTTGCCATTGTAATTGAAACCACTCTGTACAGTATATTCACAATAAAATAAATAAAAATTTAAAAAAGGAATCCACCCCAAATGAATGAAAGACCTCAGAGTCAAAGCAGACACCCTGAAAACATTGCAGGACAAACTAGGAGGTAACTTATGTGTCCTTGGCTCAGGCTGAAATTTTCTTAATAGAGACCCAGAAACACAACAGATCAAAGAAAGGTTGGACAAATGGAATTGCATGAAATTGCAGAGCTTCTGCATGGCAAAGCACATAGCTAGCTAGATCAATAGAAAGCCTACAGATTGGGAGAAGATCTTCACTAGCCATACAACGGACAAGGGTCTCATATCTAAAATATACCTGGTACTCGAAAAATTAAATCCCCAACAACAAATCCTCAAAGAAGGAACTGCCCAATAAATAAGTGGCTAAAGACTAAAGAGAAACTTCTCTGAAGAGGAAGGAAGGATAGCCAATAGATTCATGAAGAAATGCTCAACCTTCTTAGCTATAAAAGAAATTCAAATCCAAACTACAATGAGATACCACCTCACCCAGTTAGAATGGCTATAATGCAGAACTGTAATAACAAGACAAGCTGTACAGGATGTCGGTGGGACTGAAATCTTGTTCAACCATGCTGGAATGTAGCATGGAGGTTCCCCAAAAGACTCCAAATAGAGCTGCCCTATGACACAGCAATCCCACTTTTGGGCATTTACCCAAATGATCAAAAACAAGCCCATACTATAGCTATCAGCATCACTATGTTTATTGCAGTATTATTTACCATACCTAAGATATGAAACCAACCCAGATGTCCATCAGTAGATGAATGGATCGATAAAATGTGGCAACCACACTTGATAAGAAATGTACTTTTTATATTGTCCATGTAATTGTAACTCTTCTGTACGGTATTCTTACTATAAAAAAAAATTGTTATATATACACAATGGAATTCTATGCCTCCATCAGAAAAAATGACTTTCCCCCATTTGTTAGGAAATGGAAAGAGTTGGAAAAAATTGTATTAAGTAAAGTAATCCAGGCCAAAAGTAAGTAGCTTCCATGGTTTCCCTTATTTGCAATAACTAGTATATGTCGGAGATAAACACAAACTGTCAGACAAGTTGATTTTAGGTGAAATGAACACCAAGATAAGGACTCACATGGTTTTTCTTTCTTGCTGTTGTTTCTACCATATTTACAAGATGATTCCTTTGTTGCTTTTTATGTCCCTCCCCCACGAAATAACCTCTATTTTCACTGTATTTGATGTTGATATAATTTGGGGAAGGGAAGGAAAAAACATATTGGGATTCATGTGAACCCATTGCAACAATGACATATACAAGACTTTGTGTTGAAAATCGAACTTTACAACTTTGGTACAGGGGGATGGGGGGCAGAAAGGGAGATGGGAAGGGATGGGATGGAGAAAGAAGAGAGGAGGCAACAATGCTTAATAAGATATGTACTCATTACTTTGTTCATGCAATTGTAAACCTTTGGTACATATTTTCACATTGAAAAATCATGAAATAATAAAGTAAAAATCCATGCCAATTTTTTTTGCATGTCGTGGGGCTTGAACATTGGGCTTGGGCACTGTCCCTGTGCTCTTCAGCTCAAGAATAACACTGTACCACTTGAGACACAGTGCCATTTCTAGTTTGCAAGAGATATATTGGCGCTAAGAGTCTCATAGTCTTTTCTACCCAGGCTGGATTTGAACCACTATCCTCAGATCTCAGCGTTTTGGGTAGCCAGGATTTCAGCATGAGCTACCAAAGCCCAGATTCAAGACAAGTTTAAAAAAGCAAGCTTATTGAACCTTCTGGCTTTTTCTAATAAACAATGTTATTTTTCGGCATTAATTTATAACTGTGAGTAATTTTTAGGTGTAACTTGGAATTTTTTAGTAGAATGAAATATAACTGTTACTCAGTATCTCACAAAACCACTGTAATTGACTTTCCCCAAAAGCAATTATTACATACTATATTACTCATCATTATTATTACACTCTATATTACATGTAGTGTGAAGTGAAAATAGTTTGGACGATTTCGTATAAATTAGTAGATGCTACTTTAGTATTATAAATTCAGAACTGTGATTTTAAATGAAGGAAAGAGGATTTCCAAGTTAAAATGAAATATAAATATGTAATGTGTCCCAACTGAATAAAAAATTCTGAGTTCATAAATACAAAAATATTTTCTTTACACTAAATTCTTTGAAGTAATTCCATTGGAAATACTGAAACAAGAGGAGGAAGAATTAAAATCATGTCAAACATTCCTAAGCCAGAGAATCACACCAAGTGTGCCATCAGAGGACCGAGAGTTAGTCCAGAGAGGGGAAACCCAGGCAAGGAGACAGATCTGAGCGCTTGCCAGCAGCCACCGCAGCGGCCGCAGCGTTGGCTGCGGCAGCGGTGGCGGTGGTGAACACAGGGAACCATACCTGAGCCACAGAGAGTCCTGGACGAAGGAGCCAGACCCAGCGGGCAAGCAGATTCTACTCAACACCAGCAAGAACCGACAAGGAGCAGACACCTTCATCCTGCAGTTCACAGACCAGAGACGACCCAGGAATCAAGACTCAGCGTGAGTAGAAACCCGTGGTCCTCACTCCTTCCCAGGGAGCAGAGTAGGGAAGGCCACCCCTCCACCCCCCCAGTACGGGATCTCCATCTTGGATACCTACAAAGCTCGGCGGAGCTGTTAGCTCCAACTCAGGCCTTGGAATAAAACGAGTCATTTAGCAGGTCACAAGAACTTAATGACGGCATGACCTTCCAGACTCAGCTCCACCCAGGGAAAAGTCACCCAGCTGGGGCGCCAGCCCTAGGAGTGGCTTTCTTCACTGGGTAATCAGAGCCAAAGGTTGCCCCTCCCTCTAGCATCCTGGACAATCAATTGAAATTCAGTAAACAGAAACCCTGAGAATGGCTCCAGGCTGGGCTCTGTGAGTTTTTCACAAAATAGCCCCAGGGAAAAGCTACTGTTTGTTGAAAGGCCTCAACACTACCCAGAACCTAGCCTCATCACTGCATCCCCCTCTTTTGTGATTCTCAAAGCAGATCAGCCTCCCATTAAATTAACCAGGGAGGAGGATCTCAAAATCCTGGGTAAAGCAGAGCATTTTTCTACCTGTTCGAACATACTGACTTAAGAAACCAACCAAGCCACAGGACCACAAGCAGACCAGAGACTCCAACAAGAGGCTGGTTACAGACACAAGGGAGATACAGGATTTTTCCCACCCCTCCCAAAAAAAGTCAAAGAACTTTTCTTCTTCTTCTTCTTCTTCTTCTTCTTCTTCTTCTTCTTCTTCTTCTTCTTCTTCTTCTTCTTCTTCTTCTTCTTCTTCTTCTTCTTCTTCTTCTTCTTCTACTTCTTCTTCTTTTCCTTTGGTACCTTATATAAGAAATTTTTTGTTCTTTTCTAAAACTTTTTTTAATCTTTAATTTTTGCCTTTTTTGAAAAAAAAAATTGTTTTCCAGTAACCTTTTTTTCCTCTTATAAATTTTATTTTAGGGATACCTGAATGTGCATTTTCTTTCTTTTTTTGTCTTCTTTCTCTTTTTTTTTCTTTTTAAATTATCTTTTTGTTTTTTGCTTTAGCTCTACTGAATTTCTGATCTTTTTTTCATCCTTTCTTATCCTTTTCACCTTTTCCTCTCTTTTGTTCTTCTTTATGTGACTTAACTCTTGTCCTGCACATCCTCACATAAACCCGTAGTTAACTAGTAGACCCTATCCCCCATTGTGTACACACTTAATCCACAAATTTATTACTCAATTCAAAACCTCTGAGACTTAAATTCCTTAATAGCAGTACTACCTCTTTATACCTACATAATATTGTAAGCATTTTTATTTTTATGTTTTTCACATCTCCTCTTTATACCTATATAATATTTTAAGCATTTTTATTTTTAAGTTTTTCACATCTCCTCTATGTCCCTCCCCTTCCCTCAATATATTCACGTTCTTCTCTAAATAGATTGTTTTCAGAGGCCATAATATTATTAATTTTTACTTTTCTATTTTTTCTGACTCTTATTTTCCCTTTCCCTTTCTTCTTTTTTCTCTCTCTCTACTTTCATCCTACCCAACCTATGTCCTGCATTGAGATTAGGACTTAGTTAACTCTCCCTGTGCCTCCCCGCACAAATCTATTCGTATTTATTACCCACATCTCTCACTAACCCTAATAATTTCTGGTTTTCCAAATTCTTCTCTGTGGTTTGAAGCCCATTAACATATAGTGGTTTGATGTTGAATAGATGTATTCGTTGAACTAGATTGTATCTGTAGACTATTGACTGTACAAATTCAGACTTGGGTTGATTGTTGCCTTAAGATAGTGTTAGAGCAAAAAACTGGTTTTATTTTCATCTCAAATGGGCAGAGTAAGCCGGAAAAACACAAGAAAAATGGCAAATCCGGGTATCTCAACTCCCAATCTTGATAATCAGGGGACAGATCAGATAATGAATAATCCAGAGGAGAGTTCCCAAATAGCTCTACAAATATGGTTGGCAAACATGATAAATGAAAAGATTGAAAACATACAAAGGACTCTGTATGAGCATGATAGGGAGAGAGAGGAGGCAATCCAAAATTTATACAGGAATATCATAAGAGTGAGGAAGCTACTCAAAAACTGATACAGGATTTGCATGAGCAGCTTGAGAATACTCAAAGAGAAAGGCAGGAGGGCTGGAAAGGTGGCTCAGTGGTAGAGCACTTGCCTTGCATGCATGAGGCCCTGGGTTCGATTCCTCAGCCCACATAAGCAAAAAGAAAAAAGCCGGTAGTGGAGCTGTGGCTCAAGTGGTAGTGCTAGCCTTGAGCTGAAGAGCTGAGGGACAGCGCCCAGGCACAGAGTTCAGGCCCCACGACCAGACCCAAAAAAAAAAAAAAAAGAATCAAAGAGAAAGGCAGGAATGGTGTGAGCAGACTGAGAACACTCAAAGAAAACTGCAGGAATCCCACGAACGGGAGGAAACTAATCAAAGAGTAATACAGGAATTGAGAGAGCAGGAAGAGAATACACAAAGATCACTAAAGGCATTCATGGAATTGATTAACAAAGAGCTGAAGGAAGTCAGGGAGACCACAAAGAGAATGCTGAATGGATCCCAACAGATGGAATGGGAGTCCAAAGAAACCATAACCAATCAACTAAGTGATTTGAGAATTAACACTGAACACCAAATTAAGGAAGTAAAGAAATTCATACAAGATCTAAAACAGAGCTTCAACAAAGAATTTGAAGCCATTAAAGCTGACCAATTAGCAGGAAAAGAGATAAAAAACAAAGTAGAGACTCTTGACAGCAGGTTAGACCATGGAGAAGATCGAATCTCAGGGATTGAAGAAAGCATAGATATTATAGAGAATGAACACACAACCATCCAAGACAAGTCCAAGAAATATGATAGATCTATCCAACACTTGGAAGACAACATCAGAAGACCTAATCTGAGGATAATGGGTATAGAGGAATGCATAGAGAGAGAAGTTAATGGTCTAGGAAATTTGATTAACAGGATTCTAGCAGAGAACTTTCCAAACATGCAAAAAGATAGGCCTAATTAGATAAAAGAAGCTTTTAGAAGTCCAAGTACGCCAGACCGGAACAGGAAATCTCACTAAAACAATATAATCTGCAAAGCATCAACACAGACCAAGGAAAAGATCCTTAAAGCTGTCAAGCAGAAAAGATCAATCACCTATAAAGGGAAAACTATTAGAATCACCTCAGATTTCTCAGCAGAGACAATCAAAGCAAGAAGAGTCTGGAATGATGTATGCCATGCCCTAAGAACAAACAACTACCAACCAAGAATACTGTACCCAGCTAAACTTTCCTTCATAACTGAAGGCCAAATAAAAACCTTCCATATCAAAGAAAAATTGAAACAATATATCTCCACCAAAACAGCCCTACAAAAGTTTCTTAAAGTTGTCCTACACATAGAAAACAAACAAGACCACAATAAAGGCCATGAAACTGCACCCAAACTGAGAATCCAAGAACCATAGGAAGAACCCAGATTTTGCAGCCAGCAAGTAGGTGGATAACATGGCAGGAACTCCCAAATACCTCTCAGTCCTATCTCTTAATGTCAATGGACTGAACTCTCCAATTAAGTGACATAGATTGTCTTGTTGCATTAAAAAACAAGACCCTTCTATTGGCTGCTTTCAGGAGTCACATCTTGCCCGTAAAAACAAACACATTTTGAATGTTAAAGGCTGGAAAAAAATCTACCAAGCAAACGGCCCTCATAAACAGGCGTGAGTTGCAATCCCAATATCAGACAAAATAAACTTCAAATTAAAATTCGTGAGAAGAGATAAAGAAGGTCGCTACATACTAATTAAGGGGTCTCTCCTTCAGGAGGATATTACAATTCTAAATATCTATTCGCCAAACAATGGAGCACCCAAATTTATCAAAGAAACACTACTTTCCCTCAAATCCCATATAGATACAAAGACATTAATTGTTGGGGATTTTAACACACCACTCTCCCCACTAGATAGATTAACTCGGCAAAAACTCAACAGAGAAACCGCAGATCTAAACAGCTGCATAGATCAACTAGACTTAACAGACATTTACCGAACATTTCACCAGCAGCATCAGAATACACGTTTTTCTCAGCAGCACTTGGAACGTTTTCTAAAATAGACCACATTTTAGGCCACAAAGCAAACTTGTCTAAATTCAGAAACATTGAAGTGATACCTTGAATTCTCTCTTACCAGAAGGGAACAAAATTAGTACTCAACACCAAAGCCACCAAAGAAAGTCCGGTATCATATGGAGGCTGAACAACACACAGCTGAATCATGAGTGGGTCATGGGAGAAATTAGAAAGGAAATTAAAATGTTCATGTTATTCAACAAAAATGAACACACAAATTACCAGCTCCTCTGGGACAAAGCAAAGGCAGTTCTCAGAGGCAACTTTATACCTCTGAGCTCCTACATCAACAAATTGGAGAGATCTGAAACCAACAATTTAATGACAAATCTAAACCTATTGAAAAAGAGCATCAAGATAAATCCCTATCCAGTACATGGAAAGAAATAATTAAAATTAAATCAGAATTAAATGAATTAGAATCCAAAAAAACTATAGAAAGAATCAACAAAACTAAGAGTTGGTTCTTCGAAAAACTTAACAAAATTGACAGACCCTTAGAAAATCTTATCAGAAAAAGAAGAGAACACACCCAAATTAATAAACTCAGAGATGAGGATGGAAACATCAGCACGGAAACAACCAAGATTCAGAACATTATAAGGGAATACTTCTCAAAACTTTATGCTAATAAGTTTGAGAATTTAACAGAAATTAATCATTTCCTAGCCAATATTGAAATGCCAAAACTAAACCAAGATGAGTTACACCATCTTAACATGCCCATATCAATCTTTTAAATAGAACCAGCAATAAGAGACCTTCCAGCTAAGAAAAGTCCAGGACCAGATGGATTTACAGCGGAATTTTACATGGCCTTCAAAGCTGAGCTTACACAAATACTCCTCCAACTCTTCAATGAAATTAAAAGAGAATGTTCACTACCAAACACATTGTATGAAGCCATTATAACCCTCATCCCAAAACCTGGCAGGGATTCATCAAAGAAAGAGAACTATAGACTTATATCTTTGATGAACATTGATGCAAAACTTCTCAACAAAATTTTGGCCAAACGACTTCAACAATTCATCCAAAAAATCATACACCATGATCAAACAGGATTCATTTCAGGGATGCAAAGCTGGTTCAATATACGCAAATCAATTAATATTATTCATCACATCAAGAGGAGCAAGAATAAGAACCACATGGTTATCTCAATAGATGCAGAAAAAGCATTCGACAATATCCAACACCACTTTATGATGAAGGTTTTGGAAAGATTAGAAATCCATGGAACATTCCTCAATACAATAAAGGCTGTATATGATAAACCTACAGCCAGAATTATACTTACTGATGAAAAACTAAAGCCATTTCCTCTTAACTCAGGAACAAGACAAGGATGTGCACTCTCTCCACTTCTCTTCAATCTAGTATTAGCATGCCTAGCTACATCAATAAGACAAGATTCAAACATAACGGGGATCCAAACAGGGAAAGAAGACATCAAACTCTCCCTCTTTGCAGATGACATGATCTTGTATTTAATGAATCCCATAGACTCCACTCCCAAATTACTAAAGCTGATTCAAAACTTTGGCAAAATAGTAGGGTATAAAATGAATGCCCCAAAATCAGTGGCTTTTCTGTATGCCAACAATGAGAAAAGTGGGGCTGAAATTAGGAAAGCAACTCCATTTGTAATAGCCCCACAAAAAATAAAATACCTAGGAATTAACTTAACGAAGGAAGTGAATGACCTCTATGATGAAAACTTTAAAATCTTGTAAAAGGAAATCAACACAGAACTTAGAAAATGGCAAAACCTCCCATGCTCCTGGATTGGAAAGATTAACATCGTGAAAATGGCAATACTTCCCAAGGCTATCTACAAATTCAATGGGATACCTATCAAAATTCCAACCTCATTCTTCAAGGAAATAGAAAGGCAATCCAAAAATTCATATGGAACAATAAAAGACCCCGAATAGCAAAAACGCTCTTCAATGGAAACACATCAATACCAAATTTCAAACTCTATTATAAAGCCTTAGTAATCAAAACAGCTTGGTATTGGCATAAGAACAGACCTCAGGACCAATAAAATAGAATAGAAAACCCAGAAATGAACCAAAAGGCATATAGCCATCTAATCTTCGATAAGGGAGCTAAAACAATAGAATGGAAGAAAGACAGCCTCTTCAGTAAATGGTGCTGGCAAAATTGGTTAACTACTTGTAGAAAACTAAAGCTAGATCCTTATATATCACCCTGCACTACAATCTCCTCCAAATGGATCAAAGACCTCAGAACCAAAGCAAACAATATGAAAGCATTACAGGATGGAATAGGAGAAACCCTAGGTCTCCTTGGCTCAGGCCGAAATTTTCTGAATAGAGAACCGGAAACACAACAAATCAAAGAAAGGTTGGACAAATGGATTTGCATGAAGTTGCAGAGCTTCTGCATGGCAAAGGACATATCTAGCAAGATCAATAGAAAGCCCACGGATTGGGAGAAGATCTTCACTAGCCATACAGTGGACAAGGGTCTCATATCTAAAATATACTTGGAACTCAAAAAATTAAATCCCCCAACATCAAATCCTCAAAGAAACAACTGCCCAATAAATAAGTGGGCTAAAGTCTTAAAGAAAAACTTCTCTGAAGAAGAAAGAAGGATGGCCAATATACACATGAAGAAATGCTCAACATCCCTAGCCATAAATGAAATGCAAATCAAAACAACATTGAGGTACCACCTCACTCCAGTTAGAATGGCAAAAATCAAGAACTCTAACAACAACAGATGCTGGAGGGTATGCGGACAGAAGGGAACCTTACTTCATTGTTGGTGGGAATGTAAACTTGTTCAACCACTTTGGAAAGCAGTATGTAGTTTCCTCAAAAGACTTCACGTAGAGCTCCCCTATGACCCAGTAATCCCACTTTTCGGCATTTATCCAAATGTTTACAAACAAGACCACACTAAAGCTACCAACACATCTAAGTTTATTGCAGCATTATTTACCATAGCTATGGTATGGAACCAACCCAGATGCCCCTCAGTAGATGAATGGATCAAGAAAATGGGGTATATATACACAATGGAATTCTATGCCTCCATCAGAAAGAATGACATTGCCCCATTTGTTAGGAAATGGAAAAACTTGGAAAAAATAATATTAAGTGAAGTAAGCCAGGCCCAAAGAAACATAGGTCCTATGGTTTCCCTTATTTGAAATATCTAGTATATGTATGAGTCAAGTGGAAAAGGTCAGATAATGTGATGTCAGGAAAATGAACCCTTAGACTTAACTAGACATATCACGAGAAAAGTCATTATGTAATCCATATTGCAACTGAGATAAGAGAATAATCAGTCATAGTGATTCTGAATTTATTGTAAATGTTGATGTTTTTCATAAATTATTCCCTTTAGTTTGCATTTTCAAAATATTGTGTTACATGATGTATACCTTGGTAACTAATTTTGAATGCGTCCTTAAATTTTGTTCTGTGTATAATGTCTCTCTTCTGTTCCTAACCCATGAAAGGATTTTGATTCCAAAAACATTCTAATAACCACTGTTTATAATACAAAAAATCTCATAAGCATGTCACCAGTAAGCATTGGTTAACATTTTGATACCAGGGTCTCATGACTTATAAGGCCTATCTGCATGAGTTATATTGTACCTAGATTCCTCATCCTAAATTTATCCACTGTTAAAAAATGTTTATATCTTTATTTGTCACACATCAGAGATTAAATCTGAGTATAAAGCCTAAGGAAAACGATAAAGTAAGAATTTAGCTTTTCTGGATATAAAGTAAACAAAATGCAGCATAGAGTAACTCATGGGTTAAAGTCAATCTATCTCATCAAAACATTCTAAGCATTACCTTAGAATGTGTATTATTCTCATGAAGGAATGGGGAATATGAGAAGAGGAGTAACCAAGCAAAGTCTTCAAAATATATATAACTTGGATTTATCTCTATATTTCGCTATAAACATTTCTGATAAAACTGTTTGAATAATTGATTTATAATATATCCTAGGTTCATATAACAAATTACATTCAGAAAATGGGATATAAAAATTAACTAAATAATGTCCTGGCAGAAAAAATGGCACCTCTATTCATGTGACACCCAGTTCTGTGGTATTTCATTATGCCTCCATTTAATGAATGTGATTGTTTAAATGTTTCATAAAGTAATCATTAAAATTGTTCAGTGTATTATAATCTAATTATTTACTATTTTATCCTAGATTCATTTAAGAACTTCCCATTCAATCATGACATACATCACATTCCATTGGTATTCAGATGGATAGGAATGAGTTTCTTAGGATCTCCTGCCATTTGGAGGTGGCAGGACCAGGATTCAAACTGTGGGCTCCAGATCCCACCCGAGGATAGGGAACTCACTGGTGTGTTCAAGAATAACAACAAGAACAATGATTAGGCAGGCACCAGTGGCTCTCAAAAGTCCTCTTTGATGCTTATAAGGTTGTGATAGGAGGATCATGGTCAAAGTCACCTTAGGCAGAAAAGTCCTTTAGTCCAACTTCAAGAGCAACAAAGCCAGAAGTATAGCCATATGACTCCAGTGTTGGAGGGCTAGCCTTAAGTAAAGCAGCTCATTGACTGTGCCCAGATCCTGAGTTCAAGGTCCAGGAGTGTCAACAAACAGACATACACAACAATCTGTGCAGCCATCTGCCTAAAGCAGATCACCCTCAGCAGCCTTTATTTACATTTTATTATGAGGCCAATACAGGAACAGGCACAAACCCAGCAGGGGAAGAGAAAATCAGGTTTCTTAGAAGCAACCAGTATTCAGACAATTAAAATTGGGGACATAAAATGGTAGCATAATTATGTAAAAACTACCATTTAGAAAAAAATGAGGGGGCTCGGAATGTGGATTAGTGAGAGAGTGCTTGTCTAGCATGCAAGAAGCCCTGGGTTTGATTCCTCAGTAGCACATTCAAGAAAAATCCAGAATTGGACTTGGATGTCAGGCGGAAAGAAGGGAACACTTCCCAGTCATGACGTCTTCTTCAGTGTGCCAGGACACCAACATGGCCTTCACACAACCACAGAACAGGAAGACTGTATCTTTCCCATTTCTCAGGCAGCCGAGGGCCCCAGAGTCAAGAGGGCAGAGCCAGTTTCTAACTCAGGTGCTTGGAGCCAGAATAGAAAGGGCTCTGACTCTCCTTGGACTGGGGATTTGCCTTAATGATGTGGAGAATGAAGAAAGGAGAATGGACTGGCAAAGGTAGAAGGGCCTTCAAATCTGACAGATGGAGAGTCAAAAACCCACTCCTGATCTTAGCTATGGTAAATAATGCTGCAATAAACATAGTTGTGCTGGTAGCTTTAGTGTGGTCTTGTTTGTAAACATTCTGGTAAATGCCCAAACGTGGGACTGCTGGGTCATAGGGGAGCAATATGTGGAGTCTTTTGAGGAACCTCCATACTACTTTCCAAAGTGGTTGAACAAGTTTACACTCCCACCAACAATGAAGTAGGATTCCCTTCTGTCCACATCCCCTCCTGCATCTATTGTTCTTGATTTTTGCCCTTCTAACTGGGGTGAGGTGGTATCTCAATGTTATTTTGATTTGCATTTCTTTTATGGCTAGGGAGGTTGAGCATTTCTTCATGTGTCTATTGGCCATCCTTCTTTCTTCTTCAGAGAAGTTTCTCTTTAAGCCTTTCGCCCACTTACTTATTGGGCAGTTGTTTCTTTGAGGATTTGTTGTTGGGGGATTTAATTTTTTGAGTTCCAAGTATATTTTAGATATGAGACCCTTGTCCGTTGTATGGCTAGTGAACATCTTCTTCCAATCAGTGGGCTTTCTATTGATCTTGCTATCTATATGCTTTGCCATGCAGAAGCTCTGGAACTTCATGCAATCCCATTTGTCCAACCTTTTTTTGATTGTTGTGTTTCTGGGTCTCTATTAAGAAAATTTTGGTCTGCACCAAGGAGACCTAGGGTTTCTCCTATTCCATCCTGCAATGTTGCTGAATGTCTGCTTTGACTCCAAGGACTTTGATCCATTTGGAGTTAATTCTGGTGCAGTGTGATATATAAGGATCTACCTTTAGTTTTCTACAAGTAGTTAACCAATTTTGTAAGCACCATTTACTGAAGAGGCTGTCTTTCTTTCATTCTAGTTTTTTTAGCTCCCTTATCAAAGATTAGATGGCTATAGGTCTATAGGTTCATTTCTAGGTTTTCAATTCTATTCCATTGGTCCTGATGTCTGTTCTTTTGCCAGTACCAAGTTGTTTTGATCCAATCCAAAAGCATGGGAGTTTTTCCCATTTTCAAAGCTCTGTTTTGATTTCCTTTTCCAAGATTTTAAAGTTTTCATCATAGAGGTCCTTCACTTCTTTATTAATTCCTAGGTATTTTATTTTTTGTGGGGCTATTACAAATGGAGTTGCTTTCATAATTTCAGCCCCACTTTTCTCATTGTTGGCATACAGAAAAGCCATTGATTATGGGAGGTTAATTTTATACCCTGCTACTTTGCCAAAGTTGTGAATCAGCTTGATTAATTTGGGAGTGGAGCCTATGGGATTCTTTAAATACAAGATCATGTCATCTGCAAAGAGGGAGAGTTTTATTTCTTCTTTCCCTACTTTTATCCCCTTTATATCAGCATATAGTAGCATTATTTACCATAGCTAAGATCTGGAACCAACCCAGATGTGCCTCAGTAGATGAATGGATCATGAAAATGGGGTACATATACACAATGGAATTCTATGCCTCCAGCAGAAAGAATGACATTGCCTCATTTGTTAGGAAATGGAAAGACTTGGAAAAAATTATATTAAGTGAAGTAAGCCAGGCCCAAAAAACATAGGTCCCATGATTTTCCTTATTTGCAATACCTAGTATACGTATGAGTCAAGCAGAAAAGGCCAGATAAGGTGATGTTAGGAAAATGAACCCTAAGATATGTATTTTAAATGTTTTTTTTCTTTCATGCATTAGTTTCTAACACAATTATAAGACTATTTCTTTGTTGCTTTGTATGTCCCTCCCCCACAGTATAACCCCTGCTTTCACTGTATTTGATATCGGTATAATTTGTGGAGGGGAAGGGGAAAAACAAGTCATTTAAATAAGGATACAGGTGGACCTGTTGCAACCATGAGAAGTACAAGCTGTCATGTCAAAAACGAACTTTACAACTTGGGGGGGGATTTGGTGGGGCGGGAAGGAGGATGGGAAGGGATGGGAAGGCTAAAAAAAGGAGGTGACTACAATGTTTGATAAGAAATGTACTCACTATCTTGCCCATGTAATTGTAAACCCTCTGTACAGTATTTTCACAATAAAAAACCCCACTCCCTACGACCAAATTGTAAGGCTCTCTATTGTTAACCTAAAGGTAGCATTGGGTTCCCTTCCCCTGAGGGAGGAAGGTTAATTAGTCATTGTTTGAAGAGGCCGAGAAAAGCCTGATCTTTGTGTAACTCTGACAAGTGTTTCAGGTTACCCCTCATTGGTGGCCGTGTCTGGAATGAATGAAGTGGTTTTGCAGCTCACTTACCTGTTGTGTGTGTAAATTCTGCCTCCTAATCCTATAGGCCTAGGTCTCTTCGCCTAGTCTGGCTTTTGAAACTATTTTCTGCCTTCAAATATTGTTACACTGGAGTTTTTCCTGCTAACAGTGCTAGGGCTTAGAAGCTGAGAACTTCATGTGAACCCAGGATTGGTCAATGATGTTTCTTGCCTGCTTTTATAACTCAAGAATTCTAAGAACATTTAGAGTGCAAGTAATTTCTCATTACTAAGAGAAACACAGGAAGCTCTTGAACATTTGACATGTCAGCAATAGAAGTCAGAGTGTCATAGACGTTCCAGCCCTGGCTGGCTTCATCCTGTGATCCTCAGACTTCAGCCTCCTGAGCTAGGGTGATGGACATGAGCTACTGGTGCTCTGCTAGGTTCAGAACTGTAATAACATTGGCCTTAAAATTCAACTGCTTATCACAAAGGGCTTGGGCAGCATATTAGGCCTTTCAACATTGGACCTTTCAGACACAAGTTTATAATGCTAGAGTCTGAGAGGCTATGCATATGGATGGGCTACACTTGAACCATGAGCTCTAACTCCAGTTCTGGTGTACATGAACATTCATTTTTCCAGATAATGTTCTCCTAATTAACAAATAGGAAAAGTAATTTGCTTAACCCTGACTTTTGTCCAGTTTTGTGTCTCAAACTCAAGCCTGGGCACTGTCGCTGAGCCTTTCAGCTCAAGGTGAACACTCTACCACTTGACCCACAGTACCACATGTGGTCTTTTTGTGGTTCATTGGAGATAAGAGTCTAACAGGTTGTCTTTGCTTAGGCTGTTTTTGAACTGTGATCTTCAGATCTCAGCCTCCTGAGAAGTTAAGGTTCCTGTTGTGAGCCACAGGCAACTTGCCTGCTGTTTTTGCCAGACCTGCGGCTTGAACTAAGGGCCTAGGTACTGTCTCTGAGCTCCTTTTTCTCAAGCCTAGCGCTGTACCACTTGAGCCACTCCACAGCTTCTGGCTTTTTCTGAGTATGTGTCAGTGAAGATTCAAACCTTACCATTCAAGCATGCTGAGCCAGCTCTCTACCACTAAGCTACATTTCTAGCCCCACCCTTACCATTTTATCCCTCCACTTGACTATCCCCAAGAAAAGGGTTCTGAGGAAAAATCATCTAAAGAAATTCTTATAGGAATGTTCTAAAGATAAAGAAGCAAAGTTCATACTTAGGAGAGACCCTAAACATGTGAAGATTGTCACAAATGCTTCCATTTAATTATGTATCATGTTTCAACACTTAATTAATGAAAAACGAGTCACTGTCCTAAATTATTGTGTATAAATTTATAATAGATATACAACATGTACTAAATATTATGTGTATAATAATACTAAATACAATAAACAATAAGTAAATGAAAAGTAAAAAATAAAATAAATACAAAATCAATAAAAATTATAATATATAATAAACATACATAAGTAAATATATATCATATATTACACCTATATAGAAATATTTTTCCATTGCAGGGCCTTCATTCAGAAGCTGGCAACTCTAGCCTGAATTTCTTATCCTCTAGAACAGTGAGCTTTGCCTTCACCCATGATGCAAAATAGTTACCTTGATGGTGAGATCAAATCCCAGCAATGATGGAAATACTGGCCCCAGTTCTAAGACAGTGACTTAATTTTTTTAATGGAAGTAGTTTTGTTTATTCAGTTACATATTGAACATTAAAAAAAAGCAGTGTAGAATTTTGCACATCTATCAGACACCTTTCTCTTAACCCCAAAATGCTTGTCTGAGCACTACTTTCTTTCATTTTTTTATTGTAAAAATGTTGTACAGAGAGGTTTCAGTTAAATGAGCATGGTAATGAGTACATTTCCTATTGAGCATTGTTGCCTCCTCCTTTGTTTTCTCCCTACCATTCCTTCCCTCCCATCTCCACAACTACTCCCCCGGACGAGCTCAGTGACTTAATTTTTATTTTTGGATTTGCATGGGGTTTGAACTCAAGTAGTGACAAATATGCACTTTCCCTCACATTGGCACATATTTACCAAGACCCTGAGATCAAATCCCAGGCGAGGAAAGAAAACTGGTAGAAATTCAAAACAAGGGAGCTTATTTCTTTTTTAATTCAGTTAAATAATTAATTAATTATTTATTTATTCTGTATTTTGCCAACATGGGGCTTGAACTCAGGTCATGGCAACTCTGCCTCAGCTTCAATCGCCGTAGGGTGGGGCATCCTCCGACCCATAGCCATTCTAGGGATCCTAGGCCCAGAGGGTTTTCAGGAAGAAAAAAAAAACTTAGCATAGCACAAAAAGTGGCAAGCTGCAGAGGGCTGAGGGTTTTCTGTTTTTTTTCTTTGCACAGTGGCCATCCTGGGTCTGAATAACATGGCTGCAAAGTGGACCTGACCTGCCATCTCTGAAGGCTGGCATGCTATCAGGGAATCCATAGGCCAACCTGTGAACATAGGCCCTGGGTTCAAATCCCAGTACTGACACCTACCAATGGCACGAGATCACAAGAGACTCATTCCTATGGATAGGAATACCAATTGAAAGAGTAGTTCATGTTTCGGTCTAGTCTAAAATTGGATGCAATAATCCTAGGACGCTGATTAATCTTAATTAATAGGTTATTATGCATGAAAAGAATAATATTCCTTCAATGGCGGTATAATAAATGCCTAAGAGTTGGCAGGAATGTCTTAGGTGTCATTCAAAAATAGATAGATGGCTCTGGCACTCCTTACTAATATATGTTTATTTGTATACTCCCTTTGCCTATCCATGTATCACTGTTTTGGCCAAACCTGGAGCTGGATCTTAGCACCTGGGAACCACCTGACAGCTTCATTGGCTAGAGGCTGCCATGCTCACACTTATCCATTCATGAATTGGGCTTGCTAAACCCTGAGTTCACGTCCCAGCACTGCCAAAAATTTAATGTTGGAGTAAGAAGCCAAGTGTGACACATGTTTTCCTTTTCTGTGAGAGTCCTGGGTTTCAGGCATGATAGAGAACATATTTACAAATCTGGATGCTGTGATAGGATGTAAACAATGTAATAAATGGTAGAGGGGTAATCAGAATCAATGAAATAAATGGTAAATAAATGAATAAAACAAGAAATAATATGAATAACCACACCCAACAAAATATGGTCTGACTAGCTGTATGTAAGTATAAATCCTATCTTTAAAATGGATATAAGGAGTATATTTTCCAGCCCTGAGGCTTGAATTCAGACTTAGGGAACAGTCCTGACTTTTGTCTTCAAGCATGTTCAGATTCCCTTCCGTCACGGTGCTGCATATTTGCCCAGACCTTGAGTTCAAATCCCAGGCCTGGCAGAAAAAAATGTCATGAATTGCAAACCAGGGAGCTAAATATTTTTTTTAATTGAGAGCTATTGGAGAAGCCATAGTCCAGCACAGCAACATAGGCCTACAGTTCAAATACAGTCATGCCACTTCCAGATGGTGGGAGATCCTAAGAAATTCGTTCCCATCCACAGGAATAATGATGGAATATTTTCACTGTCAGAGTTGAATGACATGCTCATGAATGATACTTGTACACAATTAGACTTCATGATTTCAGTCGGCTGATTGATTTTAGTTAATATCTTATGAAACATTAAAAGAATATTATTTCTCACAGGGACGCAATAATTTCAGGGCACTGATTTACTTAATACTTTATTAAAGATAAAAATAATAACATTTATCCAAAATGAGCTTTACAATGTTGGTGCGGGGGAGGGGGAGGGGGGAAGGAGAAGGATGGGGATTGGGGGGGAGGGGGGAGGCTGGGAAGTGATGTGAAGGGTAAACAAAGGAGGAGCCTGCAGTGCTTGGTAAGAAATGTACGCATTATCCTGCCCATGCAATTGTAACCCCTCTGTACAGTATGTACACAAATAAAATAAAATAAAATTAAAAAAAAAAGAAAGCTAAAGATTGACCTCCCTTACCACCCCGTCATACCACTTCTAGGCATCTACCCTGAACAACAGGAACCAATATACAAGGACACATGCACCTCCATGTTTATTGCAGCACTGTTCACAAAACTAGGATATGGAAATAACCCAGATGCCCCACCACAGATGAATGGATCCAAAAATTGTGGTATCTATACACAATGGAATATTATGCAGCCATTAGAAATGACAAAATAATGGCATTTGCAGGGAAATGGATGGAGCTAGAAGGAATTACGTTGAACGAGGTAAGCCAGGAACGAAGAGACAAACCGTACATGGTCTCCCTGATAAGTGGATGATAAATCCAAAATGTTAGGTGATACGACAAAACTAACAGGACTTAAAAAAAAAAGAACTCCCACTCATCTGGTTGAACCACTAGTAAATATCCCCATGCTGCTGATCACATATATGGTATATAACATGTGAACACCGTTATATGTTACAGACTGTGATAGACAATTTGCTCCAGGAAAGTTAGAATGAACTTGTAACTTTAAATGAGCATCATTACTCCACAATACTGTGAAATTCCGGAAATTATGTAATCACTTAATCACAATCAAAAAAAAAATAGAACCTCGGGGAAGGGAGGGGGGAGGGGATGGTAGGGGGAAAAGAATGGAGGGGGAACAATGTTCAAGAGGAAGTGTACTCATTACCTCACTCATGTAACTGTAACCCTCTGTATAGTATCTTTACAATAAAATATATATATATATTTTAAAAAATAAAACAAAAAAATAACATTTATTTATTTATTTTTGTGGATCCTGGGGTCTGAACTCTGGGCCTGGGTGCTCTTCAGCTCAAGGCTAGTACCCTATCCCATGGTTTCCCTTATTTGCAATAACTAGTATATGTCTGAGTAAAGCAGAAAAGGTCAGATAAGGTGATATTAGGGAAATGAACCCTAAGATATGTACTCAAATGTTTTTCTTTTTCTTTCATGCGATTGTTTCTAACACATTTATAAGATTGTTTCTTTGTTGCTTTGTATGTCCTTCCCCCACAGTATAACCCCTGCTTTCACTGTACTTTATGTCAGTATAATTTGTGGAGGGGAAGGAGAAAAACAAATCGTTTAAATAGGAATACAGATGGACCCATTGCAAAAAAGAGATGTACAAGTCGTGATGTCGAAAACAAACATTATAACTTTGGTGTGGGGGGGGGAAGATGAAGGCGCAGGGAGGATGGGGTGAGGAGGCAGAGGGGAGAATGGGAAGGGATGGGAAGTGGAAACAAAGGAGGAGGCTACAATGCTTGATAAAAAAATGTACTCATTATCTTGCCCATGTAATTGTAACCCTCTCTACATTATTTTCACAATAAAAAATAATATTAATTACATGGAGGCATAATAAATACCCAAGAATTGGTAGGAATGCAGTATATATAAGTGAAAAATGGATAGACATCTCTGGCACTCTGTAAATGTATATGTATTTATTAGTGTACTACAATCTGTGTGTCAATCTGTTCTTATTTTGTCAACAACTGGTACTGGATCTCAGATCCTGGCAACTGTCTATCAGCTCAATTTGTTCCTGGATGGCATGCTGACACACACACATTCATGAATTTGGCCCTGTAGGCCTTGAGTTCAGATGTCATCATGCCCAAACAATGAATCATGGAGTAAGAAACTGATGGTGACACATGTTTTCCTTTTCTGTGAAATTCCTGGGTGTCAGGTATAAGTGGAATACATATGCAGATCTATATCCTATTTAATCAATGTAACCAATGTTCTATGTGCCATATTAGTCAATAAAATAAACAGTCAATACATGTTGGGTCTTTGTTTGCCCCTGAAAGGTGTATGGGGCCCAAGGAAAGGTAAGTGCGCCACTTGCCATTCCCCAGTCTCCCTTAGCCAGGGAGACATTCAGACACAGTGGGGAGTCAAGTCAAGCATGAACTCGTTTATTACCACACAGCAAGCACCATTTAAAGGGAAAAAATTGCGAGGCATGGAAGGGGAGGGAAAGGAACCAACCAATCACTGTAAAGGTCACACCTTATCATGCACCTAAGCTATATCCAATCAGATTTTAAGGTAAACAATTGGGCTGTGCCCACTCAACTTCCTCTCAGCACCATCATTGCTGCCCATGTGCCCCACAAGCACATGAATAAAACAAAAATAAAATTAATAACTACACTGAATCAATATGGAGTCAACTTATGTATGTAAATATAAATCATATACTTAAAATGTACACAAATAGTATGTATTCTAGTACTGAGGATAGATTTCAGACGTAAGGAACAGACATGAATTTCTTGGCTTCAAGAAGGCTAGCTTCCCCTTTCAAAACAGTGCCACAGAGTTACCCAGACCATGAGTTCCAATCCCAGTCCTAGCAGAAAAAATGGCACCTTTATACTATGTGATGCCCAATTCTTAGGTATTTCATTATGCCTCCATTTAATTAATGTGATTGTTTAAATGCTTCATAAAGTATTGATTAAAATCGATCAGTGTCCTATAATATAATTGTGTATAATTTTATCGTAGAATTATTTAAGAGCTGCCCATTCAATCATAACATACATAATGTTGCATTGGTATTCATATACATAGGAATGTGTTTCTAAGGATCTCTTTCCATTTGGAGGTGGCAGGACCAAGATTCTAACTGTGGGCTCCAGCTCCCACCATTTTAACTCAAGGATAGGGAACTCACTGGTCTGTCCAAGAATTGCAAGACCAATGATTAGGCAGGCACCAGTGGCTCTCAGGAGTCCTTACTAATGTTTACAAGGCTGTGATAGGAGGATCATAGTCAAACTCACACTAGGCAGGAAAGTCCTTGAGATCCCTCTCCAACTTCAGTGCCAACAAAGCCAGAAGTAGAGCTGTGTAGCTTCAGTGGTAGAGGGATAGCCCTGATTGAAAGCAGCTCACAACACACACACTCACACATACACACACACACACACACACACACACACACACACACACACACACACACACACACAGAGCGCAGTCTAATCATCTATCTGTTTATATATTGGCCATTCCTAGGGCTTGATCTCAGGTCCTCAAATTTGCCTGCCAACTTCTCTTGCATCAGACTGGTGTGCTAACATTTACCCACTCATGAAGTGGGCCTGCTAGGCCCTGAGTTCAATTCACAGAACTTCCAAAAACTTAATCCTGGTGGAAAGCCAATTGTCCCACTTGGTTTCTTTATCGGTGAAATTCCTGGGACTCAGGAATGATGTAGAATGCATAGGCAAATCTATGTCTTATGTAATAGGATGCAAAAATATTGTATGTGTAATCATATTCACTAAAATATGTAAGAAACAAAACACAAAATAAAATGAATACACTAACTGCAACATGCAGTAAAAATGTGTAGGTCAATAAGATTCATATACTTAAAATATATACGAATATTATTTTTTCGAGTGCTAGGACTTGAATTCAGGCCCTAGAAACAGGCCTGACTTTCTTGTCTTCCAGAATGGTGATCTACCACATCCCCCACAGTGCTGCAGATTTACCCAGACCCTGAGTTCAAATCTCAGGCCTGGCAGAAAAAATGGTACGAATTCCAAGCCAAGGAGCCTCATAATTTTTGTATGTATGTAGGTAGGTAGGTAGGTCGGTAGGTAGGTAGGTAGGTCGGTAGGTAGGTAGGTACGTAGGTAGGTAGGTAGGTAGGTAGGTAGGTAGGTAGGTAGGTAGGTAGGTAGGTAGGTATTTTTCTTTTGTCAAGCACAGGGCTTGAATTCAGCTCATGGCAATTCTGCCTCAGCTTTGATCACTCTAGGCTGGGGTGCATCCACTGGAACCACAGCTGAATCTGGGTTCCTGGGACCCAGAGGATGACAAGAAAAAAAAATTAATGCGACACAGGGAAAAAAAAAACTGGCAACTTGCAGATGGCTACCAGTTTTACATTTGTTTTCTTTGCTAGGTGACCATCCTGTGTCTGAATGACCTGGTTGAAGAATGTTGGTAACTTGGCATTACTGAAGGCTGGTGGACTACCAGGGAAGACATAGGCCAACATGGCAATATAGGCCCTGTTTTTGAAGCCGGGTCCTGACCCCTACCAATGGAGGGAGATCCTAAGTCTCTCATTCCTATTCATAGAAATACCAATGGAAGATTATGAATGGCAAGGTTGAAGTAATTGTTTCTGATTACTACTATATAAATAGAGTGATTTTAGGAGGATAATGGATTTTGATGAATATTTTTGACACATACAAAGAATACTGTTAATGACATGGACACAATAGTTTCAGGACAGTGGTTGATTTAATCAATAATTAAGGATGAAAACAATACTATTAATTACATGGAGGTATACTAAATACCCAAGAATTGATAGGAATGTAGCCTATATAACTGAATAATGTATAAACATCTCTGGCACTCTATAAAAATCAATAATTATTTTTGTTCTACCATCTGCATATCAATCTGTTCTAATTTTGTCAACTCCTAGAGCTGGATCTCAAGTTCTGTAAATGCTTGTCTGCTCAATATGCCTCAGGCTGGTATGCTGACACTCATCCAGTCATGAATTGGGCCTTGTAGGCTGTGACTTCAGATGCCAACACTAACAAAAATTGAATCGTGCAGTAAGAAACCCATGGCGACACATGTTTTGCTTTTCTGTGAAAGTCCTGGGAATCAGATGTGAAGTTTCATACATAGGCAAATCTATATCCTATGTAATAACTGTAATAAATATTTCATGTGTAATAACAGTCAATAAAATAAATGGTAAATAAATGAATAGAACAAAAAATAAAATGAATAAGTACACTAAGCACAATATGGGGTCAACATATGGAGTTCGATTTCAGGGCCTGGGAAGTGCCTGGCAGCTGAATTGGCTAGAGGCTGCTGTGCTGACAGTCAGCCATTCATGAATCGAGCCTTCTAGGCCCTGAGTTAGATCTCACCACTGCCAAAAATGTAATCTTAGAGTGAGAAGCCGAGCGTGACACATGTTTTCTTTTTCTTTGAAAGTGCTCGGTGACAGGTAGGATGTATAATTCAGATGCAAATCTATATGTTATGTAATTGGATGTCATAAATGTAAAAAATGTCATAGGTGGAAGAGTTGTCACTAGAATAAATGAAAAACAGACTGAATTATTAGTGAATCATTCTAGGATAAAATTACAAACAAAAACTATAGGATGTGGCTTAAGTTTAAAATTTTAAGTATTACCAGAATAAAAATGTCATGGAAACATAAATACCTAATAATTGGTAGTAACACATGATGCATAATTTAATAATGTATAGACATCTGTCTCATTCTATAAAATATGAAATTATGTGTAGGGATGTATGTACATATGTGATAAACAATAATAGGATATTGAGTAATTTAGTTAATGCTTTACTAATTATTATCTGGGACACATCATTAAATGGAGACATAATTTAATAAGTAATAATTGGTAGTAATATCTATAAAATAATAATATACAGACATATTTCTGTGTATATAATGCTTATATATATCAATCTCTATCTATTTATACCTCCTTCACTCCTGGGGCTCGGTGGTTAAGTGCTCACCTAATGAGCATGAAGCAATGGGTTCGATTCTTCAGTGCCACATAAACAGAAACCCGGAAGTTCTGCTGTCTTTCAATCTATTGAGTTCTACCCTTGAGCACAAATGCTTAGGGACAGTGTCAAAGCCCTTACTCAAGCCCCAGGACTGCCGCCAAAAAGAGGTACTATGTTCTAACTGCAACTATATAAGGACAGTACTTCAAATACCACACGACAGAGCAAGCTAGGAGTTTGGTGCTGACAGCTGCCACCTCACCTGACTTAGCCAGATATAAACTGCTGCAACCCAGCTCCATGGGTACCCCCATCATCCTGGCTTACCCTGGCTTACCCCCGATATCCTGTCTGCTCTGGGGCTTTAAAACCTGGCGGGAAGTCTGCTAGCCTCTTTGAAATATGGCTCGAAGTGGTAGAGTTCTAGCCTTGTGCAAATGTTATTAGAACAATAATATCCCCAAGCTTTAAGCTCAAGCTCCATGACTAAGCACCGCCCCCTAATAAAACATCCCAATAAACACTTAGGTGTGAACTTGTGTGGTTTGTGAAATGTTCCTCAAAGAATGGTGATATTGATTAGAGCACATTAAGTCTAATGACAGCTTTTGGAACAGAGCTATGTGATGAGTCCTCCATAGGGTACTCTCTGCTGAGTCCTGCACATGGTGCTATTTGCCGAGTCCTTCACAGGGTGCAGTGTGCTGAGTCATGCATTGGTGCTGGGTTCTGAGTCTTTCACAGTATGCTGTGTGCTGAGTCATGCAAAGACTGCCATGTGCTGTGTCCTCCACCAGGTGCATTCTTTCATTGGGTCCTTGTAAGATCTCCCCACTGAGAAGATTAATGCAGACAAGAATATTGAGGCTCAGATATGTCTCCATGGGAGGGACAAAATGATGTGTTACTGAAGACTAGTGAGTTGTCTACTACAGACAATTGTTTGTTTTGTTTTTTTCTCAGTAATGAACCTTGAACTAGGGGCCTAAGCTCTCACCCTTATCTCTTGGGCTCATGATTAGCACTCCACTGCATGGAGCCATGGACCCCTTTGCAGCAAAGGCCACAGCTTAAGGGTCTGTAGCTGATTTCTCTCATCCTGCCTTCTCAGGAAGCTGAGATCTGAGGATCTGGGTTCCAAATTATCCCAGACAAAAAAGGTCCCATTAGTCTATTATCTCCAATTCACTACTAAGAAACCTGAAGTGGAAGCTAGGTGCTTGTCACTCATGCCTGTCATTCTAGCTACTCAGGAGGATGAGATCTGAGGATCATAGTTCAAAGCCAGCCTGGACAGGAAAGTCGTTGAGACACTTAGCTCCAATGGACCACCAGAAAAGCTGAAGTGGCTTTTGGCTCAAGTGTTAGAGCACAAAACTTGAGCTGAAGAGCTCAAGAACAGCACCCAGGCCCAGACATCAACTCCTACAATAATAAAAAAAGAAAGAAACAAGCTAACAAACATGAAGTATAGGGCTGAACAGACATGAAGTATGGATCAATAATGTTTCTTTCTTGCTTCTATAGCTCAAGAACTCTAAGAACATTTAGAGTCCAAGTACTTCGCATCACCAAGGGAAACACTGGAAGCTCTTGAACGTCTGACCTTTCAGAAGTGGAAGTCAGAGTGTCATAGAATTTTCTGCCCTGGCTGGCTTCACCCTGTGATCCTCAGACCTCAGTCTCCTGAGCTAGGATGACGGGCCTGAAATACTGGTGTTCTGCTATGTTCAGAACCGTGATGACCTTGACAATACAAGTCAACTGCATATCACAAAGGGCTTGGGGAGCATATTAAGCCTTTCAACATTGGACATTTAAGAACCCTGTAGGACACAAGATTACAATGATAGAGTCTGAGAGTCTGGGCATATGGATGTGTTACACTTGAGCCTTAAGCTCTGACTCCAATTCTGGTATACATTAGTGTTCATTTTGCAAAGGATGTTCTCATAATTAGCGAATAGGAAAAGTATCTTGATTAACCCTCACATTTTTTCCAATTGTTTGTCTTGAACTCAAGCCTGGGCACTGTCCTTTAGACCCTCAGGTCAAGGCGAACACTCAACCACTTGAGCCACAGTGCCACATGGGGTCTTTTCGAGGTTCACTGGAGATAAGAGTCTAACAGGCTTTCCTTGATTAGGCTGTCTTTGAACTTTGGTTTTCAAGTCTCAGCCTCCTGAGAAGCTAGAGTTCCATGTGTGAGCCACTGACGTTTCGTCTATTGTTTTTGGCAGTCCTTGGGATTGATCTTAGGGCCTGGGTACTGTCTCTGAGCTCCTTTTTCTCAAGATTAGCCACTTGGGCCACACCACAGCTTCTGGCTTTTTCTGAGTATGTGGTACTGAGGATTAAACCCTGGCATTCATGCATGCTAAGTGAGCTCTTTACCACTAAGCCACATTTCTAGCCCCACTCTTACAATTTTATCCCTTATTGCCTATCCTCAGGAAAAGGTTTCTGACTATAAATCATTTAAAGAAATACCAATAGGAAGATGTCCAAAGATTGTATAAAGCTCATACTTGGGAGAGACTCTAAACATGTGAAGACTGTGACAAATGCTTCCATTTAATTTTGTAATATGTTTCAACACTTAATAAAATATTAATAAAAATGTGTCAACATCCTAAATTATTGTATATAATTTTATTATAGATGTGCAAATTGTAATAAATATTATGTGTATAACAATACTAAATAAAATAATCAATCAATAAATGAATAAAAGAAAAACAAAATACAAAATCAATAATAAAAATCATAATATGAAATTAACATACATATGTATGTCTATAGCATATATTAAACATGTATAGAAACATTTTTTTCCATTGCATAGCCTTCATTCAGGCCCTGGGAACTCTAGCCTGAATTTCTTTTCGTCAAGGACAGTGAGCTTCGCCTTCACCCATGGTATAAAAGAGTAACCTGGACAGTGATCTCAAATCCTAGCAGTGGCAGAAATACTGGCCCCAGTTCCAAGACAGTGACTTCTTTTTTTTAATGGAAGCAGTTATGTTTACTCAGTTCCATACTGAACATTAAAATAAAGCAGTGTGGAATTTGTACAGCTATTCAGACATCCTTTCCTTACCTCTAAAGTGCTTCTCTGAGAATGACATTGTGTCTCATTTTTTGTACTTTTTTTTATTGCAAATGTGTTTTACAGAGGGGTTACAGTTACAGGAGCAAGGTAATGAGTATATTTCCTATTGAGCATTGTTGATTCTTTCTTTGTTTTCCCCCTACCATCCCTTCCCTCCCATCTCCACAACTACTTCACCCTGCCGAGGTCAGTGACTTAATTTTTCTATTTTGGTTGGCACGGGGTTTGAACTCAAGTTGTGGCAACTCTTACCTCACATTGCTACAAATTTACCAACACCCTGAGTTCAAATCCCAGACTAGGAAAGAAAACTGGCAGAAATTCCAAACCAGGGAGCTTTATTTTTTTTTATTTAGTTAAATAATTAATATTTTATTTATTTATTTATTTATTTATTTATTTATTTATTTATTTATTTATTTATTTATTAGCCATCCATGGGACTTGAACTCAGGTCGTGGAAACACTTCCTCAGCTTGGATCTCCCTAGGCTGTGGTGCAGTCTCCAGACCCATAGCCGATCCTGAGATCCTAGGCCAGAGGGCTTGCAGGAAGAAAAAAAAGCTGGAAAGCACAAAAAGTGTTGATCTGCAGAAGACTGGCATTTTACGATTTTGGGGGGCATGGTGACCATCCTGGGCCTGAATAACATGGCTACAAAGTAGACCTGAC
This sequence comes from Dipodomys merriami, assembly GCF_024711535.1. NCBI lineage: Eukaryota > Metazoa > Chordata > Mammalia > Rodentia > Heteromyidae > Dipodomys > Dipodomys merriami. The sequence continues at coordinate 2,834,673 of NW_027202360.1, read as the reverse complement.
CTGCAATTGCTGATTCTGGTAAGCTATCAGTGGAGCCATAAGCAAACCTTTCAACATAAGCCCTGGGTTCAAATCCCAGTCCTGACACCAATGGCAGGAGATCACAAGAGACTCATCCCTATGCATGAGAATACCAATTGAATGAGTAGTTCATGCATCCGTCTAGTCTAAAATTGGATGCAATAGTCCTAGAATGCTGATTAACGTATAGTTTATTAAGCATAAAAAGAATAATATTCCTTCAATGGTGGTATAATAAATACCTAAAAGTTGGTAGGAATGTAGTAGGTGTCATTCAATCATAGATAGATGGCTCTGGCACTCTTTAACAATATACATTTATTTGTATACCACCGTCTGCCTATCCATGTATCGCTGTTTTGGCCAAACATGGGGGTCGATCTCAGTGCCTGGGAACCACTTGACAGCTTCATTGGCTAGAGACTCCCATGCTTAAACTCACCCATTCATGAATTGGGCCTGCTAGGCACTGAGTTCAGATCCTCACATTGCCAAGCATGATGGAAAACACATCTACAATCTAGATTCTTTGTGATAGGATGTAAACAATGTAATAAATGGTAGAGGTGTCATCAGAGTCAATACATTAAATGGTAAATAAATGAATAAAATGAGAAATAAAATTTATAAACGCACCAAACACAATATGGACTGAACATCTGAACGTAAGTATAAATCCTATCATTAAAATGTATATAAGAAGTATTTTTTCCAGGACTAAGGCTTGAATTCAGTCCCCCTAGGAGGAGGGAATGGCGGGAGATCCTGAGATACTCATTTCTGGACCTAGGAAGAGCCATGGCATGCGAAAGATCTCATCCTTGAATAAGTAGTTCATGCATGATGTGAGTAGGAAAGGATACATAAGACTCATGGGGTATAGATTATTTGTAAAGAAGAGTTGATGAAGCATGACAATAATCATCATATACATGAAATGGATGCATCAGAAAATAGGTACTCACAGATTGGATTCCATCACAGGTCACCAGAATCCTACTCTATACAAATATGTACTTATTTGCATTCTACCTTCAGCTTTTGAATGGATGACTATTGTGCTCCCCACTCTCCCCCCAGGGGGGCTCAAACTCAGGTACTGGGAACGCCTAGCTCTTTGTCGCTCACAGGCTGGTGTGCTCATGTGGACCCATTCACCAATTGTGCCTGGTAGGCCCCGAGTTCAAATCCCAGCCCTGCTAAAAGATTCATCTTGGTGTCAGAAGTCAATTGTTGCATCTATTTTCCTTTCCTGTGCAAGTCTTGGGTCTCAGCTAGGATACAGAATGCATGGTTCACCCTGTGGTCATGGGAATAACTTGTTATCCATGTCAGTCCAGTTATACCTGTCATCATATACGTAAGAAAATACACAATACATCCATCAATAGCATACAAAATATACACAATAAGTACACTCAATGCATGATGCAGTCCGCACACGGATGTGAATATACACCCCATGTTTCAATGATGCATTGAGGACTATTTTTGCCTCCCTGTGGCTTTAACTCAGTTCCTGGGAAGAGCCCATCTCCTTAGTGGCTCACAGTCTGGTGTGATCATGTGGACCGTTTGGGCAGTTGGGCCACCTAGGCCCCGAGTTCGAATCCCAGCACTGGCAAAAATTCACCCTGATGTGAGAAGCCAGTCATTGCACCTGTCTTCCTTTGCTGTGCAAATTCTGGGTCTCAGCCAGGATGACCACACCAAATGCAAGATGCAGCCCACCCGTGTTTGGAAATATAGATCCTTTGTTTAATTATGAATTTATGACTATATTGCCCACCCACCAGGGCTCAATCTCGGGTCCCAGGAATGGCCTAGCTCCTTAGAGGCTAACAGGCTGCTGTGCTAAACATGACCCATTCACCAATTGGGCCTGATAGGCCATGAGTTCAAATTCCAGCACTGCCAAAAGATTCATTCTGATGTGAGAAAACCAAGGTTGCATATGTTTTCCTGTTCTGTGAATATCCTGGGTCTCATCGAGGATGGAGAATGTTATATAAGCAAATCTATAGCCATGGGAATAGGTTGTCATCCATGTCAGCACAGTTATATCTGTCACCATATTCAATAAAATGCACAATACATCAATGAATAAGACAGAAAATAAAAAGAATATCTACACTGAATGCAAGATGCATACCACTCCTGTAGGTAAAGAGAGATCCTATGTTTAAAAAAGGTAGGCTTGCGATTTTGTCCAGTGCTGGGGCTTCAAATCAGGCCCTAGACCAGGCCTGAAATTCTAGTCTTCAAGGATGGTGAGCTTCCCCTTCCCCCAAAGTGCAACAGAGATACCCAGACCTGAGTTCAAATCCCAGCACTGACAAAAAATTATTCCTGATGTCAGAGGCCAGTTGTTGCACACCTTTTCCTTTCCTGTGATAGTCCTGAGTCTTAACCAAGAAGGGGAATTCATAGGCAACCCTATAACCATAGGAACAGGTTGTCATCCATGTCAGCAAAGTTATACCTGTCACCATATTTAGTAAAATACACAGTACCTCCATGAAATAGAGACAAAATAAGGAGAAGTTCACTAAACACAAGACGCTGTTGACACATGAATGTCAATATAGATTGTATGTGTAAATTATGAATTTATGACTATAGTGGACCACCTTGGGGATCAATGTCCGATCCTGGGAATGGCCTAGCTCCATAGTTCACAGGTTGGTGTGTTCACCTTGACTTATTGGACAAATGGTCCTACTAGGCCCTGAGTTCAGATACCAGCACTACCAACAAGTGGGTTGTAGAGTAAGAAGCCAAGTGTGAAACTTGTTTTCCTTTTCTCTGAATATCCTGGGTGATCCTGAGAATCCTGGCATGTTGAAGAACATTTGTACAAATCTAGATGTTCTGTGATAGGATGTCATCAATGTAATAAACGGAATGGGTTTCATCATAGTACAATCAATGGTAAATAAATGAATAAAAGAAAAATTTCAAGGAACAACCCCACCAAACATGTATGGACTGAACATCTATAGGTAAGTATAAATCCTATCTTTACAATATATATAGTATGTTTCCAGGGCTGGGGCTTGAATTTAAAACTAGTGAAGAGGCCTGACTTTCTTATCTTCAAGTACAGTGATCTTCCCCTTCATCCACATTGCTCAAGATTTACCCAGATCCTGAGTTCAAATCCAAAGCGTGTAAGAATAAACTGTGTGAATTGCAAGTCAGGGAGCTAAATTTTTTATTTTACTTTCCTCAGTATGGTGCTTGAAGTCAGGTTGTGGCAACTCCGTCTCAGCTTCGATCACCCTCGGCCAGGTGCAGCCACTAGATCTAGAGCTGCTTCTGGGATCCTAGACCCCCAGGTCTTTCAGGGAAAGCAATTCACAGAAAAATGTGGCCTTTTTAAGTTTTCTTCCTTTGCATGGAGACCCTCATGGGTCTGAATGACACTTGCAAAGGGTACTTCACCTTGCAATGCTGAAGGCTGGCAGACTAGCTGGGAAGCCATAGGCCCACATGGCAACATAGGCCCTGATTTTGAATCCCCCTCCTAACACCAACCAATGGCAGGAGATACTAAGAAAATGGTTCCCATCCATAGGAAGAACAATGGAATATTATCAATGTCAAGGTTCGATGAGTTGATCAAGAATGATGCTCCTATAAAATTAGACAGCAACATTTCAGGAAGCTAATTGATTTTATTTAATATTTATGAAGCATAAAATGAATATTATTACTTACAGGAACACAATAATTTCAGGACACTGATTGATTTCATTAATAGTATAAGGATGAAAACAATAACACTAATTACATGGACGCATGACTAATATCCAGGAATTGGTAAGAATATAGTCTATATAACTGAATAATGTATAGACATCTCCGATACTCTGTAAAAACACATATTTTTTAGCATACTTCCATCTGCATGTCAATCTGTTCTTATTTTTTTAACCCCTGGGGCTTGAGCTCAGGTCCTGGCAACAGCCTGTCAGCTCAATTTGCCCCAGGATGGCGTGCTGACACTCAACCATTCATGAATTGGGCCTTGTAGGCTTGTAGGCCATGAGGTCAGATGCCAGCACTCCCCAAAAATGAATTGTGGAGTAAGAACTTGATGGTGACACACGTTTTCCTTTTCTGTGAAAGTCCTGGGTGTCAGGTATGAAGTGGAATACATATGCAGACCTCTATCTTATGTAATCAATGTAATCAATGTTTTATGTGCATAATAGTCAAAATAAATGGTCAATACATGAATAAAACAAAAAATAAAATAACTGCACTGAATGCAATATGGAGTCAACATATGTATATAAATATAAATCATATATGTAAATTGTACATGAATAAGATGTTTTCTAGTGGTGGGGATCTATTTCAGGCCTAAAGAATAGACATGAATTTCTTGACTTCTCGGAGTCCAGTTTCCCCTTCCCACACAGTGCAACACAGTTAACAAGACCAGTTCCAGTCTCAGTCTTGGCAGAAAAATGGCACCTTTATAGTATGTAATAGCATAGTAATTCTAAGGTATTTCATTATTCCTCCATTTTATTAATGTGATTGTTTAAATGCCTCATAAAATATTAACTAACATCGATCAGTGTCCTATAACATAATTGTGTATAATTTTATCCTAGAATCATTCAAGAACTGCTCTTTCAATCATGACATTCATCATATTCCATTGGTAATCATATGGACAGGAATATGTTGCTTAGGATCTCCTTCCATTTGGAGGTGGCAGGACGAAGATTCCAACTGTGGGCTACAGCTCCCACCACTTAAACCCGAGGATAGGGAACTCACCAGTCTGTCCAAGAACATCAACAAGACCAATGATTAGGCAGGCACCAGTGGCTCTCAGCAGTCCTCCTTGATACTTACAAGGCTGTGATGGGAGGATCATAGTCGAAGACACCCTAGGCAAGAAGTCCAACTTCAGTGCCAACAAAGCCAGAATCACTGTGGCTCTAGTGTGGAAGGCCAGCCTTGATCAAAAGCAGCTCACAGACTGTGCACATATCCTGAGTACAAGGACTGGGAATGGGAACAAACAGACATACACAACAATCTGTGAAACCATCCAGCTAAATGAGGTCACCCTCTTGTATCCAACTGAATTGGACATTGTTCCCTGAGAAAAGGGCTGGGGGAGCTGCTATTTCTTGACTCTGCCCATGCTGCTTGGATCACAGGATTCTGGCCACACCCCCATTCTTTCATAGTTCTTTCTGACCAATGAGATACAAGAATGGTGGTCACGCCCACATTCCATGCTGCCTGGTAGCACCAGGATTCCTTCTGTTAGTTTACACCACTACCAGCAATTAAGGAAGGTAAAGATGGCTGAGTGGTGAGGAAGAGACTCCAGGCAACTTTGGAATATAGAAGGAAATTGAGATGCCTGCCCTCACCCTGGCTTCTTTCCCTCCTTCCCAAGGTGCGGAATTTCAAACATCAGGCAATGGCACCTTGCCAGGCCGCATAGAGCCCCAACCTGCTCCCTGGCCCAGGTTCTTTGCTCTGAGGCCATGTGTCTGCAATGCCACTGCCATCACTGCTCGCTCGACCTGGAGCATCCTAAAGCAAATTCTCCCAGCAGCACAGGTGAGTGGCTGCCCCCAAACCACCCCTACCCCGGGTCAGACACCCCTCTGAGGGCCCCATGACCCACGACTTGTGTCCTCTCACTGGCTCTGAGGAGCCACCTTTCTGTCTTGGGAATTTCTGAAACAGAGCCTCAATATAAGCTCTTGCTGAGCTATTCGAGGTCTTCCTATCTGTGACAGGTATCCTTCACCAGCCCTGGTCCTCTGGAGTTGGGATGGTAGACATGTAACAACATGTGCAGTCATTAATTTAGAAGGATTATCGCAAACTTTTAGTCCACAGCAGCTGATTCTTTTTCTTCATATTTTTTATAGTGAAAATACTGTACAGAGGGGTTAAAATTACATGGGCAAGATAATGAGTACATATCTTATCAAGCATTGTAGCCTCCTCCTTTTATTCCCCTTCCCATCCCATCCTCTCCCCATCAGCCTACCCGACCCTCCACCTCCCGCTAACAAAGTTGTAAAGTTCATTTTAGACATAGGACTTGTACGTCTCATTGTTGCAATGGGTCCACCTGTAATCCCTATTTAAATGATTTTCTTTCCCTTCCCCTCCATAAATTATAACAACATAAAATATAGTGAAAGCAGGGATTATATCATGGGGGAGGGACATAAAAAACAACAAAGAATTAAACTTATAAATGTACTAGAAAAAATGGAATGAAAGTAAAATTTTTGAATACATACCTTAGAGTTCATTTCCCTAACACCAACTTATCTGACCTTTTCTGCTTGAGTCAGACATGACATCTAGCTCTATTCCTTATAAATTTTTCATTTTATTTATATGTCACTTAATATATACATACATGTGTGTGTAATATATATATCAACTGTATCTGTCCAGTTAATTGTATGGTTATGTATGGTTAGGTAATTTCATCATGTCAAGTTCATGGACTTCCATAAACCTTAACATCCCTGCAACACCACTGCACATGCAATCTTAAGTGTTCACCATTGTGAGTTAGACTCGTGTTTTACCAAAGCTTTATATATAGGGTGTCATTTTTTTCATTTAGTCTTCACACAAAATGTGTGTGCTCCTAGAAATGATGGTATTAATAACTACAATAATGTAGTGTAAATCTTTACATTGAACGCATGCTCAGTATGAGTTGTTCTTTTTTTCCTTTTCTTATTTTATCTTTAGTAAGTTGATTTGAGTTTTGATGTTGTGTTTGCCAGACAAGTATTCCACCACTGGAGTCACTCCACCAATCCTTTCTTGTTTAATATACTTTACTCATAGAGTAGCAATTTTTACACCAAGCCCCAAAATCAGGGATCATGATTGCATTCCAATATACCCACCTAGTAGGTTGATATGGCTGATACTTTCCTTCCTAGACTGATTTAGAACTGTGATCCTCTCAAATTCTACCACTTTAGTTAATTGTGTAAGCTCCAGTTCTCCATACTTCTAGAAGATAGGACAGACATAAATGATTACAGGTAATTTGAGCGAATCATTGGCTAATATAGGTGATTTGATATTAAAGTTTAGGGTAAGTTTGAAAGTATAATCACAGTAGTCAGATATTTTGCTAAGTAATTTTGTTTCACATTAATAACACATCTTGACCAGAATTAAGGACTTACTTTTATGTCTGTCAACTTGTATGTCATTTGGTAAAATAAACTTCACCTCTTCCATGTGGGATAAAGAACTTTGAATGGTCTGATGTGCTGGTTCACATCTATAATCATGGTTAGCAATCAGAAATAAATAGATCACAATTTGAACATAGTCTAACCAAAAATTCTAGAAGTCCCAATCACAACAAACTAGTGGATCATGTTGAATCATGCCATTAATCTCAGAACCACAAGAGGCTAAGCCTCTGCCTAGTACTTGTGTCACTTGGGTAACTGGGACACTTGTAGGCAGTAACCTCTACTGATGCAGAAACTGGGCTGAGTTTTAGCAAGATGAGGGAGGAGTCTGCCCCACCTTCCTAGGGTCGACCTCACAGAAGGCAGTGAGCATGCTTGCTTTCCTCCTACAAATGGCTTAAGATGCTATGCTGCTGAGTGTTCATTATTTGATTCCAGTGACCTGTGGTAGAGGTGTAAGGAAACATTAAATAAATTTCACATATGCCAATTAAGCTGCTCTCCCAGCCTGTGAGTTCAACTCAGCAAGTGTTCATTATTTGAGAGTTGAGAATACTGAAGTAGGGAAGAGAGGGAGGGTGAGTGAAAGAGGGGAGAGATAGAGAGAGAGAGCTGGGCACTGGTGGCTCACACCTGTAGTCCTAGCTACTCAGAAGGCTGAGATCTGAGGATTGCGATTCAAAGCCAGCCTGGGCAGGAAAGTCCGTGAAACCCTTATCTCCAATAAACCACGCAAAAACCAGAAGTGGCGCTGTGGCTCAAGCAGTAGAGAGCTCACCTTGAGCTCAAGAGCTGAGGGACAGTGCCCAAGCCCACAGTTCAAACCCCATGACCGACCAAAAAAATAAAAGTGAGAGAGGGGAAGGGAGAAAAGAAAGGAAGGAAGGAAGGAAGGAAGGAAGGAAGAAGAAAGAAAGAAAGAAGAAAGAAAGAAAGAAAGAAAGAAAGAAAGAAAGAAAGAAAGAAAGAAGGAAAGAAGGAAAGATGGAAAGAAGGAAAGAAAGAAAGATAGAAAGAAAGAAAGAAAGAAAGAAAGAAAGAAAGAAAGAAAGAAAGAAAGAAAGAAAGAAAGAAAGGAAGAAAGAAAGAAAGGAAGAAAGAAAGGAAGGAAGGAAGGAAGGAAGGAAGGAAGGAAGGAAGGAAGGAAGGAAGAAAGAAAGAAAGAAAGAAAGAAAGAAAGAAAGAAAGAAAGAAAGAAAGAAAGAAAGAAAGAAAGAAAGAAAGAAAGAAAGAAAGAAAGAAAGAAAGAAAAAGAAAGAAAGAAAGAAAATGATTGAGAATGAATTGTTTGGAGTCAGGAGTCATATGTCAGAGGTACTACCTGTATTTGGTGTTAGGTCTGCCCCAGGCCATGCAGACCCTATTCAGACACCTTCACACTTCTTGGCTAAGTTTCAACCCTTCATGTGTTGCCTAGTATCTGGCACACCTGGAGTTAGCCACCTCCCCATCCTGTTAAGTCACAACCTGGTCAGCCTCTGGTCACACTTTCCATCTGACCAGAGGTGAGTTCCAGAACTTGAAGTCACATCCAGATCCAGTGTCGCCAGAGTTTCCCTCAAACTGCCACACCTCATCTGGTCCTTTACATAGATACATACTTCTCCCAGGTTGGGTCCCCCATTTTTTTACATGGCTTTCCACCATATATGGCATTGGCAGCAGTTCAGTAAATAAACTACTTTACCTGAATGAATACCGTGTGGTGTTCTCTTCATTGGGTACCGAATGAAACTCACCTAATTAATATACTGTACACCCAAACAGGGACCCTGAAGTGTTGAATTCAGGAAGGTATATACAGGTAAGTACTTTTTTAATTACAGGGTGATGGGACAAGTTAAGTCTACTCCGTACTTACATATGCTAAAACATTTACTTGCTGCTTATGGTATAACTATTTCTTCTTTTGACATAGAAATGTGTATTAATGTAGTTAGGGAATGGAATCCTTGGTTCCCCGTTGAAGGGACATTAGATGTTGATAATTGGAAATGAGTAAAATATAATGTAGAAAGAGCTGTTTGAGAAGGGGAAAGGATTCCCGTTAGATTTTGGTCCATTTGGGCTATTTTACATACCCTTTTTAAAGCTTTAAATGAGAAAAGAGGCCACCCCTTCTATTGTAGATTTACAATTGGACTCTGAGGTTAAGGACGTAATAGATAAGGATGCATCACAATTAACAGAAAAAACAAGAAGTAAAGAAGCCTGAAAAAGAACAATCTGAAAGCGTAAATAGAATGTCTGAGCAAATGGAATTGATTTTATCAAGATTACAACATATGGAGTTAGAAATTAGCAGAGTGAAAGAGAATCTGAGAAAGTGAAAGTAAAACAGCCTTCTGCTCCTCTGTTTGCCGAAGCAATTTTTACCGTGTCACTCCCTCACAAAACAGAAGGCTTAGACAGTGAGTTTGATGATGAAATGCATATTTTTTCTTATCCTGTAATTTGATCAGCCCCTATGAATGATTTAGCTCAACCAGTCAAATATGAAGGTGTTGTTGTCAATGATATGGGTAAACTTAAGAAGGCAGTGACGTTGTATGGTCCTCAGTCTCATTATGGTAAGGAATTGTTTAATGGGCTTGCCCGACATTACAATAATTTTGCTCTCGAGGATTGAAAGTTGCTTTGTAGAGCCTAATTAAGGATCCTGAATACCTACAATGGCAAATGTGGTTTACTGAGTTATGTACAGAAAGGACTAGACAAAATGCACAGAGCAATAATCCGCGCCTATAGGTCATAACCTTTCCCATGTTGAGTAGAACAGAAAAATATGCAGTTGCTAATATGCAAGTGAACTCTCCTGAAGAGATCCATGAGTAGTTACGAGACATAGGTATTGAGGCATGGGAGAGGATTCGGCTGGTAGGAGAGCATTATGGCTCCTGGACAAAAGTAATTCAAAAACTTAATAAACCCTATGTTGAATTTTTATCATGATTGAAACTGACCTTGGAACTTACTGTTGTGGGAGAGGCTGCACAGCAACAACTACTGGGCATGTTGGCTTGTGAGAATGTTAATGAGGACTGTAGATGAGCCCTATTGCCTATTAAAGAATCTGGGGATGTAAATACATATTTAAAGGCGTGTAAAGACATTACATCTGAATCCCGGCTTATGCAGTTGTTTGTGCTGAAACTATGCCCACTACCTTGCATGCTTTACAAACCAAACCCGCTAATCTAAAATGTTTTGGATGTGGTCAAATGGGACATATAAAGAAGAATTGTAAAAACGCTACTGATGTTAACAAGAGAGGAACAGGAATTTGCCCTAAATGTAAAAAAGGAAAGCACTAGGCAAGAGTGTGTAGATCAAAAATAGACAATAAAGGATAACTATAAAAATACTTATCCTATGCAGGGAAACTCTCCGTCAGGCCAGCCCCGGGGCCCAGGATTAATAACAAAGGGTAGCCAACCATTTTTCTTCCTCGTCCATGCCACAGCCCACAGCACCGCAATGGACATGCCTATTCATTCATCTACTGAGAGGCATATTGGTTTAAAACATGCTTGCATGTAAGTAACAATTATGGTCATTCAAAAATGACAGATGTCCCCTCCCCAGACATACTGAAATCATGATTTCTAAGTAAGATAGGATTTTATGGTGGTACAAGTGTTGAGATATATGTATGAGTCTAATGTGTATCTTGCACTGAATTAGTCAAGAAGATATCCAATATCATATGGGATAAAAAATGGTAGTGAAAAGATATTCCCTTGAGAAAGATATAGGAGGCTGCGAGAAGTATGGAGAAATTCATATAATTTTGAACGATTTAAAAATGCAAGCTCAAGTATGTCTCATTATGTGGAAGGGCAAAAGAAGGGGAAGAGAAGAAAATAACTGAAAGCAGATCATTGTCCCAACTTAGAGTACAATATAACATCCAAGTTAAAGAGACACCAATATAATATGTCCCACTTAATTTAGATACATGCAAAATATTTACTTGGCTTTTTACCACTTTAATGCTCCAAAATATATGAAGACTTCTAAGAAACTTTATGTGATTGTCGTTACATCAACCTGAACAATAATTGTGATGAGTCCTCTTTTTCTCAGTATGCTCTTGGAAAATACTCCCTAAATTAATGATGTTGTGACTGATTAGAGAGTCAGTGTAACGAGTTTGTACTTGTATGATAATCCCAGAATAGTTTAATGCAGTTTTTTTCTCAAGATATCCAAGTATATTCTCTGACGCTATACTTTGAACACACCCTCACACCTGAGCACATTATTTGAAATTGCACATCAGCATTTCCTTGGCACATTCTACTTTGTACCTTTGTCTTTTTGCATGTTCCTTTTGATTTCACAGTTGCTCTATTTCCATTTCTTCTGTGCAAACTGCTAAAAACATTGTTCAAATACCACTTCTTGTTTGCAAACACCCAGTCTATGTATGAAGGTACTTTGTCCATGTTAACCAATAGGGTAGTACTCACTCTCTGAGGAGAAAAGTTCCACAGTATAACTCTATGCCCACATTAGAGGGTGTAGAATTTAAGGCATTTTGAGACAAACAGTGATATCTGAATTGAAAGGCTCCTTAGGGATATTTTCTTGGAGCTCATTAGTTTACCCAGGAGAAATAAAAATATCCACACACTTTGGAGCTAATTAGTAAGTAACTGAATTAACACTAGATCCTAGATGTTGTGTTATTACAAGTCACCATTGTATTATTGTTACATCAGAATCCTTCCCTAAATGCATATGTGTATCAGAAAATAAAAGAAAGGTAGTAAAACAAAATGTCTTATCTTTTTAGGCATTTAGTCGTTGTGGTGAGGGTAATGTCTGAACTCTTCCATTCAATAAAAGCTTGAAGTTTATAAGAGCACTTCCTACATATAAGAATTTGTGGCAGGTTCATTGAGAGGGTTATTTCAGCATGGAGATATCCCTAACAAGAATTATATTTAAATAGAGTATATGACAGTTATGACATATCAATGGCTATTGAGGTATTTTCTATTCTAAAGAAGAATCAATTTGCAGAGTGTTCAGTAACATCAGTAAAACTGAATGCTCAAACTTTACTTGGTGGTATTGTCCTATGTTTATAATGAATAGTCTGAAAAGATAACCAAACATAGCTAACAATATTTCAATAAAATTCCAAACTGATGTAGATACATGGATCACTCATTGGAACTGTAGGGCAAATTAGGCTTGTCTGTGCTATAGTTCAACCATAATCTCCTGGTTAAACAGTCTTCAAAAATATTTACAGAATATATCTAAGTAAAGTTCATGACAGTTACATCTGTATAATACTTCTAAGGTCAGGATAAAAGCATTTGTTCCTAACATTTAAAATCAACAGGATTTGTTGAATTCATGGATCTGGAATTTTATGGCTTCACATTCATATCACAAAATTTCATCAATATGACTTACATCTCTACCAGTTCACCAAAACACTATTCTTATTGAACTTGTCTATCAGGCTAGGAAGTTGGCTCAGTGGTAGAGTACTTCCCTTGCATGCCTAAGGCCCTGGGTTCGATTTCTCAGCACCACATAAGCAAAAAAGAAAAAACCGGTAGTGGCGCTGTGACTCAAGTGTTAGATCACTAGCCTTGAGCTGAAGAGCTGAGGAACAGTGCCCAGGCCCAGAGTTCAGGTCCCATGACCGGACCCCTTGCCCCTAAAAAAAAAAAAAAAAAAAAAAAAAAAAAAAAAAAAAAACTTGTCTATGTCCTTTTAGTTTTCAAATCCAAATAGCATATTTCCTTCAATGTCTCTGTAACAGTTTTGACCTTTTCTTCCTGCAAATTCTTTCCTTTCTTCACTTCTGTAAATCTGTTTTTATTACTTTCTTGTTTCCTTATCTCTTTCTTCCAATCTTGTCCACACTGGTGCTCACAATGCTACACTTATGTCATAACTTTTCTTTTCCTCTTCCTTTTAATAATGTCCCCAATTTTATCATTCTTTTTCATATTCATGGTCATGGATATTTTGATGATATCTAAACAGACCTATCTTTGCATCTGTTTAATATAAACTTTAGAATTATCAGAGAGTTTTTTCCCCTAAATCCATCATTTTCACCTGTAATCCTTATCGCCAAGAATATCACTAACACATTTGCCTGGTCATAGAAGTAGAACCCTTTAGATTTCTTCTTACCCTTCTACTCCACCCATTATATAAGATGAACGATCAAGATTTTCTTAGTTTCTGTTACTAATTTGATTTCTTTCTTTTTTTTTTGGTTGGTCATGGAGCTGGAACTCTGGGCCTGTGTGCTGTCCCTGTGCTCTTCAGCTCAAGGAGAGCACTCTACCTCTTGAGCTACAGCATTATTTTCGAGTTTTCTAGTGGTTTTCATTGGAGATCAGAGTCTCATGGACTTTTCTGCCCTGGCGGGCTTTGAACCGTGATCCTCAGATCTCAGCCTCCTGAGTAGATAGGATTACAGACATGAGCCACTGGCGCCCAGCACTAATATGATTTCTATGTACTCCTTTTTATGCCCCTGACACAAGTCTGTTTCATGTACTCATCACTGGTCACCTAGTCTTAAACAGCTATTTACAAAGTATGTTTTTTCCCCATTGTCTTTACATATTGGTCCTCTCCATCAACAAATTACTGCTCCTTGTAAGTATGCAGAGGGAAGAGCTCAGACACAAATTCTAGTATCATTATTTACTCACTACATTGACTGTTGGCCTTACATTTCTCATCTATAAATGGATGTAATCTACCAGAAATATTGAAGAATACATTTGCTTACTCCTAGAGCAAGAAAAAGGAAAAGTGACGAGTCCTTACATTTTCCACCCTAGTTTACAAATAAGGAAAGAGTCAAATTCAGTTTGTTGGTATAAAGTCACAAATTGTTTCATGCAGAAATAAAAATATATTTTACCTCCTGGCTCTAAGGGCTGTGTCCTTTGAAGGCAACTACAGATATGTAAGTGGTATTATGTAAATTGGGTCATGTGTCTACAGTTGCATTGAAGAACATACTCAACATATCACTGGAAAACATTCGTTATTGAATAGTATCTAGATGAGAATGTTACTTGAACTAATCACACTAGGTTGAAAACTAATCTTAGTCCATCAAAATTTTCTTATTGCTGTATGTGTTGCCAAGTGTTCTTCATAAATTTATACATAGATTTTCTTCAGTGAACTGGAAAGAAACTAAAACTGAATAAGGATTTCTGCCTAATGAGTGAAGCATGCTTGAGGTATGTGTTGTTACCTTCTAAGGATATATAACTAAGCAACTGGCTATGTGGGTGGTGAAAGGGTTTCTCCTAAGTTCCCAAGGCTAGAAAAAACAAGAACATTTGATAACAAAGCACTCAGATTATTATATTTTATCTATGTGGGATAATAAACATGTGGAAATAAACGATTTTATTTATAAGCAAACAATACCAACAAGAAGAGTGAATAGACATTAGAGAGACTGCAAAAATCACATATGGATTTACTGTCTCACCTGATTATGTGATTGTATTTCTTGATATTGAAACTCTCCTCTTGTTATTCTTATTGTATGTAATCCAACTCTGTTTATTATTATGTATTCAATGTGGGAAATCTAGCTTCAAAGATGTCTAAAAATTTTTCCTTTTCAATCATAACATTGTCATTATCAGGGTCACTCTGGTCACCATCATCTTCAACAAAATTATTATTAGCATAATAAGTGCTAATTATTGAAAGCCTGGTATGTGTCTATGATTTTGTATTATTTGTATTTTGATTAATAATTTTAATATTACCACTGTGCATGCATTCATGTTAAAATTTTGAATAAATAAAGAAATAAAAAAACTAAGCCATATCAGGTAGCTTGACTATGTGCTTATAACAAATTATTGAACCGATTTTTGAAGTATTGCACATTCCTAACCAGTATGAATTAACTTCCTCTCTCCCTGTCATTACACACAAATATTTAAGGGTTTGAACACAACTTTTTCAAGTAATATACTATAAATATTACTACAAGATCATGTGTATATCTAAAATTACCTTGAAAATAATATATTCTACTTTCTATTGAAATATTAGTCACTTTACTCTAGAAAAATTTTGGAAAAATAGACTATATATCTTTGACATGAAAAGGGTAAAAAATAGTAGCATAAAAGTTTTTGAGGGAGCCTATATATTCAGAAATATGTGTGTGTTTGTGTGTGTGTGTGTGTGTGTGTGTATGTGTGTGTGTGTATAAATGTTATGTGTGGAAATTTATACATTTTTAGAGGGAATTTGTCATCATACATATGTATATATATATATATATATATATATATTTATGTATAGAATTGTGTGCATTAGAGTGAAACAAACATCTTCAAACATAATTAAAATTAAAAAAATCATCAAACCAAGTGCCAGTAACTCACACCTATAATTCTAGCTCCTCTGGCTGCTGAGATCTAGCAGCTGTTTTCACATCTAGCCCCGACAGAAAAGTTCATGTTAGATTCTTGTCTCCAATTAACCACTCAAAAACAGCAATTAGCCCTTTGCTTCAAGTACTACAGTGCTGGCCATGAGCACAAAAAGGCTTAGGGACAATGTCCAGGCCTTACAAACAACAACAACAACAACATGAATCACATTAATTTCACAAAAGTATTTTTAACTGCTGTGAACATTTCTTAGAAACATGAATATATTATCTGACCTTTTCTGCTTGACTCATACATATACTAGATATTGCAAATAAGGGAAACAATGGGACCCATGTTACTTTGGGAGTGGCTTACTTCACTTATTATAATTTTTCTAAGCCTTTCCATTTCCTAATAAATGGGGGAATGTCATTCTTTCTGATGGAGGCTTAGAATTCCATTGTGTATATATACCACATTTTCTTGATCCATTCATCTACTGAGGGGTATCTGGGTTGGTTCCATATCTTAGCTATGGTAAATAATGCTGCAATAAACATAGTTGTGCTGGTAGATTTAGTGTGATGCAAGGAAAATGAACCCTTAGATATGTATTTAAATGTTTTTTTCTTTCATGCATTTGTTTCTAACGCATTTATTAGATTATTTCTTTGTTGCTTTATATGTCCCTCCCCCACAGTATAACCCCTGCTTTCACTATATTTGATGTCGGTATAAATTGTGGAGGAGATGGGGAAAAACAAGTCGTTTAAGGATCCAGGTGGCCCCTTGCAACAAAGAGAAGTACAAGTTGTCATATGGAAAACGAACTTTACAATTTTGGTGGGGGGGGAGAATTGAGTGGGGGGGGTGAGGGAAGGCTAGGAAGGGATGTGAAGGGTAAACAAAGGAGGAAGCTGCAATGTTTGATAAGAAATGTACTCATTATCTTGCCCATGTAATTGTAACCTCTCTGCACAGTATGTTCACAAAAAATAAAAATAAAAAAAAAAATTTAAAAAATGAAACGAATATATGCCCCTGGAAAATGTTAAGTAAAAAGGATAGAATATTTATGTCTATATTAAAGACATGACTATTTAGATTGTTTAAGATATTTAGATAATGATTAGGAATTAAGACTAATGATATGTAGGTAATAATTGGGACTGGTATTTTATTCTGTTTTATGATAGTAATAAAATGACAATTGTAATGATTATATAAAATTACTCTTGATTGGTATTTGAATTATATTAAGGGATAAATATTTTTTGAAGTTTTTTTTTATTGTGAAAATACCGTACCAAGGAGTTGCAATTACAATGGCAAGGTATTGAGTATATTTCTTTTCAAGCATTGTTGCCTCCTCCTTTGTTTCCCCTTCAATCCCTTTCATCTCCCCATACACTGATCCCCACACCCTCCCTCCCCCATTCCCGGGCCAAAGTTGTAAAGTTCGTTTTTTAACATAACAAAAATAACTCAGATTTCACTGTATTTGATGTTAGTATAATTTGTACAGGGGAAGGGAAAAAACTAATCGTTTAAATAGGAATACAGGTGGAACCATTGCAACAATGAAATGTACAAGTCGTTATGCTGAAAAATGAACTTTACAACTTTGGTGGGGGGAGGGGATTAGGTAATGGGGGTAAGGGAAGGGATGGGAAGGGGAAACAAAGGAGGAGGTAACAATGCTTGATAAGAAATGTACTCATTATCTTGTCCATGTAATTGTAAACGATCTGTATGGCATTTTCCAAATAAAAAAATACTTCTCAGTCCCATCTCTCAACATTACAGGACTTAACTTTCCAATTAAGCGACATAGACTGTCTAGTTGGATTAAAAAGCAAAATCCTTCTATCTGCTGCCTTCAGGAGTCACACCTTGCCCATAAAAACAAACATATTTTGAAAGTGAAAGACTGGAACAAAATATACCAAGCAAATGTCCCCCATATACAGGTGGGAGTTGCAATCCTAATATCAGATAAAAAAGGCTTCAAATTAAAATTAGTGAGAAGAGAAAAAGAAGGTCGCTACATATTAATTAAGGGTATGCTCCTTTAGGAGGATATTACAATTCTAAATATCTATTTGCCAAACAACGGAGCACACAAATTTATCCAAGAAACAATATTTCCCTTAAAGCTCACATAGATCCAAAGACATTAATTGTTGGGAACTTTAACACACCACTATCCACAGTACATAGATCAACTCAGCAAAAACTCAACAAACTGCAGATCTAAACACTGCAAGGATTAACTAGATTTAAAAGACATCTAACGAATATTTCACCCAGCAGTATCAGCACATAGAATATTTTCAGCAGCAGCACATAGAATATTTTAAAAAACTGACCACATTTTAGGTCACAAAACAAAAGTCCAAATTCATTGAAATTATGCCTTGCATTCTCTCAGACCACAGGAAATAAAATTAGAATCCAAAGCCAAAACCACCAAAGAAAGTCCTGTAACACATGGATGCTGAGCAACATACTGTTGAATCACGAGTAAGTCGCATAAGAGATTAGAAAGGAAATTCAAGTGTTCATGATCTTCAACAAAACGAACACACAAATTACCAGCTCCTCTGGGACACAGAAAAGGCAGTACTCAGAGGCAAGTTGGAGAGATATGAAGCCAACAATTTAATGACACATCTGAACCTCCTTGAAAAAGAACAGCAAGATAAATGCCAACGCAGTAGATGGAAAGAAATAATTAAAATTAAATCAGAATTAAATGAATTAGAACCAAAAAAAAATGGAATCAACAATACCAAGAGTTGATTCTTTGAAAAAATTAACAAAATTGACAGATCCTTAACAAATCTTATCAGAAAAAGAAAAAAAAACTCACCCAAATAAATAAACTCAGAGATGAGAATGGAAACATCACCAGAGAAACAACCAGGATTCAGAACTTTAAAAGGGAATACTTCTCAAAACTATGCTAGTAAGTTTGAGAACTTGACAGAAATCGACCTTTTCATAGCAAATATTGACATGCCGAAACTAAAGCAAGATGAGTTAAACCATTTTAACAGGCACATATCAAACATTGAGATAGAAACAGCAATAAGAGAAGTCCCATCTAAAAAAAGCCCAAGACCAGAAAGATTTACATCAGAATTCTACAAGGCCTTCAAAGCAGAGCTCACACCAATACTATTCCAACTCTTCAATGTAATTGAAAGAGAACGTGCACTACAGAACTTATTCAATGAGGCCATCAAAACACTCATCCCCCAAACCAGGCAGGGAATCATAAAAAAAGAGAACTTTAAACACATTTCTTTGATGAACATTGATGCAAAACTTCTCAACAAATTTTTGGTCAATCGACTTCAACAATTCATCCAAAAAAGAATACACCACAATCAAACAGGATTGATTTCAGGGATGCAAAGTTGGTTCAATATACACAAATCAATTAATATATCGCAACAACAAGAAAACGAATAAGAACCACATGGTTATCTCAATTGTTTGAGAAAAAGCATTTGACAACATCCAACAAACCCTTTATGATGAAGGCTCTGGAAAAATTAGGAATCCAGGGATCATTCCTCAATAGAATAAAGGCTGTATATGACAAACCTACAGCTATCATTATACTTAATGGTGAAAACCTAAAGCCATTTCCTCTTAAATCAAGAAGGGGACAACGGATTGCTGGGTCATAGGGGAGCTCTATGTGGAGCCTTTTCAGGAAATTCCATACTACTTTCCAAAGTTGTTGAAAAAGTTTACACTCCCACCAACACTGCAGTAAGGTTCCCTTCTATCCACATCCCTTCCAGCATTTGTTGTTATTAGAGGTCTTGATTTTAGCCATTCTAACTGGAGTGAGGTGGTATCTCAATGTTGTTTTGAGTTGCATTTTTTCATGGCTAGGGAGGTTGAGCATTTCTTCATGTGTCTATTGGCCATCCTTCTTTCCTCTTCAGAGAAGTTTCTCTTTAAGTCTTTAGCCCACTTACTTATTAGGCAGCTGTTTCTTTGAAGATTTGTTGTTGGGGGATTTATTTTTTTTTTTGAGTTCCAGGTATATTTTAGATATGAGACCCTTGTCGGTTGTATGGCTAGTGAAGATCATCTCCCAATTCGTGGTCTTTCTATTGATCTTGCTAGCTATGATCTTTGCCATGCAGAAGCTCTGCAATTTCATGCAATTCCATTTATCCAACATTTTTTTGATCTGTTGTGTTTCTGGGTCTCTATTAAGAAAATTACGGCCTGTGCATCATTAACCAAATGTTCACAAACAAGTCCAAAGTTACCATCACGACTATGTTTATTGCAGCATTATTTACTACAGGTAAGATACGGAACCAACCCAGTTGCCTCTCAGTAGATGAATGGATCAAGAAAATGTGGTATATATACACAATGGAATTCTATGCCTCCATCAGAAAGAATGACATTGCCCCATTTGTTAGGAAATGGAAGGGCTTGGAAAAAAAATTATATTAAGTGAGTAAGCCAGGCCCCCACAAAACATAGGTCCCATTGTTTACCTTATTAGCAATATCTGGTGTATGTCTGAGTAAAGCATAAAAGATCAGATAATTTGATGTTAGGGAAATGAATCCTAAGATATGTATTCAAGTGTTTTTTTTTCTTTTATTCGATTATTTCTAACACATTTGCAAGATTATTTCTTGGTTGCTTTGTATGTCCCTCCCCGACAGTATAACCCCTGCTTTCACTGTATTTGATGATGTTATAATTTGTGGAGGGAAGGGGAAAATCAAATAATTTAAATAGGGATACAGGTGGACCCATTGCATTACAACAATTAGATGTACAAGTCGTTATGTCAAAAACAAAATTTACAACTTTGGTGAGCAGGGGGAGGATTGGGTGGACGCGGGGGGAGTATGTGAAGGGATGGGGAAAAAAAACAAAGGAGGATGCTACAATTCTTGATAAGAAATGTATTCATTGTTTTGCCCATGTAATTGTAACCCCTGTGTACGGTATTTTCACAATAAAAAAAGAAGAGGACAAGGATGTCCACTCTCTCCACTTTTTTTCAATTTAGTATTAGAATGCCAAGCTACAACAATAAGACAAGATGCAAACATAAAATCGATCCAAATAGGGAAAGATGAAGTAAAACTCTCCCTCTTTGCAGATGTCATGATCTTGTATTTAAAGTATCCCATGGACTCCACTCCCAAATTACTCATAATGATTCAAAACTTGGCAAAGTAGCCAGTTATAAAATTAACCCTAAAAGACAATGGCTTTTCTCTAATCCAACAATGAGAAAAGTGTGGCTCAAACAAGGAAAACAACTCCATCTATGATAACCCCCCCCCCAATAAAAAGCCTAGGAATTAAGCAAAAAGTGAAGAATCTTTATGATGAAACTTTTTTATTTTTTGTCAGTCACGGGTCTTGAACTGTGGGCCTGGGTGCTGTCCCATGGCTCTTCAGCACCAGGCGAGAGCTCTATCACTTGAGGCACAGCACCACTTCCGGTTTTCTAGTGGTTTATTGGAGATAAGAGTCTCACAGACATTCCTGCCCTGGCTAGCTTTTAACCATGATCCTCAGATCACAGCCTCCTGAGTAGCTAGGATTACAGGCACGAGCAATCAGTGCCTGGCTGATGAAAACTTTAAAAATCTAAAAAAGGAAATCAAAACAGAAATTAGAAAGTGGAAAAACCTCCCATGCTCCTGGATTGGAAGGATCAACATCGTGAAAATGGCAATACTTGCAAAGGCTATCTACAACTTCAATGTGACCCCTATCAATATTCCAACCTCATTCTTGAAGGAAGTAGAAGAGGCATTCCAAAAATTCATTCGGAACAATAAAAGACCCCGAATAGCAAAAATCATCAAAAGCAGAAAAAAAAGTGCTGGAGGAAAATGAATACCAAATTTCAAACTCTACTCCAACACCCCAGTAATCAAAACAGCTTGATACTGACACACGAACAGACTTCAGGAACAAAGGAATATAATTGAAAATGCAGAAATGAACCTACAGACCTATAGCCATCTAAACTGCGATAAGGGAGCTAAAAAATTAAAATGGAAGAAAGACAGCCTCTTCAGGAAATGGTGATGGCCAAATTGGTTAACTACTTGTAGAAAACTAAAGCTAGATCCTTATATATCACCCTGCACCAGTATCAACTCCAAATGGATCAAAGACCTGTAGTCCAAGCAGACATTCTGAAAACATTACAGAATGGAATTGGAGAAAATCTAAGTCTCCTTGGCACAGGTCAAATTTTTCTTTAAAGAGACCCAGAAGCACAACAAATCAAAGAAAGTTTGGACAAATGGGATTGCATGAAATTGCAGAGTTTCTGCATGGCAAAGGATGAAGCTAGCAAGTTCAATAGAAAGCCCAAGAATTAGGAGAAGATCTTCACTAGCCATACAATGGACAAGGGTCCCATATCTAAAATATACCTGAAACTCAAAAAATTAAATCCCTTAACAACAAATCTTCACAGAAACAACTGCCCAATAAGTAAGTGGGCTAAAGACTTAAAGAGAAACTTCTCTGAAGAGGAAAGAAGAATGGCCAATAGACACATGAAGGAATGCTCAACCTCCCTAGCTATAAAAGAAATGCAAATCAAAACAACATTCAGATTCCACCTCACCCCAGTGAGTATGGCTACAATCAAGAACTCTAACAACAGATTCTGTATGATATGTGGGCAGAATGGAACCCTAGTGCATTGTTGGTGGGTGTGTAAACTTGTTCAACCACATTGGAATATAGTATGGAGATTCCTCAAAAGACCCCACATAGAGCTCCGCTATTTCCCAGCAATCCCACTTTTGAGCATTTACCTGAATGATACAAACATGATTATTTTAAAGCTACCAGCACGACAATGTTTATTGGAGCATTATTTATCATAGATAAGATATGGTAGCAACCCAGATGCCCCTCAGTAGATGAATGGATTAAGAAACTGTGGTATATATACACAATGGAATTCTATGCCTCTATCAGAAAGAATGACATTGCCCCATTTATTAGGAAATGGAAAGACTTGGAAAAATTTATTTAAGTGAAGTAAGCCAGGCCCAATGAAACATAGTTCTCATGGTTTCCCTTATTTGCAATAAGGTATATTTGTGAGACAAGCAGAAACGGTCAGATAAGTTGATATTAGGTGAAATGAACCCCAATATAAGTATTCAAATGTTTTTTCTCTCTTTCTTGTGATTGTTTCTAACATTCATAAGATGATTTCTTTGTTGGTTTGTATGTCCGATCCCCACAATATAACCCCTGTTTTCACTGTATTTGATGTTGGTATAATTTGTGGAGGGGAAGGGAAGAAACTAATAGTTTAAATAGGGATACAGATGGACCCATAGCAACAATGAGCTATACAAGTCGTTATGTTGAAAAATTAACTTTACAACTTTGGCCTGGGGGGAAGATAGGGGGACACGTGGTGGGGGGATGAGAATGGATGTGAAAGGGAGACAGAGGACGATGCAAAAATGCTTGATAAAAAATGTACTCATTACTTTGCTCATGTAATTGTAAGATCTCTGTACAGTATTTCCACAATTAAAAAAAAAGAAATATACTATTCAGAAATATATAGAATTAGAGCTGGGAAGGTGGCTCAGTGGTAGAGTGCTTACCTTGCATGCTTGAGGCCCTGAGTTCAATTCCTCAGCACCACATAAGCGAAAAGAATAAATCCACAAGTAGCGCTATGGCTCAAGTGGTAGAGCACTAGCGTTGAGCTGAAGAGCTGATGGACAGCATCCAGGCACAGAGTTCAAACCCCATGACTGGACCCCAAAAAATATATATGGAGAGAGAATTATAAGATATAAAAATACTTAAGACACAGGATCATTGTAGTATTAACAAATATGTGCCCTGTATCTGTTGGATATATTTTCACTTCTGTTATAGTGGCCTTTGAATTATTAAAGTTGTTCATCTGATGTTATCTAGTTTATTCTTGCTTTTCTTTTGCCATTAATGAGCGTCCTGAGCATCTAGGATTACAGGCATGACATATTGGCGCATCTTTTTCTTTCAATATTTTAAGGGTTTTCCACTTTCCTTTTAATTCAAACATTGTCCTGTCAGTAATTCTGCACATTCTCAGACTGTTGTTCTCAAAGATGATAAGCATTTGTTTGATCGGTAATTGTCCTGTTCATTATCTTTGACATAGTTTTCATTGTTTCTATTGATTTGCCCTTCTTAATTATTTAATATGACGATTAGAATATTTAATATATAGGCTTAAGTTTTACCTCTTTGGAGATTGTAGAAGTCATGTCAAAAGAATTTTTTAAAAGATTCTTATAGAGACAGCATTGTGAACTTTATACATAAAAAAAAATTAGTTGAACTTCGTTCCTATGAAGAAATAATAAAAACATGATTTAAATTATATGGTGATATATTTTTAAATGGCATATGAACAAAAATATGATAATCAGCAAAATTTTCCCTAGTGACTATCCCATTTATTCCCCCATCCCACTTTTCCCTGCTCGGGAGCCTAGAAAGGAAAATGAAAATTTGTGTTGATTATTAAACATTGTGAAATGCTCAAACTAGCTTTTTAGAAGCTCTAGAGGGTTGGGATGTACAACTGTGTAAGTGACCAAGCCTAGCATATGCAATGCCCTGTGCTGGAACTTCAGCATGAAGAAGAAGAGGAGGAGGAAGAAGAAGAAGAAGAAGAGGAGGAGGAGGAGGAGGAGGAGGAGGAGGAGGAGGAGGAGGAGGAGGAGGAGGAGGAGGAAGAAGAAGAAGAAGAAGAAGAAGAAGAAGAAGAAGAAGAAGAAGAAGAAGAAGAAGAAGAAGAAGAAGAAGAAGAAGAAGAAGAAGAAGAAGAAGAGAAGAAGAAGAAGAGGAAGAGGAAGAAGAAGAAGAAGAAGAAGAAGAAGAAGAAGAAGAAGAAGAAGAAGAAGAAGAAGAAGAAGAAGAAGAAGAAGAAGAAGAAGAAGAAGAAGAAGAACAAGAACAAGAACAAGAACAAGAACAAGAACAAGAACAAGAACAAGAACAAGAACAAGAAGAACAAGAAGAAGAAGAAGAAGAAGAAGAAGAAGAAGAAGAAGAAGAAGAAGAAGAAGAAGAAGAAGAAGAAGAAGAAGAAGAAGAAGAAGAAGAAGAAGAAGAAGAAGAACAAGAAGAAGAACAAGAAGAAGAACAAGAAGAAGAACAAGAAGAAGAACAAGAAGAAGAACAAGAAGAACAAGAACAAGAACAAGAACAAGAACAAGAACAAGAACAAGAACAAGAACAAGAACAAGAAGAAGAACAAGAAGAACAAGAAGAAGAACAAGAAGAAGAACAAGAAGAACAAGAAGAACAAGAAGAACAAGAAGAACAAGAGGAGGAGGAGGAAGAGGAGGAGGAGGAGGAGGAGGAAGAGGAGGAGGAGGAGGAGGAAGAGGAGGAGGAAGAGGAGGAGGAGGAGGAGGAAGAGGAGGAGGAGGAGGAAAAGGTACAGAATCATGTTTATCCACATTTTATTTAATGAATAATTGTGGCAAAATAAGTGTTTCAAGTTTCATTTTGATCTTTACAGTAGTTCCTGTTTAGCCTCTGGATATACATTTCAAGTTGATACCTATAATCAATGAAGTACTTTATGGAGTTAACCCTCAGTATCCAGAATTTCCACATCTAGGTGTTCAATCAACCAGAAATTTAAAATATTCAGGAAAAAACTTGTTCCCCAAACATTCAAAAGAGCAACTATTTACATACTGTTACATGTATGTTGGTAATATATATAACCTTGACGTGATTTAAAGTGTAACTTACTTTGTATGACATACTATGCTATTTTCTATATGGGATTAGAGCCTATGCTGATTTTAGTATACTCAATCAGTTCTGGAAGCAACACTGTAAATACCAAGATGACCATTTTATGCTTTTACCCAGACAAATATAGCTACAATAAAGCTTCAGTTATAAATTGGGTACAGTAAGACAATAATAACAGTAACTAATAAAAATAGAAAAATTGTAACAATATACTGTAAAAAAATCAAGTAATGTGAAATGGATGTGGAAGTGCATACCTGTAATTCCAGGAAACAGAAGCCTAGGCAGGAAAGTAATCAAAGAGATATACAGTGAAACTTTATCTCCAAAAGAACCCCCCCACCCCCCAAAAAAAGGTATTATGTGAATGTGGTTTCTTTCAAAATATGAGATGTTTTACCGTGTAATCTTTTCAGAGCACAGTTCAGCACATGTAACTAACTACAGAAGGGGAAATTACAGTGAAGGGGACTACTGTATGGTTTTTTTGTGTGTGTGAAGAGAATAATGTATCTTATTTAAAGGTTTTTTTTTTTTTGAGAAGAAAAACCATGCACAATTCTTTTGCCTTTTTCTGAAACTCTAAGACCTTTCTCCCCTCCCAACTAACCATCTTCCCACCTGGGTGCTGGAAAGGACAAGCACTCCCAAATTAGCTTAGCTGTGCCATCACGTCTTTTCATGGCAACAATGCTTGAAAAGAAATGCACTAATTACCTTGCTAAGGTAATTGTAACCTTTCTGTACGGTATTTTCACAATTAAATAGAAAAAGCAGAAGTACAAACATGATTTGTTCCTGAACAATCAAGCTTCCTGTAGCCTGTTTTATTCTTCCTATTTTGCTCCCAGATGCCCAGAAGACACTGGTTTGAAGACATATTCTGTATTGTCAGGTGTGTGAGATAAATGACTCCCTTAGAAGAAAATGTGAATTTGAACATTGAAATTGAGAAGGGAAATCAAACTCTTCCATCTTTTTTAGTAAGGACCAGAAAAAAATGGCATGTACTTACATGCTGAGAGTAAGCAACTTTTGCCACCTGTGGTAATGAATTTAATTTTGATGCTGTTGTGAAATGTGTCTGACATGTGTCCTGAACCCTAATTCCTTATTTTCTGAGAGCACCACCTCTTCAGAAATTCGGATTAGTGCTGTGAATATTTACTTCCTGTAAAATGTAGTTGCTTGGATATTTTGATTTTGTGAAAGCTTGGTTAGTTTGATATTGTTCTCTCAGTTAAAATATAAGCAAATAAAAATGAATTGAACCTGATTAAATGAAATTATTTCTGCCCATTTACTCTGGTACAGATTTCTCTGATTTAGGAAATCTATATTTTAAGTCATTCTGGATGCCTAACTAGGTCTGTGTATGGGGATGAGTCAATAAGAATTGCAGACTTTGCCACATTGATTTTGGAGCAAAAACTTATAGCTGGTAACTGGGCAACGATTCAAAAGACAGCAGAGGCTGAAGCCACGAGCCCTCCTGTCTGTGTTCAGCTCCAAATCTGTTCTAAAACACCCTCACTTCTTATGCATTGGTTTCTTTTCCTATCCAAAAGGTTTCTGGAGCTTCAACTTATGCTGGCCTCCTAGTATGCCAACATGAGGGAAGTCAAAGCAAGCAAGGCAGATGTGGCAGAGGGATTTTTTTGGTCGGTTGTGGGGCCTGAACTCTGGGCCTGGGCGCTGTTCCTCAGCTCTTCAGCTCAAGTCTAAAACTGCTGATCTAAACAACAGCATATATCAACTAGATTTAACAGACACCTATTGAATATTTCACCCAGCAGCATCAGAATACAAGTTTTTCTCTGCAGAACATAGAATATTTTCCAAAATAGACCACATTTCAGGTCACAAAGCATTCATGTCCAAATTCAGAAACATTGAAGTTGTACCTTACATTCGCTCACATCACAAGGGAAAAAAATTAGACCTCAACACCAAAAACCACCAAAGAAAGTCCTGTAACATATGGAGGCTGAACAACACACTGTTGAATCACCAGTGATTCAGGGAAGAGTTTAGAAAGGAAATTCAAATGTTCACGATATTCAACAAAAATGAGCACACAAATTACCAGCTCTTCTGGGACAGAGCAAAGGCAGTAGGCAGAGGCGAGTTTATAGCTTTGAGTATCTACATCAACTAATTGGAGAGATCTAAAACCAAAAATTTAATGAGACATCTGAACCTTCTTGAAAAAGAGCAGCAAGATAAACCCTAATCATTGAGATGGAAAGAAATAATTAAAATTAAATCAGAATTAATTGAATTAGGATCCAAGAAAACCATAGAGAGCATCAACAAAACAAAGAGTTAGGTCTTAGAAAAAATTAACACATTTGGAAGACCCTTAGCAAATCTTATCAGAAAAAGAAGAAAACTCACCCAAATAAATAAACTCAGAGATTTAAATGGAAACATCACCAGAGCAATAACCAAGATTAAGAAAAGTAAAAGGGAATACTTATCAAAACTATGCTAATAAGTTTGAGACCTTGGCAGAAATGGACCTTTTCATAGCAAATATCGACATGCCGAAACTAAAACAAGATGAGTTAAAACATTTTAACAGGAGCATATCTACAAATTCAATGCAATACCTAAAAATATCCCTATTTCATTCTTCAAGGAATAGAAGAGACAATCCAAAAATTCATAGGGAACAAGAAAAGACCCTGAATAGCATAAAAGATCACTAACAGAAAGAAAAGTGGAGGAATAGCAATGCAAAATTTCAAACTGTGCTAGTAATCAAAACAACTCGGTAATGGCACAAGAACAGACCTCAGGTCCAATGGAATAGAATTGAATCTACAGATATATAGCCATCTAATCTTCGATGAGAAACCGAAATAATTAGAATGGAAGAAAAACAGCCTCTTCAGTAAATGGTGCTGGCAAAATTGGTTAATCAATTGTAGATAACTAAAGCTGGATCCTTATATATCACCCTGCACCAGAAACCACTCCAAATGGATCAAAGACCTCAGAGTCAAAGCAGACACTCTGAAAACATTATAGGATGGAATAGGAGAAAACTTAGAACTCCTTGGCACAGGCCGAAATTTTCTTAATAGAGACCCAGAAACACAGCAAATCAAAGAAAGGTTGGACAAATGGGATTGCATGAAATTCCAGAGCTTCTGCAAGGCAAAGAACATAGCTAGCAAGATCGATAGAAAGCCCACGGTTTGGGAGAACACCTTCATTAGCCATACAACAGACAAGTGTCTCATATCTAAAATATACCTGGAACTCAAAAAATTAAATACCCCAACAACAAATCCTCAGAGAAACAACTGACCAATAAATAAGTGGGCTAAAACTTAAAGGGAAACTTCTCTGAAGAGGAAAGAAGGATGGCGAATAGACATATGAAGAAAAGTTCAAACTCTCTAGCTATAAAAGAAGTTCAAATCAACCCAACATTGAGGTACAACCTCAGCCCAGTTAGAATGGCTATAATCAAGAACTCTAATAACAACAGATACTGGAAGAGATGGGGACAGAAAGGAATCTTAGTGCATTGTTGGTGGGCGTGTAAACTTGTTCAACCACTTTGGAAAGTAGTATGGAGTTTCCTCCAAAGACTCCACATAGAGCTCCCCTATTTCCCCGCAATCCCACTTTTGGGCATTTACCCAAACGATCACAAACAAGACCATACTAAAACTACCAGCACAACTATGTTTATTGCAACATTATTTACCATAGGTAAGATATGGAACCAACCCAGATGCCCCTCATTAGATGAATGGATCTAAAAAATGTGGTAGATACACACAATGGAATTCTATGCCTCTATCAGAAAGAATGACATTGCCCCATTTGATAGGAAGTAGAAAGACTTGGAAAAAATTAAGTGAATCAAGCCAGGTCCAAAAATATAGTTCCCATGGTTTCCTTTATTTGCAATAACTAGTATATTTTTGAGACAAGCAGAAAATGTAAGTTAAGTTCATGTTAGGTGTAATGAACCCCAAGATAAGTATTGAAATGTTTTTTGTTCTTCCTTGCAATTGTTTCTAACATATTTATAAGATTATTTCTTTGTTGCTTTATATGTCCCTCCCCCATGGTATAACCCTTGCTTCCATTTTATTTGATGTTGGTATAATTTGTTGAGGCAATGGGCAAAACCAACCTTTAAATAGGGATACATTGGACCCATTGCAACAATGTGCTATACAAATCATTATGTCCTGTAGAGAGCTGTGAGAGGCCGCACCTGGAAGATAGCACCAGCTTCCGCCCTCCGCCTTCCTGATGGCGAGTGCTCTCGTGGTAAACAACTCCTTATATGGCTAAGGCAAAGAATCTGGCTTGCTTCCACACACCTGAACCTATTGGTGGTTCTCACGTGGCGTATCAGCGTTGGCTACCCAGTGGGTACTTAAGGCTGTGGGGAATTCTCCCCAGGGTTGGGGTCAGAAGATTACTCAAAGGTCCTGAATAAACTGCAGAGAGAAGAGTCCAGTGTCGCGTCTTCCTTGCTGGTCGAGGCGGTAGCGACACGTGGTGGCCCATACGGGGAACTCAGCCATAACCCCAACGAGGACTCAGAACTCTCTGGGGTCAGGGTGGTGCACCGGTAAGTTCCCAGGTAAAAGGGGAATCCGCGACAAGAGCAGGGGGATTTTTGCTCTTCTCAGTAGATAAAGAGAGAGTGAGAACCCGGGGCTAGTCAATAGAGTAGCCAAAAGTGAAAGTAAAAGTCTGTTTACCAGCTTTAAATGTTTAAAACATGGGCTCTTCTTCTTCGCACCCAATTTTTTTGGCTCTCAATGAGCTACTGCACTCAAAAAAGTTAAAAATAAAAAAAGTACTTTAGAGAGATTTTTGAATGAATGTGACATCGTTGCCCCGTGGTTCGCTGTCTCCGGAAGCCTCACGGTGGCCTCTTGGGAGAAACTAGGGAGGGACCTAGATTTTGCCTCTGAACAAGGAATGCTTAAGAGCGGAGTGAGACCAATATGGAAACTGATAAGAGGCTGTCTCGAGGACCAGCGTTGCAGTGAGGCGGTAGAGAATGGTCAGGCCGCCTTAGAAATGCTGCAGGAAGAAAGATCGGAAAGGGCAGACAGCGAAAAGGAGGAGAGCAGGGGGGGTTATACCCCGATTTTGCCGAACTAGAGATCTCTGAGTCTACAGACTCAGAGGAACTACAATCACTCATAAAACAAATAGAAAAAACAAAGATAAGTAAGAGGAGGAAAGGGAAGGAGAGAGAGGACCCAGATAAAGACGAATGCACGCCCTCCGTGCACCGCCCCACACCTTCGGCCCCTCCGCTCTATGCGGAGTACCCCAGAAGTGGCAGCCTTGGCTGTTCTTTCAGCCCAGGCGTGTGGAAAGCGGTCAGAACCGAGTTACATCTAGCCTGTCCAATATTTCAGGATCCACAGGGACAGCGGTATCATGAACCCTTAGATTTTAAGGTTATAAAATCTTTAGCTGAGTCTGTGAGGACTTACGGAATCACAGCATCCTTTACTGTAGCCCAGGTGGAGGCCCTAAACAGACATTGCATGACACCCGGTGATTGGAGTGGGCTCGCACGAGCTTGTTTGAGCCCAGGTCAGTATTTAGATTGGAAGGCCTTTTTGATTGAATTTGCTAGTGAAGAGGCTGCGGCCAATCAGGCTGGGGGAAACCCAGCTTGGGACAGAGATATGCTGCTTGGACAGGGGAGATTCGCCAATCAGCAGATAGGCTACCAGGTTCAAGTTTATGAACAAATCAATAAAATTGGCATAAAGGCATGGAAGGCCTTACCAAATAAAGGCGAGGTGAGTGGCAATCTCACCAAAATCCTGCAGGGCTCTATGGAGCCGTTTTCGGACTTTGTTGCCCGTATGGTCGAGGCCGCTGGCAGAATTTTTGGTGACCCAGACACAGCCATGCCATTAATTAAACAGCTTGTTTACGAGCAGTGCACTAAGGAATGCAGAGCCGCCATAACCCCATATAAGAATAGGGGACTAGAAGCATGGATGAGAGTTTGCAGAGAGCTGGGCGGACCACTAACTAATGCTGGATTAGCTGCTGCTGTGGTGCAATTAACCCAGAAGAAGAGGGGCTGGGAAGGTGGCTCAGTGGTAGAGTGCTTGCTTTGCATGCCTGAGGCCCTGGGTTCAATTCCTCAACACCACATAAGCAAAAAGAAAAAAGCCGGAAGTGGCACTGTGGCTCAAGTGGTAGAGCGCTAGCCTTGAGCTGAAGAGCTGAGGGACAGCGGCCAGGCCCAGAATTCAGGCCCAGAAAAAAAAAAAAAACTATTTAAAAAATGCTGCAAATTTGTCTAAACAGTTGTCTAGTTATCTTTTAGGTAATTGAACTGGGGAGTTCGACAGCCTGATGGAACAGCTCAGGGTTGCCATCGTCATGGTGAACTCGACCTGAGTGGATGCAGGATTGGCGGAGGGCTTATCTTCTTGGATCTCAGTTGCTATGAATCATCTCAAGGAGGGGGCGGGTTTGGGAGCCCTGACAGGCCTCCTGGTGTTAGCCTCCTTGGTATGTCTGTGGTGCATTTGCCAAATTAGAGGTTCTCAGCGTTGCAGTGCAGCCATGATTAACCAAGCCTTTACAGTCATTGGAGCAGGTCAGTCCCCCCAAGCGTGGCTTGCCACCCTAAAACAATGAACACAGATTGCAAAGCCAAAGTACTGCAGTCGAGAGGCATGAGTTTTGCCCTCGAGGAGAGCATGTTCGATTGCACACGGGTTCGATTCGCCTTTTCCCGTCCTTGTGAAAAACAAATCAATGGACAGGCTGAGTCATCCCTAGAGAAGGTACCCTCTGGGAGAAGGCTTGTATGCAGTCCTTGCATTGCACAACAGGGATCAGACCTCTGTTCTCATCTGTGTTCTTTAAACAAAAAAGGGGGAACTGTAGAGAGCTGCTAGGGGCCGCACCTGGAAGATGGCGCCGGCTTCCGCCCTCCGCCTTCCCGATGGCGAGTGCTCTCGTGGTAAACAACTCCTTATATGGCTAAGGCAAAGAATCTGGCTTGCTTCCACACACCTGAACCTATTGGTGGTTCCCACGTGGCGTATCAGGGTTGGCTACCCAGCGGGTACTTAAGGCTGTGGGGAATTCTCCCCAGGGTTGGGGTCAGAAGATTACTCAAAGGTCCTGAATAAACTGCAGAGAGAAGAGTCCGGTGTCGCGTCTTCCTTGCTGGTCGAGGCGGTAGCAACAATGTCCAATAAGGAACTTAACTTTTGCCAGGGGCAGGGTGTTGCAGGGGTGGAGAGGGGAGATGGGAAAGGATGAGAAGGGGAAACAGGAGGAGGCAACAATGCTTGATAAGAAATGTACTCATTACCTTGCCCATGTAATTGTAACCCCTCTGTATGGTATTTTGCAAAATAAATAAATAAATAAATAAAGTTTGTCAGAATAATGTCAAAAAGTTTTTGACAGAATCATCATTAGTGTATCACCTAGAATCTGGATATGGTTAGTAACTCTAGAGGATTTTCTCATACTCTCAGAATTTTCGTAAACATATATAATAAGTCAAATGAGGTGGTTTATACCTATAATCCTAGCTACTCTGAAAATGGAAATGTCCATAGTTGCAGTTCAACGTCAACCTGGAAAACATACAAGAGACCTCCATCTCAATCAATAAAAGCTGGGTGTGCCAAGGTGTGGCTGTCATCCTACCTATTTTGAACATAAAACTAGGAAGTTCCCTATCCATGTAGCCTAGGAATAAACAAATACAAGATTCTTTCTCAAAAACAATCAAAGAAAAAAATAGCTGGATATGGCATGGTTCAAGTGGTCAGATGCCTGCCTGGCAAATGCAAGGCTCTGAATTTGAATCCAAGTACTTACCTCAAAAATTAAAAGTAAACCATATGAATTAATTCTCTAAATCACTTCTCAGTGCAATTATCTTATGTATTCTTCAAATAATCTGGTAGTGAAGGCAGAGAATTGATTAAACCAGATCAATATAATAGGTGAAATTAACCCCAATATAAGTATTTAAATGGTTTTTTTTCTTTCTTGCAATTGTTTCTAACATATTTATAAGATTATTTCTTTGTACTGGGAATGCCTAGCTTCTTCATGGCTCACAGGCTGGTGAGCTCATGTGGACCCATTCACCTATTAGGCCTGCTAGGCCCGAGTTCAGATCCCAGACCCGCCAAAAGATTCATCTTGATGTCACAAGCAAATAGTTGCCACTGTTTTCCTTTCCTGTGCAAATCCTGGGTCTCAGCTAGGATGGAGAATGCATGGGCCACCGTGTGGTCAGGGAAATAAGTTGTTATACATGTCAGCTGAGTTATACCTGTCATCATATACTCAAGAAAATACACAATATATCCATGAATAGCATACAAAATAAAGACAATAACTACAATTAATATATGATGCAGTACACTCACGGATGTGAATTTACATCCCATATTTCAATGTTGCATTGAGGACTATTTTGGTCTCCCTGGGGCTCAATCTCAGTTCCTGGGAACAGCCCAGCTACTTCCTGGCTCACAGTCTGGTGTGATCAACTGGACCCATTGGGCAGTTGGGCCTCCTAGGCCTTGAGTTCACATCCCAGCACTGCCAAAAATTCACCCTGATTGGAGAAGCCAGTTGTTGCACCTGTTTTCATGTGCTGTTTTCATGTGCTGTGCAAATTCTGGGTCTCAGCTAGGATAGAGAAGGTATAGGCAACTCTATACTTATGGGAATAGGTTGTCATCCAGTTCACCACAGTTATATCTGTCAACCTATACTCAAGAAAATACACAATACATCAATGAATAAGACACAAAATAAAGAGAGAATGACTACACCAAACGCAATATGTTGCCACCCATGTTTGGAAATATAGATCCTTTGTTTAATTATGAATTTATGACAATATTGGCCCCCACCAGGACTCCATCTCAGGTCCCCGGAATGGCCTACCTCCTTAGTGGCTTACAGGGTCATGTACTCACCATGACCCATTCACCAATTGGGCCTGCTAGGCCTTGAGTTCAAATTACAGCACTGCCAAAGATTCATTCTGATGTGAAAAGCTTAGGGTTGCACATGTTTTCCTGTTCCGTGAATGTCCTGGGTCTCATTGAGAATGGAAAATGCTATATAAGCAACTCTATAGCCATGGAAACACGTTGTCATCCATGTCAGCGCAGTTATATCTGTCACCATACTCAATAACATACACAATACATCCATGAATAAGTCAAATAGTAAAAAGAATAACTACACTGAATGCAAGATGTATACCACACCTGTAGGTAGAGAGATCCTATGTTTAAAAAAGGTGGGCTTGCTATTTTGTCGAGTGCTGGGGTTTCAAATCAGGCCCTGGACCAGGCCTGACATTCTAGTCTTCAAGGATGGTGAGCTTCCCCTTCTCCCTCAGTGCAACAGAGCTATACAAACCTGAGTTCAAATCCCAGCACTAACAAAAGATTCATCCTGATGTCAGAAGCCAGTTGTTGCACACGTTTTCCTCTCCCGTGAAAGTTCTGAATATCAACTAGGAAGGGGAATTCATAGGCAACCCTATAACCATGGGAACAGGTTGTCATAAATGTCATCCTGTCACAATACTTAGTAAAATACACAATACCTTCATGAAGTAGATACAAAATAAGGAGAAGAAGTTCACTGGACACAAGATGCTGTACACACAAGTATGTCAATATAGATCGTATGTTTAAATTATGAACTTATGAATATAGTGGACCACCCTATTGATCAATGTCAGATCCTGGGAATGGCGTAGGTCATTATTTGCTCACAGGATAGTGTGATCACCTTGACTTATTGGTCAATTGGTCCTACTAAACCCTCAGTTAAGATCCCAGCACTACCAACAAGTGGATCGTGGAGTAAGAAGCCAAGTGTAAAACTTGTTTTCCTTTTCTCTGAATATCCTGGTGACTCTGAGAATCCTGGTATGATGGAGAATGTTTCTATAAATCTAGATGCTCTGTGATAAGATGTCATCAATGTAATAAATGAAAGGGGTTTTATCACAGTACAATCAATGATAAATAAATGAATAAAACAAAAAATACAAGAACAACCACACCAAACATGTATGGACTGAGCATCTATAGGTACGTATAAATCCTATCTTTACAATGTATCTAAATAGTATGTTTCCAGGACTGGGGCTTGAATTCAGGACTAGTGAACAGGCATGAGTTTCTTATCTTCAAGTATGGTGATCTTCCACTTCATCCACATTGCTCCAGATTTACCCAGATCCTGAGTTCAAATCCAAAGCCTGGAAGAATAAGCAGCGTGAATTGCAAGTCAGGGAGCTAAATGTTTATATTTTATTTTTCTCAATACGGCGCTTGAACTCAGGTCGTTGCAACTCTGCCTCAGCTTTGATCACCCTACCCTGGGGTGCAACCACTAGATCTACAGCTCCTCCTGAGATCCTAGACCGCCAGGCCTTGCAGGGAAAGCAATGCACAGAAAAAATAGGGCCTTTTTCTGTTTTCTTCCTTTGCATGGTGACCCTCATGGGTCTGAATGACACTGATGCAAAGGGTACTTCACCTTGCATTGCTACATAGGCCCTGATTTGGAATCCCCATTCTGACACCAACCAATGGCATGAGATACTAAGAAAATGGTTGCCATTCATAAGATTAACAATGGAATGTTGTCAATGTCACGGTTGAATGAATTGATCATAAATGATGCTCCTATAAAATTAGACAGCTTCATTTCAGGATGCTTATTGGTTTCATTTAATATTAAGCTTTCATTTAATATTAAGCTTTGAAAGAATATTATTACTTAAAGGAACACAATAATATCAGAACACTGATTTCATTAATAATTTAAGGATGAATACAATTAATTAATTAAATTACATTAATTACATGGACGGAGTATTAATACCCTGGAATTGGTAAGAATGTAGTCTATATAATTAATAATGTAAAGGCATCTCTGACACTCTATAAAGATATATATTTATTAGCGTACTTCCATCTGCATGTCAATCTTTTCTTATTTTGGTAACCCTTGGTGCTTGATCTGAGGTCCTGGGAACAGCCTGTCAGCTCAATTTGCCCCAGGATGGCATGCTAACACCCATTCATGAATTGGGCTTTATAGGTTGTATGCCTTGAGTTCAGATGCCAGCACTCCCAAAAATGAATCGTGGAGTAAGAAGATGATGGTGACATTTTTTCCTTTTCTGTGAAAGTCCTGGGTGTCAGGTATGAAGTGGAATACATATGCAGACATATATCCCGTGTAATCAATGTAATCAATGTTTTATGCTCAATAATAGTCAATAAAATAACAGGTCAGTACATGAATAAAACAAAAAAAATAAAATAACTACACTGAATGCAATATAGAGTCAACATATAAATATATATATATATGTAAATCATATATGTAAATTGTACATGAATAGGATGTTTTCTAGTAGTGGGGATCTATTTCAGGCCCAAGGAGCAGACCTGAATTTCTTGACTTCAAGGAGGCCAGCTTCCCATTCCCACACAGTGCAACAGAGTTACCAAGACCATGAGTTCCAATCCCAGTCCTGGCAGAAAAATGGCACCTTTGCAGTATGTGAGACCCAATTCTTCAATATTTCATTATGCCTCCATTTTATGAATGTGATTTTTAAATGCTTAATAAAGAATTAACTAAAATCAATCAGTGTCCTATAATATAATTGTGTATAATTTTATCCTAGAATCATTCAAGAACTGTCCATTCAATCATGACATACATCACATTCCATTGGTATTCATATGGATAGGAATGAGTTCCTTAGGATCTCCTGCCATTTGGAGGTGGCAGGACCAGGATTCCAACTGTGGGCTCCAGCTCCCACCACTTCAACCTAGGGATAGGGTACTCACCAGTCTGTCCAAGAATATCAGCAAGACCAATGATTAGGCAGGCAACCGTGGCTCTCAGCAGTCCTTCTTGATACTTACAACCTGTGATGGGAGGATCATGTTCAAACTCATCTTAGGCAGGAATGTCCTTGAGTCGCCTGTCCAACTTCAGTGTCAACAAAGCCAGAAGCCCTGGGTTCCAGTGTGGAGGGCGAGCCTTGAGAA
This sequence comes from Dipodomys merriami, assembly GCF_024711535.1. Lineage (NCBI taxonomy): Eukaryota > Metazoa > Chordata > Mammalia > Rodentia > Heteromyidae > Dipodomys > Dipodomys merriami. Next base: position 2,797,113 of record NW_027202360.1, on the reverse strand, counting down.
AAAGCAGCTCACAGACTGTGCCCAGATCCTGAGTTCAAGGTCCAGTTCTGGCAACACACAGACAGACACAACAATCTGTGCAGCCATCCAGCTAAAACAGATCACCCTCTCGTCTCCAACTAAATTGGACATTGGTCCCTGGGAAATTCTTCGTGTCTCCGTCCATGCTGCTTTCATCACAGGATTCTGGCCACACTCCCATTCTTTCATGGTTCTTTCTGACCAATGGGATACAAGAATGGTAGCTACGCCCACATTCCATCCTGCCCAGTAGCACCCGGGATTCCCTCTGTTAGTTTACAACACTCAAAAGCAGTTGAGGAAGGGAGAGGTGGCTGAGTGGTGAAGAAGAGACTCAAGCGACTTTGGAGTAGGAAATTGAGATGCCTGCCCTCACCCCGGCTTCCTTCCCCCCTTCTCAAGGTGTGGGATTTCAAACCTCAGCCAATGGTGCACTGCAAGCCCGCCTAAAGCCCTGACCTGGTCCCTGGCCCTGGTTCTCTGCTCTTACTATGTGTTTGCAATGCCGATGCCATTGCTGCTTGACCCACCTGGAGCAGCCTCCAGCACCTTCTCCCAGCAGCACAGGTGAATGGCTGCCCCCAAATCACCACTACCCGGGGTCAGACACCCCTCTGGGGGCACCATGACCACCTGCTTGTTTCCTCTCCCTGGCTCTGAGGAGCCACCTTTCTGTCTTGGGCATTTCTGAAGCAGATACTCAATATATGCTCTGGCTGGACTGGATCGAGGTCCTCCTATCTGGGACAGGTATGCTCCACCACGCCTGGTCCCGTGTAGTTGGGATGGTAGACAAGTAGCGCCATGCTCAGTTATCAATTTAGATGGATTATCCCAAAATTTTAGTCCACAGCAGCCCATTCTTGATCAGAGGTGAAGCTCTGGGTAGGGCCGCAACCATCAGACCTCATTCTCCTCACAGAATAGTTTTGAGGAAACAAGGGATTTAAACAGAAGGAACCCTGGAGCAGGGCTTGGCACAGAGGGAGAGGCCTTCAGAGAAGTTTCTCAGCAATTCTGTGAGCAAATGATAGGAAGATACCCGGAAAGGGTTCAGGTGGGGCCAGTTATTAATTGTGCAACAGGTGGGGATTATGAAACAAAACATTTCTCTCATCATCACCCTATCCCCATGAGGAAGGGGATGCTTCACTGTGCTGAGATTTGCAGCTGGGGAAGCCGAGGTACAGAGAAGCCAGGGGAAGTACTTATGACTTCAACTTCACAGGAAGTTCGGCATGACTTCACTACCATCCTCCCTAGGAAAATGGAGGCTATTCAATCCACTTCTTGTGACAGGTAGTCCACTTCTTGTCAGTTGTGTGGCTTGAAGCCTAGGCATGGGCGCTGTTCTTGAGCTCCTCAGAAAAAAGCTAGTGCTCTACCACTTGAGCCCACAACACCACTTCTTGTTTTCTGGTGGTTCTTTGGAAATAATAGTCTCATAGACGTTCCTGCCGGGGCTGGCTATGAACCATGATCCTCATATCTCAGCCTCCTGTGTAGTTAGGATTAGAGTTCTGAGCCATCGGCACCCGACATATTGTAATTCTGACTTTTCTCTCTCTCTTTCACAAGAACTGGTTGAATGGGTACTGGAGAAGGGGGCCTAGCATTATCATGTGGCTGGAATCCAAGGTGACCCTCTCATTCTGGAGGTGGGCTGTGAGTCAGGAGCTATTTCGCTCAGACTTTTGAAACAGCTCCCTGAGGTAAGCCCCACTGTGCCCTGGCTAGACCATTAAATATATTTTCCATCCAGCTTACTGGACTTATTGTATTGTATTGCTTTCTACATGATTTTCTAGCACCTGGCTAAACTTATGATACATAGTTATGGAATGTAAATGTAATGCCTAATTAAGAAAGTCATTTAGGGCTCTGGGAATGTGGCTTCATGATACAGTGATTGACTAGCATGCATGAAACCCTGGGTTCAATTCCTCAGTAATACATAAAAAAGAAAAACACTGGAAGGAATGCAAGTGGTAGAGCACTAGCCTTGAGAAAAAAATAGCTCAGGAATAATTACTTACCCTTGAGTTTAAGCCCCTGGACTGGCCAAAAAAAATTATTAAATGGAAAATAAAGAATGCATACTTGAAATATATAATTGCTCCTTCCATACTGACACCTGAAAATAGACCCTAATTCATGTACTATACCTATGTTAGGATACTGTGTTGAAAAAATTTTGTTCTTTAAGTCACAGCAATTAATGGCAGGAGTGTGCTTAGATGTCAGCTGAAGATTAATTCTGGAAATTCAAGGATTCCAAGATTTTCTGCCATCACTGCTAATCACGAAGTGAAAAATTGTCTAAGTGTGATTTTGAAATCTTTTTGGTCAGTTTTGGCACCAAAAAGGCAGAGGCTAATTAATAGTTGTGAAAGAAAATAAGGAATAACTCCAGATGGAAGGAATAAACGATAGTAACTAATGTATACCAGAAACTGGTCTAGAGAACCATTTTTGGTTATTGAAGAACTAGTTGTCAACTAGGCTTTTCTAAGTCTCTTAGGCTAGTTCTTAATCTCTGCGTGATAAATGTATCTCCGTCTATGCTGTTCTTTCACACCTTATCTCCTTTGTTTTCTAAAAGTCTTAGTCTTTCTATATTTCTCTATGAACATTTTCTGATTATAAATACACCTATACAGATGTCACAGGATGCTAATGTAAGAGTCCCATAGCTCATGACTCATTAATGTAACAAAATGGAAAAGGAGGACATATTTACTGCTACCTCAATTTTTCTGAAAAGCTGCAATGTCATCATTTGGTTAAAATTTCCATTCTTTGCCTATACAGTGTCATTCAGTGCACATAAATGCAAATATGAAATGGGTGCTGGTGGTTTATACCTGTAATCAAATTGCTCAGGAGGTTGAGACCAGAGGATTGTGGTTCAAACCCAGCCTTGTCAGGAAAGTCCATGAGACCCTAATCTTCAATTAACCACCAGAAAATCGGAAGTGGTGCTGTAGCTAAAGTGGTAGTGCGCTCAACTTGAACTGAAGACCTGAGGGACAGTGCCCAGGATCAGAGTTCAAGCCCCACAACCAATAAAAAAGTGAAATATGACTTTAAGTTTACCCAAAAGGAACGACAAGATAAAATTCCCAAGAAAACAAAATTAATTCCAAAATGATTCAGTGCACCTACTTTTGTAGAGTTAAGTTATGGATTCTTTGCTGGACATATTCTCTAAAAACAAATTGTTTAACTAGGGTTACAGGTGGACCCATTGCAACAATGAGATGTACAAGTCGTTTCTATAATTAGAACTCAGTTACTAGATAATTCCAACAGCTCATGTATAAAATGATAATGTGAATAATGTAGACAGAGTTGCCAACAAATGGATGAAATTAATTTATACATTTAGAAAAAGGGTAATTTTTTGAGGCTTTGGTATAACATGGTATGAAGAGAATAATTGTGTGACATCTTCTTTCTTCAACCTGTATGTAACATAGGAAGCAATTTCCTTAATTACGTGCCTCTGTACACAATGAGAAAAATGCTAGATTTGGGATTTGTTTTATTTTTGTTTTTGTTTTTGGTTTTTCCTAGGGCTTGAACTCTGGGACTGGACACTCTCTCTGAGCCTGTTTATTCTCAAGGCTCGTGCCCTACCACTTCAACCTCAGCTCACTTTTGTCTGGCTTTTGCTGAGAAGTTTATTGGAGAAAAGAATCTAGGGAACCTTCCTGCCTGAGTGGTGTAGTAGGAAGACCCCTACACAGGCAGGCAAGCCCACCTAGTCGTCCGGAGTGACTGAGCCCACCGCAACAAAGTTGTTATTAAAGAAGCAACTTTATTGAGAAGGTTCCTACACTGACCAGCCAGGGCCGCAGCACAGGCTCAGGAGCTGATACTGCGACCCCTAGTGGCCCACGTGCTTAGGTTTTTAAAGGCAAAAATCACAAGGTGAAGCCTGGTCAAGTAGGCGACCAATGAGATTTTCATGCACCCAAACGATTGCAGTCATACCAGACCACACGCAGGTGGCCAATGAAGTTACACTTTGTCACATAATGGCTGTTTAAACCAGCCTATCACTTTTGGTTTAAATGACTCACGAATTCAATGATAAAGCGGAGCTTGAGGTAAACATACACAAAGGAGTTTAGTGGAGTTTAACATAAGTATGTGAAAAAGGCAGACTGTATATAGTAAACTCGGGATGTAGACAGCATGCCAGGATGAGCTGGATTACTGGCTATCTGTTTAACTGGTTAGTCCTTAACAGAACAAACATGGGTTAAGTTCTTAAGGGGAGGGGGACCTAGAGGCATTCTTTTCATTCCAAGAACTGGGCTGGTTGAAGCCAAGGATTTTGTTCTTTTTCTATAATCCCTAAAACAAAAACAAAAACTGTAAAGAAGCTGTCCCAGCTCGAGTCTCCTCTCAGGGCCTAGTTCAGTGGGCTTTGAACTGTAATCTTCCAACCTTAGCATCCTGATTATGTATGATAGTTAAAAAAGTATGAATATAAATAATATTTGCAAGAATATCAGTGGAGGAAAAATGATGCAACACAGTTTATTGTGGTGTTCTTTCCAGAACACGGAGGGCATCACATTAGCAGAGGTGCAGTGTATTCTCACAATGGAGATTAGCTATTCTTGATGGGAATTAAGGGAATTTTGAGGTGCACCCTACAAGTTGGAAACTGTTGCTCTAGGATGACTTTATGGCATAAATCTTGTGATTGATGGTCATAGAAATAATAGCTTAATCTGAGAACCAACTGCTACGCTTGAAGAATTAATTATAACATGCTTCATAGTTTTATCCTATACCAGAATGTGGCTCTTTTTCTGTTTACTTCTCAGTCTGTAACACCCCATTGGAAAATGCATCTGTTGCAGAATTACAAAACATGCAAACAGGTAAATTTTGAATCTCTCAGGTACGGAATGTTCAGAATTTGAAAATGAGTAGTTATTAATCATAGGAATTTTGAAGAACACATACATTCTGTCCTCTTAACAACTTATTTACTTTTAAAAGTTATGGGTTTCCATAGAATTAAACTGTTTTCTGTTTTACTATAAGAAAGTACTAAATTTATTCTATTTTCAAAATATTGACAAGTATATTGTGAAAAAATTATCTAGTTGGAAATCATTCAAGTTGATTACCCTCTGATAAAGAAGAGGTAAATAATTCAAATTAGATTCCAAATAATACTTATTTTTAAAAAAATACTACATAAAGAATAATATTTACAATAACAAAACAGTGAAATTTTATTTCATCAGCTTATTTTATAATTTAATTTTAATGTGAAAATGATGTGTTGTGGGGTTACAGCCATTGTAAGGTAGTGAATACATAACTTTTCAAACTTGTTATGCCCTCTCTAATTTTTCTCACAATTTTTCCTTCACCCCAATATCCCTCACAAGTTGTAATGTACATTTCCAACTTATTGTCTTGTGAGTATTGCTATTGCATTGGTTTGCCCTTTGTCCTTTATTTCACCATTTTGTTGTTCCTGTCCCCTTCCCAAATTAAGGTAAATGTATACACAATACACAGGGTACCAAAATCAAACACAGCAGGGGATAAACCATAGGAGAAAATCTCAAAGAAAATAGAAATCACGTAGTACATCAAAAACAACAACCACAAATAAATATCTCTCCATATCTTGGAGTTCATTTTGCTCAGCATCAACTTATATGGTCATATATACGCATAACAAAGCCACTGGAAAATAATAGTTTCATGGACACTATACCATGAAAACACATGCGAACTGTTTTTGATGGTAAAGGTGGAATTAGGATTGGTGAATTCGCGATTCTGATAAAAGAATTTCAAAAGAGTTTTAAATTTTATGAAAGGTAAATTTTAATTGTTCAAACTTTTTAACAACTTAGCCTATCAAGAAAATTTAAAGTTACCTGGGAAAATAGGCTTTCATGCAAAGAAATCCATGGAGACTTAGCTGAGAGGGAGCAATGTGGGTGAATATGGCTTATTTTCACACTAAACAAACAAATCTCACAAACCTTGCAGTAAATCCTTTAGGTTCCCTTGAGAATTGTCCTTACCCAGGAAATGGACTCTCACTGTGTGAAACAAGGTTGCAGTGGAATTTAAATTCAAAGTTCTTTAAAAACAAAAAAGACATCAAAATTTGTGAATTGTCATTTAATTACCAAACAGTAATTCTCTGAAAAAGAAGGAAAGATATAATTCAAAATCACTTCACTTTATTAAAAGTATGAGAAAAGAGTAGTGAAGAGAAATGAGAGAAACCATAGAGGACTGTTTTCTCTCCAGTGGTGTAATGGGTTCTTGATCTTGTTTCTTCCATTCTATATTCACAAGCTATCAAGTGTGGCTGAGGACTGGAGTAACCACTTCAGACAAAGAATACTCACAGAAGAAAATATTTGCAGCACCTGTAAATGATTTATAACCTTTGACAATCTATTTATATCTGTTCAAAATTCTTCCCTACCCCGAACTGCATTCTTTGAACAGCTTTTTTTGCTTTTCCAAAGACTGCCCTTCATTAACTGCTTAAAATATTGTGAGGTCATATACATACACTATAGAGATTGTTGTTTGGTTGTGATTATTGTGTGTTTTTATTTGTAGTTGTGTTTTTAACTGAATTTCAAAAGGTTGTGCAAGTGTGTTACAATTAAATATGTCCATCAAATGCTCCTGGTTCAGAGTCATTCCTTCTATCAATCTGAACCAACCCTTTCTCCAAGATTTATTATAGATTTACAACTTCCTTTATTACTTGTGTACATTAGTATTCTAGCTGTACTTGCCCATTTTCCATTTTTCATTCATTTTATGTCTTTATAATAATTCCTTTCTGGTTTCAACTTCCTGATAGTCATTCTGTTAAACTGTTTAGAATTTGAAAGGTTTATATACATTCCTACATTCCATGGAGTTTCAATCCTGCATGTACTTGAACTGCAATAACAATTTGCAAGACTGGAGACGTGAAGCACCTAGATATGATTTTATTCTCATCTTTTTGGAAGATTAATCTTTAGTCAACAAGAAAGTTTAAAAATCGTTTAGAATTTATACCTAACTACCAGCTTTTATAAATGGCTTTGTACAATGGTGTGTGATTATTTTATTTTACATGGGATGATATTTTCTACTACCTCTAAGTTTTGGAAAAAGAAAAAAACTAATTTTTACTACAGTAGAGGAATATGATAGAAATAGAAGACAGATTTTATGTTTGTCACATCTCTGATGATTAACCATATGCAAAACTTAAAGTCATATTCCTTACTATGTTAGACAGATGGGAAACCATATGATAAGGCAACACATGATAAGGCAACTATTAGTGACTTTAAAATGTACCTTCTTATGTGAAGAAATTTACTTTATTAGCTAATATTTGGGTTTGAATCATGGAAGGCTGATCTATTTAACACATTTCTGGAAGGCACCTACTGAGCAACGCAAATGGTGGGAGATACTATTTCTACACTTTAATGAATGGTTGAACTTACTTGGCATTTATGCTGGGTAAATAAATCATCTCTATTGTAACTTGATTCCTACACTTGAAACACTTTTAATGTCACTATTATCTACTTGTCAAGTGTTATTTTGGTGAATAACATTTTTAAAAGTTTATTGGAAAAGGAATATACTTTCAGAAGATTAAATGTAGGTTATCATTGGTTTGAGAATGACAACATTTTTATAATACAGAACTAAGTTTTCTTGAAGTACCAGTGTTTTGAAGCACTAAGGATCTTCTCAATTAATGATTTTCTAAATTATATTTGACTTCTAAGTCAAGATTTCCTAGCCTTGGTAGAACAATTATGGATCTATCATTCCAGTAATTATTTTTGGCCTACTTACGCTGGACTGAAATCTTTCATTTATCATTAGGAGAAGGGTATAAAAATAATTTGTGACATTTGTGAATTTGTTTACTCATATGGGCTGGTCATCTGTAAATTGAAAGTTTGAACTACAATACATTCTCTTATATTTTGTGATCTCATCTTTCATTTTAAGTTGCCTTACATTTCACAATTGCTTACTACTAATTCCTACAAGGAATTGGGGCCCTGAAATATTATAGGAAATTAGAAATTGAGATGGGTCTTCAATTACTTTCCGTTAGCATGTTGCATGGGCCAAAGTCAGAAGTCTTGCCCTTGTTATATGATGATGAAATAACTGGGACTTAGTATCCTCAAACCTGTGGGTGCTACAGAAGAATAATAGTTTTTACACATCATATCAGTAAAATTTGGGTATAATCAGTAAGAATGCTTCAAAAATATGGAGAAAAACACTTTGGGTCCAGCGAGTTAACACAATAAACACAGCAGCAGTGTAAAATATCTTATAGATTAGAGGAAAACAATACTGGTTTTTTTTTTACAATGTGAATTCAGAAGACCTAGAACACTTAGAAGGTATCACAAGTTTATAACGAAGACATTGCTTTGATACTTTTTATTCTAATATATATTCTAAACCTAAGTATTTATATTCCAATTTGTTTATGGGAATAAATTTCAATTTATTTGTCAAATTATCAATTAATTCTAGCAATTCTAGAAATTTAAGATCAGCACATAGAAATATAAAATATATAAGTACTTATAATATAGGAAATTGTTATGCATTGTTCTGTTGTGGTTAGGGTATCAATGGCAACTCTGTTTTAAAGTATTATTCCATTATCTCTACCTCAGTTTTTGGTAGAGTTAGACCTAAAACTTTACCATTTGTAAGCCTGGAGGCAAGAGGAAATACTGTGATTAAAACATTAATAATTTAAGCCTAATATCGAGGAGAAACCTATGGACTTCTCCAAGTTTTATGGAAATATTTGGTGATAGAAAGTCAGTAGTGTAAGTTCCTGCCTGGTTGGATGGTAGACAGACCAGGATATTAGGTAATCATGCATACGAACAATTTTTTCACCTTCTTGGCTTTAGCTACTTTTGAAATGATAGGTATAATAAACAATTGTATTTTGATAAAATACCTTCTATTCTGAACAATTCGGTCTGAACTGTTAATCGCTCTATGGACCCTTGTAACTAAGATTAGTTTTGTTCCAGTAAGACAATCTATGCTGTCAGGGTAAGATATTTTGGTTGGTTTGTTTCTACATGGGAGAAGGGTAAAGTGTCAGGAAGACATTTGTGCCAGTGAGACTTCTTTGCGAACTTTTAAGCTGCAGAAGTTTAGAAGTAGCTCTTAAGCAAGACTTCCTTTGAATCCATTAGCTCCACAAAGCTAACTCAGTTGATTAGTGAGTACTTGAAAAGGCATCACCTTTGGACTTAGCTATAAAGACTTCAAAATATGATCAAATTTAAAATGAAAACAACAAAATAGTCATTGACAAAAATTGCAAATGTGAGCAATCGACCAAACAATGTAAGTTTTTCCCACTATACACAGAAATTTAGAGAAATAAGATCAATAGCATTTTAGGAACAATAAGGGCTCCTTGTTACAAATAGGCAACCAAGGATATATGCCTGTATAAAGATTGCATCATTAACTACTTAAATTTAGAGGATACTACATGCTTCAGCAGCAGGCCTAACCAAATGACAACAATACAGAGATTAACATGGCACTTGCAGAAGGATGATAAAAAAATTCGTGAACTATTCCATATTTTTCATTCTTCAAATGAAAGAAATGAAAAGCAGTTATTAAAAAGTTGATTACAAAAATACAAGTGTAACAATACATGTAATTCATAGAATTAAAGGTTAGTTTGACATCAGTGTATTAAATCTTCACTTTACAAAGGCTCTTACATAGCATAACCTTTACAAAACTTGAAATTAGATAATATTATCATCTTATCCCAAAGAAATAAAATACTATAAGGACCTAGGAAAAAAGGAATCTTAACTTTTTCTATATGGAATGTAATCTGAAAGGAGACATTTATTAATGAACCTATATATTATAAAAATGTAGACTTTAAAGTATTATATCTAGAAGATAATGAAATAGATTATGGACTTTATACAAACTTTGATATACTTTTTTTCAGACAAGCACCAGGAATAACTTTAGTTTCTATACTATTCATTTCAACAGATAATGTAAATTTAAAAAAAAAACACAAACTCTGCAGAAATCATTATAGATGCTTACAAAGAACTCTTGAATACATTTTGACATCAAAGTGAGGCAATTCACATGGAAGAATACCATGGAATCCATGAATTTTTAAATTAAGATATTGCTGTTGCTTTTTATTATGAAAATATTTTGTAGGGACACAAAAGATGGAATGGCACTTTTGAAATTTAAGAAATTAACCAAACCATTACTACGTAGGAGAAAAATTTGTACAGCCTTCCATAACTTCAAAGAGGTAGTGATACATACTTATCCTTTTGGCAATATCAAATGCAGTTTCTTCCAAGTTGTTCTTCAGACCCGGTTTGAAATAATGGTTCAACAGAAGGAGATACAGCATATCCTTGCTATTTCTATTCCCAGCAGCAAGATGCAAGGGGGTCAAGAGGCCTTTAGTTTGGAGATTGGTATCTGCATCATGATGAATTAAGAAAGAATCCATTCTGGTATTAATCCATATATAAGTACTATGCAGGGGTGCCAAACCATTCACAGTTATTGCATGAATATCTGCCTTGACCTACCAACTCATGGACAATGTCTACATGTCCACTCTAGGCTTCCTGATGATGAGGGGTATACTTATCCTCATCCCTGGTATTCATATGAGTGGCCTTTTTGAAAAGTATTCTCTGCACTGCAGTAAGCCCAAAGAAGAAATTTGCTTGCATTCTTCTCCATTATTTTCTTGCAATTGATACCATTCCTCACGTTTTCATCTAGTTGATGGTCTTCATCAGAATTGCCTAACAAGAGACATTGAGTACCAGTGGGAATGAGGTGTCCATGTATTTCCTGAATAGTTCACGTTGGTTGAACTGGTCAGAAAAATCTGGTGAATTTCCTGCATGTTTTTTCACCATGATTTATTTTCTGTTTTTTCATTTTTACTATTTTAAATTATTCTAACTGGAGAGTAGGGAATTGATAGAGAGCAGAGGAAAGACTTTCCTCTGTATTCAAATGCCCAGACTGAAAATGAGGACCAGTGGTATCTTCATGTGCAGCTTATTCTAGGCATGAGAAAATAGGAAACAATGCCTTCTATGTAAATGATTTGGGAAATACAATGATATAGTGTAAGAGAACTTACTATTCAATATATGAGCTTTAAGAGCTTTCTAATACATCCATTATTTATTGGTATTCAACATTAGAAAAAAATGTATAATGCAGTAGTAAAATAGAAGTCCTTTGCATGACTACTTAAATGCTTTGTTTTTCTTTTTTTTTATTGTGAAAATACTGTACAGAGGGTTTACAATTACATGGGAAGATAGTGATAACATTTCTTATCAAGCATTGTAGCCTCATCCTTTGTTTACATTTCCCATCCCTTCCCAGTCTCCCCTAGTCTCCCTACCCAATCCTTCCCCCCCCCCCCAACTAAAGTTGCAAAGTTCATTTTCGACGTGACAACATGTACTTCTCATTGTGGCAACAGGTCCACTTGTATCCTTATTTAAATGACTTGTTTTTCCCCTCTCCCTCCACAAATGATACTGACATCAAATACAGTGAAAGCAGGGGTTATACTATGGGGAGGGACATACAAAGCAACAAAGAAATAATCTTATAAATACGTTAAAAACAAATGCATGAAAGAAAAATAAACATTTAAATACATATCTTAGGGTTCATTTTCCTAACTTCACCTAATCTGAGCTTTTCTGCTTGACTCATACATATACTAGATATTGCAAATAAGGGAAACCATGGGACCTATGTTTCTTTGGGTTGGATTACTTCACTTAATATAATTATTTCCAAGTCTTTCCATTTCCTACAAAATGGGGCAATGTCATTCTTCTGATGGAGGCATAGAATTCCATTGTGTATATATATCACATTTTCTTGATCCAATCATATAGTGAGGGGCATCTGGGTTGGTTCAATAACTTAGCTATGGTAAATAATGCTGCAATAAACATAGTTGTGCTGGTAGCTTTAGTGTGGTCTTGTTTGTAAACATTTGGGTAAATGCCCAAAAGTGGGATTGCTGGGTATCATAGGGGAGATCTATGTGGAGTCTTTTGAGGAACCTCCATACTATTTCCAAAGTGGTTGAACAAGTTTACACTCCCACAATCAATGAAATAAGGTTCCCTTCTGTCCACACCCCCTCCAGCATCTGTTGTTGTTAGAGTTCTTGATTTTTGCCATTCTAACTGGGGTGAGGTGGTATCTCAATGTTGTTTTGATTTGCATTTCTTTTATGGCTAGGGAGGTTGAGCATTTCTTCATGTGTCTGTTGACCATCCTTTGTTCTTCAGAGAAGTTTCTCTTTAAGTCTTTAGCCCACTTATTTATTGGGCATTTGTTTCTTTGAGGATTTGCTCTTGAGGGATTTAATTTTTTGAGTTCCAAGTATATTTTAGATATGAGACCCTTGTCCGTTGTATAGCTTGTGAAGATCTTCTCCCAATCCGTTGGCTTTCTATAGATCTTGCTGGCTATGTCCTTTGCCATGCAGAAGCTCTGCAACTTCATGCAATCCCATTTGTTCAATCTTTCTTTGATTTCTTGTGTTTCTGGGTCTCTATTAAGAAAATGTAGGCCTGCGCCAAAGAGATCTAGGGTTTCCCCTATTCCATCCTGTAATGTTTTCAGAGTGTCTGCTTTGACTCCGAGGTCTTTGATCCATTTGGAGTTGATTCTGGTGCAGGGTGGTAGATAAGGCTCTAGCTTTAGTTTTCTACAAGTAGTTAACCAATTTTTCCAGCACCATTTATTGAAGAGGCTGTCTTTCTTCCATTCTAATTTTTTAGTTGTCTTTTGAAATATTAGTTCGCTATAGGAGTGTAGGTTCATTTCTGGGTTCTCAATTCTATTCCATTGGTCCTGAGGTCTGTTCTTGTTCAAGTACCAAGCTGTTTTGATTACTATGGCTTTATAGTAGAGTTTGAAATTTGGTATTGATATTCCTTCAGCAGTGTTCTTTCCTTTGAAGAGCGTTTTTGCTATTTGGGGTCTTTTACTGTTCCATATGAATTTTTGGACTGCCACTCCTATTTCCTTCAAGAACAAGGTTGGAATTTTGATAGGTATCACATTGAATTTGTAGATAGCCTTGGAAAGTATTGCCATTTTCACGATGCTAATGTTTCCAATCCCGGAGCATGGGAGTTTTTGCCATTTTCTAAGTTCTGTTTTGATTAACTTTTTAAAGTTTTTAAAGTTTTCATCATAGAGATCCTTCACTTCTTTGGTTAGTTTATTAAGTCAATTTGAACAGGCAGAAAAATGCACTGCCTTACCCAGGGTTTTGTGATCCTCTTCCCAGGTTAGTTCATTGTTAGGCAGATCTCCTTTGAGTATCACAAAAGAGGGATATTACTTTTTCCTCATGTTTTGAGATGTTGCGATGAGGCTAGGTTCTGGGTAGAGTTGAGGCCTCTCAGCAAACAGTAGCTTTTCCCAGGGGCTGGTTTGTGAGAAACTCACAGCACTCAGCCTGGAGCCATTCTCAGAGTTTCTGTTTACTGAATTTCAATTGATTATCAAGGCTGCTAAAGGGAGGAGCAGCCTATGGCTCTGATTATCCAGTGAAGAAAGCCACTCCTGGGGCTGGTGCCCTAGCTGGGTTTTTTCCCTGGGTGGAGCTGAGTCTGCCAGGTCAGTTAGTTTCTTGTGACATGCTAAATGACTCTAGATTTCTTCCAAGGCCTGAGTTGGAGAGTGAGGATGTCAGGCTTCTACTCACGCTGAGTCTTGGTTCCTGGGTTGTCTCTGGTCTGCAAACTGCAGGTTGAAGATGTCTGTTCCTTGTCGGTTCTTGCTGGTGTTGAGTAGAATCTGCTCACCCACCCTGTCTGGCTCCTTCTTCCCAGACTCTCTGTGATTTAGGTATGGCGACTGAAGCCACTGCTGCCACTTTTGCTTCCGAGGCAGCGGCTGCTGGCAAGTGCTCAGAGCTTTCTCCTTGCCTGGATTTTCCCTCTCTGGCCTAACTCTCTGTCCTATGAAGGCATTCTTGATGTGATTCTCTGGCTTAAGACTATTCACTGCAACTCTAAAACTGCTTTCTATTTTAGAGCTTGTTTAGCTTCTATCTTCTCCTCTGCCATCTTCCAATTCCGTGTTTTTTTTAAAGACATTTGTTTTCATCTAAAAAAGTAAGCCTGTCTATTGTCTTCTGTTGATTTTGATGATTGAAGATGCTTAATGACAAGTCAAAATGTGTTAGTAGTCCTTTGATATCAATTGTTTCATTTTTTCCTCTTGGAGAATATAATGATCAAAGCAATAGTTCAGAATCACCAATCAACAGTTCAGCATCATGCTTCCAGTGCAAGTGGAATACTAGTAAGTAATCCTCGATACCATTTTCCACAAAGTTTTGTCATAGATACAATCAGCCTGCCTTCTCTAGCTGCTTTCGTAGCCTGCACCTATTCCTTCATTGTGCAGGAAAAGTGTGATTCAACTGATTTCAGTCAGATCTGTTCCTAGATTTATCAAGGAATTAGATTCTTTTTTTAAAAATTAGTTATGGGGCCTGAACTCTGGGCGCGGGCACCGTCCTTGAGATCTTCAAATCAAGGCAAGCACTCTACCACTTGAGCCACAGAACCACTTCTGGCTGGTTCTGTTTATGTGGTTCTGGTTTGGGAAATGGCAGAGAAGAAAGTGAAATGATGCAACCAAAAAAATGAAAGCAAAATAGATTAGGATAATTATGGAGCAACCATATTGTCTATGAGAATCATGAAAGAGAGAGAGGAAGAGAGATACCGATGTGCAATGACTTAGCTAGCCAGAAAATCCATGTTTCTGATGAATTTACAAAGCAAACAATTTTATTTTTTTATTTGATTAAAGAGATGAAATAGAGTTTATGTATTTACTTGAAATTAGTAAATATATTTTTAGTAGCCTACATAAAGAAACATACCTTTGACCAAATTACAGACAAGTATCTTAATCCTTGGCCTGGGATGGTGACTCAGTGGTAGAGTGCATGCCTTGCAGCTTACTATAGTGTAGAGGCCACTTTCCAATAAGGCCACTCATATGAATACTAGGGATGAGGATGAGTATACCCCTCTTCATTGGGAAGCCGAGAGTGGACACTGAGACATTGTCCATGAATTTGTAGCTCATGGCAGATATGCACTCAATTACTGTGAATGGCTGGACACCCCTGCACAGTGCTTATATGTGGAACATATTGCAACAACACACACACACACACACACATACACACACACACACACACACATACACACATAAACACACACTTCATCAGATTTCTTCTTAAGTATTTTTGTGTATGGTCTTAAGAAGAAATTTACAGTACTAACGAGTTTCTGGCAGGACAATATAATCACTGCACATCTTGCTTCTATACTCTCAGTTTTAAATTATTAGCTGGGTATGTGCATTAGATAAGTATAGGAAAAAGTAGGAGCCACACGGGTGGCTCAGGTCTTTAATCCTAGCTAATCAGAAAGATGAAATCTGATAATTATGGTTTGAAACCAGACCAAGAAAAAAAAGTCCATTAGATTCTGGTTTGAAAGTAACCAGCAAAAGCTAGAAATGGAGCTCTGGTACAAGCAGTAAGATGCTAGCCTTGAGAAAACTAAAACAAAACAAAGAACAAATTCTGGTACAGAGTCAGGTCCTGAGTTCAAGCTCTAATATTAGTACTAAACTAATGAAGAAATGAATTAGCTAATTAATTACCTAAAATAAATTAAGTGGTCACGTGTGGAATGGCAGGTAAAATGTAACAATCATGGTGACTGGATTATGTATTATTTTGTAATAAGGCAAATTATCATTTGTCCTAATCACTAATATTGTATTTGAACAATAAACCCTGAATTTGGCATGTGTGTATATGTGTGTGTACATGTGCACACATGTGTGTTTATATGTGTGTGTGTGTGTGTTGTTGCAATGTTGGTTGCCAATAAGAACAGAGAGAGGCTGAAAAGAGCTATGTTGCATTTTTTTTTTATTTAACAGTGTTCTGTCCTGTCATTTCAGTGGAACCACCCTTCTGTACATTTTACTTGTTAAATAATAACATCATCATAATTAAAACATTTACAAAATTAAGTTAGATATAAGAGATCATTTTCAGGTCTTAGTATATGTTAGGTAAAAAGAAACACATATAACTAGGTAATGAGTTATTGCTATAAGATGACTGTCAGTACAAAATATGTATTTGACCTCTTAAATTGGTCATACTTTTAAGATATACTCATGGAGTGATTTTGACTGACTTGACCAAACAGTTATTACTCTCTGGTTATTCCTGTGAAACTCAAGGTGGATATACTCTTTCCGGATTTCTGTTGAAAGTAACTTTCTTTGTAAGATCGTATCTATTCACACTAAGATAATCAACCCCATATTTTTTAGGTTTGAATATCCCATCATATTGACTGAAAATCAGTATTGTGGCTTTGCTTGTTAGATATATATTTCAAAAAAATCAACAAAAAAACATGTGTCACCTCCAGATTGTGGATGCATTTGTAGTTGTTTTTTACATACAAAAGTTTCTTCATTAATAGTTTTTTGTGGGAGTAACTATCACAACTTTAACAAATAATGTTTTTTGAATATCTTTTCCAATATAATATCCCAGAGCGAGTCTTGCAATTTCTGAAAACCCTTTAAATATTAGTATTATTTTGTTCATTGACTATACAGCTAAAGATATTTCTGAAACAAATATTGTTAAGAGCTGAAAATGTAAGTGGGCATATAGGCTTTTTTTTTGCATCATTTTATTAAAAGTCAGTTTTTTCGAAACTAAAAGAAATAGAATGAAATAATGTAAGTGAATTGGGTAACATCCTTATAATTTTGTTTTCTATTAGCACTGTCTTTGAATGTATATGATACAGTTAAATTATTTTTTGTGTCACTGTGCTTCAGTTATTTTTATAATGATAGTTTATAATTGAATCTTCAGTATCATAACAAATTTTGAAAAATGTGGTAGTATTGATGTCTTTTGTTTGGGAGGAGGGAGTCTGGTAGTGGGGCCTGAACTCTGGGGGTTGTCCCTCAGCTCTTCAGCTCAAGGCTAGTGCTCAACCACTTCAGCCACACCGTCACTTCCGGCTTGTTTCTTTTTGTTTGTGTGATGCTGAGGAATCAAACCCAGGGCCTCATGCATGCAAATCTAGCGCTCTACCGCTGAGCCACCTTCCCAGCCCTTCACGTCTTTTTAAACCAATTGTATTCAGAAGTTGGAAAGTTTTTAATTCATGCTTAGGTCTTGGTGTCTATGATTTTTAACCTCTCGTTCCTAACATTAATGATAGGCCAGAGTGCATTGTTGGGTATAGGAAAGGTAAAATATTTATCTAGGGTCAAAGGTGATTTTTATAGCAGTCTTGCTTTAACTGCATTTTAAAGTAGTACCTTTCTCTCAAAATATTGGATATAAAAAGCAATCAAAATATTTAAAATGATAAACAATTTAGCTGAGCTACAATGTGGAAATGATTGGTCCATAAGACATGCAGTCTGTTTTCATCAGGAATTGGGGAGTTCATTCTTTCAGTAAGACTGTGTTAAACAGAGATAGGATCCAGGCAGTGCAGTGTTGAGTGAAGGGATAAAATATGATTTCAATTATTTTGAGCTAGAAATCATGAATCTTATACTTTAGCAGTTCATTTCACCAGGGAGGTATGCATTGATATGAACTTTGAGTTTTCATATTACAGTTCCCTATTTTCTAACAATGTTAAAGAGAAATATTATGAGTGTACACAATAATTCTGGGGAATTTTCCTATTATTTGTAGACTAAGTGCTGGTATTTTAGTCATAAAATAGAATGTGGTTTATTGACAGTGGGAGATGAACCTCAGGCTAACACTTACAATATGTGCAATGTTGTAGTAGTAATTACAACTCTGAAGACTTCAATATCATCATCTGAGAATTAAAAATGTAAGTACTTCCACTTTATGCAATTATTGTGAGGATTAAATTAGATACAATAGGTAAAGTACTTGGAAAAACAATCAATTAGCATTTGGTACATTCTACCTGTTATTTTACGATGTGATGAATTCTAACATTTTTACGTTGATTTTATATGTGCAATTTCATGTATTAATATTCATTGCACTGATCACTTTCCTGTTACTATGAGGAAAAAAAGTTCAAAGAAAATTTCTGAGGAGGAAACTATTATATTGACTCATGGTTTAAGAGAACACAGTTTAAGATCAAATGCATCCATTGTTTTTAATCATATTTTTCTTATCTTAACTAGTTGTACATGGGAATTTCCATTCAATAAATGACTTTTTAAATTATAATGGATCTTTATATAACTTTTCTCTGCCCTTCCAAACCTCACCACACTTCAATTTTTTCTAGTTTCATATTATTTGCATTAAATATAATGTCTTCACTCTTACTCCATAACTCTCTTTATTCCTCCCCTTTGACTTCCCCTCACATCTTCAAAGTGATAGTTTCCCGGTATTCATTTTGTTGGATTAAAAGATCAATTTTATAAGAAAATACACCATTTAAATGCTCCTGTGCAAATAGCATGATTTGGTTACTATTGTTTTGTAAACTTGTATAAAGTTCTAGGTTCCAAATATGAGATTGAACATGGGTCCTTTGTGTGTCTGGCTCTGACTTCGTTTACTTAACATATTTTTAGATCTATCCATTTCTTTGCAAATAATGTAACAGTCCCCATAATGGATAGGTGCAATCCAATTCTGTATATATGACACACTTTTGCCAACCATCCCTCTGCCAAAGGACATCTTGTCTGTTTCCATAACTTGGTTATGGTGAATAGTACAGTAATGAATATGATTGTGAAAGTGATTTTACTGTAACCTTTTGGAAGAATTCATCACTATCTTTCTGTGAGCAATCCTCTAGCCAGTTTTAAAGAATAAGTACATCCCTCCCTTCATCTTCATTACAACGTAATGAAGATGAAAAAACACACTACCCCATACAGGTCTCAATAAGCTAAAACCACACTGTGCCCATATTCTTTCAATACATTTTTAATAATTGTACATATAATTTAGTGAGAACCTTCTATGTACTTTCCTAATGTGGAAATTAGAGACATAACAACAGTGTAAAATAAGAAATATGCATTTTAATTAGCTATTATCATTTTTAAAATCTTTTTCAACTCTAACTAAAAACCTCACTTATTATTATTTTAATCTTTATTTGATTACTTCATCTATCGCCTAAATTATAACAGATGAGTTAAATACAAAGGCAAAAAGTGTGTTTTGTTTTTGACACTCATGTGTGAGGATGCACAATATGGGCAAATAGATGGATCGGAATTAATAGCAATTATAAATTTTGTTAAAGTAGAGATGGTTTGCCCAAACTGATTCATAATTTATTCAACAAAAAGAAACGTGTCACAATTCCCTTTGTTTTGCTCCTATTAAGTTTTGTTGCCATTTTATTTTATAATGAAGGATGATTTCATATATCTACTGTAGATACAATAATATGTTAAAATATTTCTATCCGTATGTATTGATATATAAATACACATATATAACACAGGTTACAATGATAATTTATAACTTCTGTAACTATACAATTACTGAATTATTAAATACATCAACGGCTCATGCCTGGAATCCTGGTTAGTCAGGAGGCTGAGATCTGATGTACATGGTTTAAAGCCATCCTGGGCAGGAAAGTCCATGAGCCTCTTATCTCCAAACAACCAACAGAAAATCAGAATTGGAACTGTGTCTCAAACTAATAGAGTGGTAGCCTTGAGAAAAAAAGCTCACGGACATCACCCAGGCTCTTAGTTCAAGAACTACAATCTACCCAAAACAATCTATTTAATGTACACCTGTGAAAGGAGAATATTTCCATCACCCAAATGCACATCCATGCTCATTTGCAAGGTAACTGTGTTTTGTCTGAAGTACCAATAAACATTATCACTAAAGTAGAAAGCATTGGAACGTGGGTTAATTCTATCACTCTCATGGATTTTTCTCCACTCAAATACTCAAGTGTTACAATTATTCCAATTATTTATAATCATAGCTTTTATCTTTAATACACCTAATATTACAGTTTGAATTCAGTGTCTTGTGCCCACTAACTGGGTGTTCTTACCACTTTGTCCTATGCCCAGCCCTAAATTATCCTGATTATATTTTCAGATAGAAACTGGCTTCCTACTTGTGTATGATCTTGGCCTCGTTCCACTTTATGTTATTCTTCCTGGAATTTAGAATAACAAGTGCATGGTATTTTGTACAGATCTTTCATTCTGGTATGGGCTTTAGCCACTGTTCTCACAACAGTGCACTCCCATGTAGTCAGGATTTTCATAAGCTTGTCATAGCTGACTATTTTTAAATCTTTCATTTCCTGCAAGTTCTTGAGTACTGAATTAATTTGTGTTTTCTTGGGTTGTTTTGTTTCATTTGAATCTATGTGTTGAGTTGTTCCTCACTTTTCCTTTTGTTTCTTTCCTTCTAGTTCTTACCTATAGTGCTGAGAAACCATTTCTTCTTTCTCAAGATAATTAGGGTGAATATTATTTATTCCAAAGCAATTTCAGTAACATTTAAACAGCATCATATCTATGAATGGTACACAAATGCTAAGCGCTGAGAAGGGTGTTTTTACTTTCAAGGCAGTCTTTGGCATCACAGACAGATCATTAAATGTATGAAGATAATATAAATACAGATGAATGCCAGGAGGAGAAAAACCTATTATAAATTGTTTGACAGAGGCTTCCCTTTTAGTTTAAGAAATATATTGCTTAATGCAGGATTTCACAAAATCATATTGCTAGGAGGAACCTAAACAATCATCTAATACTATAAATTCAGAGTGATGAATTGAATTCCTGAATAAGTTACTTTTGGGTCAAATAAAAGCAGGCTTCCAAAAAGAGAGTAGATTTTAGAGAAACATAAAGAATTTTATGTAAATAGTTCCTTAGCTGATTTTGTAATTTTGTAAACTAATACAGGAAAATAAAGTACAGCAAAGTAAAAGAATAAAGAATTTCACATTGAAATACTCATTTGTGTGTGTGTGTGTGTGTGTGTGTGTGTGTGTGTGTGTGTGTGTGTTCATGCCCATGCGAGTATGCAAACGCAAATGTGCATGTTCTCATGCATGCATTCATCATTCTTGAAGCTTGATAGTGGCTAAGAACTATTACTAAGCATCTGTACGCAAGGATAGTGGTCTTCCACTTCAGCCACTTCTTTTTTTTTTTAGATAATTTCTTTTATTTTCATGATTGGACTAGCTTTGAACAGTGGTCATCAGATCTCATACTCCTGAGAAGCTAGCTAAGCTTATTCAGCCTCTGAGTACCTAGTTAAAATTCTGAATGTCCTCTATGCTTCACTGCTCTTTTATTCTTTTCCTGAGGTAATCACAAGCCTAAGTCACATATATGTCTAATTGCTTTAAAAATACTGTTACTGCTTGGCACCAGGGGCTCCCATTGATACTCTTAACTACTTAGGAGGCTTGAGAACTGAACCCAGGCCAAAAGGTTAGTGGAATTCCTTCTCACTCTATAGCTGGGTGCATTGGATCATTTCCAACATCCTTCACTATCTAGTTACTAAGATTGGAAAGACTGCGGACCCAGGCCAGTCAAGGTAGCAGGTTAGACAAGATGGTATTCATCTCTGATGCCACTGATGATGGGAAGGCTAAAAGGACAGATTAGGTGCATGTTCTTGTGGAAAGGTAACACCTATCCTAAAATTAACCACTGATATGACACCAGCTTAGCAAGAAAAATATACCCTAAGTTGAAATACCCACAATTTCCCACTACCAAAATAAGTATATACATGAACATTCAAGAATTTAGTACAATCTGTTCTTTGCTGTAATATCAGCTTCATCTGATTATCATATGATGTGACAGAATAGTGTTTCAATTAAACTTATGATAATTTAAAAAGACCTAGAAAATTCTTTCTCACTTACTAAGTTCAAATGTATGGCATATTGCCTCATTTCTTACATTTTTGACTACCACTATAAATTAATCTTATGATTATTATTAATAGTAATTTATTCTGATTTATTGCTTTACTTTGTAACAGTTTTTAAAATTTTTGCTTCTCTGCTGAGGTTGAAGTATTTAAATCGTATCATCAAAATATATTCCTTGGGTACTTAAGGCAGTTTTTTACAAAGTTTTTAACCAATGGCTTCTAATAATTCTTAACTGGTATATTATTTGGTTTATTTTTAATTTCAATTTAATTTTATTTTAATGGTAATGTACACAGGGGTTACAGTTACATAAATAAGGTAAGGTAATGAGTACATTTCTTAGGGAAGGAACATTGTTATCTCTTCCATCGATTCTTTTGTACACTCAAAACAAGAACTACTGATGATTTTGCTGTTGCTATTGATCCATGGGTTCTTTTGCTTTCTTTGTTAATGCATTTTTATTATAAAATTGATATACAGAGGGTTTACACTTAATTAAGTGTAGACTTCATTTTATTTTCTAAATTTCAAATTTTGGGCTTGAATGTTTTCTTTTGTTTCTTTAAGATAATTCTTTTTTTCAGAGGATTAGTTAATTTATTTTTGCATGATATTTACACATGTAAATTATTCAGACATATATTTTGCTTTTATAATATTTAATATGTGACTATTAAAAATTTTCTTAAATTTTATATGATTAATAATTGTAAATAATTTTTTCTTACACTTACAAATATATTTGTCCAGGTAACAAATACTGTATTTTCAAGAAGTACATACTTTATTAAGAAAGGCTTCATTACTTGGTCACTTTGTGGAAATATTTTTACTTCTATTAAAAAAAAGTTTGAGCTCCGCATGGTGATTTGTGGCATCCATTTTCTAGCTATGGTGGGAAGTGTAAATAGGATTTGTAATTCGGGAGATACTGAGAAACGCTGTGACCTTATTATAAAACTATTCAGAGTGAAATGATTAGAGGTATAACCATCGCTAGTGTTATATAAAGCACCTAGCTATCATATTCTAAATCTTGAGTTAAAATATCAGTAACATCAATTTTTTGTCAAAATAAAAGGATACATGTTTCCAAATGTTTATTATTTCAACTTATTTTTAAAGGTTCTCATGTCACCTATTAATTTTCAGTTTTCTTAATCTATTAAAATCCAAGTATATTGTGACTATTTTATTTCTACTAAACTTGTAAATAGTACATGCAATATCATGATTCCATATATTAACACACTTTTACTATCTGTGATAATTTCCTCCGTTTAATATAATTATATCAATATTCCAAATGTGTGTATGTGGTGTATATGTGTGTGTTTATGTGGTTTTTGTATGTGTGTGCTTTGTGTGTACTTTGTAATGTTTGGGAGATCACACCATTGTTTCAAACATGCTAGGCCAATGTTTTACCATTGAGCTATGCTTCCTAATTATAATCCAAATAGTGTTTTACATCATGACTTTGAAACTTTCATTCCTAGTATGTTTTTTCAAAATTATACAATAAAATGTGCTCCATATTCTATCCACGCTAGCAATTGTTATTGTTACTTAGAATATTCCCACTGCCTTTCCACTTCCAAACTCTTGTGTTTGTTATTGATAAAGGTTTTACTTTGCTTGTTTTCTCTCTTCATTCCTTTTCCCTTTAGAGTTTAACTCTTCTTTCTCTTATTTCTTTGGGAATTATCATATTCTTATTATAAATTCTTAAATTTGTAACAGGTATATACAATGCTTCATTTTCTATTTTATTTTTTCCCATTTTCGCTGACTTTTGGTCCAAACTATTAGATGGATTAAAAGGAAACTTGACTCACGACACTTTAGTTTTCTCCTTCTCTTCTCTGAAGTCTTTCTGTTTTTTGAAACACAATAGCAATGACATATAGCTCCTACATGGTCCATCATTCCTTCCCCTCTCACTCTCCTCTGTTGTACAGCTCAAGTTGTTATCATTCAGATTTATTATGCTACAGCATTATCTAAATCTTAACTCATTCCTAAATTAATTTTAGTTGGTTGTTTCATGTATTCTCTAAAGAAATTTTTCTATAAATAATATCTGGGGTCTTGTTTTGTACAAGGTACAAATATGAGTGACTATCAAACATCTAGATATCTCTGTAGAATATTGGTCCACCTGCTCAATAAACTAGTATGTAAATTCAAGGAATACAGGTCAATCAGAACAACCTTGTAAAATGGTGTAGTTTGAACCTTCATACTAGCTTTGAATCTTATTACCATGTTAGTAGTGAAGACAAAATAGTTCTAGTACAAAAGCAGACACATAGAAGAATGTAACAGATTTGTCAAAAAATTCTTATTTTTATGGTCAATAGATTTTGAAATCTATCCTATGACTTTATGAATTAAAAATAGAATCTAAAATCGGTGTATTTGCACTATTGTCTCTCAAGATTTAAAGAATGATCTTATACTACTACCTCAATCCTTTTTTGTTTTGTTTTGTTTTTTGTCATTCATGGGGCTTGAACTCTGGGCTTAGGGGCTGTCCGTGTGCTCTTCAGCTCAACGTGAGTGCCCTACCGCTTGAGCCACAGCACCAGATCTGGTTTTCTAGTGGTTTATTGGATATAAGATTCTCATGGACGTTCCTGCTCGGGATGGCTTTAAACTGTGATCTTCAGATCTTAGACTTCTCAGTAGCTAGGATTACAGTTATGAGTCTCAGGCACCTGTCTTACCTCCATCCTAATACTAAAATTTAAAATAAAAAATGATTATCAAACTAAATGTGAGATGTGAAAACCTATAAAACATAAATGTAAATGACATTGCATCAGTAAAGGTTTCTAAAAATTTGACATGGAAAGCATTAGTGGCTAAAGAAAGCAAGAATAAACTGGATTGTATCAAGTGATAGCCTTTCATAATTCAAAGGACACTATAACCAAAGTTAAAACATATCCAATTAAAACATATCGAACAGATACAGGGAACATATTTGTTAATCCTACAGTGTTAATGCTACAATGAGTCTGAATCTTAAGTATTTTTATATCTTCTAATTCTATGTAAATTTTTCCTGATATGATAATTCTTTAAAGAACTTATGTAAATTAAGTCAATAGGAGGAGCATATGAAATAAGCTCCTCTTTAGTATCTAAGAAAAAAGAAAAAGAAAACTCACTACTATGACCCTAATATAAAAAGATGACACAAAATATAGTAATGCATTTGTGGAGAAATTGATAACCTCTATATAGGAGAATGATTTGTATAATACTGCGATCATTTTAGCAAGCGAGATTCAAGTCTTCAAAAGGTCAAAGACAATTGTAGATGATCCAGCCATTACACTTCTATGTATGTATTAAAGAGGAGTAAAAAACTTGTTTGGACAGGGAATGTAGTTCATTGACAGTGCACTTGAATAGTATGTGTGAGACACTGGAAATAATCCCCAAAAACCAATTTTGAAAAGACACACTATAGAGGATGTATGCTGGAAATATTCCTGTAACAGAATTTTATATCTACTTTAATGTCTGTTCTAAAATTTACAACATTTCTATTTGAAGAAATGCAAGTTTGTTAAAATTATGCTTGGAAAACCTATTATTGTCCAATTTACTTCCGAAGCACTAAAATATATACAATAAAAGGAGATTATATATTGCATGTGAATTTCATGTCAGCAAATAAAGAAAACTATTGTTAAAAATACTTCACACAAATTGCAGAATACCTAAAAAGATGTTTTCAGTGTTGGCTAAAAATTCATGGTAAACTACAGCGTTTAAAACAAAGATGTGTTTTCTGTGTAATTTGAGTTTTTTTGGTCTTTTTTTTTTTTTGAGTTTATACAGAGATTACTCAAACAAAAATTGGATGTAATAACTGCAATATCTAGGAATTATGCATCACTAATAAGTAATTGATAACCTTTTCTGGAAGAAACTTTTAGCAAATGACAGGAGACCCAAATCTATGCATCTGCATTTTATGAAAGTCATATGTTACTTAGTCAATCCAATTGCTTTTCTCTACTTCGCTAGGAAAAAAATTATTCTCAATGTAAGAGCCAATAGCAGTGAAAAGAAACAAAATACATAATCATCTTGATTTATTTGTGAAACTATGAAATGAAATAAAACAATTCCACTTAAGCGACTCCAATATTAGTACCTATGAATCTGTTCCTGAATGCTAATATCCATTGAATTTTTTAAATTTTAATTTCTACCAACATATAAAAACTAGAACAAGAAAACAAATATACTCTGAGAGCAAACCAGCCTTGGACTAATTTTCTTAATTGTTTGAAATTACAAAAGAATTTATACCATGAAGAAAATGATTTTTTCCCTATGGAAATCAATTAAGAATGTTTATTATTTAATATAACACAAATACCAAACAAGAGTATTTTATATAATCATTACAAATATAATTTTATTATTATAGTAAAATAGAATAAAAAACCAGTCCCAATGTATTATCATTATTCTTAATTCCTAATCATATAGCCTAAATATCTTAAACAAACTAAATAGTCATGTCTTTAACATAAACCTAAATATTCTATACTTTTTAACTCAACATTTTTCAGGGACATATATTCATGTTTCTAAGAAATGTTCACAGCATTTAAAAGGTGCTTTTGTGAAATTAATGTGATATATTTTTGTTGTTGTCGTTGTTTGCAAGGCCTGTGCATTATCGCTAAGCCGTTTTAGGCTCAATGCCAGCATTCTACAACTTGAGGCACAGAGCTAATTCCCGTTTTTAGTGGTTAAATAGAGATAAGAATCTAACAAGTACTTTTTTTTGGGGGGGGGGTCCAGTCGTGGGGCCTGAACTCTGGCCTGGGCGCTATCCCTCAGCTCTTCAGCTCAAGGCTAGTGCTCGACCACTTGAGCCACAGCCCCACTTTCAGCTTTTTTCTTTTTGCTTATGTGGTGCTGAGGAATCGAACCCAGGGCCTCATGCATGCAAGGCAAGCGCTCTACCACTGAGCATTCTTCCCAGCCCTAGACTACGTTTTCTAATTATATGAGCTTTTTAAATTGGCACATCTCTAGTGGTAGATTATGAAGTAATGGTTGGTCAAGTAGAGGGTATTTTAAAATGATGACAGGAAGTGACTACTACTAAATATTGGAGTATTTTGAGAAGGCAGTGATGATAAAATGTTCTAGAACTGAAGGTGATGTTCATAGTCCAACTTTAGACATTCTATGAATCATTGTATTTTATCAAAGAATTTCAGATTGCATTTACATTAACTTTAGGAAAAATTTTAGGATAGTAGTGGGTGAACCTGAGTGATAATTTAGAATTTAAAATCAGAGAATTCTGTAATAAATGAGTTTAGTATGTTGATGAATAAGACTATCAATAAAATATTATCTGTAACATATCCTCTGAGTGACTATGTGTGACATTGCTAGCCAGTGAATATTCTGCAAAATTATGTAAATTGAGGGATGAAATAGGATTGGGAGGAATGAGGGATGATGAACCTCAAGGTGCATTGTATTATCCATGAAATGTGTCTTAGTGTTAGACTGTTTGCTTTGAATGTATGAAGCCCTGGGTCTGATTCCTCAGTAATACATAAACAAAAAAAGCTGGAATTGGCACTATGACACAAGTCGTAGAGTGCTAGCATGAGGAAAAGAATTGCAAGGACATTCCCAAGGCCCTGAGTTCAAGCCCCAGGATTAGCCAAAAATAAAAAAGATGCATCGTATTAAGCCAGGCACTAGAGGCTCATGCTTGTTTTCCTAGATACTCAGGAGGCTCAGGATGGAGGTTTGAAGCCAACGCTGGCAGGAAAGTCTGTGAGATTCTTATATCCAATTAAATATCAGAAAAATCTGAAATTGCTTCTGTGCCTCAAGTGATAGAGTTCTGGTGTTCATCCAAAGGAGCTCAGGGACAATGCCTAGACCCAGAGTTCAAACCTCAGGAGTGAAAAAAGACAAAAAACTCACTTTACACTATTCATAAACTGCTTTGTCAAACAGCAATTCCCATTCAACTACTTAATGTTAATTAAAAAATACGATAAAAATAAAATACGAATCATTTTGGGAACAAGACATAGAATTGAAAGGTTGTTTACAGGGGACAAAGTAAATTTTATATCAGGCAGTTTGAGTTGAAATTTGTTATTGTCTTCTTACATTATTTATGAAAGTGATATTACTGCCAGTTATGGGTCAATTTCCTTGAGGAACAGACTGTATTCTGCTTTCTTTTCATAGGAAATCATACAGGTGATTTTTTTGTCTCTCTTTTTTTTAAATTGTGAAAGTACCTTACATAGGGGTTACAATTACACGGGCAAGGTAATGAGTACATTTCTTATTAAGCATTGTTGCCTCCTCCTTTGTTTCCCCTTTCCAACCCTTCCCATCTCCCCCTCATCCCTCCCAGCAAAGTTGTACATTTCAGTTTTTGAAATAAAATCTTGTACATCTCATTGTTCCAATGGGTCCATCTGTATCCCTATTTAAACAATCTCTATTTTCACACACCTCCACAAATTATACCAACATCAAATACAGTGAAAGCAGGGGATATACCGAGGGGGATGGATATACAAAGCAACAAAGAAATCATCTTATAGTATGTTAGGAACAATCACAAGAAAGAAAAAAATTGAATCCTTATCTTGGGGTTCATTTCGCATAACATCAACTTAACTGACCATTTCTGCTGGTCTCAGACATAAATTAGTTACTGCAAATAAGGGAAACCATGGGACTTCCATTTCTTTGGGCCCGGCTTAATTCACTTAATTCAATTTTTTCCAAGTCTTTCCACTTCCTAACAAGTGGGGCAATGTCATTCTTTCTGATGGGGGCATAGAATTCCATTTTTATACCACGTTTTCTTGATCCATTCATCTTCTGAGGGGCATCTGGGTTGGTTCCATATATTACCTTTGGTAAATAAATCTGCGATAAACATGGTAGTGCTTATAGCTTTGTTTGTGAACATTTGGGTAAATGCCCAAAAGTGGGATTGCTGGGTCATAGCTGAGCTCTATGTGGAGTCTTTTGAGGAACCTCCATACTACTTTCCAAAGTGGTTGAACAAGTTTACACTCCCACCAAGAATGCTGCAAGGTTCCCTTCTCTCCACATCCCCTGCAGCATCTGTTCTTATTAGAGTTCTTGATATAGCTATTCTAACTGGGTGAGGTGGTATCTCAATATTGTTTTGGTTTGAATTTCTTTTATGGCTAGGGAGTTTGAGTATTTCTTCATGTGTCAATTGGGCATCCTTCTTTTCTCTTTACAGAAGTTTCTCTTTAAGACTTTAGCTTGATAGTTTTTGTCTTTCCCCTCTACAAATTATACCAACATCAAATACAGTGAAAGCATGGGTTATACCGTGGGGGAGAGACATTAGTGGTTATGTCAAAAAACAAACTTTACAACTTTGGCGGGGGGTAGTTGGGGTGGGGTAAAAATCGGGTTGGGGGAGGTAGGGGGACTATGGGAATGGATGGGAAGCAGAAACAAACAGGAGGCAACAATGCTTGATAAGAAAGGAACCGTTATCTTGCCCATGTAATTGTAAATCCTCTGTACGGTATTCTCACAACAAAAAGAAAGAAAGAAGAAAGAAAGAAAGAAAGAAAATAATAACCAAAAAAGAAAAAGAAATGTACTCATTACCTTGTTCATGTAACTGTAACCACTCTTTACAGTATTTTCACAATAAAAACCAATTTTAAAAAAAGAAAAAAAAAGACTTTAGCTCACTTATTTATTGGGCAGTTGTTTCTTTGAAGATGTGTTGTTGGGGAATTCAATTTTTTGAGTTCCAAATATATCTTAGATATGAGACCCTTGTCCGTTGTATGGCTAGTGAAGATCTTCCAATCCGTGGGCTTTCTCTTGATCTTTCTAGCTAGGTTCTTTGCCATGCAGAAGCTCTGCAATTTCATGTAATCCCATTTGTACAACATTTACTTGAATTGTTGTGTTTCTGGGTATCTATTAAGAAAATTTCGGCCTGTGCTAAGGAGACCTAGGGTAGCTCCTAATCTGTCCTGTAATGTTTTCAGAGTTTCTGCTTTGACCCCGAGGTCTTTGAACCATTTGTAGTTGATTCTGCTGAAGGGTGATATATAAGGATCTAGCTTTAGCTTTTTACAAGTAGTTAACCAATTTTGCCTCCACCATTTACTGAAGAGGCTGTCGTACTTCCATTCTAGTTTTTTAGCTCCCTTACCGTGGATTAAGTTGCTATAGGTCTGTGAGTTCATTTCTGAGTTTTCAAATCTATTCCATTGGTCCTGAGGTCTGTTCTTGTGTCAGTACCAAGCTCTTTTGATTACTATGGCTTTGTAGTAGTGTTTGAAATTTGGTATTGATATTCCTCTTGCAGTGATCTTTCTGTTGAGGATCATTTTAGTTATTCGGGGTCGTTTATTGTTCCATATGAATTTTTGGATTTCCTTTTCTATTTCGTGGAAGAATAAGGTTGGAATTTTGATAGGTATCGCATTGAATTTGTATATAGCTTTGGGAGGTATTGCCATTTTCAAGATGTTGATCCTTCAAATCCAGGAGCATGGGAGGTTTTTCCACTTCCTAAGTTCTGCTTTGATTTCCTTTTTCAGGTTTGTAAACTTTTCGTCATAAAAATTCTTCACTTCTTTGATTAAGTAAATTTCTACGTATTTTAAATTTTGTGTGGCTATTTTGAATGGAGTTGCCTTCCTGATTTCACCCAGTCTTTACTCAGTGTTGTCATAAAGATAAGCCATTGTTTATTGAGGGTTAATTTTATACCCTGCTTCTTTACCAAAGTTTTGAATCAGCTTCAGTAATTTGGAAGTGGAGGCAGTTGGATTCTTTAAATAGAAAATCATGTCATCTGTAAATAGTTTTACTTCATCTTTCCCCATTTGGAACCCCTTTGGGTTTCCATCTTGTCTTATTGCGGTAGCTAGGCATTCTTATACTAAGTTGAAGAGAAGTGGAGAGAATGGATATCCTTGTCTCATTCCTGAGTTAAGAGGAAATGGCTTTATTTTTCCAACATTAAGTATAATGCTGGCTGTAGCTTTGTCATGTACAGCTTTCTTTGTATTGAATAATGATTCCTGGATTCCTAATTTTTTCAGACCCATCATCATAAAGGGTTTGATGGATCTTGTCAAATGCTTTTTCTCCATCTGTTGAGATAACCATGTGGTTTGAGTTATATTAATTGATTGTGTATATTGAACCAGCTTTGCATCCCTGAAATGAAACCTGTTAGATTGTGATGTATGATTTTTTGGATGAATTTTTGAAGTTTATTGACCAAAATTTTGTGGAGAAGTTTTGTGTCAATATTCATCAGAGAAATGGGCCTATAGTTCTCTTTATTTAATGACTCCCTGCCTGTTTTTGGAATAAGGGTTATTATGGATTCATAGAATGAGTTCTGTAGTGAATTTTCCCTTTAAATTTCATTGAAAAGTTGGATGAGTATTGGTATAAGCTCTGCTTTGAAGGACTTGTAGAATTCTGCTGTAAATCCATCTGATCCTGGGCTTTTCTTCGATAGGAGGACTCTTATTGCTGTTTCTGTTTCAATCCTTGATATGGGCCTGTTAAGATGGCTTATCTCATTTTAGTTTATTTTTGGCATTTCCATATTTGCTAGGAAAAGGTCCATTTATGCCAAGTTCTCAAACTTATTAATATAAAGGTTTGAGAAGCATTCCCTTATAATGCTCTGAATCTTGTTGTTTCTGTGGTGATGTTTCCATTCTCATCTCTGAATTTATTTATTTGGGTGTGTTCTCTTCTTGTTCTGATAAGATTTGCTAATGGTGTTTCAGTTTACTTAATTTTTTCGAAGAACCAACGATTTGTTTTGTGGATTCTTTCTATGGATTTTTTTAAAATGCTAATTCGTTTAATTCCTATTTAATTTTAATTATTTGTTTCCATGTACTTGATTGGGGCCTATCTTGTTGCTCTTTTTCAAGGAGGTTCAAATATCTCATAAAATTGTTGGTTTTAGATCTCTCCAATTTGTTGATGTAAGAACTCAGAGCTATAAACTTGCCTCTGAGTACAGTCTTTGCTCTGTCTTAGAAGTGCTGGTAATTTTTGTTTTCATTTTTGTTGATTATCATTAATATTTGAATTTACTTTCTAATCTCTTCCATGACACACTGGTGATTCAACAGTATGTTGTTCAGCCTCCATATGTTACAGGACTTTTTTGGTGGCCTTTGGTGTTGAGTTCTAATTTCATTCCCTTGTGGTCTGAGAGAATGCATGGTAAAACTTCAATGTTTTGGAATTTGGACAAGTTTGCTTCATGACCTAAAATGGGGTCTATTTTGTAAACTGTTCCGTGTGAGGCTGAGAGAAACGTGTATTCTGATGCTGCTTGGGGAAATATTCGGTAGATGTCTGTTAAATCTAGTTGATCCATGCAGTTGTTTAGATCTGCAGTTGCTTTGTTAAGTTTTGCGACTTCATCTGTCTTGTGGGTATAGTGGTGACTTAAATTCTTCAATTTATGTCTTTGGGTATATGTGAGCTTTGAGGGAAAATAGTGTTTCTTGAATAAATCTGGGTGATCTGTTGTTTGGCAAATAGAGATTTAGAATTGTAATATCCTCCTGAAGAGGAGATCCCTTAATTAGTATGTAGCAACGTTCTTTATGTCTTCTCACTAATTGTAATTTGAAGTCTAGTTTATCTGATATTAGGATTGCCACTCAAGCCTCTTTATGGGGCGATTTGCTTGGTAGAATTTATTCCAGCTTTTCACTTTCAAAATGTGTTTGTTTGTATGAGCAAGTTGTGACTCCTGAAGGCAGCAGATAGAAGGATCTTGCTTTTTAATCCAACTAGACAGTCTATCACTTAATTGGAGAGTTAAGTCCGTTAATGTTGACTGTTAGGACTGAGAGGTGTTTGGGAGTTCCTCCAATGTTATCCACCTTGGGTGCTGGAGCAACTAGATTCTTCCTATAGTTCTTGGATTCTCAGTTTGGGTGCAGTTTCTTGTTCTTTATTGTGGTCTTGTTGGTTTTCTATGTGTAGGACATCGTTTAGTGTCTTTCATTGGGCTTGTTTGTTGGAGGTATATTGTTTCAGTTTTTCTTTGCTCTGGAAGGTTTTTATTTGACCTTCGGTTATGAAGGAGAGCTTATCTGGGTACAGTATGCTTGATTGATAGTTGTTCATCTTTAGGACATGGCCTACATCATTCTAGGCTCTTCTTGCTTTAATTGTCTGCACTGAGAAATCTGAGGTGATGCTAATTGGTTTCCCTTTGTAAGTAGTTGATCTATTCTACTTGACAGCTTTAAGGATTTTTTTCCTTGGAATTGATCCTGTGTGGATTATAATGTACTGGTGAGATATTCTGTCCTAGTTGGGTCTATTTGTGGTTCTAAAAGTTTCTTGTATCTGAATAGGCCTATCTTTTTGCATGTTTGGGAAGTTCTTTGCTATGATCATGTTAACCAAATTTCCTAGACCATTACATTCTGTCTCTGGGGGCTGGGAAGGTAGCTCAGTGGTAGAACTCTGGCCTTGCATGCATGAGGCCCTGGGTTTGATTCCTCAGCACCATATAAGCAAAAAGAAAAAAAAAGCCGGAAGTGATGCTGTGGCTCAAGTGGTAGAGTGCTAGCCTTGAGCTGAAGAGCTGAGGGACATCGCCCAGGCCCACAGTTCAGGCCCCACGACCGGATCCAAAAAAAAAAAAATTCTGTCTCTAGGTGCTCCTCTACACACATTATCCTCAGATTAGGTCTTCTGAGAGTGTCTTCCAAATGTTGAATAGATCTATCATATTTCTTGGATTTCCCTTGGATAGTTTATATTCTTTCTCTGTAATAACCTGGCTGTCCTCAATCCCTCAGATTTGCTCCTCTGCATAGTCTAACCTACTGTGGAGACTTTCTACTTTGTTTTTTATTTCTTTTCCTTCTAATTGGTCAGATTTGATGGCTTCAAATTCTTTGTTGGAGCTTTGTTTTAGATCTTGTATGAACTTCTTTACCTCCTTAATTTGGGGTTCAGTGTTTATTCTCAAATCACTTAGTTGACTGGTTATGGTTTCCCTGGACACACATTCTTTCTGTTGGTCTCTATTCATCATTCCCTTTGTGGTCTCCCTGAATTCTTTCAGCATTCTATTTATGGATTCCATGAATGCCTGTCTTGATCTTTTTCTATTGTCATCCCCCTCTCCAAAGTCCTGTATTACTCTTTGATTAGCTTCCTCATGTTCATGCAATTCCTGTAGTTCTCTTTGACTGTTCTCAGTCTGCTCGCACAATTCCTGTATTTCTTTTTGACTGTTCTCAACCTGCTCACGTAATTCCTGTATCAATCTTTGAGTAGCTTCCTCAGTCTCATGAGATTCCAGTATTAATCTTTGGTTTGCCTCTCTCTCCCTATCACGCTCACATTGAATCCTTTGTAGGTTTTCAATCTTTTCATTGATCATGTTTACCAGTAGTGTTTGTGGAGATTTTTGGGAACTCTCTTCTGGATTATTCATTAACTATCCTGTCAACTGATTTTCATGAGTGGGAATTCAGATACCTTGACTTGCCATTTTCCTTGTGTTTTTCCTGCTTGTTCTGCCTATTTGGTATAAAAGTAACACCAATTTTTTGCTAGAACAAAATTTTAAGGCAAGCATCATCAAAGTTCTATAATTGCACAGACAAAAGTCAGCAGATACAATCTAGTTCAACAGATACAATCTATTCAACATCAAAAAACTATGGCTTAATGAGTTAAGAACAGCAAAGAAGAATTTGGCAAACCACAAATTATTTATTTTAGTGAGAAATGTGGGCAAAAATAGGATTAGTGGGATTTGGAGAGGTAAAAGTATAGTGAATTTAACCAAGTCCTAATCTTAGAGAGGGAAATGGATTACACAGAATGATAGAAGCGCGATTAAGAAAAAAAAGAAAAAATGGAAATACAAAAATTTAAATTTAAAAAGTGAAACACTTAAAAATTATGTGTTTAAAGACGTTATTGAGAGAAGAAAAGGATAGGATGAGAGGAAAGGAGGGATAGAAAGGAGACATAAAAAACTAAAAAATAAAAATTCTTAAAAGAAGTTACTTGAAAATTATATAGTTATAAAGAGGCATAATACTGCTCTTAAAGAATTTTAGCCTAAGAGGTTGTGAACTGAGTAATAAAATTCTGGATTAAGTATGTACACAACGGGGCATAAGGTCTAATATTTGACGATGGGTAAATATCTGGGGATGATCAGAATAGCAATTAAGTCTCACAAAAAAGAAAGAGAAAACAATGAAAAGAATAAAAAAAAAAAAAGGACCAAAAGGTTCAGAAGAGATTTTTTTAAACACACACACACACACACACACACATTTACACCTAAAATAATAATGATGAGAAGAAAAAAAGTTAATAGAAATATTATTTAAAAAATTAAAATTAAAGAAAGGTACAAAAAAAGAGTTCTTTGATTTTTTTTTGGGGGGGGGTAGAATGTGAAGATGGTCTATTTCCCCTGTGTCCATAACCAGTCTCTTGGTGGAGTCTCTGGTCTGCTTGTGGTGTTTGTTTTTCCTGTGGCTTGATTAGTTGCTTAAGTCAGTTCGTTTGAGCTGGCAGAAAATTGCTCGTTATTACCCAGAATTTTGAGATCCTCCTCTCAGGCTAGTTCAGTGGGAGGGAGATCTGCCTTGAGTATCACGAAAGAGGGAGATGGCTGTTTCTTCTAATTTTGAGATGCCGTAATGAGGCTAGCTTCTGGGTAGGGTTGAGGCCTTTCAGCAAACAGTAGCTTTTCCCTGAGGTGCTACCTCCTGAGACACACACAGCCCAGCCTGGAGCCAATCTCAGGGTTTATGTTTACTGAATTTCAATTGATTGTCTCAGCTGCTGTAGGGAGGGGCAGCCTCTGGCTCGGTTTACCCAGTCAAGAAAGTCACTCCTCCAAGGACGGGGCTTCTTTGCCTGGGCTGGGTGACTTCTCTTGGGTGGAACTGATCCTGGCAAGTCAGGTCAGTTTCCTGTTACCTCCTAAATGTGTCTTGTTTTCTTCCAAGCCCTGAGTTGGAGATAGCTGTTCAAATGGGCCTTTGTCAGTATCAAAGTTAGAGATCTCCGGTGGTGGTCTTACCTCCTCAGCTCCCTGAGAAGGAGTGAGGATGTCAGCGTTCTAGTCATGTCAGTGTCTTGGTTCCTGGGCCATCTCTGGTTTGCGATCGGCAGTATGAAGATATCTGCTCCTTGTCAGTTCTTACTGGTGTTGAGTAGAATCTGCTGTCCCGCTGTGTCTGGCATCTTTGTCCTGGACTCTGTGTTATAGGTATGGTGGCTATGGCAGCTGCCACTGCTGCCACAGCTGCCACAACCGTGGCTACCAGCAAGTGCTCTGATCTGTCTCCTTGCCTGGATATTCCTTCTCTGGCCAAACTCTCTGTACTGTGATGGGACACTTGTTGTGATTCTGTAGCCTAGGACTGTTCACTGGAACAGTAAAGCTGCTTTCTATGCGAGAGCTTGTTTAGCCTCTAGCTTCACCTCTACTCTCTCCCTCTGAACACATTTTTGGCTTCTTATTGAAGTATATCTGATATTTTATTGTAGATTTGTCCAAATATAATATTAGGTTAATCAATTATTTCATTAGGACAATGTTGGCCAGATTTGTTTCCAGTAAATCTTATCCCTTATAAGAAATGAGAACATGCTGTGTCAGTCTCCTATTAATATGACAAAATACTTTATAAAATTAACTTCAAAGGAGGAAACATTAATCTTGGTTTCTGATTTTATACATTTCAATTTACATTTCTTATCTTCATTGCTTTTGGTTGGTGGTGGTACAGAACCACATATCAGGAACATGTGATGGAGTATGTGTATTCATGGAAGTTAGGAAGTAAAGAAAAAGAAGAATAGGAGTAGGATAGGGAGAAAAGGGAGGAGGCGATGAAGGAGAGGAAGAAGGAAAAGTAGAAGGAGACAGAGATGTAAACGAAGGAAGAGGAAGAAAGGACTTTGATCTTAAATCTTCTTTGATCACAAGTTCTCAGTGACCTAATCTCTATAACTGCCCATTTGAAAGGATTCACCTCTTTATGACAACATAGTGAAACCTAATTATTAATCCCAATCCTTTATTATTTCAGATTTAATTTCTGGGTAGATCTTTCTATACAATTGTGATAACTTCTGTTCCTAAATATCAGAGATGCTACTTGGCATAGAGGTGGTTTGCTTATACCATTGCTGGAGAGATGAATGAAATATTTTGAGCTTAAATACATTTTATTTAACAGATAAGGAAGCTCCTAGAGGTTTCATTTGGTGGTCTTCAAAAATGACTATTTCATCTAACTCATAATGACTTGAATTTTTCATAATTTTATGGCATTTCCATCAAGTATTTGTCATCGATAGTGAGATTCTTTACTTCAAGTTGAAGGAAAAATAAATACTATCACGATCATTTATCAGAATTATTCTTTAAAGAGTAGGTATAATATGAATTTCCTACCATTCATAAATTAGTTATCTTCAAGTCTATAGGAATAATTGGATAAGTGATTAAATATGTTGATTTAGTTATCTTATACTGAGGTTGATTCAATTTCTAAAAATCACTGTTGACATAAAATACATGAAATTCAGTGTTTCTCTGAAATGACTTGGTAATCAAACCTCAGAAATATATGACTAGTAACAAAGATATTTATATACTCACAAAATGTATGAATCTACAAAAGCTAAAAAAGATTAGGTTTAAAAGAACATAAAATCATGTGACCACAGTATACAATATTTAATTTAATGAAAAAATGCTTTATTCAGCCTTACAGAGCCTTTTGTTTTAAGCTTACATGAGAAATTTTTAACGATCACTTTTTTGCTTTTGAATAATAGAATATTTCAATTTGTTTAAAGATTCTGCCATTTAAACCTTAGAGTGCATATTTTTTCATAAAAATGTAAAATATTTTTCACAATGCAAGTTCAGGTTTAATAACAATAAATATCTAAATGTTAATTTGTTAAATTGAGACTCTAGAATTCAAATAATACAATTTATTTTATTCTTACATATATTAAATCTGTGCTAAATATGGGTGTCTCAAGCTTGTAATCCTTGCTACTCAGGAAGCTGGGGTTCAAAGTCACCCTTGCCAAGAAAGTTTGTGAGACACATCTCAATTAATCAAACACACACATCACAACACAAACACACACAAACACACACACACACACACACACACACACACACACACACACACAAACACACAAAGCCAGAAATAGAATGGTGACTCAAATGATAGAGCAATATCCTTGAGGAATAAAACAGCAACAACTAAGAGATAGTTCTTGAGTTAAAATCACAAGAACAACACACACACACACACACACACACACACACACACACAATATTATGTCTAAATGCTTATTTTAGTTTGAAGAAATAAACAATATCATGAAAAGTAAATTTGTTACTTATCTTGGAACATTTGAGAAGTTGATTTTAGTATAATTTGTCTTAAGATATAACATAGGTTATTAAAATTAATCTTAATCTAGTTATTATTTATAATTACTCATAACAATTTAGAGTACAACAGTTGGGATTTTTCTATAGCCATAAGAGATATTCTGAGTAAAAAGAAGAGAGGAATATAGGACGAAAGAAGAAAGAAAGAAAGAAAGAGAGACAGAGAGAGAGAAAGAAAGAAAGAAAGAGAAAGAAAGAAAGAAAGAAAGAAAGGAAGGAAGAAAGGAAGAAAGGAAGGAGAGAATGAGAAAGAGGTAGGGATGGATGGAAGGAAAAAGGAAGTAAAGAAGAAAGGAAGGAAGGAAGGGAGGGAGAAAGGATGGGTCAAAACAATTTAATTCATAAAATCTATTTAGCCCAACATAACCTCCATGTAATTAATCCTTTAGTAAAGTCAAGTTTGCAATTTTCACTTCTTTGCATGTTCTCCATGCATGAATGAAACCAACAAATGAAGGATCATAAAGAACCAGGTGAATCTGTTTGCATCTGTAGTAATATGTATGTAAATCTTTTCCTCATTTTTTATACATCATCAAAAAACATTTGCAAATAATTTACATTTAGTTATAAACATTCTAAAAATTGATGAAACTAAAGGATTTCAATACATTATATAATGTGAATACAATTATTTTAATGTTATTAATATTAAATTCTTCATGTTATATTAATTATAAAAATTTATTATGCATTTTATCAGATTAATTAGCATCCTCTGATTTTGGTTTCTGTGGGAGTCCTAATAGCCGACTGTAATTAAAATCAAAGGATATCTGTATTTCATGGCACAAACGAATATTTCTGAAAGCAATTAACTCATCAGAGATTGTTGAAATAAGTTATCGGGTCCTTTAAATGTAGTATCATTTCATCTGTAAAAAGGGATAGGTTTACTTCTTCCCTATTTGGATCCCCTTTATGTTTTTCTTTTTATTTACTTATTTATATTTTTATTGTGAGAATACCGTACAGAAGAGTTACAATTACATGGGCAAAGATAACATTTACATTTCTTATCAAGCATTGTTGCCTCCTCTATGTCTCCCCTTCCCATACCTTCCCATACTCCCGCCACCCCACCCAAACCTCACCCCACTCCTCACCAAAGTTGTAAAATTCATTTTTCGACATAACGACTTGTACATCTCATTTTGCAATCGGTCCACCTGTATCCCTAGTTAAACAATTTCTTTTTTCCCTTCCCCTCCACAAATTATACCAACATCAAATATTGTGAAAGCATGGGTTATACCAT
The DNA here is from genome assembly GCF_024711535.1 of Dipodomys merriami. NCBI lineage: Eukaryota > Metazoa > Chordata > Mammalia > Rodentia > Heteromyidae > Dipodomys > Dipodomys merriami. Next base: position 2,757,149 of record NW_027202360.1, on the reverse strand, counting down.
GGGGGAGGGACATACAAAGCAAGAAAAAATCGTCCTATAAATATGTTAGAAACAATTGCAAGAAAGGAAAAAAAAATATTTGAATACTTATGTTTTTCTCTTGCCTATTGCTCTTCCTATAAATTCCACTACCATATTGGAGTACACATTAAGAGAGTGCACATCCTTTTCTCATTCATGATTTTAATGTCTTCATGCTTCCACCATTAGGTAAATGCTAATTATCTCTGCCCTATACATACTATGTATTATATCGAGGAATGTTCCATGTATTTCTAGCTTCTCAGATCTTTTAATCATAAAGTTGTATTGGAGCTTGTTAAAAGCTATTTCTACATCCCTACAGACAATCATGTGTTTCTTGTCCCTCCTTCTGCTGATGGTTTGTATGATGTTTATTGACAAGAATATTGAATCCAATTGTATCTTAGGAAGAATCCTATTTGATTATACAATATAACTTTTCTGTTAGTTGCTGAAATTGGTTGGTGAGAATTCTTGCTTGTCAAAGAGTTGGTTTGATAGTTTTCTTTTTTTTTTTTTTTTGAGTCTCTATGTGATTTGGCGAAGATCTAATTCTAGCTTCATAGAATGTGTTTGATAATTCCATTTCCCTCTCTATTCCATTAAAGACTTATTTCTGTGTATTGTAAGTTCTTTGCAGGCCTTAATTTCATGGTACATTCATTGAGTCTTAGATTTTTCTTGAATGGGATGTGGTTTATTGACATTTCATTTTCATTTCTTCTTATGTGTTACTCCTTGGTTCAGATCGAGTATAGGAAAGCATAAATTTCTCCAGGATTCTCGAGGAGATTGGCATGAGGTTTTCAAAGTTCTCTCTTATATCATTCTCTATTTTGCTTATATCTGTCGTTTGGTCTCATATTTGTCTTTAATTTTCTCTATTTGGATGAGTTCTCTTATTGCTTTGGGTATTTTTTTATTATGAAGGTGATATACAGAGGGGTGGGTTACAGTTACATAAGTAATGAGTACATTTTTAACAGTGTTACCCCTTGTTCATTTTTGCCTGCTTCCCCCAAACCTGACATCCCACTCCCACAAGTTGTAAAGTTCATTTGTAACATAGGGTCTAGTGTATATCACTGTTGCTTTGGTTAATCTTTGTCCCACTATTTCGGTGATTTCCCTCCCCTTCCCCAAATCAGATTAACATGTATAAAACAAAGGGTGCATAAAATAAAAACAGTGACTAGAGGGAATAAGCCAAAGGGTAAATCTAAATAGAAACAACTAAAAACAGTTCTCTATACCATCATCTTTTATCCATTTCTTGGAGCTCATTTCTATAAGCATCATTTTAGATGGTGATATGCATATTACTATTGAGCTATTGTGAATATCCTAGACATATTCTAGTTTTTCCAAATGAATGAAAATATGTAGCCTATGATTTTTTGTGTCTGGCTTGTTTGACTTGTTATGTTTCCAAATTATTCCATTTCCTTACAAATGGGGCAATGTCATTCATCTGATGGAAGCACAGATTTATGTTGTGAATATATATGAGATTTTCTTGATCCATCATTGTTGGGTGATAGGAGAACTCTATTGAGGAACATCTGTACTTCTTTACAGAGTATTTGAAGAAGTTTACATTTCCACCAATAGTGGAGTAATGTTCCTTTTTGGCCACATTCCCCACCAGGCCAGTAATGTTCCATTTTGGCCCCATTCCCAACCACCCAGCTTCTGTTATTAATAATGTTCTTCATAATTGTCCTTCTAACTGGGGTGAGGTGGAATCTCAATGTTGCTTTGAGTTGGACTTATTTTATGGCCAGAAATGTTCCATATTTCTTCATGTGTCCATTGGTCATTCATATTTCTTCTTCAGAGAGGTCTCTCTTTAAATCATTCTTCAAGGAAATAGAAGAGGTAATCCAAAATTTATATGGAACAATAAAAGACCCCGAATAGCAAAAACACTCATCAACAGAAAGAACGCTGCTGGAGGAATATCAATACCAAATTTCAAACTCTACAATAAAGCCAAAGTAATCAAAACAGCGTGGTACTGGCTTGGAACAGACTTCAGGACCAATGGAATAGAATTGAAAACCCAGAAATGAACCTACAGACCTATAGCCATCTAATCTTCGATAAGGGAGCTAAAACTATAGAATGGAAGAAAGACAGCCTCTTTAGTAAATGGTGCTGGCAAAATTGGTTAACTACTTGTAGAAAACTAAATCTAGATCCTTATATATCACGCTGCACCAGAATCAATTCCAAATGGATCAAAGACCTCGGAGTCAAAGCAGACACTCTGAAAACATTACAGGATGGAGTAGGAGAAACCCTAGGTCTCCTTTGCGCAGGCCAAAATTTTCTTAATAGAGACCCGGAAACACAACAAATCAAAGAATGGTTGGACAAATGGGATTGCATGAACTTGCTGAGCTTCTGCATGGCAAAGGACATAGCTAGCAAGATCAATAGAAAGCCCATGGATTGGGAGAAAATTTTCACTAGCCATACAACGGACAAGGGTCTCAAATCTAAAATATTCTTGGAACTCAAAAAATTAAATACCCCAACAACAAATACTGAAAGAAACAACTGCCCTATAAATAAGTGGGACATAGGTTTAAAGAGAAACTTCTCTGAAGAAGAAAGAAGGATTGCCAATATACACAAGAAGAAATGCTCAACTTCCATATCCATAAAAGAAATACAAATCAAAACAACATTGAGATACCACCTCACCTGAGTTAGAATGGCAAAATTCAAGAACTCTAATAACAACAGATAATGGAGGGGATGTGGACAGAAGGGAACCTTACTTCATCGGTGTGGGAGTCTAAACTTGTTCAACCACTTTGGAAAGCAGTATGGTGGTTCCTCAAAAGACTTCACATAGAGCTCCCCTATGACTAAGCAATCGCAATTTTGGGCATTTACCCAAATATTTACAAACAGGACCACACTAATGTTACCAGCACAACTATGTTTTTTGCAGCATTATTTACCATAGCCAAGATATGGAACCAACCTAGATGCCCCTCAGTAGATGAATGGATCAAGAAAATGTGGTATGTATACACAATGGAATTCTATCCTCCATCAGAAAGAATGACATTGCCCCATTTGTTAGGAAATGGAAAGACTTGGAAAAATTTATATAAAGTGAAGTAAGCCAAGCCCAAAGAAACATAGATCCCATGGATTTCCTTATTTGCAATATCTAGTGTAAGTATGAGTCAAGCAGAAAAGGTCAGATAACGTGATGTTAGGAAAATGAACCCTTAGACATGTATTTAAATGTTTTTTTATTCAATGCATTTGCTTCTAACGCATTTATAGGATTTGTTGCTTTTTATGTTCCTCCCTCTCAGTATAAATCCTGGTTTCACTGTATTTGATGTCGGTATAATTTGTGGATGGGAAAGAGAAAAAAAGTCGTTTAAATAAGGATACAGGTGGACCCATTGCAACATTGAGAAGTTCAAGTTGTCATATCGAAAACGAACTTTACAACTTTGGTGGGGTGAGGAGGTTGGGGGGGGTGAGGGGAGGCTGGGAAGGGATGTGAAGGGTAAACAAAGAGGAGGCTGCAATGCTTGCTAAGAAATGTACTCATTATCTTGCCCATGTAATTTTAACCCCTCTGTACAGTATTTTCACAATAAAAAAGAAATTAAAAAAAGTAATACCGTGCCATTTGAAGGCCAGCATAGAACAAAAGGAAATAATTTTGTTTTAAACATATTCTACTCCAGGGACTGGGAAGGTGGCTCAGTGGTAGAGCGCTTGCCTTGCATGCATGAGGCCCGGGTTCGATTCCTCAGCACCACATAAGCAAAAATAAGCCAGAAGTGGTGCTGTGGCTCAATTGTTAGAGGGCTAGCCTTGAGTCGAAGAGCTGAGGGACAGTACTCAGGGCTAGAATTCAGGCCCATGACTGAACCCCCCCACCCCCACCCAAAGAAAGTTCTACTGCAAAGAAACAAAGACATGGAGGTTTTAAAATGTCTTATGGATGTATATTTCACCCCTGAAATGATTCTCTTGTTGCAGGAGTCAGTTATCAATTCTTTTAATTTAGTCCTGAGTTCTCCAGAGCAAGAACGATTCCAAAGAAGCCTCCAGTGAGTATGATCAGGAAAAGGAGCCTCTTCTCAGAACAGTACTCCTTTAAGGAGGGTTCCAATGAAATATCTGTTTTTTTATTTGCTTCTTTCTTTAGTTTGTGTTGGTTCTGGGGCTTGAACCCGGACCCTGTCCCTGAACAGTTTTCTTTCCTGCCCATCAGCCCCCAAATCTACTATTCTATGCTTGAACCAAAACTCCCCTTCTGGCTTTTTTGCTGTGTAATTACAGATGAGTTTGACAGACTCTCCTGCCTGGGGGGCTTTGAAGTAAGATAATAAGAAAGCCAAGTGACATCAGCTGTATAGACTTCTCTTTTCAAACATGAAATATTAGATGAAGTTTATTTTAAAGCTAATATTTGACAATTTTTTTCTTTTTTTTATTGTGAGAATACCATACAGAGGAGTTACAATTACATTGGCAAGATAACAAGTACATTTCTAATCAAGCATTTTTTCTTCCACTTTGTTTTCCCATCCCATCCCTTCTCGTACTACAACCCTCCCCCCTCCAGGTCCTCGCCCCCCACCACCAAAGTTGTAAAGTTCTTTTTTCGACGTTACGACTTCTACCTCTCATTGTTGCAAAGGGTCAAACTGTATCCCTAGATAAACGATTTGTTTTTAGAGAATATGTCCAGCAAATAATGCATAACGTTACTCAGCAAAATTGGGTGCACTGAATCATTTTGGAATTATTTGTATTGCTTGGGAAGATTATTGGTCTTTTCGTTCCTTTTGGGGAAACTTAAAGTCATATTTCACCTTTTTTGTTGGCTGTGGGGTTTGTACTCTGATCCTGGGTGCTGTCCCTCAGCTCTTCAGTTCAACTTGAGTGCACTACCACTTTAGTTACAGCACCACTTCTGGGTTTCTGGTGGTAAACTGAAGATTAGGGTCTCATGGATCTTCCTGAGCAGGCTGATTTTGAACCACAATCCTCTGGTCTCAATCTCCTAAGTGGCTAGGATTACAGGTGTAAACAACCAGCACCTGGCTCATATTTGCATTTATGTGCACTTAGTGACACTGTGTAGACAAAGAATGGAAATTTTAACCAAATGATGACATTGCAACTTTTCAGAAAAATTGAGATAGCAATAAATATACTCCATTTCCATTTTGTTATATTAATCACTCATGAGCTATGGGACCCTTACATTAGCATCCTCTGACATATGTATAGGTGAATTTACTATCAGGAAATGTTCATAGAGAAATACAGAAATACTGATTTTTAGAAAGCAAAGGAGATCACCTATGAAAGAACAGCATAGAAGGAGATACATTCATCACACAGAGATTAAGAACTAGCCTAAGAGATTTAGAATGCTAAAGACAATGAGGACAAGCCTAGTTGACAACAAGTTCTTCAATAACCAAAAATGGTTCTCTATAACAGTTTCTGGTATACCTTAGTTACTATCATTTATTCCTTACATCTGCAGTTATTCTTTATCTTCTGTCACAACACTTAATTAGCCTCTGCCTTTTTGGTGCCATTACTGACCAAAAGGTTTCAAAATCACACTTAGACTACCCTTCTCTTTGTGATTAACAGTGATGACACAAAATCCTGGAATCGAATTTCCAGAATTAATCTTCCCCTGACATCTAAGCACATTCCTGGCATTAATCTCTGTGACTTAATGAACAAAACTTTTTTCAACAAAGTATCCTAATATAAGTACATGAATTAGTGACTATTGTCAAGTGTCAGTATGGAAGGAGCAATTATATATTACAAGTATGGGTTCTTTATTATGCATTTACTAAGTAAATCTTTTTGTTTTGTTTTGTTTTGTTTTTGTTTTGCCAGTCCAGGGGTTTAAACTCAGGGGTAAGAAATTATTCCTGAGTTTTTTTTCTTTTTCTTTTCTTTTTTTGTTTTGCTCAAAGCTAGAACTCTACCACTTGAGGCACAGCACCACTTCCAGAATTTTTCTTTTTATGTGTACTGAGGAATTGAACCCAGGGTTTCATGCATGATAGGCAATCACTGTACCATGAAGCCACATTTCCAGAGCCATAAATGACTTTCTTAAGATGGCATTACATTTTTATTCAGTAACTGTGTATCATAATTTTGGCCAGGTGCTAGAAATGATGTCGAAAGCAATACAATACAATAAGTCCAGTAAGGCTGGATGGACAATGAAGAACTGTCATGGTCTAGCCAGGGCACAGAGGGGCTTATCTCATGGAGCTGTTTCAACAGGCTGAGGAAGACAGCACCTGACCTACAGCCCACCTCCAGAATGAGAGGGCCACCTTGGGTTCTAGCCACATGGGGATACTGAACCCCCACCTCCAGCACCCATTCAACCAGTTCTTGTGAAAGAGGGAGAGAAAAAAGTCACAATTACAATTAAGAAGGTTGCTGGTGGCTTAGAACTCTAATCCTAACTAAACAAGAGCCTGAGATACGAGGATCATGGTTCATAGCCAGCCCCGGTAGGAACTTCTTTGAGACTCTTACATCCAAAGAACCACCAGAAAACTGGAAATGGTGCTGTGGGATCAAGTGGTAGAGTGCTAGCCTTTTGCTGAGGAGCTTGGGAACAGTGCCCAGACCAAGAGTTCAAGCCCCACGACTGACAAGAAGTGGACTTCCTACCACCAGAAGTCTACTGAACAACAACCATTGTCTTAGGGAACATGGTAGTGAAGTCAGGCTGAGCTTCCTGTGAAGTTGAAGTCATAAGTAGGTCACCTGGCTTCTCTGTGCCTCGGTTTCCCCAGCTGCAAAATTCCACAGAATGAAGGATCCCCTACCATACGGGGATAGGGTAATGATGAAAGAGAGCCATGTTTTGTTTCATAATCCCACATCTGTTGCATGATTGATAAAAGGCTCCATCTGAGCCCTTTCCGGGTATCTTCTTATCATTTGCTCACAGACCTGTAGAGAACCTTATCTGAAGGCTGCTCACTCTGTGCTAGCCATGTTCCAGAGATCCCTCTGCATAAATCCCTTGTTTTCTAACAACTGTCCTGTGAGGAAAATGAGGTCTGATGGTTGCGGCCCTACCCAGAGCTTCACCTATGGTCAAGAATCAGCTGCTGTGGACTAAAAGTTGGGGATAATCCATCTAAATTGATGACTGTGCATGTTGCTATATGTCTACCATCCCAACTACAGAGGACCAGGCCTGGAGGAGCATACCTGTCACAGATAGGAGGACCTCGATCCAGCCCAGCCAGAGCATATATTGAGTCTCTGTTTCAGAAATGCCCAAGACAGAAAGTTGGCTCCCCAGAGCCAGGGAAAGGAAACAAACAGGGGTCATGGTGCCCCAAGGGGGTGGCTGACCTCAGTAGGGGTGGTTTGGGGGCAGCCACTCACCTGTACTGCTGGAAGAAGCTGCTGGAGGCTGTTCCAGGTGGGATGAGCAGTGATGGCAGTGGTGTTGTGGACAAATGGGCCCAAAGTAGAGAACCAGGTACAGGGAACAGGTTGGGGCTTTAATCGGGATGGCAGCTCGCCATTGCCTGATATTTGAAATCTCAAAACTTGGGCAAGGGAGAAAGTGGCTGGTTTGTGGGCAGGCTTCTCAATTTCCTACTATACTCCCAAGTCACCTTGAGTCTCTTCCTCACCGCTCAAACACCTCACCTTCCTCAACTGCTGGTAGTGGTGTAAACTAACATTGGGAATCCCAGTGCTACCAGGCAGCATGGAAGTGGGCGTGGCCACCATTCTTGTATCCCATTGGTCTGAAAGAACCATGAAAGAATGGGGGTGTGGCCAGAATCCTGTGATGTAAGCAGCATGGTCAGAGTCAAGAAGTTAGCATCTCCCCAGCCCTTTTCCCAGGGAAGAATGTCAATTCAGTTGGAGACAAGAGGGTGACCAGCTTTAACCGGATGGCTGCACAGATTATTGTGTATGTCTGTTTGTTGCCAGTCCTGGACCTTGAACTCAGGATCTGAGCACAGTCTGTGAGCTACTTTTGCTCAAGGCTGGCCCTCCAAACTGGAGCCACGGCGCTTCTGGCTTTGTTGTCACTGAAGTTGGAAAGGGGTATCAAGGACTTTCCTGCCTAGGATGACTTCAACCATGGTCCTCCAATCACAGCCTTGTAAGTATCAAGGAGGACTGCTGAGAGCCACAGGTGCCTGCTTAATCATTGGTCTTGCTGATGTTCTTGGACAGTCAGGTGAGTTCCCTATCCTTGGGTTTAAGTGGTGGGAGCTGTAGCCCACAGTTCAAATCCTGGTCCTGCCACCTCCAAATGGCGGGAGATCCTAAGAAACTTACTCCTATCCATATGATTACCAACGGAATGTGATGTGTGTCATGATTGAATGAGCAGTTCTTGAATGATTCCAGTATAAAATTATACACAATTTTATTATAGGACACTGATCAATGTTAGTTAATATTTTATTGAGCATTTAAACAATCACATTAATAAAATGGAGGCATAATGAAATAACTAAGAATTGGGTCTCACATACTAAAAAGGTGCCATTTTTCTGCCAGGACTGGTTTAGGAACTCAAGGTCTTTGTAACTCTGATGCACTATGTGGGAAGGGAAAGCTGGTTTCCTTGAAGTCAAGAAATTCAAGTCTGTTCCTTAGGCCTGAAATAGATCCCTACCACTAGAAAACATCTTATTCATGTACAATTTACATATATGATTTATATTTATAAACATATGTTGACTAGATTTCATTCAGTGCAGTAATTTAATTTTAAAACAGGTGCAACAACTGTCTTCTCACATCAGGGTGAATTTTTGGCAGGGCTGCGACTCGAACTTGGGGCTTAAGAGGCCCAACTGCACAGTGGGTCCACGTGATCACACTAGACTGTGAGCCAGTAAGGAGTTGGGTTGTTCCCAGGAACTGAGATCGAGTCCTAGGGAGGCCAAAATAGTCCTCAATGCATCATTGAAACATGGGATGTATATTCACATCCGTGTGTGGACTGCATCATGCATTGAGTGTACTTATTGTCTTTAATTTGTATGCTATTCATAAATGTATTATATATTTTCTTGAGTATATGATGACAGGTATAACTCGGCTGACATGTGTAACAACTAATTCCCATGACTACAGGGTGGCCCATGCATTCGCCATCCTAGCTGGGACCCAGTACTTGCACAGGAAATGAAACAGGTGCAACGATTGGCTTCTGGCATCAAGATGAATCTTTTGGCAGGGCTGGGATCTGAACTCAGGCCTAGCAAGCACCATTGGTGAATGGTTCCACATTAGCACAACAGCCTGTTAGCAATGAAGGAGCTAGGCCTTCCCAGTACCTGAGTTTGAGCCCCCCTGGGGGGAGAGTGGCGAGCACAATAGTGACCCATTCATAAACTGAAGGTAGTAGGCAAATAAGTATATATTTGTATAGAGTAGGATTGATTGATAGTGACCTGTGATGGAATCCAATCTTTGTGACTACTGATTCTTGGATCTTTCCTGATGCCTCCATTTCATGACTGTGATTATTATTGTCACGCTTCATCAACTCTCTTTTACAAATAATCTATACCACATGAGTCTTGCCTATCATTTCCTACTTGCATCATGCACGAAGTACTTATTCAAAGATGAGATCGATTTCATTCTATGACTCTTTTTAGGTCCAGAAATGAGTATCTCAGGATCTCCCGCCATTCCCTCTTCGTAGGGGGGCTGAATTCAAGCCTCATGCCTGGAAAAGGTACTCCTTATATACATTTTAACGATGGGATTTATACTTCCATACAGATGTTCAGTCCATATTGTGTTTGGTGTGGTTATTCATTTTATTTCTTGTTTTATTCATTTGTTTACCTTTTTTTATTGACTCTGATGACACCTATACCATTTATTACATTGCTTACATCCTACCACATAGAATCTAGATTTTAGATGTGTTCTCCATCATGTCTGGCAGTGTGAGGATATGAACTCGGTGTCTAGCCGGCCCAATTCATGAATGGGTGAGTTTCAGCATGGAAACCTTTAGACAATATAGCTGTCAGGTGTTTGCCCAGCACTGAGATCAACCCCCAGGTTTGGCTAAAATAGCAATACATGAATAGGCAGATGGTAGTATACAAATAAATATATATTGGTAAAGAGTGCCAGAGCCGTCTATCTATGATTGAATGACAATTACTACTTTCCTCCCAATTCTTAGGTATTTACTATCCCAACATTGAAGGAATATTATTCTTTTCATGCTTAATAACATTAAGACCAATCAGCATTAGAGGAGTATTGCATCCAATTTTAGACAAGACCGATGCATGAACTACTCTTTTAATCAGTATCCCTATGCATAGGAATGAGTCGCTTGTGATCTCTTGCCATTGGTATCAGGACTGGGATTTTAACCCAGGGCATATGTTGACAGGTTGGCCTATGGATTCACTGATAGCCCACCAGCCATCAGCAAGGGCAGGGCAGGTCCACATTGCAGCCATATCATTCAGACCCAGGATGGTTACCGTCCAAAGAAAAAATCATAAAACCCCAGCCCTCTACAGCTTGCCACGTTTTGTGCTTTCTGGTTTTTTTTTCTACCTGCAAGAACTCTGGGCCTAGGATCTCAGGGTCGGCTATGGGAGATCCAAGCTGAGGCAGAGTTTAAATGAACTGAGTTCAAGCCCCATGGTTGTAAAAAAATAAATAAATAAAGAAAAAACATTATTTAAGTAAATTAAAAAAATATATAAAGCTCCGTGGTTTGGAATTTCTGCCAGTTTTCTTTCCTAGCGTGGGATTTGAACTCAGGGTCTAGGTAAACTTGTAGCAATGTGAGGGAAGAGTTGCCACTGCTTGAGTTCAAACCCAGTGCCAACCAAAAGTGAAAAACTAAGTCACTGACCTCGGCAGGGTGAAGTAGTTGTGGAAATGGGAGGCAAGGGATGGTATGGAGAAAACAAAGGAGGAGTCAACAATGCCTGTAACTGTAACCCCTCTGTAAAACGTTTTTGCAATAAAAAAATACAAAAAAGAGAAACAATATAGTTCTCAGAGAAGCACTTTAGAGGTAAGGAAAGGATGTCTGAATAGCTGTACAAAATTCTACACTGCTTTTTTTAAATGTTCATTATGGAACTGAGTAAACATGATTGCTTCCATTAAAAAAAAGTAAGTCACTGTCGAAACTGGGGCCAGTATTTCTGCCATTGCTAGGATTTGAGCTCACCATCCAGGTAACTCTTACACTATGGTGAAGGCGAAGCTCACTGTCTTTGAGGAAAAGAAATTCAGGCTAGAGTTCCCAGGGCGTGAATGAAAGCCCTGCAATTGAAAAAATATTTCTATACATGTGTAGCATATGATATACACTTATGTATGTTAATTTCATATTATGATTTTATTATTGATTTTGTATTTTATTTTTCTTTGATTCATTCATATAATATGCTAAATACAATAATTGTATTTAGCATATTATACACATACTATTTATTACATTTTGCACACTTATAATAAAATTCTATGCAACAATTTAGGACATTGACTCATTTTTCATTAATATTTTATTAAGTGTTGAAACATAATACATAATTAAATGGATGCATTTGTTACAGTCTTCACATGTTTAGAGTCTTTTCCAAGTATGAGCTTTGTCCAATCTTTGGACTTCTTCCTATTGGGATTTCATTAGATAATTTATAGTCAGAAACCTTTTCCTTAGGATAGGCAAGTGAGGGATAAAATTGAAAGGATGGAGCTAGAAATGTGGCTTAGTGGTAAAGAGCTGGCTTAGCATGCATGAATGCCAGGGTTTAAATCCACAGTGCCACAAACTCAGAAAAAGGTAGAAACTGTGGAGTGGCTCAAGTGGCTAGCCTTGAGAAAAAGGAGCTCAGAGAGAGTACCTAGGCCCTAAGATTAAGCCCCAGGACTATCAAAAACATTATACCAGATGCCAGTGTCTCACACATGGAACTCTAGCTTCTCAGGAGGCTGAGAGCTGAAGACCAGAGTTCAAAGACAGCCTAGCCAAGGAAACCCTGTTAGACTCTTATCTCCAGTGAACCACCCAAAGACCCCATGTGGTGCTATAACTCACGTGGTAGAGTGTTTGTCTTGACCTCAGGGGCTAAGGGACAGTGCCCAGGCTTGAGTTCAAGACAAACTATTGGGAAAAAAGTGAGGGTTAATCCAGGTACTTTTCCTATTTGCTAATTATGATCTCATAACACTGATGCATACCAGAATTGGAGTCAGAGATTAAGGTTCAAGTGTAACACATCCATATGCCCAGCCTCTCAGACTCTAGCATAGTAATCTTGTGTCCTACAGGGTTCTGAAAGGTCCAATGTTAAAAGGCTTAATATGCTCCCCAAGCCCATTGTGATAGCAGTTGACTTGTACTGTCAAGATCATTACAGCTCTGAGCCTAGCAGAGTAACAGTAGTTCAGGCCTGTCACCTAGCTCAGGAGACTGAGGACTGAGGATCACAAGGTGAAGCCAGCCAGGGCAGGAAAGTCTATGAGACTCTGACTTCCACTTCTGAAAGGTCAGATGTTCAAGAGCTTCCTGTGTTTCCCTTGGTGATGAGAAGTACTTGCAGTCTAAATGTTCTTAGAATTCTTGATCTATAGAAGCAGGAAAGAAACATTGACCCATCTTGGGTTCACATGAAGTTCTCAGGCTCCAAACCCTAGCCCCGTTAGCATAAAGAACTCCAGTGTAACACTGTAATTGAAGGACAGAAAACAGTTTCAAAAGCCAGGCTAGGTGCAGAGACCAGGCCTACAGGATTCGGAGGCAGAATGTACACATTCAACAGAAAAGTGAGCAGCAAAACCACTTCATATATTCCAGGAAATGCCAGCAATGGGAGGAAACCTAAAACACTTGTTAGAGTTACACCAGTGTCAGGCTTTTCTCAGCCTCTTCAAACAATGACTAATTAACATTCTTCCCACAAGTGAAGGGAGAATCAGGCTATCATAGGTTACCAATAAAACCAGTTTAGTCGGGGAGAGGGGAGGAACAGAGTATAAAAACCCTGCTCTCTGGTCTTAGGGAGTGAGTTTTTGACTCTCCATCTGTCAGATTTGAAGGCCCTTCTTCTACCTCTGCCAGTCCTTTCTCCTTCCTTCATTCTCCACATAATTAATTCAAATCTCCAGACCAATTAGAGTCAGGGTTGTTTCTCTTCTTTCTCCAATCATCTGAGTTAGAACCTGGCTCTGCCCAATTGGTTCTGGTGCCCTTGCTGCCTGAAAGTGGGAAAGAGACAGTCTTCTTGCTCTCTGGTTGTGTGAAGGCAATGCTGGTGTCCTGTCACATTGCAGAAGGTCTAATGACTGGGAATTGTTCCCCTCTTTACTCCTGAAATCCAAGACCAGATTCATCTATCATCTATCTATCTATCTATCTATCTATCTATCTATCTATCTATCTATCTATCTATCTATCTATCTATCTATCTATCTATCTATCTATCTATCTATCTATCTATCTATCTATCTATCTATCTATCTATCTATCTATATATCTTTCTTTCTTTCTTTCTTCCTTCCTTCCTTCCTTCCTTCCTTCCTTCCTTCCTTCCTTCCTTATTTCCTTCCTTCCTTCCTTCCTTCCTTTCTTTCTCTCTCTCTCTTTCTTTCTTTCTCTCTCTCTTTCTTTCTTTCTTTCTTTCTTTCTTTCTTTCTTTCTTTCTTTCTTTCTTTCTTTCTTTCTTTCTTTCTCTCTTTCTTTCTTTCTCTCTCTCTCTTTCTCTTTCTTTCTTTCTTTCTTTCTTTCTTTCTTTCTTTCTTTCTTTCTTTCTTTCTTTCTTTCTTTCTTTCTTTCTTTCTTTCTTTCTTTCTATCCTATGTCTGTCTATCTATCTATGCACCTACCTACCTACCATTCTACCTAGGTAGCTCTTTGCCAGTTCTTGGGTTGAACTCAAGGCCTGGGCACTGTGTGTAGCACTCTACTACTTGAGCCACAGCCCCAATTGTGGCTTATTCTGTATATGTGCTACCGAGGAATCATACCCAGGGCTTCTTGCATGCTAGACAAGCACTCTCTCAGCAATCCACATTCCCAGCTCCCTCATCTTTTCCTTAACGGTAGTTTTTTAGGAAAGTATGTTGCCATTTTATCTCCCCAAGTTTAATTTTCTGAATACTGGATACTTCTATGAAACCTGGTCTTCTTTTCCCCTGCCTAGTTTGTTATGGTTCCTACATTGGCCTCATAACAAAATGTAAATAAAGGCTCCTGAGAGCGTCAGTGTATCATATAAGGACACAGGCCTGGAACCCTGAAAGAGAAAAGCCATGGGCCTGAAATGAAGAGAATGAGCAGTATATGAAAGGAGAATATCTGAAATATAAATCAGTAAAAAAAAAAAAAAGGAGAAGCACTGCATAAGGTCTTTTTGCATTCACGGAGGTAATATACAGACATAAGTAGGTAGGGCACTGATACATAAAATTGGCCTTCTCTTTTTGAAAAATTTTTGTGGGCATCCCAGGGCTTAACCTCGGGGCCCAAAGCATTCCTCAGCTGTTTTCCCCAAAGCTGATGGTTTACCACCACCACAGCTCCACTTCCAGCCATCTGGTCATTAATTGGACATAAGCACCTCCCACTCCTGGTCTGGCCTGAGTCTCCTTCTTGGCTTTCTCTCTCAAAGCTGGATCTCTGCCCTCTGGACCACTGTTCCACTTCTGGTTTTCTGGTGGTTTATTGGAGATAAGAGTTTCACAGAATTCTTGCTCAGGCTGAATTTGAACGGCGATCTCCCAAACAGGATTCAAGCGGCTTTCCTCAGGGATACACCAAGGAGTCCCTCCACACAAACCCTTAGTCTAAATCTCGAGAGGCACTAGAGAAAAAGAGATACATGAAGATGCTTCTAGTGGGTTCTAGATACTTAAGGTTGTAGACACATAACACTCATAATTACTAGATCATTTTATAGACAAAAGGAGTAATGCAGACAGCATGAGGATCTTTCCAGCTTTTGGTCTTCTCATCTTGAGACAGCAAATTCACTGCATCTTAATGCTAAGTGACAGAATTGACATGTCCTGTGGACATTTGCTCCCAAATCCTGTGACACTCATTTCTCCCTTTTGGCTTCAAAAATGTGACCCAGAAGAGAAGATGAGGAGAAAAAATCCTTCTCAGGTAAAGCAGTTCTAAAGAACATTGGGTAGTTAATTTATAAATTCAAACCATTGGAATGACCCTGCTAAGGAGTCAGATTGCCCAGATTAAAAATGAAGAAGAATAGAAAGAAGGTGCCAGTGGCTTCTCACTGTAATCCCAGCTCTTCAGAGGGTGAGATGTAGAGAATCTGAATTTGATTCCAGCCAGATTAGGAAAGTCCATTAAACTTATTTCTAAGAGATCACAGAAAAACCCAGAAGTGGGGATGTGACTCAAGCTTAATGCACTACCCTTGAGCAAAATGAGCTCAGGGACAAGTTCTAGGCTCATAGTTCCACCCCAAGACCTGCCCCCTCAAAAAGAACCTGTACTTCCATGTCTTTGGGTATGTATGGATGTATTCCTGTAGTTGAAGCTCCAGACTAGCTATGATGAACGGCACCAAACTAGGTAATGTGTATTATATAAAATGATTTCACAACAGAGACTGTTTTCATGATAGTGCATGTTCCGCGCCTCCCCTCACTGTTCCCAGTGTAACCTGAGGGTTTCTCTGCATCCCAGGCCTGCTGGAAGAAGTCTCTCTCATTGTCTGGACAGGAGACAAAAGGCCTCAGTCCTGTACAACTGTGTAGCAAACAACTCCGTCCTGGTCAGATAGTGAGGATGAGTGTGGGTGGGCTCTGAAGTTCAGGAGAAAAAGGTCTCTTTGTACCCCAAACTATCAATTTCCCCAGTGCTCTGGTTAGACAGGAAGCCTTCATATGTGCCAGCTTCTGTGACAGGCCACGTCCTGTGCACTTATCCTGGTTTTGTGAGACTATATTCCAGTGTTCAGATACAGTGCTCAATATAATTCAAGAGTGCTTCTGGCAGACAAGTATGGCATTGAACTAATAAAATGTTTCATTGCCTGTGATGATGAGCCTATGATGCCTCTTCTAGGTTTCTGGAAGCTTGGGAAATCCAAGCACATATCTGGTATCACAAAGTTTCCTGTCATCTAGGGCTGGTGAACCTCATCAGGTTTTAAAACCTTTGACCTCTCCTAGTTGGGCCCTGGGTGGCTAGGTTTTGGGGTTGAACACAGGGCCTGGGTGCTGACCATGAGCTCAGTGCAGAAGCCCGGTGCTTTAACATTTTGTGCAACAGCATCACTTCTTTGTGTGTGTGTGTGTGTGTGTGTGTGTGTGTGTGTGTGTGTGTGTGTGTGTGTGTGTGTGTGTGTGTGTGTGTGCACACGTGGGAGAGGGCGCATAGGCACATACACGATTCTTGGAGGTTGAACTCAGGACCTGAGCACTGTACCTAGTTTCTCTTGTATAAGTATAGCCCTCTCCTACTTGAGCCACAGAGCCTGGGTACTGTCCTTGAGCTCTTCCGCTCAAGTCTTCTGTTCTACCACTTGAGCCAAACGCCACTTCAGCTTTTCTGGTGGTCCATTGGAGCTAAGCGTCTCAAGGACTTTCCTGCCCACGCTGGATTTGAACCATGATCCTCAGATCTCATCCGACTGAATAGCTTGGATGACAGACATGAGTGACAAGCACCTAGCTTCCACTTCAGGTTTCTTAGTGGTGAATTGGAGATAATAGGCTCATGAGTCCTTTTGTGTCTGGGATAGTTTGGAACCCAGGTCCTCAGATCTCAGCTTCCTGAGAAGGCAGGATGAGAGACCTCAGCTATAGACCACTAGGGCTCTTGCCTCTCCATGTAATTAATATTATTGCTTTCATCCTTAATGAATTATTAATTAAATCAACCACTGTTCCGAAACTATTGCATCCATGTAATTAATACTATTCTTTGAATATGCCAAAAATATTCATTAAAATCCATTGGCCTCCTAAAATCACTCTATTTATATAGTAGTATTCAGAAACAACTTATTCAACCTTGCCATTAATAATCTTCTGTCGGTATTCCTATGAATAGGAAGGAGACTCTTAGGATCTCCTGCCTTTGGTAGGGGACACGACCGGGCTTCAAACACAGGGCCTTTGTTGCCATGTTGGCCTATGGCTTCCCTGATAGCCTGCCAGCCTTCAGCAATGCCAGGTTACCAACATTTTCCAACAGTGTCATTCAGACAGGATGGTCACTTTGCAAAGAAAACAAATGTAAAACCGGCAGCCATCTGCAAGATGCCAGTTTTTTTTTTTTCTATGTCGCATTAATTATTTTTTTTCTTGTCAGACTTTGGGGCCCAGGAACCCAGGTTCGGCTGTGGGTCCAGGGGTTACACCCCAGCCTAGAGTGATCAAAGCTGAGGCATAATTGCCACAACATGAGTTCAAGCCCTGTGCTTGACAAAATAAAAATACATACATACATACACAAACACATACATACATACATACATACATACATACATACATACATACATACATACATACATATATACATTAAAAATATTTTAAAAATTATGAGGCTCCTTGGCTTGGAATTCATACCATTTTTTCTGCCACACCTGGGAATTGAACTCAAGGCCTGGGTAAATCTGCAGCACTGTGGGGGATGGGGAAGATCACCCTTCTGGAAGACAAGAAATTCAGGCCTGTTCCTGGGGCCTGAATTCAAGTCCTAGCACTCGAAAAATTAATATTTGTATATATTTTAAATACATGATTTATATTTACTTACACATGTTTACTGCATATTGCAGTTAGTGTATTCATTTTATTTTGTGTTTTATTTATTTATTATGGACTTTAGTGAGGATGACTATACTTATAACATTTTTTGCATCCTATTACATAAGACATAGATGTGCCTATGTATTCTACATCATTCGTGAGTCCCAGAAATTTCACCAATAAGGAAAACAAGTGGGACAATTGACTCTCCACCAGGATTAAGTTTTTGGCAGTTTTGTGACTTGAACTCAGGGCCTAGCAGGCCCACTTCATGAATGGGTAAATGTTAGCACACCAGTCTGATGCAAGAGAAGTTGGCGGGCAAATTTGAGGACCTGAGATCAAGCCCTAGGAATGGCCATTATAAAAACAGATGTTTAGATTGCAGTGTGTGTATGAGTGTGTGAGTGTGTGTGTGTGTGTGTGTGTGTGTATTTACAAATGTGTATGCATCTATAAATGTATACAGAGAGAGACAGGTAGACATTTATGTAGACTCTAATGTATAACCCTATATAAAGGGTGATGTCTATATCTTATTTCTATATATTATATTACTACCAATTATTTAGTATAAAATTATGCCTCCACTAATCAATTATAGAAGAAGACTTATAAAGTATTAATTAATGACCTATATTTATTGAATACAATCTTAAACTGGAATGACTAGCTAATTAGTAATTCAGTTAGTACATTTCAAACATTCTATTAGTGTTCCTATAGATAGAAATAAGTTTCCTAGGATCTTCAGCCATGTGTAGGTGGCAGTCCCAGGATTGAACTCCCAGGATTGAACTCAGGGCCTAGGTGTATATGTTGGGCTCAGTCTTCACTGAGACCCTTCCGCCTTCATCCATGCAAGCTCACGTACAATTTTCAAGCTGAGTCACTGACACCCAGTAGGGTCACAGTGCTAAGGAAACAAAGGTAAAATTGTGTAAAACTTCCTGATTATTCCTCCTCCATATTTGTTGGTTTGTTGTATTTTTGCCAGTGCTGGGAGTTGAACTCCGGTCTTAGGATCCCTGGATTATCTGTGGGTGTAAAAGCTGCACCCCAGCCTAGGGTAATCATGGTTTAAGACACAATAAAATGCTTCCTTGAGCAAAAGGAGCTCAGTGTAAATGTCTAGGCTCACAGTTCAAGCTCAGGACATGCCAGGAAAAAAGAGCCAGTAACTCCATGTGTCTGTGTATGTATGCATGTATTTGTATCAGTGAACATCCGAGTCTCTATGAAGAAATGTACCCAGCTAGGAAATTTGCTTTGAATAGAATTATTTCATAGCACAATGAGTGCTTTCAAGAGTGCATGTTCAGGGGCTCCCCTTATTGTTCCCAGTGTAGCATGAGGGGTTCTCCATACCCCAGCTGCTGGAGGAGGTCTGCCTCATTGTTGGAACAGGCAGACAAAAAGGCTCACTCCTGTATTGCTGTGTAACAAACAATTCATCTGGGCAAATTATTAAGGATGTGTGCAGGCAGGCTCTCAAGGTCAGGAGAAAAAGGCCTGGTACCCCAAGCTATCTCTCTCCCCAGTGCCCTCTATTTTTTGTTTTTGTTTTTTGTTCGGTCATGGTGCTTGAACTCTGGGCTTGGGTGCTGTCCCTGCACTCTTCAGCTCAAGGCGAGCGCTCTACCACTTGAGCTACAGAGCTACTTCCGGTTTTCTAGTGGTTTATTGGAGATAGGAGTCTCACAGTCTTTCCTGCCCAAACTGGCTTTGAACCATGATCCTCAGATCTCAGCCTCCTGAGTAGCTAGGATTAGAAGTGTGAGCCCAGTGAGCCCAGCGTCCAGCCCAGTGCCCTGTTTTGAAAGGAAGCCTTCATTTGTGCAACCTCCCATGGCAGGCCAAATTCCTGTACTCATCCTGTCATTGTAAGATTGTGTTGAACCAAACTGTTAACATTAATTCAAGAGTCCTTCTGGCAGATAATTAGAGAGCTGAACCTAATGAAATGATTCATTATTGGCAATGGTGCTTCCGTGTGTGTGTGTGTGTGTGTGTGTGTGTATGTGTGTGTGTGTGAGAGTGTTTGTGTGTGTATGTGTGTGCATACACTATTACTGGTCCTTGAACTCAGGACCAACCACTGTACCTGAGTTTCTCCTGGACAAGGACAGCACTCTACCACTTGAGTAACACAGCCACTTCAGGCTTTTTTTCTAGGAATGTGGATCAAATCCATGGTTTCACACATGTAAAGCAGCCTACCCTTAAGAAACAATCCCTCTCCACTTCAGGTTTCTTTCTTTTCTTGTAAGTTGGAGGAGTTCAAGTCTGGGCCTGGGTGTTGTCACTGAGCTCTTCAGCTCTAGTCTAGTGCACTGCAACTTGAGCTACAGCACCCCTTTAGGCTTTCTGATGGTTTATTTTATATAACCATCTCAAGGAATTTCCTGCCCAGGCTGGATTTTGTCCGTGATCTGGGATAATTTTTTTTAACTCCATAATTCAGTGACTTAATTTCGAGAGCAGAAATTAACAAACTTTTTGAAAATTTCATTAGAATATTTTAAAATCACTTTCAAAAGTATTTTTAAAAGGTACTTTAAAAGTCCTTAGATAGAGATGCGCTCATTTCCAGATACAAACATCTCTCTGGCATCATTACATCAAGACTAAAGGAGCTTCAGAGCCACTCAACCACCAAGGGGAAAAGGTACCAAGATCCTCAGCTTCCTGAGCAGGCAGGATGATAGATCTCAGCTAAAGAGACCTAAGCTGTGACACTTTGCTGCAAGGGGGTCCTTGGCTCCACATAGTAGAACGTTAGCCATGAACCCAAGAAGAAATTCAACACTTAGGCTCTGAGTTCAAGGTTCATTATATAGAAAACTAAACCAAAACAATTGTCTACAGGAGACGAGTCACTAGAACTCAGAATATACATAAATTTGGCCCTGCCTTGGGGACATATCTGAGCCTCAACTTTCTCATCTGCACTATCATCTTACTTGTGTAGATCTTATAAGGACCAGATGAAAGAATACAACTCATGAAGGACTCAGCACATAGCACCCTGTGAATGACTCAGCACACAATACCCCATGAACAACCCAGTACCCCGTGAAGGATTCAACACCCAACACCCCAGGAAGAACTCATAACATACCTGTATCCCACAAACTGTCATTAGATTTAGGGTGCTTATCACCATTCTTTCACAAACTGCACAAGTTCACATCTAACAGTTTAGAGGGGTGTTTTTTTTTGTGGGGAGGGCCATCAGCCTAGGAGATTTCGCTCATAGGTTGGAGGTACTGTCCTAAGACCTTTTCCTCAAGGCTAGAGCTCTACCACTTTGAGGCACAGCTCAGAGTCTAGCAGATTTCCTGGCAGGGCTGAGTTTTCAACCCACCAGTGTCTGATCTCACCCTCTGATCAGCTGGGGGTGAGCTAACAGTGTCTGGTTCCATGATGCTGGGTTGCAGCTGTTGACCTCTGGCTTAGTCAATTTAGATGGCAGCCATCAGCTTCAGACTACCAGCTTGATCTGTAAGGATGTATTTGAAATCCTGGCCTTCTATCTTGCAATTAGAACATTCTAACTTGTTTCTGGTGCCAGTCCTGGGGCTTGAGTAAAGGCCTAGACACAGTCCCTAAGCTTTCATCCTCAAAGCCAGTGCCCAACTGGTTGAGAAACAGCAATACTTTCTGGCTTTTCCTGTGCCTGTGATAGTGTGGAATTGAACCCAGGGCTTCATACATACTAGGCGAGCACTCTACTACTGAGGCCCAGGAATGACAAGTGTAGAAATATATATGTAGATTGTTACATATATACATATATATATATATATGTATATATGTATGTATGTATATATGTATGTATGTATGTATAAAACAAGACAGAGATGTCTGTATTTTATTTAATTATATATACGATATTACTACCAATTATTGATAAATTATCCCTTAATTTATTTAAGTATTATGGTTGAATACATAGCAAAGTATTAATTGTAAATTAGTCAATGTACTATAATTATTGTGTATAATTTTATAATGTAATCATACACTACTAATGTAATTGTTACTTTACTACATTCCATTCATATGGATGTATATCTGAATGCGTTTCTTAGGATCTCCCACCGTTGATAAGGTGGCAGTCCTGGGATTCGCACGCTGGGCCTAGGTTGCTGGTTTTGGCTATGGCTTCCCTGATAGCCCACCAAAGTTCAACAGTGCAAGGTCATGTACACTTTACGGTCCCTGATATTTAGACCCAGGATAGTTGTAAAGGAAAAAACAATGTAAAACTGCCTTCTGGAACTTCCCAGTTTTATACTTCTACTTTTTTTTCCTGGCACTATTTTTTTCTTTCTTTTTTGTCGGTTTGGAGCCAGTACTCTGGGTCTGGGTGCTGGCCCCGAATTCTTCAGCTCAAGGCTATCGCTCTATCACTTGAGCCATAACACTACTTTCTGCTTTTTTCTGCTTCTGTGGTGCTGAGGAATCGAACCCAGGGTCTTATGCATGCAAGGCAAGCAATCTATAACTGAGCCACCTTCCCAGCACTTCTCCGTTTTTTTTTTTTTTTTTGCCAGTCCCAAAATTTGAACTCGGGTCCTAGGACCTCAGGATGGGCTGTGGGTCCGGAGGCTGCACCCCAGTCTAGGGTGATCAAAGCTGAGGCAGAGTTGCCAAGAGCTGAGTTCAAGCCCTAATCCTGACCAAATGAAATTAAGGCCCTTGCTTGGAATTTTCATCATTTTTCTGGCAGGCCTGGGATTTGAATTCAGGGTCTAGGTAACTCTGTGGCACTGTGGGTCAGAGGAAGCTCACCATCATTGAAGACAAGAATTTCAGCCCAGTTTCCAGGGTCCAAATTCAAACTCCAGCACTGATAAAAATAATATTCATATATGAGATCTATTTACATACATGGGGTTACTCCATATGACATTTATTATCCTTATGTTTTATTTTAGTTTATTACATATATACCATTTATTATATTTATTACATATTATCACATGGATATATTTGCATATGGATTATACATCCTACTAAGACCCAGGACTTTCACAGAGAAGGAAAAAGTATGTGTCAAAATTGGCTTCTGACTCCACATATAAAATTTTGGCCATGCTGGGATTTGAACTCACAGCCCACCATGACAAACTTATGAATGGGTCAGTTGTATTACAAAAGCCTTTGGCAAACTGAGCTACCAGACAGTTCTGAGAACATGGGAACAAGCCATAATTGTGACTGATATATATAGATATAGATGTAGATGTAGGTATAGATATAGATAGATAGATAAATAGATAGATGTGTAGTTTGCAATATATATAAGAGAGAGACAATGTGAGGATATTAAATTATATATATTGTGATTTATTATTAAATTATGCCTCCATTTAATGAAGTATCATGGTTGAATATTTATTAAAGCATTAATGTAAAAGTAGTCAGTATTCTTTAATTGGGATAATCATACCATGGTGCTAGAATGGAAGACATAATCCACTACTTTTTATATATCCATATGAATTGAATGTAGTAAAGTAACAATTACATTAGTAGTGTATGATTACATTATAAAATTATACACAATAATTATAGTACATTGACTAATTTGCAATTAATACTTTGTTATGTATTCAACCATAATACTTAAATAAAGTAAGGGATTATTTATCAATAATTGGTAGTAATATCGTATATATAATTAAATAATATACATGAACTAACTGCAAATTTAATTGTTATTTTTATAACATTCCATTAAGCATTCACATGAATAGGAAAGCTTTTCTCAAGATCTCCCTCCATGTGTAGGTGGGAGTCCTGGCATTTGAACTCCAGGCCTGGGTAGTTTACTTCGAAATGCAAACCATTAGAATGACACTGTGAAGATTTCATTTTGTCACAATGAAAAAAAGAACAAGAAGAAAAGAAAGCCAGGTGTCAGAGGTTCCTGCCTGTAATCCTAGTTCTTCAGGAGTCTGAGAGGTAGAGAATGCCAGTTTTGAATTCAGCCAGGACAGGAGAGTCTACAGCAGTCTTACTTCTGAGGGATCACAGGAATAAAAGATCGCCATGAATGGGGTTGTGGCTAAAGAGCAGAGAGCTACCCTTGAGCCAAATGAGCTCAGAGACAGTGCTTAGGCTCATAATACAACCCCCGGACCTGCCAAAACAAAAAACAAAAACACAAGTAACTCCATGTCTCCCCTTGTATGTATGCATGCATTTCTATCTGTGAATGTCCAGAGTCCCTATGATGAAAGGCACCCAGCTAGGAAATTTGCTTTAAATAGAATGATTTCATAGCACAGAGAGTGTTTACAAGACAGTGCATGTTCCGGGGCTCTCCTCACTGTTCCCAGAGTAGCCTGAGGTTTTCTCCACACTCCAGGCTGCTGGAGAAAGTCTGCTTCATTGTTGGAACAGGCAAACAAAAGGCCTCACTCCTGTACAGCTGTGTAACAAACAACTCCATTCAGGACAATTAGTGAAGAGGAGGGTGGGCAGGCTCTGAACGCTAGGAGAAAAAGTCCTCTTTGTACCCCAAGCTATCACTCTCCCCAGTGCTTTGTTTTGACAGGAAGCCTTCATTTGTGCCACCTCCCGTGGAAGGCCAACTTCCCTGTACTTATCCTGTCTTTGTTATACTATGATCCAGTGTTGAAATAACCTACTACAATTAATTCAAGGGTCCTTCTGGCAGACAATAAGAGAGCTGAACCTAATAAAATGATTCATTATTGGGAACAGTGCCTTCCTAGATTTCTGGAAGCTTGCTAAATCCAAGCATATGTCTAATATCACAATGCTTCATGTTATTTAGGGCTGTTGAAGCTCATCAGGTTTTGAAACCTTTGACCTCTCCTAAATGGGCCCTGGGTAGCTAGGTTTTGGGGTTGAATACGGGGCCTGGGTGCTGACCATGAGCTCAGAATTTTACCATTTGGTTTCAGAACTTCAATTCTGGTATCTGTGTGATTGTGCGTGTGTGTGTGTGTGTGTGTGTGTGTGTGTGTGTGTGTGTGTGTGTGTGTGTGTGTGTGTGTGTGTGTATGTTCATGTGTGTGTATGCATACACTTTTCCTCGAGCTTGAACTCAGGACCTGAACACTGTACCTTAGTTTCTCCTGTACAAGGATAGCACTCTACCACTTGAGCCGCACAGCTAATTCAGGTTTTTTTTTTTAGTGATGTTTTACTAAGGAATCAAACCCAGGGATTCATACCTGCAAAGCACTCTACCCCTAAGACACAGTCCCATCGCTGCACTTCAAGTTTCTTTCTTTCTTTTCTTGAAAGTTGGAGGAATTGAAGTCTAGGCCTGGGAGCTGTCATTGAGCTCTTCAGTTAAAGCCAACCACCCTACCACTTGAGCTACAGCACCCCTGCATGATTTTGGTAGTTCACTGGAGAGAAGCCTCTCAAGTAATTTCCTCCCAGCCTGGCTTTGGACTGTGATCCTCAGCTCTCAGGCTACAGAGTGGCTAAGATGACAGGTGCAAGTCACCAGCGCCCAGCTTCCACTTCAAATTTCTAAATGGTGAATAGGAGACAATAGACTTATGGGACCTTTTGTGTCTGGGATAGTTTGGAATGGAGATCATCATATCTAAGCTTCCTGAGTAGGAAGGATGACAGCCTTCAGCTACAGATACCTAGACTATAACACTCTGTTGCAAGGTGTTTCTTGGCTCCACGTGGTAAGGTGCTAGCCATGAGCCCAACAGGGAATGGTCAGTGGCTAGGCCCTGAGTTCAAGGTTAATGACTGAGAAAAATAAACCAAAACAATTATCTGCAGGAGACAACTCACTAGAGTTAGGTACATACATAATTTTGGCTCTGACATGGGGACATATCTGAGCCTCAAGTTTCTCATCTACAAAATCATCTTACTTGTGGAGCTCTTATAAGAAACAGATGAAAAAACGCACCCTGTGAAGGACTCAGCACACAACACCTCCTGAAGGACTCATCACATAGCTGTATCCCACACACTGTCATTAGAATTAGGGTGCTTTCATCAGTATTATCATTCTTTCAGAAACACATCCTAAGCCACACAAAGTTCACATCTAATGATTTAGAGGGGTGGCTTTTTGGGGGGAAGGTGGAGTCAGACACGGGGATTGCACGGGGATTGTGGGTACTGTCCTAAGATAGTTTGCTCAAGGTTAATTAGAGCTCTACCACTTTGAGCCACAGCTCAGAGTTTCGCAGACTTCCTGCCAGGGCGGGTTTTAAACCCACTAATGTCAGATCTTAGCCTCCAAGTATATTGGATGACAAGGGTGAGCAAGCCAGCAGCATCTGGTTCTGTGGAGCTGGGTTTCAGCAGTTTACTTCTGGCTAAGTCAGGTTAGATGGCAGCTGTCAGCACCAGACTCAAGGCTTGCTCTGTGATGAGGTATTTGCAGTGCTATCCTTATATAGTTTCAGTCAGAACATTCCATCTTTTTTTGGTGCCATTCCTGAGTCTTGAGTAAGAGACTAGACACAGTCCCTAAGCTTTCATGCTCAAAGCTAGTGCTCGGCTGCTTGAGCGACAGCACAACTTCTGGATTTCTGTGTGCACATGGTAGTGAGGAATCCAGGGCTTTGTACATACTAGGCAAGCACTCTACAACTGAGCCCCAGGAGTGACAAGTGTATAAACAGATAAATTTGTAGATTCGTAGATAAACAGACAGACAGACAGACAGACAGATAGACAGACAGACAGACAGATAGATGGATAGATACATAAAACAAGAGAGAGATGTCTGTATAGTATGAAATTCATATACCATATTACTCACCATTTTGGCAATTAAATTATTCCTTCCTTTTCAAAGTATCATGATTGAATACATAATAAAGTACTAAGTGAAAATTAGTCAATGTAGTATAATTGTTGTGTATAATTTTATAATATAATCATGCACTACTAATTTAATTGTTACATTTATAACATTCCATTTGTATGGATTTATATGGGAATGGGTTTCTTAGAATCTCGTCATTCATTAGAGGCAATCTCGGGATTCGACCTCCAGACCTAAGTTGCCAGTTTTGGCAATGGCTTCCTTAATAGCCCACCAAACATCAGCAATGCTAGGTTATATTCACTTTCTGGGCCTTGTCATTTGCACTCAGGAAGGTCACAATACAAAGGAAAACAAAAGTAAAACCACCTTCTTGAACTTCTCAGTTTTATGCTTCTACTTTTTATTTTTTGCCCAGGCCCAAGGTTTGAAATCAGGTCCTGGGATATAAGTGTCAACTGTGGCAAAGATGCCAAGACCTGAGTGCAAGCCCTGTGCTCGGCTAATAATAATAATAATAATAATAATAATAATAATAATAACAATAATGCCATCGTTTGGAATTTGCACCATTTTTCAGGAAGCCTTGTATTTGAACTCAGGTTCTGGATAACTCTGTGGCACTGTGGGTGAAGAGGAAAGGATCACTGTCCTTGAATACAAGAAATTCAGATCGGTACCCAGGTCTTGAATTGAAGCCCCAGCACTGGAAAAAGTAATATTAATATATAAGATCTATTTACATATATAGGTATACTGCATATGTTGTTTATTACTCATATATTTAGTATTATTACATATATATGTTTCTTTTATTACATCACATCACATAGGATATAATTGCATATAGATTATACATCATACTGAGACCCAGGACTTTCACAGTGAAGGAAATAATGTGTCAAGAATGGCTTCTGACTCCAGGAATAAATTTTTGGCCATGCTGGGATTTCAACTCATGGCCTAAAATTGCCAATCCAAAAATGGGGTCAGAATCTTAGCACACCAGCCTCCGGCAAAATGAACTACCAGGAAGTTCTGAGAACCTGTGAACAATCCACAGGTGTTCCCAATTGTATATATATGCAGAGAGAAACAGGGAATGTGAGGATATTAAATTGTGTGTATATATATATATATACACACATATATATATAATACCAATTATTAGTTATTAAATTATGCCTCCATGTAATACTTAGAAAAGCATTAATTAAAAATTAGTCAATATCCTTCCATTAGGGGAATCATACCATGGAGCTAGAATGGAAGATATAAATCCAATAATTTTTGTGTGGCATTCTAAAATAGAATTAACTTAAAATTTATTTATTACTTGTATAACATTCCATTAGCATTCACATGAACAGGAATAAGTTTTGCAGAATCTCCTTCCATTTGTGGGTGGCAGTCCTGGAATTCGAACTGCAGGCCTGGGTACTTTACTTAGGGTGCAAACCATTGGAATGACACAATGAAGATTTCAGATTGTTACAATTACAAAAAAGAACAACAAGAAGAAACAAAACCCAGGAGCCAGGGGCTCTTGCCTGTAATCCTAGCTCCTCAGGAGGCTTTGATGTAGAGAATGCCAATTCGAATTCAGCCAGGGCAGGAAAGTCCGTGACACTCTTATTTCTAAGAGATCACAGGAAAGGAAAATATGAATGGGGCTGTGGCTCAAGGGCAGAGCACTACACTTGAGCAAAAGGAGCTCAGGGACAGGGCCTAAGCTCTTAGTACCAACCCAGAACTGCCCCTTCCCCCCAAAAAGGAGGCAATAACTCCATGTTTCTGTGTATGGATGATGATATATGGATAAGGGATATTCAGCAGGTTGCACTTGCCCAGCCACCAACCTGGGCAAACAGGGAAAATCCCTCAGTGAGTACTAAGTCTGAGCCAGCAGCTTGAACAAAGCATCCTTCTCTGCCATTTAATAACTGAAATCTTATGTTCTGGCTGAGGTGTCACATCAGGACACATAGCAGACAGTCATTGCCTCCAAGGAGACCACAGTTCCTAGATTGTAGGAGTTGTCGAAGGTTCTGGCTCCATATTCTCTATCCCTCTGTAGGATGTGAGCCTAGACCTCTGGGGCCTGGTGGCTATCACTAATTAATCATTCCTCATTGCTAAGTCATAGGCTGGTCCCAAATCTTGGCAAAGATATGAAATAGTAAGCTATTTCTATGCTAAAAGAGGTATGCCAATAAATCCCACTCTCATAACACCCGTTAGAAGTGAGCTTTGGGCTGCAAATGTGGCTTTGTGGTAGAGTGTTTACCTAGTATGCACTATGTCCTGGGTTCGATTCCTCAGTACCACAGAAAGAGAAAAAGCCAAAAGTGGCACTGTGACTTAATTGATAGAGTGCTAGCCTTGAGCAAATAAGCTCAGGAACATGCACAGAACCTTAGTTCAAGCCCCAAGACTGTCAAAAAAATGAGCCTGGTGAGACATATTTTTCTGGGACTCAGAGGAGAGCTGAGGATATAGGTAAGCAGTAGGGTAGAGGGCAGGTGCTGCTGGCTCACCCCTGTAAGCTACTCAGGAGGCTGAGATCTGAGGATCCCCATTGCAAGCAAGAAAGTCTATATGAGACACTATTCTCCAATTAAAAACACAAGACGCCAGAAGTAGAGCTGTGGTTCAAGTAGTAGAGGGCTACACTTGAACACAAAAGCTCATGGATAGGATAGCATCCAGGCCATGAATTCAAACCCCAGGACTAGCACACACACACACACACACACACACACACACACACACACCATGATAGAGCATTTGCCAGTCAGCCTGCACAAGTTCCATTTAAAAAGAGGGAGAAGGGAAGGAAAGACATGCTCCAGGAGGTGATATAACCAGGGCCAAAATTCCACAGGACTTCTAAGATGTGGATACAGGACAGAGAACCTCAGGCAGAAGTTACAGCATGGGCAAAGGTCCTGAGCTATGCTGTAGAGCAGGTGGTATGGGTGGAATGAAGGTTCTGTTGCTACAGAAAAGTCTGGCAGGACATTGTATGCTGGGTCAACGTTTGTACTTGAGTCAGAGGGCAGAGGGTGGGGTCCCAGAATTAGGCCCAGGGGGAAGATCAACTTGACTTTTCACC
Source organism: Dipodomys merriami (assembly GCF_024711535.1). Lineage (NCBI taxonomy): Eukaryota > Metazoa > Chordata > Mammalia > Rodentia > Heteromyidae > Dipodomys > Dipodomys merriami. The sequence continues at coordinate 2,727,411 of NW_027202360.1, read as the reverse complement.
ATGGACCTCAGCCATTTCCTGTGGCTAGAAGCCTATTTTTTACAGCTCCTGACACTCAGACCTCCTTTGCATGGAGGAGTCCGGGCAAACGCAGGGAAGGAACATTGCTTAAGAAAAGGTTCTAGCCCAATGCGAGCAGTGGCTCAACCCCTGTAAATCCTAACTACTCAGGAAACTGAATTCAGAGATCATGGGTCAAGCCAGCTCAGGGGAGGAAAGTTAGTGAAACTCTTCTTGCTGATTAACTACCAAAAGCCAGAAGTGGGGCTGTGGGTCAAGTGGTAGAGTGCTAAGTGCTAACTTTGACGGAAAATTTAAGAGACCAGAGCCCAGAATCTGAGTTCAAGCCCCAGTACTGGCACGAAAAAATAAAGAAAAGCTTTCAGGAGTTCCTAGTATATTGTGGTGAAAGGCCATATTAGCCAGGCACTGGTGACTTATGCCTGTTTTCCTAGCTCCTCAGGAGGCTGAGATGTGAGGATTGCGGTTCCAAGCCAGCCCGGGGAGGAAATTCTTGGAGACTCTGACCTCCAAGGAACCTCCAGAAAACCAGAAGGGCTCTGTAGCTCAAGTGGTAAGCTGAAAAGCTGGGGGAGAGCGTCCAGGCCCAGAGTTCAGACCCCATGACCAACCCTTGGCCTGCTTGAACCTCACTCTGTGGCTCTAGGCAGAGTACTTTCCAGTGGGCCACTGAGGGTCTCCCAATGTCTAGGTGTCCTACAAGTCTTGAGAGCAGTCCGTTTGGAGGCCATTGCCTACAGAGCGGGCCACAGTACCAGAGAAGGCTAGAGTCTTGGGGCATGGAGAACATCAGAATGGCATGTCATGGGTGCAATGTGGATCTGAGCAATTGTAAATTGACCTCTTAGACCATGATTTTTGGCCAGGAGGGGCAAGAGCTGCAACATGTCACACCAGGTAATGCCCGCTCTTGGCCTAGGGTGGAACAGATCTGCTCTGGCATCAGCACTCAGGGTGAGCAAAAGTCAGCTTGGCCATGGTCACTTCCACCAATTGAACTCTAGAGGATTATGGCAAGGGGCCGCATGTCCCCCATCTGGCCACCAGGGAGGAGGAGTCTCCCTCCATAAGGATTGTCCCTGTGAGTTGTGTTTACTCTTGCTTCCCTGGGGCCACTATCATGCTTCAAAGCCTTCCTGGACAGGAAAGTCCTTGAGACTCTTACCTATAATTAACCATCAAAAAGCAAGTGGGGCTGTGGCTCAAGTGGCAGAGCACTAGCCTTGAGCAAGAAAACTCAGGGCTAGAGCCTAGGCCCTGAGTTCACACACACACACACACACACACACACACACACACACACACACACACACACACACACACACACACACACACACCATATGCATGCAAAATCAGAGATTTCGACACTGCTATCTTTGGATATTCTGTACCTTTTCCCCACTAAGCCTGATGGCTGTTGGCCTAGGTGTTTGATGCATCCAACACCACTTGGCATCTTTAATTTTGGGGAACAGGATGGCTAAAAGGACAGTCTTCCCCCATCCCAGCTCCTTGATTGGGTCATGGTCTATCCAGGCCCTTTTTGGCTCCTTTTACAGACTTGCCAAGATGCCTTCAAAAGGCATCACATGCTGGGCACTGGTGGGTCATACCTGTCACCTGAGATACTCAGGAAGCTGAGATCTGGAGGATCATGGTGCCAAGACAGCCTGGGCAGGAAAGTGTGTGAGACTCTTATCCTTGATGAATCATCAGAAAACAAGAAGAGTCCCTGTGGCTCAAGTGATAGAGTGCCAGCCTTGAGAAAAAGAGCTCAGGGACAGTGCTCAGGGACAACAACAAGGAAAGCCATTGCATGTTGGCTTTGGGATTGGCATGGGCCACATATAATTGAAATTTTCAAGTGCTCCAAGACAAAGCAGTACCTCCTTTAGTACCATGCTCCTCCATCTTGTCTCACACTGGCCTTGGCCCTGCTTTGGGTCAGCATGGCTTTGGCTTGATGGGAGGGCTCCAAGGAGGAAGATCCCAGATCAATTGCCCCAGCTCCTTCCCCCTGCTCACCCTGCTGCTTTTGCCCTTTACCATAGACCTTCTTCCTGGAATCTATGCATGAGGTCATCACTGCCACCATTGTGGTGAGTGGTGGGTCCAGCCTAACTCGGGGCAGTCAGAGGTGGAACTCAGTCTGGGACTAGGAGCTTCTACCCTGTGTGTGGGCTAAGGACAAGGCTGACCTTTATTTCATCCTGAGCATTGAAGTGATATGGAGACAGTGTAGACTCCATATTGAATCAGGTAATATTGGAGTCTAGAGGACCACTTGTGTGTGGTAAGCTGCGGGGCTCAGGGGACTATTCTTCTTGGTACTCCTCTCTTGGGACTCCTTCTCCCTCTCTCATCCCTAAATGGTAGAAGAGATACTTCAACTAAGGGGGTCAAAAAGGGGGCACGAGAGTATTTCTCTGTGAACCATACTTGTGCTTCATATTCATCCTAGCCTCTACTTCCTATTTATTTGAGGAATGGCCATATGGTTTTGGGAGGGGGGAGAATCATCCTAGCTGAGAATGTGGCTCAGTGGTAGAGTGGTTGCCTAGCATGCCTAACACCCTTGGTTCAATTCCACACAGAAAAAGCTGGAAGGGGAGGTGGGGCTCAATGGGTAGAGTGCCAGCTTTGATCAAAAAGAGCTCAGGGAGAGTAGCCAGGCCCTAAGTTCAAGCCCCAGGACTGGAAGAACAAACCTTTGTTGTAGGATTTTCTTCCCCTTGAAAACAATTTATTGTTTGGGATAAGCATAACATGGGTCTCTTCCCTGGCCACCAATGGGCCATTAGATGTCCCTTGAATTTGAGCCGTTTCCCGGCAGCCTCTGCCCTACCTGACCCGAAGTTTACCTTTCCCATCTCACAGCAGATGGAGGCCTGAGAGAAGGCCACCTGGCCAACCAATTCTGGTGGCTGCATTGGCTTTGGAGAGTCAGTATTTCACATAGAGAGTCATCATCCACATCAGTCTACAGAAGAATGGGAGAGAGTGCTCCTTGCCCGAGTCTACGAGCTCTAGGCTGCTCTGGGTGTGGGTCATCTGCTCTAGAATGTGCTCTGTGGGGGAGTCATCTACGAGGTCGTGAACCCCGCTCACTACTCTGGCAGTGTCCAAGTTGTCTTAATGTTGCAATTCTTCAAAACCTTTGTGTTCCTCACTCATTTTGCCCACCCTGGAGCCTGAGGCATTAGGAGAAGTGAGGGGGGGTGCTCTGCCTGTACCGGCATATGGAGCCCGCTGTCCACTCCTTCCCCTGCGAGGAGTAACAGCAGCTCCTGCAGCTCTCTCTTCTTCTCCATCTTCTCCTGGGTGAGCCGGCACACACACTTGGCTTTCTCTTGACACAGCTCATCCAGGACGAACATTTGCTCCTTACATGCGACAAGGGACTCCTTGACAGTGTGGATGTGTGCCAACAGCTGGCTGCTTCGATTTTGGAATTCATCTGCCAGACTATGGATATCCACTTCATCATATAAGTCATGGATGAAGCAGATTTTCTTCTCAGACACCCATCCCCAAGCCTGCTGTGGTGGCAGCTCACAGGGTGGGGGTGCCTGTGCCTCCAGCTCTGTCTGACACTGAGCTGCCAGGTTGGCCATGCAACTGCACTGGGGTCACTGCTACTGCAGCAGGAGTTTCCCCCTGTGGATCTCAGCCTCTGAGAGCGCTTGCAGACCCACATCCTTGTAGATCTGGGTCATGTCTCCAACCTCTGCGATGTTCACTTTGTGGAGGAGTCACCTCCTCAACTTTTGCTTCTCCAGGGCTCAAAACTTACCCTCCCCAGTGAAAGCCATGATCAGGTGGGCCTGCAGGCGCTCCTCCTGTGGTATGGTCACTTCTAGGCACTTGGGAGTATCCTGCTACTTTGGGGGCACCACCTGGTACCCCCAGTTGGTCGGCCCTGCACTTGCTTCAGCTGCTCTAGCACCTGGGTCTGCCTCTGCAAGTGCTGCTGCAAGGCCTCCTTCTTTGAGTTCAGCTGCTCTTTGGAGGCAATGTGTTGCTCACAGGTGGCTCTGAGCTCCAGAATGCTGGTGAGCTCCTCCTTCTTATACCTCACCTTGTGGAGAGCATCCCACAGGAGGGCCAGCTCTATCTATGGGTCACACACACATGAGCATCATAGGGTCTTGGGGATCTACTGCAAATCCTAGGCCTTCTCATCCAGTCTCCATAGTTACTCCCGCTGCTCCACATTCTGGAGACCGAGCCTCTGGATTTCTTGGACCTGGATGTGAAGTTGTTCCTCCAGGTTTTTCAACTCCATCTGCATGCAGTAGGCATGGGCCTGCAACTGCCACTTGGCCTGAGATGGTCCTGCATAGGGCCGAGGCTCTGCCAGCGTCCTTCCAGTTCCTCCAGCTCATTCTCTAGGGCCAGCACCTGCCTCGTGCTTTGCTCCTTCTCCTCTGTCAGTTGGTTCACCTGCTTGGTCAGCCACTGAGCCTCCTCCTTCCATGTGGACCTCTCAATGCTCAGGCTCTCCATCAAGGTGTCTCTTTCCAGAATTGCTGAGGTCACCATCCAGCTCAGGTTTTCCAGTAGTCTCTTTACCTCATGCCCCACCAGCACTTGTTGAAACTTGCAGATTCTGTTTTTCCTATTGCTCTTCTTTGTCCAGATCGCTTCCAGCTTCTCCTGCAACTCTGTGTTCAATTGCTCCAGGTCATTGAAGCTTCTGGTCTTTTCCTTGAGCTGAAGTGTCACATCATTCAGCTGTTCGAAGAACATTTCAGTCTTCTGTGCAGCAGCGAATGCCATCTCCAGCTCCAACACGTTACACCCTGTGGCCTGCAGGTGAATGGTGAGAGCTTCTTGCTACCTTTCTCTGTCATTGGCCTCCTGCTTCATTAGCCCAGTGCAAATTGTAAATTACTTTCTGTGGAAAACATCCTCTGTATGGGTGGCTTGTGGATGTCTAGCTCTGTTTTTCTGTGCCTCGTGCACCTGGGCTACCTTCTCCCTCTCTTTCTCCCGTCAATCCTGCAGGTCTGTCTTTTCCAGCTTCAGTGGTTGGATCTTGGCACAGCATACATGGTTTCTTCTTTTGCTGTGGTCCAGGGCAGGCACCATGTGTCTGTAGCACCTCTAAAGATCCTTGGTGGTATAGGGACCCTTGACACTCTGGACCCTGGTGACTGTGACTGGGTCCAAAGGCAAGGGAGGCCCGCGGTCAGCGTCACCTTTGACTGGACCCTCTGGTGAATCACCTTCCCCACTGGTGTTTGTCTTGAAGAACCCTCCTTTTTTCGTGTTCTTTGTTTTCTTGAATGTTGCAGGTCTGATGGGAGAATTCTTCTGCCGGTGTTCTGGCAGTACTTTCTTGCCCACAGCTCTCATGGAGTTTTGTTGTTTCAGACATCTGAGCTCTGGGATGGGAAAGATAGGCTGGCCATGTTCCCAGGCTCTGGGAAATCCTCTATTCTCCCACTCACTGACTAGGACGTCAATTTCAACTCTACTCCAAAGTGGACTGGAGCTCTTGCTCACCACTCAGTCACCTCTACCTTCCTCAACTGCTAGTGGTGGTGTCAACCAACAGAGGCAATCCTGGTGCTGGACAGCATGGAATGTGGGTGTGGCAACAATTGTTGTATCCCCTTGCTCAGAAAGAACATGAAAGCATGGGGGTGTGGTCGGAATCCTGTGATGCAGGCAAAATGTGTGGAGTCAACATGACAGCAGCTCCCCCAGCCCTTTTCCCAGGGAACTCTGTCCAATTCAGTTGAAGACAAGAGGGTGACCTGGGGACAAGAATGTGGCTACACAGATTTTTGTGTATGTCTGTTTGTTGCCAGTCTCAGATCTTGAACTCAGGATCTGCGCAGTCTGTGAACTGCTTTTGATCAAGGCTAGCCCTCTACCACTGGAGCCACATGGCTCTACTTCTGGCTTTGTTGGCACTGAAGTTGGACAGAGGTCTCAAGGACTTTCCTGCCTAAAGTGACTTTGTCCATGATCCTCCTATCACAGCCTTGTAAGCATCAATGAGGACTGCTGAGAGCCACTGGTGCCTGCCTAATCATTGGTCTTTCTGTTCTTGGACAGACAGTTGAGTTCCCTATCCTTGGGATTAAGTGGTGGGAGCTGGAGCCCACAGTTGGAATCCTGGTCCTGCCACCTGCAAATGGAAGGACATCCTTAGAAACTCATTCCTATCTATATGAATACCATTGGAATGTGATATATGTTATGATTGAATGAACAGTTCTTAAAAAATTCTAGGATAAATTTATACACAATTATATTAGAGAACACTGTTCGATTTTAATCAATACTTTATGAAGTATTTAAACAATCACATTCATTAACTGGAGGCATAATGAAATACCAAAGAATTGGGTGTCACATAGTATAAAGGTGCCATTTTTTCTGCCAGGACTGGGATCAGAACTCATGATCTGGGTAACTCTGTTGCACTGTGTGGAAAGAGGAAGCTAGCCTTCTTGAAGTCAAGAAATTCATGTCTGTTCCTTAGGTCTGAAATCGATCCCCAGCACTAGAATACATCCTATTTGTGTACATTTTAAATATATAATTTATATTTACATTCATAGGTTGACTCCCTATTGGGTTCAGTGTAGCTATTCATTTTATTTTTTGTTTGATTCATGTATTTGTGGGGTACATGGGCAGAAAAGATGCAGTGAGAGGAAGTTGAGTGGTCAGAGCCCAAGTTGTTTACCTTAAAATCTGATTGGATAAAGCTTAGACGCAGGATAGGGTGTGACCTTTACAGTGATTGGTTGGTTCCTTTCCCTCCCCTTCCATGCCAAGCAGATTTTCCCTTTAAAAGATGTTTTCTGTTTGGTAATAAACGAGTTCTTGCTTGACTTGACTCCCCACTTTGTCTGAATGTCTCCCGGGCTAAGGGGGGGGGGGAACTGGTGAGCAAGTGCACTTATATTTCCTTGGACCCCATCCTTCTTTCTTAGGACAGACGAAGATCCGACATGTATTGACTATTTAATTGACTAATATGGCACATAGAACTTTGATTACATTGATTAAATAGGATATATGTCTGCATATATATTCCACTTATACCTGACACTCCGGACTTTCCCAGAAAAGGAAAACGTGTCACCATCAGTTTCTTACTCCATGATTCATTGTTTGGGCATGCTGGCATCTGAACTCATGGCCTACAGGGAAAAATTCATGAAAAGTTGTGTGTCAGCATGACATCTTGTGGCAAATTGAGCTGATAGGCAGTTCCCAAGATCTGAGATCAAGAACAAGGTGTTGACCAAACAAGTACAGATTGACACGCAGATTGTAGTATGCTAATAAATATATATCTTTATACAGTGCCAGAGATGTCTATCCATTGTTCATTTATATAGACTATATTCCTACAAATTCTTGGGTGTTTATTATGCCTCCATGTAACTTATGTTATTATTTTCATCTTTAATAAACTATTAAGTAAATCAGTGTCCTGAAATTATTGTGTCCTTGTGAGAAATATTATTCTTTTAATGCTTCATAAGATATTAATAAAATCAATCAACCGACTGAAATCATGATGTCTAATTGTATACAAGTATCATTCATGAGCATCTCATTCAACTGTGACATTGATAACATTCCATCGTTATTCCTGTGGATAGGAACGAACCTCTTAGGATCTCCCACCATCCAGAAGTGGCATGACTGGTATTCCAAATGTAGGCCTATGTTGCCGGGCGAGACTATGGCTTCTCCATTGGCCTGCAATTAACAAAACATATTTAGCTCCCTAGTTTGCAATTCATGCCATTTTTTTCTGCCAGGCCTGGGATTTGAACTCAAGGTCTGGGTAAATATGCAACACCGTGAGGGAAGGGAATCTGACCATACTTGAAGACAAGAAAGGCAGGCCTGTTCCCTAGGCCTGAATTCAAGCCTCAGGCCTGGAAAACATACTCCTTATATGATTTTAAAGATAGGATTTATACTTCCATGCAGATATTCCATATTTTGTTGGCTGTGGATATTCATTTTATTTCTTGTTTTATTCATTTATTTTCCATTTATTTTATTGACTCTGATGACCCCTCTAACATTTATTACATTGTTTACATCTTATATCACAGCATCCCAATTTGTCTATACGTTCTCCATCATGCCTGACATGGAAGACTCTTCCAGAAAAGGAAAACATGTGCCATACTTGGCTTCTTACTCCAAGATTAAATTTTTGGCAGTGCTAGGATATGATCTCAGGGATAAGCAAGCCCAATTCAAAAATGGATGAGCGTGAGCATGGCAGCATCTAATCAATGAAGCTGTCATGTGGTTCCCAGGTGCTGAGAACCAGTCCCAGAATTGCCCAAAACAGTGATACATGGATAGGCAGGGGGGAGTATACAAATAAATATGTATTGGTAAAGAGCACCAGAGCTATCTATCTATGATTGAAGGACACTTACTATGTTCCTACTAACTCTTAGGATTTATTATACCACCATTGAACGAATATTATTCTTTTCATGCATAATAATCTATTAATTAAGATCAATCAGCGTCATAGGATTATTGCATCCAATTTTACACTAGACCAAAGCATGAACTACTCTCAATTGGTATTCCTATACATAGGAATGAGTCCTTTGTGATCCTCTGTCATTGGTAGGTGTCAGGACCGGGATTTGAACCCAGGGCCTATGTTGAGAGGTTGGCCTATGGATTCCCTGATAGCATGCCAGCATTGAGATATGACAGGTCAGGTTCATTTTGCAGCCATGTCATTCAGACCCAGGATGGTCACCCTGCAAATAAAAAAACGTAAAACACCCAGCCCTCTGCAGCTCGCCACTTTTTATGCTATGTTACTTATTTTTCTTCCTGCAAGCCCTCTGGACCTAGGATCCCTGGATGGTCTATGGGTCCGAGGATGCACCCCACACTAGGGCAATTGAAGCTGAGGCAGAGTTGCCACTACCTGAGCTCAAGCCCCATGTCGGCAAAATAAAGAAAAAATAAAAAAAATCATTTAAATTAAAAAAGAAACAAAGCTCCCTTGTTTTGAATTTCTACCAGTTTTTTTCCTAGCCTGGGGTTTGAACTCAGGGTCTTGGTAAATATGTAGCAATGTGAGGGAAAGTGCAGAGTTTCCACTACTTGAGTTCAAACCCCATACAAATCCAAAAATAAAAATTAAGTCATTGAGCTAGGCAGGGGGAGTAGTTGTGGAGATGGGAAGGAAGGGAGGGTAGGGGGAAAACAAAGGAGGAAGCAACAATGCCCAATAGGAAATGTACTCATTACCATGCTCATTTAACTGTAACCTGTCTGTAAAACATTTTTACAACAAAAAAATGAAGAAAAGTAGTGCTCAAAAGAAGCATTTTGGGGGTAAGAGAAAGATGTCTGAATAGATGTACAAAATTCTATACTGCTTTTGAAAAAAATGTTCAGTATGTCACTGAATAACTGCTTCCATTAAAAAATTGTCACTATCTTGGAACTTGGGCCAGTATTTCCATCATTGCTGGGATTTGATCTCACCATCCAGGTAACTCTTTTGCACCATGGGTGAAGACAAAGCTTACTGTCCTTGAGGAAAAGAAATTCAGGCAAGAGTTACAAGGGTCTGAATGAAAGCCCTGCAATGGAAAAAAAATTTTCTATATATGGGTAATATATGATATATATTTACATATGTATGTGTATTACATATTATGATTTTTATTATTGATTTTTGTATTTATTTTATTTTTTACTTGATTCATTTATTTATTTTATATATTTTATGTAGTATTTTTACACACATAATATTTAGTACATGTTGTACATTTATTATAAATTTATACACAATAATTTAGGACATTGACTTGTTTTTCATTAATATTTTATTAAGTGTTGAAACATGATACATAATTAAATGGAAGCATTTGTCACAGTCTTCACATGTTTAGAGTCTCTCCCAAGTATGAGCTTTGGTTTTTATCTTTGGAACCTTCCTATAGGAATTTCCTTAGATGAGTTTTACTCAGAAGTCTTTTCTTGGGGATAGGCAAATTGAGGGATAAAACTGTAAGGGTGGGGCTAGAAATGTGGCTTAGTGGTAGAGAGTTGGCTCAGGATGCATGAATGCTAGGGTTTGAATCCTCAGTGCCACATAATCAGAGTGGCTCAAGTGGCACAGCCCTAGGCTTGAGAAAAGGGAGCTCAGAAACAGTACCCAGGGCCTAAGATCAAGTGCCTGGACTGTCAAAAACAATAGGCCAGATGCCTGTGGCTCACAACTGGAACTATAACTTCTCAGGAGGCTGAGATCTGAACACCACATTTCAAAGACAGCCTAGGCAAGGAAAACCTGTTAGGTTTGCTGTCGGGCAAGTGGTAAAGACTTCGCCTTGAGCTGAAGGGCTCAGGGACAGTGCTCAGGCTTGAGTTTGAGACACAAAAGTGGAAAAAAGTGAGGGTTAAGCGAAGTACTTTTGCTATTTGCTAATTAGGATAACATTCTCTGGAAAATGAATGCTCATGTACACCAGAATTGGAGTCAGAGCTCAAGGTTCAAGTGTAGCCCATCCATACACACAGCCTCTCAGACTCTAGCATTATAACCTTGTGTCCTACAGGGTTCTGAAAAGTCCATTGTTGAAAGGCTCAATATGCTGCCCAAGCCTTTGTGATAAGCAGTTGACTTGTAATGCCAATGTAATTACAGAGCACCAGTAGCTAACGCCTGTCACCCTAGCTCAGGAGGCTGAGGTCTGAGGATCACAGGGTGAAGCCAATAAGGGCAGAAAATTCTGAAACTCTGAATTCCACTTCTCAAAGGTCAGATGTTCAAGAGCTTCCTGTGTTTCCCTTGGTGATGAGAAGTTACTCATACGCTAAAGGTTCTTAGAGTTCTTGAGCTATAAAAGCAGGAAAGAAATATTATTTGACCCATCTTGGGTTCAAATGAAGTTCTCAGCATCCAAGCACTAGCCCTGTTTGCAGGAAGAACTTCAATGTAACAATATTTGAATGTAGAAAACAGTTACAAAAGCCAGGCTAGGTGAAGAGAAAAAGGCATCCAAGGTTAGGAGGCAGAATGTACACACTCAACATTCCAGGCATGGCCAGCAATGAGGGGAAACATGAAACATTTGTCAGAGTTACACAAGAGTCAGGCTTTTCTCAGCCTCTTCAAACAATGACTAACCTTCCTCCCTCAGGCAAAGGGAGCCTCAGGCTATCTTTAATTTAACAATAGAGAGCCAATTTATTGGGGGAGGGGGCAGGAACAGAGTAGAAAGCCTTGCTCTTTGGTCTTAGGGAGTGGGTCTTTGACTCTCCATCTGTCAGATTTGAAGGCCCTTCTTCTACCTCTGCCAGTCCATTCTCCTTCCTTCATTCTCCACATCATTAATGCAAATCCCCGGTCCAAGAGAGGCAAGGCCTTTTCTCTTCTGTCTCCAAGACCCTCAGTTAGAACTTGGCTCTGCCCTCTTGACTCTGGGGCCCTTGGCTACCTGAGAAGTGGAAAGAGACAGTCTTACTGTTCTCTGGTTGTGTGAAGGTCATGTTGGTGTCCTGGCACATTGCAGAAGGCCTAATGACTTGGAATTCTTCCTTACTTTCCTACTGACATCCAAGTCCAAATTCATCTATCATATTTCTATCTATCTATCTATCTATCTATCTATCTATCTATCTATCTATCTATCTATCTATCTATCTATCTATCTATCATCTATCTATCTATCTATCTATCTATCTATCTATCTATCTATCTATCTATCTATCTATCTATCTATCTATCTATCTATCTATCTATCTATCTATCTATCTATCTATCTAATTTATCGATCGATCCATCTATCTATCTATCTAAGGATCTACCTAACTACCTACCTAAGTAGCTATTTATTTGCCAGTTCTTGGGTTGAACAGAAGGCCTGGCACTGTCTCTAGCATGCTACCACTTGAGCCACAGCACCAATTCTGTTTTTTTCTTGAATGTGCTACTGTGAAATTGAACCCAGGGCTTCTTGCATGCTAGGCAAGCATTCTCCCACTAATACACATTCCCAGCCCCTTCATCTTTTTCTTAATGTTAATTTTTACATAAGTAGGCTACCATTTTACGTCCCCAAGTTTAATTTTCTGAATACTGGTTACTTCTAAGAAACCTGATCTTCTCTTCCCCTGCCTGTTTTGTGATTCTTCCTGCATTGGCCTCAAAATAAAATGTAAATAAAGGCTGTTGAGGGTGACCTGCTTTAAGTGGATGGCTGCACAGATTGTTGTGTATGTCTGTTTGCTGCCAATCCTGGATCTTGAACTCAGGATCTGGGCATAGTCCGTGAGCTGCTTTTACTTAAGGATAGCCCTCTAACACTGGAGACATACGGCTATACTTCTGGCTTTGTTGGCCCTGAAGTTGGACAGGGCTCTCAAGGACTTTCCTGCCTAGGGTGATTTGAACCATGATCCTTCTATCACAGCCTTTTAAGTATCAAGGAGGACTGCTGAGAGCCACTGGTGCCTGCCTAATCATTGGTCTTGCTGATGTTCTTGGACAGCCAGGTGAGTTCCCGATCCTCAGTTTGAAGTGGTGGGAGCTGAAGCCCACAGCTCGAATCCTGGTCCTGCCACCTCCAAATGGCAAGAGATGCTAAGAAACTCATTCATATCCATATGAATACCAAATGAATTTGATGAACGTCTTGATTGAATAGGCAGTTCACGAATGATTCTAGGATAAAATTATCCACAATTATATTATAGTACACTGATGGATTTTAATTAAAACTTTATGAAGCATTTAAATAATCACATTCATTAACTGGAGACATAATACCTATGAATTGGGCATCACATAATAAAGAGATGCCATTTTTTCTGCCAGGACTTTTTCTAGTTAATTGTTATATTGCATTTTCTGACTGTAGTTTGGTATATAAAACTAGGATATATTATACCTGACCAGAAAATCAATTATTCAGTTTTTTATCAGAAATGTTTATAGCGAAATTTAGAGATAAATCCAAATTATATATATATGAAGACAATGATTGGTTAGTCCTCTTCTCAAATTCCCCACTCCCTTCATGAGAATAATACACATTGTAAGGTAATGCTTAGAATGTTTTGGTGAAATAGGTTGACTTTAAACCAGTGAGCTACTCTATGCTGCATTTTGTTTATTTATATCCAGAAAAGCTAAATTCTTTCTTTATCGTTTTCCTTAGGCTTTATACTCAGATTTAATCTCTGATGGGCGACAAATAAAGATATAAACATTTTTTAACAGTGGCTAACTTTAGGCTGAGGGGTCTCCGTACAACGATACTCATGCAGATAGGCATTATAAGTCATGGGAGCTGATATCAAAATGATAACCAATGCTTACTGGTGTCATGCGTATGAGATTTTGTGTATTGTATATAGTGGTTATTAGAATGTTTTGGGAATCAACATAATTTCATGGGTTAGGAACTGAAGTGAGACATTTTACTCAGAACAAAATTTAAGGAGGCATCCAAAATTAGTTACCAAGATATGCATCATGTAACACAATGTTTTGAAAATGCAAACTAAAGGAAATAATTTATGGAAAACATCAACATATACAATAAATAAAGAATCACTATGACGTATTTTTCTTTTACCCCATTTGCAATACGGCTTACATGATGACTTTTCTGGTGATATGTTTAGTTAGGTCTTGATATTTAGTTAGAGAATTTATGTTCTTTCATATATTCATTTGTAAGATAAAAGAGGAAATGAATTCCATGCCAGAGTCAACATCCATAATAATGTTACAGATGTATCCTGCTACTTTGCCCAAGTTTCAAATCAGCTCGAAAAACTTGGTTGCTTTTTTGGATATAAATAAATAGGTATGCAATTTTGTCAGTACTAGAAATATTTTGACCACCATTAGTTAAAACTATTATTTTCCAGAAACTCCTTCTCTCTTTTCATGAGATTTTTAATTTCATTTATGTCATATGTTGATGTTTTTCCTTAAATAAGCCACATTCAGGTTTCTACAAAGTGTAATTTGGAGTAGTTTAAAATTATGGACACTCATGTACACTGCTCAGACTCTATTATTTGCATATTTTTCTTGTTATACCAGTAGGCATTAGTTCTCAGTATGGATGCTATTGGACTTATTCATTACATTTCTGAATTTTTTTACTTACGTTATGATTATGTTATTTTATTCTTTTAAATATGTGCAGATCTCATTCCACATACAGTCACATTTGTTTTAAACAATTTGATCCATTCAAGGCATTTGCTCTATTAGGTTTATCTAGAAGATTTTAATTACAAATTAACACAACTGTATTTATGAGATACAGTTATCTTTATGGCTCTACTCCAAGTTAATATCTATTTGAGGTTTTTGTGCTTAAAAAAATGGGCAAAGCATGTTTTTGTTCCTGGGGGAGTTGTACTTTGTTGGTTGTTTTTCCAGTTGTAGTGACTTCAACATATGTGCGCATTTTATTTCAATGGTTTTGAGTCAATGATTTGTTTCATATAACAGAAATTGCAAAAAGAATCAGTGATTTAGAACTTTTCCAAATAGAATTTTAAGAGAGACACTTGAAATTTTGTGACATCTGGGAATGGGCTGGTCTTCATAATGGAGGTTGTAGCAGAATAACAGACATTGTTTGACATGATTTTAATTCTTCCTCCTCTTGCCTCACTATCTCCAATGGTATTACCTCAAAGACTTTAGTGGAAAGAAAGTATTTTTGTCCGTATAAACTCAGAAATTTTGGTTTAATTGGGACACATTACACATTCATATTTCATTTTAACTCGAAAATCTTCTTTCCTTCATTTAAAATCACAGATGTGAATTTATAATGCTAAAGTAGCAACAACTAATTTATACGAAATGGTCCAAATTATTTTCACTTCAAATTATATGTAATATAGAGTGTACTAATAATAATGAGTAATAGAGTATGTAACAATTGACTTTGGGGAAAGTAAATTACAGTGGATTTTTGTGAGATACAGAGTAATAATAAAACTTATATTTGATTCTATTAAAAATTACAAGGTACATCTAAAAATAACTTATAGTTATAAACTAATGCTGAAAATATAATATTGTTGATTAGAAAAATCCAGAAGTTTCCATAAGTTTGCTTTTTAAAAATTGTCCTGAATCTGAGCTTTGGTGGCTCATGCCTGTAATCCTAGCTACCCAAAAGTCTGAGATCTGAGGATAGTAGTTCAAAGCCAGACTGGGCAGAAAAGTCTGTGAGACTCTTATTTCCAATATATCTCTTGAAAGCTGGAAACGGCACTGTGGCTCAAGTGGTACAGTGCTATCTCTGAGCTAAAGAGCTGAGGGACAGTGCCTAGGCCCGTCATTCAAGCCCCACGACACACAAAAAAAAATTGGCATGGATTTTTACTTTATTATTTCATGATTTTTTAATGTGAACATACAGAGAGTTTTAAAATTACATGAAGAAAGTAATTAGTATATTTGTTATCGAGCATTATTGCCTCCTCCCTTGTTTCCCCTTTCTATCCCATCCCATTTCCCTTTATGCCCCCCGCAAACCGCCCCCCCCACGCCAAAGATATAAATTTTGATTTTAGACATATAGTATTGTACATGTCATTGTTGCAATGTGTCCACCTGTATCCCAATTTGTTTTTCTGTTCCCCTCCCCAAATTATAACAAAATCAAATACAGTGAAAATAGAGGTTAAAGCACGGGGGAGGGACAGACAAAGTAACAAAGAAATCATGTAGCAAATATGCTAGAAACAATAGCAAGAAAGTCCTTATCGTGGTGTTCATTTCACCTAACATCAACTTGTCTGACAGTTTGTGTTTATCTCAGACATATACTAGTTATTGCAAATAAGGGAAACCATGGAACCTATGTTTCTTTGGGCATGGATTACTTCACTTAATATAATTTTTTCCATGACTTTTCATTTCCTAACAAACGGTGCAATGCAATTTTTTTCTGATGAAGGCATAGAATTCCTTTGTGTATATATACCATATTTTCTTGATCCATTCATCTACTGAGGGGCATCTGGGTTGGTTCCATATCTGAGCTATGGTAAATAATGCTGCAATAAACATAGATATGCTGGTAGATTTAGTATGGGCCTTTTGGTGATCATTTGGATAAAAGCACAAAAGTGGGATTGCTGTGTCATAGGAGAACTCTATGTGGAGTCTTTTGAGCAAGCTCCACACCACTTTCCAACGTGGTTATACAAGATTACAGTCCCACCAACATCCCGTCCAGCTTCTGTTATATTACTGTTCCACATTATAACCATTCTAACTGGGGTAAGGTGGTATTTCAGTGTAGTTTAGATTTGCATTTCTTTTATTGCTAGGGAGGTTGAGCATTTCTTCATGTGTCTATTGGCCATCCTTCTTTGCTCTTCAGAGAGGTTTCTTTTTAGTCTTTAGCCCACTCATTTATTGGGCAGTTGTTTCTTTGAGGATTTGTTGTTGGGGATTTAATTTTTTGAGTTCCAGGCATATTTTAAATATGAAACATATGTCTGTTGTATGGCTAGTGAAGATCTCTCCCAATATATGGGCTTTCTATTGATCTTCCTAGTTTTATCCTTTGCCATTCTGAAGCTCTGCAATTTCATGCAATTCCATTTGTCCAACCTTTCTTTGATTTGTTGTGTTTCTGGTATCTATTAAGAAAATTTTGGTCTGTGGCAAGGAGACATAGGTTATCTCCTAGTTTGTCCTGCAATGTTTTCAGGGTGTCTGCTTTGACTCCAAGGTCTTTCATCCATTTGGAGTTGATTCTTGTGCAGTGTGATATATATGGATCTAGTTTTAGTTTTCTACAAGTGATTAACCAATTTTGTCAACAGCATATACTGAAGAGGCTGTCTTTCTTCCATTCTATTTTTTTTTAGCTCACTCATCGAAGAGTAGGTGGCTATAGGTCTGTTGGTTCATTTCTGGATTTTCAATTCTATTCCATTAGTCCTGAGGTCTGTTCTTGTGCCAATACCTAGCTGTTTTGATTACTATGGCTTTGTAGTAGAGTTTGAAATTTGGTATTGATATTCCTGCAGCACTGTTCTTTCTGTTAAGGATCATTTTTGCTATCCTGTGTCTTTTGTTGTTCCATATGAATTTTTAGATTGCCTCTTCTATTTCCTTGAGGAATGAGTTTGTAATATCGATAAGTATTGCACTGAATTTTTAGATAGTCTAGGGAAGTATTGTCATTTTCACGATGTTGATTCTTCCAATCCACGAGCATGGGAAGTTTTTCCACTTTGTAAGTTCCGTTTTGATTTCCTTTTTCAGGCTTTTAAAGTTTTCATCATAAAGATCCTTCACTTCTTTGATTAATTCTTAGGTATTTTATTTTTGTGGGGCTATAATGAATGGAGTTGCTTTCCTGATTTCAGCCATGCTTTTCTCATTCTTGGCATACAGAAAAGCCACTGATTTTTGAGAGTTAATTTTTCCCCTGCTACTTTGCCAACGTTTTGAATCAGCATGAATAATTTCAGAGTTGAGTCGGTGGGATTATTTAAATACAACATCATGTCATCTGCAAATAGGGAGAGTTTTATATCATCTTTCCCTATTTGGATCCCTGTTATGTTTGCATCCTATCTTATTGCTGTAGCTACGCATTCTTATACTAAATTGAAGAGAAGTGGAGAGATTGGACATCCTTGTCTTGTTCCTGAGTTAAGAGGAAATGGCATTATTTTTCCACCAATAAGTATAATGATGTCTGTAGGTTTGTCATATACAGGCTTTATTGTATTGAGGAAAGTTCCCTGGATTCATAGGTTTTCCAGAGCCTTCATCATAAATGGGTGTTGTATCTTGTCAAAGGCTTTTTCTGCATCTCTTGAGATAACCATGTTCTTATTCTTGCTCTTGCTGATGTGATGAATTATATTAATTGATTTGCAAATTTTGAACCAGATTTGCATCTCGGATATAAATCCTGTATGATTTTTTGGAGGAATTGTCAAAGGCGATTTGCCAAAATTTTGTTGAGAAGTTTTTCATCAATGTTCATCAAAGAAATGGGTCTATAATTCTTTCTTTGATGAGTCCCCGCTTGCTTTTGGGATAAGGGTTATGATGGCTTCATAGAATGAATTTGGTATTGAATTTTTCCTTTCAATTTCATTGAAGAGTTGGAGGAGTATTGGTGTGAGCTCTGCTTTGAAGACCTTGTAAAGTTCTGCTGTAAATCCATCTGGCCCTGGGCTTTTCTTAGATGGGAGGTCTCTTATTCCTGTTTCTATTGCTATGCTTGATACGGGCATGTTAAGTTGATTTAACTCATCTTGGTTGAGTTTTGGTATGGAAATTCAACGGCATGGAAATGGCTAGGAAAAAGTCCATTTCTGCCAGGTTTTTAAACTTATTAGCATAAATGTTTGAGAAGTATTCCCTTATAATGTTCTGAATCTTGGTTGCTTCTCATTCCCATTCTCATCTCTGAGTTTTTTTATTTGGTATGTTCTCTTCTTTTTGAAACAATTTGCTAAGAGAATGTCAATTTTGTTATTTTTTTCGAAGAACCAACTCTTTGTTTTGTTGATTCTTTTTATGGTGTTTTTGGGTTCTAATTCATTTAATTCTGATGTAATTTTATTATTTCTTTCCATCTACTTGATTGGGGTTTATCTTGCTGCTCTTTTTCAAGGAGGTTCAGATGTCTTATTAAATTGTTGGTTTCAGATCTCTCTAATTTGTTGTTGTAGGAACTCAGAGCTATAAACTTGCCTTTGAGTACTGCCTTTGCTCTGTCACAGAGAAGCTAGTAATTTGTGTGTTCATTATTTTTGAATATCATGAACATTTGCATTTCCTTTCTAATCTCTTCCATGACCTACTGGTGATTCAACGGTTGTTCAGCCTCCATGTTGTACAGGACTTTCTTTGTTGGCTTTTGGTGTTGACTTCTAATTTTATTCCCTTGGATGCTGTTTCTTGGCTCTTACTGTGTTCTTGATGGTTTTCTATGTGTGGGATAACTTTAATGTCTTTTATAGGGCTGGATTGGTGGAGATATACTGTTTTAATTTTTCTTTGCTATGGACAGTTTTTATTTGACCCTCGGTTATGAAGGAGAGTTTAGCTGGGTTCGGTATTCTTGATTGATAATTGTTTGTCTTTACCACATGGCATCTCCCATTCCAGGCTCTTCTTGCTTTAATCATCTCTGCTGAAAAATCTGGGGTGATTCTAATTGGTTTGTGTTTATAGGTGATTGTTCTTTTCTCCTTGAGAAATTTAAGGATCCTTTCCTTAGTCTGAATTGATCCTGTGCAGATTATAATGTGACTGGTGGGATATCCTGCCCTGGTCTGGTCGATGTGGGGTTCTATAAGCTTCTTATATCTGAATAGGCCTATCTTTTTGCATGTTTGGGAAGTTATCTGCTAGGATTCTGTTAAATAAATTTCCCAGACCATTAACTTCTTTCTCTAGGTGCTCCTCTATACCCATTATCCTCAGATTATGATTTCTGATGGTGTCTTCCAAGTGTTGAATAGATCTATGATATTTCTTGGATTTGTCTTGGATATTTGTATGTTCTTTCTCTATAATATCTAGGCTGTCTGCAATCCCCGAGATTCAATCTCCTGCATGGCTTAACCTACTGTCAAGAATTTCTTCTTTGTTTTTTATTTCTTTTCCTTCAAATTGGTCGGCTTGGATCGCTTCAAATTCTTTGTTGGAGCTTTGTTTTCGATTTTGTATGAACTTTACTTAATTAATTTGATGTTCAGTGTTTATTCTCAAATGACTTAGTTGACTGGTTATGGTTCCATTCAGCATTCCATTTGTGGTCCTCCTGAATTGTTTAAACTGTCTATTTATGGATTCCATGAATGCCTCTATTGATCTTTGTCTATTCTCATCCCGCTCTCTCAATCCCTGTATTACTCTTTGATTAGCTTCGTCACGTTCACGCAATTCCTGTAATTCTCTAGACTGTGCTCAGCCTGCTCATGCATTTCCTGTATTTCTCTTTTACTCTTCTCAACATGCTAATGCAATTCTTGCATCAATCTTTAAGTAGCTGCCTAAGTTAAATCCCAAACAACAAATCCTCAAAGAAACAACTGCCCAATAAATAAGTGGGCTAAAGACTTAAAGAGAAAATTCTCTGAGGAAGAAAGGATGGCCAATAGACACATGAAGAAATGCTCAACCTCCCTAGCCATAATAGAAATGCAAATCAAAACAACATTGAGATACCACCTCACCCCAGTTAGAAGGGCAAAAATCAAGAACTCTAATAACAACAGATGCTGGAGGGGATGTGGACAGAAGGGAACCTTACTTCATTGTTGATGGGAGTATAAACTTGTTCAACCACTTTGGAAAGTAGTATGGAGGTTCCTCAAAAGACTCCACATAGAGCTCCCCTATGACCCAGCAATCCCACTTTTGGGCATTTACCCAAATGTTTACAAACAAGACCACACTAAAGCTACCAGCACAACTATGTTTATTGCAGCATTATTTACCATAGCTAAGATCTGGAACCAACTTAGATGTCCCTCAGTAGATGAATGGATCAAGAAAATGTGGTATATATACACAATGGAATTCTATGCCTCCATCAGAAAGAATGACTTTGCCCCATTTGTTAGGAAATGGAAAGACTTGGAAACAATTATATTAAGTGAAGTAAGCCAAGCCCAAAGAAACATAGGTCCCATGGTTTCTCTTATTTGCAATATCTAGTATATGTATGAGTCAAGCAGAAAACGTCAGATAAGGTGATGTTAGGAAAATGAACCCTAAGTTATGTATATTAAATGTTTTTTTTTTTCTTTCAGGCATTTGTTTCTAACGCAATTATAAGATTATTTCTTTGTTGCTTTTTATGTCCCTCCCCCACAGTATAACCCCTGCTTTCACTGTATTTGATGTCGGTATAATTTCTGGAGGGGAAGGGGAAAAACAAATCGTTTAAATAAGGATACAGGCGGACCAATTGCAACAATGAGAAGTACAAGTTATCATGTCGAAAATAAACTTTACAACTTTGGAGGTGAGGTTTGGGTGGGTGGGAGGGATGGGAAAGGATGGGAAGGGTAAACAAAGGAGGAGGCTACATGCTTGATAAGAAATGTACTCAATATCTTGCCCATGTATTTGTATCCCCTCTGTACAGTATTTTCACAATAAAAAAATAAAAGCCTAAAAAAAAAGGAAAAAATCTTTAAGTAGCTTCCTAATGCTCACAAGATTCCTGTATTAATCTTTGGTTTGACTCCTCTCGCTCCCTAGAATGCTCACACTGAGTCCTTTGTAAGTTTTCAATCATTTCATTCACAATGTTTATCAGTAGTGTTTGTACAGCTTTCTGGGAACTCCTCTGGATTATTCATTAACTATTCTGTCACCTTATTATCATGAGTGGGAGGTCAGATACCTGGATTTGCCTTTTCTTTGTGCTTTTCGGGTTGTTCTGCCCATTTGGTATGAAAGAAACACCAACTTTGTACTAGAACACTATTTTAAGGCAAGCATGAACCATAGTACTGTAGTTGCATAATCAAAATGGCTGCAGATACAATCTAGTTCAACAGATACAATCTATTCAACATCAAACAACTATGTATTAATGGTCTAAAAACAGCAAAAAAGGATTTGGCAAACCAGAAATTATTAGCTTTAGGGAGAAATGTGGGCACAAATAAGACTAGAGAGATGTGGAGAGGTAAAAGGAGAGTAAATTTAACCAAGTCCTAATCTCAGAGAGGGAGATGGTTTGGACAGAATGATAGGAGAGAGATTAAAAAATAAACAAGTAAAATGGAAAAAAAATTAAATTTAAGAAGTGAAACACTTAAAATTATATAAGCTTAAAGAAATGATATCGAGAGAAGTACAGGATAGGATGAGAGGAGAGAAGGGATAGAAAGGAAACATGAAAATTAAAAAATTAAAAAAATTTAAATAAGTTATTTGATAATTAGTAGGTATAAAGAGATAATACTGCTCTTAAAGAAATTAAGTCTAAGAAGTTGTGAATTGAGAAATAAATTTCTGGATTAAGTATGTACACAATGGGTGATAAGGTCTAATAATTGACGACAGGTATATGTCTGGGGATGAGCAAAACAGCAATTAAGTCATGCAAAAAAAAAGAAAGAGAAAAATGAAAACAATAAAAAGGACCAAAAGTTCAAAAGAGATTAAAAACACACACACATACACCAAAAATAAAAATTATGAGAAAAAAAAAAGATCAACAGAAAAATAAAATTTATGAGAAAAAAAAGATCAACAGAAAACACTTTAAAAAATAAAAGTTTAAGAAAAGTTTCAAAAAAGATTTTCTTGATTTTTTGTTTCATGTGTGTGTGGGGGGGGGGGTGAATGGGAAGACTTGTATCTCCCCTGTGTCCATAACCAGTTTCTTGGTGTTGTCTCTGGTCTGCTTGTGATGTTTGGTTTTCCTATGGCTTGTTTGGTTTCTTAAGTCTGTATGGGCAGGAAGAAACTGCTCTGTGTTAGGCATGATTTTGTGATCCTCCTCCCAGGCTAGTTCAGTGGGAGGGAGATCTGTTTTGACTATCACGAAAGAGGGAGATGGCTGTTACTTCTAGTATGGAGATGCTGTGATGATGCTAGGTTCTGGGTAGGGTTGAGGCCTTTCAGCAAACAGTAGCTATTCCCTGAGGAGCTAGCTCCTGAGACACTCAGAGAGGCCAGCTTGGAGCCTTTCTTGGGGTTTATGTTTGCTGAATTTCAATTGTTTAGGCCGCTGTAGGGAGTGGCAGCCTCTGGCTGACATAATAAACCTATTGTGACCTATTGTGTTATCATAAACCTATTGTGAACTTATCACAATTATGGCATCACCAACTAATTATACCATAAATATATTATTATAACTTGATATTGTGATGTCATATTACCATTGCAATATCACTGTCCCATTGGGTTTTTCAAACCTATTTTGACTTTATAACATTTTACAAAACTCGGGGTCTTTGAGACTATTAACTTGTGAACTTGTATACTTATGATGCATAAAACACAAGACAATCCAATGAGGCACATTGAAGATAACTTTATTTACACTAGAAATGGGCCTGCATTTACCTTGTCCTGGGCTGTACACTCTGTGACAGGCCAGCCAACCACCAAATCTCAGACGTCCAATGGGCAGCCCAGCAGGTAGTTAATTGGTTTGCAAACCACCAACCCCCCAAATTATCTTCTCCACGCTTCAAATTTCAATAGGTAAGCCTTTTCCCTTTCCCCCTCCTTCTTTATAGATCTTTCCTTCATTTCCCTTTTTTCCTTCCGTCACTCATTTCTTCTCTTTAGGCCTCTCCACTTTCTACAGGCCTCCACTTCTCTGGCCTTGTGGCCAATTGGCTTCCTTCCTCTCCTGCTCTCCCTCACATTCCTCTTCTCCTACGTCTTTCCCCTCCTGCTGTCTCACCACTTCCTTCCTTCCAGGTCTTCTCTTAATTTTCTTCAATTCCATTGCTCTGACCATGCAGCCTATATATAGGTTGAACCCCTCCATCACTCAAGTGGGTCTCCTGCCTAACAGTTTTGAACCATCACTTAAACAAACTGCCCGTTCCCCAATCACTTCTTCACAGCTCATCATGTGAGGATGACATCCTACCCCCTCCAACAGCATACCCTGCCCACTTGGGGGCATGCCCCATGCACTCCAATGGGCTAGGTCATGGGGCCACATTGATTAATGGGCCCTGCTCATTATTAGGACCATGCTGCTTTATAAATCAACCACTGGTTTTCATGTCCAATCAATTTCTTGATTCCTTCTTACCAAATCCTAAAAATTCCCTTCTCTCCACCCAATGAACAGGCTTAAATGTAAATTTAATAGAAAAAAGTAAATTATAGAAACACACTAGTTATTCTTAAGGGATCCTCTGTCTCTGAACAGTCCATCTTGAAGCCTTCTCTGTATATTGGTCCACTACCTATTCCACTTCAGACTGATGGATCCAATACTGTTTTCCTGCTAATTTAATAGCTGACAGTGAAGAGAGCACCACCAAGTAAGGTCCTTGCCACTTCGGTTCCAATTTAGGACCATGATGCATTTTTACCCACACCAGTGGTCCAGGCAAGAAAGAGTGGGTGGAGTTTCTTTTTTGTTTTCTTTTTTCAATTCCATTTCTTAGTTTATTTCACTTACCTGGGGTCTAGTTTTTGAATTTATTTCTGAAGTGAGACTTGCTATAGAATAAACTAAATTACTCTCCCCCAAAAAATTTTCCCTCCAACTGGATTTAATTTCTTAATTGATATTTGAAATTTTTATTTTCATCCTTTTTTAAAAACTTTTTATTATTATTATCTTTAAGTAGTTGTACAAAGAAGTTCCTATTCTACCAAACAGTACACGAATACAAGGTGTCTGACAACATTGTCATCCATCCCTCATAACCTTTCCCTTCTCACACCGTCTTTGTAAAAGTTGAGATAAGTGATTACATATATTTCACATATTTCACAGTATTTGGGAATTGTGATACTTAGTTAAAGTCACAAACACATTTTAACCTTGACAAGGCACATTATTGTTATCATGGTCTAAAGTTTGTTAATTCTATGAGCTTTGACAATCCAAATTATTTTTCCCACCTCAGGTGATGTTTACACTTTTTTCCTTTTGCTTAATGTAGGCTATTCCTTCTTTCCTTGTTTCCCTCTCATTCCTCCTTTCTCATCACGGTGTTTGGGTTGCTTAGTTATTTTTCTTCTATGTCCAGTGTAGCTCATGGTCGCCTTTGTTGTATGTTGTTCCATTTCCCACTTATTGTGTTCCTCCTTCTGGCTTCCCTCCATTGCGTGCATATTTCCACCATCTACATGGTCAAGAACATGGAGTCATTAATGGTGATACAACAAAATGTGTGGCTTTCCTTTGTTTCTCGAGTCCTATTTACTTTGTCATGCCTTCTTGCATTTTGGCTTTAGCATCCACGTATCAGGTAGACCCTCTGCAATTTGTCTCGTTGTTCTTGACTTACCTCACTCAAATAATTTGGCCTAGTTTTATCCATTTCCCTGAAAATACCATCATTTTGTCCTTTCTAATGACTTCATGATATTCTGTTGTATATAGGTCCTACAATTTTTGGATCAGCTTATCACTTATGGCTCATCTGGGTTGTTTCCAAATATAGGCTATTTTGAAGAGTGCTGCAATAATCATAGATGTGTGTGTGTCTTTGTATACTGGTTCCTGTTGTTCAGAGTAGGTGCCTAGGAGTATTATGGCCCGTTCATCGGAGAAGTCAATATTTAGCTTTCGTAGGTACCTCCAGACTGCTTTCCAAAGTGGTTGTATTAGTATACATTCCCACTAGAAATGCAGTAATGTTTCTTTCTTTGTATCCCTTCCAACATTTGTCATTGGCTGAATTTAGGATGTGGGCCATTCTGACTGGGGTAAGGTGCTATCTCAGAGTTGTTTTTATTTGCATTTCCTTTACAGCTAGGGATAATGAACATTTTTATTTCTTCTTCTGAGAAGTCTCTCTTTAGCTCCCTTGACCATTTCAAGATTGGTTTGTTGTGTTTGTGAAGGGTTAGTTTCTTGAGTTCACCATATTTAATGGATATTAGACCCTTGTCTGAAATATTGCTGGTAAATATTTTTTCCCATTTCTTCCCATTTCCTGGTAATCTCTATGATTCCCTTTTTTAGGCTTTTATAGTTTTCATGAAATAGACCCTTTATATCTTTGGTTAGGTTAATTCCTAGATACTTTTTTTTGGAGGTTATTGCGAATGGAGTTGTTTCCTTGATTTCCCTTTCTACTTGTGCATTGCTGACATACAGCAAGGCGACTGATTTTTGTGGGTTAATTTTGTATCCTGCTACTTTGCCAAAATGGTTTATAAGTTCTAAGAGTTTGGGGATGGAGCTTTAGGGATCGTTATTTTATAAAATATTGCCATCTACAAAAAGAGATAGTTGATCTTCTTCCTGTCCTATGTGGATCCCTTTAATGTCTTTTTCTTGCCTTATTGCTCTGGCTAAGAATTTCAGAACTATATTGAAGAGGCGTGGAGAGAGTGAGCATCCTTGCCTTGTTCTTGTTTTTTAGGGGAATTGGTTGTAGTTTTCCCAATTAAGTATAATATTGGTCTTTGATCTGCCATGTAAGGCTTTTATTATCTTATGAAATATTCCTTCTATTCATATTTTTTCTAGAGCTTTTAACATGAAAGAGTGCTGAATTTTATCAAAAGCCTTTTCTGCATCAATGGAGATAATCATGTGGTTCTTGACCTTGGATCTGTTGATGTGATGGATTCAATTTTTGACTTACATACGTTAAACCATCCCTGCATCTATGGGATGAAGCCTACTTGGTCATAATGTATGATTTTTTTTAATATATTTCTGGATTCTGTTGGCTACAATTTTATTGAGCATCTGTCTTAATCAAAGAGGTTGGTATGTAGTTCGTATTTTGTTGGGTCTTTGCCTGGTTTGGGGATGAATGTGATATTGGCCTCATAGAATGAGTTTGGGTTACTCCCTCTGTTTCTATTTCTCTGAGGAGCTTGAGGATTGTGGGTATTAGTTCCTGTTTAAAGGCCTTTGACAATTCTGTAGTGAATCCATAAGATCCTGGGCTTTTCTTGTTGTAAGATTTCTGATTATTTCTACTATCTCATTGTATGTTATAGAAATGTTTAATTGATTTATTTCTTCTTAGTTCTGTTTAGGCAATTTGTATTTCTTTTTTTCTCAGGCAGGAAAATAAATTAATTTACTGAACTGCTGCCCACACCATGCATAGTGGAGACACATGGCTGAAAAGGAAGTGGGGCGACCCACCTCTGGGCCAGGACTTATCTAGGCCATGGTCAGGAAGAGATGTGGCCAGGTGAGGAAAATGTGTGGTCATACTGGATCTGAATGTGACGTCAGGGTCTGGGACACTCCTAAGGTCAGATGGGACTCTGGTGACCAGAGGTGGCCCAGGATGTTACCTAGCAGGAAGGGAAGGTAACTGCTTCTAGGTCTGCCAGTTACCAATGTAAAAGATATTGGGTCGAAACTTAGCCAAGAAGTGGGAAGGTGTCCCTGTTCAAATCTTACATTCCAGCCTTTTGATAATTATGAAAAAGTTCGAAGATTTTCTCCAGCTACTTCGTCTTTGCAAGGGGTGTCAACAGTAGGTGTAAAAGGCTGAGATGTGATCCCCTCTGGGAGAAGGCAGCAGGCAACAGCTGTCACTTGGGCAATGAGTCCTTAGATGAAGTCTGAAGGAGGCAAGTCTCTTGGACGAAGTATGGCGACGTCTCATGAAGCATTGAGGGACTGAAAAAAATACTAGAGAGAAAATAAATGGCAAGAGGAAGGACTTGGGTTTGGAAATGTTGGTAGAAATTTCCCTAACTACTTCTGACATCCGGTGAATAGGTAGAGAAGAAGTCAAGTGACAAAGGCAAGAAGATAAATTCTTGTCCAGTTGAAAGGTAGAGAGATATGGACATTAGATGGGCATTCTTCTTTCTTCTCTTGACCTCCTGGCTCTGGTTTGTCTTGAAAGGGGAGGCACAAAATGGCTGATGTGATATCATCTCCTCTTACTCCTCTTCATGTTCCCTGAGTCTAGGTGCTCTTTGCTGGGATGGTTTGTCCCAGTTGGTATTCAAGGAGGTTTGAACTCAAGGCCTGGGTACTGTCCCTGAGCACTTCTGCTGAAGGCTAGCACTCTAACATTTTGAGTTATATAAATACTTGCAGTGTTTTCTAGTTAGAGATAAGAATCTTGAGCCATGCTTCCAGACTGGCTCTTTGCAGGTTAGATGCAAGACGGATTCTTAGGGATTTTTCAGCCCAGGCTGGCTTTGAATTGCAATCTTTGCTACAAAAGCCCTTTGTTATTTCGCATTATAGCAACAAGGAGATCAAATAGAGTAAGTAGAGCTTACCTGGTCCTTATCAAGAACTGACCAACAAATATTCTGCAATGACAAAATTGTTTGATGGGAGAATCTTAGCACACATACACTAGTATGCTTGCTTTGCATGCATAAGGCCCTGGGTTCGATTCCTCAGCACCACATAAGCAAAAAGAAAAAAGCCAGAAGTGGCCCTGTGGCTCAAGTTGTAGAGCACTAGCCTTGAGCTCAAGAGTTGAGGGACAGCACTTAGGCCCAGAGTTCAGGCCCCACAACCGGACCCCTCCCCCCAAAAAAAGAGACATGTAGTCAGTTCTAGATTACACAACACAAAACCAAAAAGGCAAAACTAAAAACCTAAAATTTGTGACAACAATGTTTAGACATCTTTGCTAACAAAGCACATCAGAAGGTTGGGCCTCAGTTACCAGGGTCTGTGAAAAGAGCAACTTGTTAGCAAGGCACATTTGAATAGATGGATGGAGGAGAAGTAAGCTTGGTGGAAGGGTCAGGATTGGAGGGAGCCAAACGCTTAACCCACCATTTGGCCAAGATGGTGAACTCAAGATTGCAAATTTCTAAAAAAATTCAAAGAAAGCCTGAACAAAAAATAAAGCGTAGTTTGGCTAGTCTTTCAGAGGGAATCTAGAGGGGATTTCTTGAACCTAGACCATGTCACACTCTTCAGGGCACAATACAAATAATTGTAGAAAAGAAAGGGAGAGATATAGAAATTTGGACATGAATAGCAGAGAGGAAAGAGAGCCTGATTGTAAGGAGACTTCTGACCATGTACCATTGCAGAGGCAAAACTTGTCTAAATCTGACAACAACATAAAAATATTAGGTGCTCTGCTACCCAGGGAGCACAACTGGCATTTCAGAGGGGTTTCACAGCTCAGGCATGACTCGCAACACCCCATTAAATGTGTAGGATAGTCAGTCTGGTGAGTGAAGGAGAGATGACGAGGCAGAAGCAGTGTCCCAACTTCTCCCATAGCCCTCTAGAGATTAATGGCCATGCCCCCAAAACCAAGTATCCTCGGCTTCGGAGGTGACCAGCCTTTTAGCTAAAGGCCATAGGAGCTCTCTGGTGTGGTGCCACATCTAAACAGAGATTGAGCAACATAGAGCCATAGAGAGTAGTTTCACTCACCAGAGTAGATAAGTGGTGTGGACATGGATGTGAAGGCCAGCAATGGTATTGTTGAAAAGTCTCGCCTGGTGTCTCAAGGCAGTTTGGTTTGCAGAAAGGGGTGGTTAGGAAATTCTATCATTTCCAAATCAAAAACCCTATCCAAGTCATGCCCCCATATGTAAGATATATTAAAAAGGTAGTTTTCATTCGATAGCCTTTGAAGAGAATGCCACACACTATTAAGGTAGGAAAAGACATTTATTTACCCAACTGCTGCCCCCACCATATATGGTGGAGAAGCATGGCTGAAAAGGAAAGGGGGGATAGCAATTTCTATTTCTGTAGAAATTCATCCATCTGTGATAGGTTTTGCTTCCTTTGTGAGTAGAGTCTGGAATTATTTCTTTATGATTGTTTGAATGTCTTGGATGTTTGTTGTAATTTTCCCTGTAGTATCTCTGATATTATTGATATGGGTCTCCTCTCTTAATTTGTTAGTTACTCTTGCCAGTGGTCCATCAGGTTTATTGATTTTTTTTCTTAAAAACAGCTTTTTAAAATTAATTTTATTTGTAATTTTCACAGTCTCTATCTCATTAATTTCAGCTCTTATTTTGATTATCTCTTTCTGCCGAGCAACATTAGGTTCAATTTTTTTCTTGTTTACTTGGTCTCAGTTTTCTTGATATGTGCACTGAGAACAATAAATTTGTCCCTCAGGACTGCTTTCGCTGGGTCCCATAGGTTTCTTTGTGATGTTTCTTCGATTTCACTGAATTGTAGGAACTTTTTAATTTCTTCTTTAATTTACTCTGTAACCCATGTATTGTTCAACTGAGTGCTGTTTAATTTCCATATGTTTAAGTTTTTCCTACTTTATGCCTTGTTATAGAGAACTAGTTTGATTCCACTATGGTCAGATTGAACACAGAGTATTATGTTGATCCTCTTGTATTTGCTTAAATTCCTTGTATTAACTAAGAAATGATCTATTGTAGAAAAAGTTATGGGTTTGGCAAGAGTAAGACCCTGTTGGTGTGAATGTCTGTAATTCTAGCTACTCAGGAGGCTCAGATCTGTGTATTCAGGTTCAAAGCCAGCCCAGGCATGAAAGTCCATGAGGCTTTTCTGGGGTTGTTCAGCACCAAACCCTGCCTCATGTCTGGGTTTGTTCACCAACTTTGCCACCATGGGCTGGGCTTGGCTGCTTATGCAAGCCGGTATGGAGAGGCCCTCCACTCCACCAGCAGTCAGGTGTTAACTAGTGTTGTTGCCTCAGGCTGGGCTGGGCTGCTTATGTGGGCCAGTATGGAGAGGCACAAAGTGCCATGGGTCTGGAGTTGTTCACTGCAACTATCCCTGCCCCAGCTACCGTTGCATCCCCAGGCTGGTCTGGGCTGTTCCTGTGAGCTAGAGCCAAGAAACATTGTGCCCAGGGTCTGAGTGCTTTGCCACTACTGCCAGCTGCTGCTGCTGCTGCTCCAGGTTAGGCTAAGCTGTTTACACCAGCAGGAAAGAGGTGCCACGCTGTGAGTATAGGGTCGTTTGCCACTGTTGACAGCTGCTGCAGCTCCAGACTAGGTGGTGCTGCTTGCACCAGCCAGGCAGAGGCGCCATGCCTGGGAGGTTGAGGGGAGTCTCTAGCTCTGCCTTCTGAGATTTGTTTGTATTCTCTGGGTTGGCACCAGCTCGTGGGAGTCTTCTGGGAGTCTTGGAATGCTTGTGGGTATGTGGTCCTCCGAGGGTCCAGGGCCAGGCCACATAGGCAACCTGGCAAGAAGCTCCACCACTTAAGCTGCTCAGCGTGGAGCTCCATCACCAACAAGGGGTTCCTGAAGTTTATTTCCACTTTACTGTCTGTGTAGGTTTTTCCCTGTTCTTTTTTCACTTACTGTACCTCTCTGAGTAATCTCTTTTTTGTGTGGGTCACTTGGAGAAACCGAGCATTGAATTCAAACTGTATTTGGTTGTGGAGAGCTGTGGTGTTTACCTGCTATTCCATC
The DNA here is from genome assembly GCF_024711535.1 of Dipodomys merriami. Lineage (NCBI taxonomy): Eukaryota > Metazoa > Chordata > Mammalia > Rodentia > Heteromyidae > Dipodomys > Dipodomys merriami. The sequence goes on along the minus strand of NW_027202360.1, from coordinate 2,696,345 downwards.
ACCATCTTGGCCTCTCCCCTTCAGGTGGAGTTTTTCTTAGGTGGACGGTGGGCCTTAGTTACCAAAGGATAGGTACATAAAAGAATATGTTGTAAAGCCTGCAGATTGTAGTTTGACATTTCTGTTAATATAGCCTTCCCAAATTTGGGAACCAAAGGGGTTCTTCTACCCTAAAGTATTTCAAAGGGATTAAATCCTTTAATATAAGGGCTACATCTTGCTCGAAGGAGAGCAAAGTGGAGGAGGCTCACCTAGCCATGCACAGTCTCTGTATTTAATTTAGTCTCTGTATTTAATTTAACTAAATTAAATTCTTTCAAATGCCTTGAACTCTAAGTTCTATAAATGGATTGTAAATTCCAATTTATTCCTAGAGCATTAGTTAATCATTGAGAACTTGGGCCATGAATACAGGGCCATTTTTGGACCCCACAAATAAGGGTAAGCCAAATGAAGAAATTATTACATGCCTCAGCTCAGCCTGAAAAACTGTCCACTATTACTAACAGATATGAATACCCATACTTTCCAGGCTTTACCTCTGTGAAGTCCACTTTCCCAAATTCACCATCTGAGGTTCCTCAGATATGAATTCTTTCCATATGTTCTAGCTTTTCAGCATTTACCTGTTTGGAAATTACATACACACATTACAAAGGATTGTCAACCTGAGGCCCCACTGGTTTTCAAACAGTTTTAGGCAGTTGTGTGGAGCAATTTACCAGGGTGGAAATATCTACACGTAAACTGAAAGAAAGCTTGAGCCTCTTTACATTTTTCACATGTCCAGTGTCAACATTTGCCCACATATTACCACTGTTTTTGTTTCTTCCCTTAATTTTAACGACTAGTATCTCTAGAGACCACACTGGTTTTAGAGTGGTCTCCCAAGCTACCTGATCAGCTCAGATGTTTCCCTGTATCTTATGGTCTCTAGGTTCTTTAACTCCTGTATAGTACTCTGAACCTTGGAGACTTCTCCCATATTATTCTCCTTTTCTCTCAAACTTGCTTTCAGGATCCCACCTTCCTTTTCAATGAGCTCCTTAACCTGCAAGTGTTTTCACAGGGTCACGGGAAAGTTCCTTTGACTGGCCAACTGCTGCTGCTCCTCACAACACCTTGGCTTGCTCTACAGCACCTCCCTTAAGTTCACAAAGGTGCTATTGAGAGGTATTTATTTCCACCTCTTCCTGTTCCATTGGGACAAGATGTTTCTGCATTACATTTATGGTGAAGATCTCAGCAGTCTTTTTGGCCTTTTACTCTATTAGTTTCCCTTTCTAGTTTTCAACTTCAGTATATTTTTGGGACAGATCTTTCAACTGTTTGTTAAGCTCTTCTGTTTTTCTTCCTAATGCTCTTTCCTTTTGCCTGGCATTCTCTATCAGAGTATGTGGTCCTATAACTCTTTCTGAAGAGTAATAATTTCTTTCTTGAGCCTGATATTTTCCTGTTCACTTTTCTTGGCCTCATCTTCTATGACACAGCACTTCCCCGTCTTCTCTGCTAGCAACTTTTTCCTTCTTTCTCTGTTGCTTTGAATTTCTGGTGACACTCTTCAAAGCTTATAATAGACATGTACTTCACCCTTATATTAGGTCTGGCTCCATTTTCATGGCCACAATTTCTTAATGCAGCATCAGGGTCTCTTCTTGTCCTCACTTGTTGTTAGCAAGGATGGCAGCATTGCTGTCTTGTGCTTCTGTCGGCCTCTGACCTGTGGTCCCCTAAGTTGCCTCATGCTCACCCAGGCTAATGTACCTGAATTTCATTTGATTCTGAGTGTTTTCTAGGTTCCTTTTGAGGATTTTCTTCTCATTTTTGACTCTCATAAGTTTATATCTTCAAATCTTTTCTTCACGTACAATTATTCTCCCTGTTTTCTCCAGTGTCCAGTGCTTTTAAACTCTTGGTGGGTTTGGACTGGCACATATTGGAGATTCAGTCTTTTATAAGCCTGTGTTTTGAGATAGAAGTGTGTGAATTTTTCTTTGCCTCATTTCCTCTTAAGTTCAGAGGGCTGATTTTTAAATTGAATACAATTGGAATTCAGAGCCCCAAGCTCTTTTGCATGTTACTCCTGAGATATGAACACATTTTTCAGGTGGTTAATGTGATTACATAACCTGTCATTTTCTATCTTTCACCTCCTTGGACATTCCTTTTCCCAATGTCCATTTTGCTTGCAATAAGGACACTGATCTAGTCCTAGAGGTTCCCTATTGCCATTTGCAAATGAATTGTACTGTCTTTGCCAAGGGTTTCTTTATCCCTATTCTTGTGCTCCTACCAAAACTCAACCCCCCTTCTTAGAGTCTTTTTTTCCAGGGTATCTCTGTTATCAAACACCTACTGGGCAACCACTTCCAACTTAGAATACACCTTTCTTTCAAAACCTTCTAACTTTTGAAGCTTTCTTCTAATATCTGGGGCTGACTGGGTAACAAAGGCCATATTTAGGGCTCTTTTACTCTCCAGGGCTTCAAGATCTATAGACCTATAATCCTATAGACTTCTGGGAGAAATTTCAGAAGAGGATTTGGGTACTCACTGGGGAACTGTACCATCTCACTCACCTTAGATTGATGACTTCGCTTCCTAGCCACTGTGGTATCCCTGCCAATCGAACCTGTCAATAATAGGTAAGCACTTCCATACCTCAATCACTGTTAGTCTCTGCTTGGGTAAGTATGTGAAAAGACTTGCTCCAAATGGTCTGGTTCAATAGTGGGGATACTCTCTGGTCCAAGGACAACTTTCAAGTCACTGAGGAGGATTCACTCCCTTTTCTACCAGGTGAAAAGCACCTGTAAAATTTGCTGACACTCATCCCAGATGTGCTTGTGTGTGTGAAAATTAATGTCTCTAATGAAGTAATGAGCCCCTTTGTTTTCTGTTTCCAGTTATACAGGTCACTATTTGTAAAGGGAACATATATTAAAAAGGGTGCCTGCCCACCATCTCCTCCATGCTCCTGTGTCAAGGATAATAAGGGTAACTTACCACATTGTACCACCTCAGGCTGGTACAAGTAACCACTTTTGGTATGGGAGGATTTAACATTAGAGGTGCTGATGGCAAAGAACAGGAGAGAGCGTACATCAATGAATCTTCCTCTATAACCCTGGGTCAGTATATTTTTTTCGATATGGTAAATTTAGGCCTTGTTCACTCATCCTGAGAAAAAGTAAACTGAGGTGCATACAGGACACAGCTAGAACTATCAGCATACACACACAGACCAATAGTCACAGACACTTAACTTACATGTCCCACACCTCTCAATGTTGACCTCTACAGGAGGTCCCAGATGACAGAGAGAATGTCCCAGATTGCCTCTTGAGAAGGCCACAGATGACCTCTTGTGGATGTCACATATGTCCTCCGTAGGAGGCTCGAGATAACCTCTCATGGAGGTTCAAAATGGCTCTCAAAGATAGTGTCCGATGACCTCCAAAGGAAGTCCCAGATGTCCTCTCAAGGAGGCTGAGATTACCTCTCCACTAGCTCCCAGATGGCCACTCAAGGAGGTGACATATAAACTCCAGAGACGGTTCCAGATAACTCTCTTGAGAAAGGCACAGATGGCCTCCAGAGATGGTGCTATATGGCTTCTCAAGGAAGTCCCACATGATGTCCGAATATGGTCATACATTTCTCATCAAGGCAACCTGAGATGACCACCAAAAGAAGTTCCACATGACCTCAGGAGGTGGTCCAAGATTCCCTCTTAAGGAAGCCCCAATGACTATTTTTGAAGAGGTCTCAGGAGGCCTCCTGAGGAAGCACAAGATGACCTCTGGATAAAGTCCCATATGGCCCCTGGAGAAGGCCCCAAATGACCTCCAAGGTAGGTCTCAGATAGCTTCTCAAGGAATTCGCAGATGTACTCTTGATAATGTTCCAGATAGCTTCCCAAAGAAACCCTACATGACCTCTCAAGGAGTTCCCAGATGGCTTCCCAAGGATGCCATAAATGACCTCCAGAAGGGGTCCCCAAAACCGGCTGGCAAGCTTGCACAGATGCACCTCTAGTGGAGTCTAAATGACTTTTGTCCATGTTGGTCCTCTGGAGACAAAAACTCGAGGTAGACTCTCAACTCTGAGGGTTGAAACACTCACCTATGGGGATTTTTCCCTGGGCCTGATGCTATCCAAATGTATGATCTCGATGAGGTCTCTGAAAATTAGGAACTCTCTAGTTGAAGAGAATCCATCGAGACACATGTAATAAATGTTCTCCAAACCACCAACCCTCAAAATTATGATATCCAAAGCTCCAAACATCAAAGGGCAAGCCTTTTTTCCCCTTCCCTTTGTCTCTCCTTCACTAAAGAACTATACTTCCTTCGAGGTCTTTCCATTTTTCCCATCTAACAGTTCCTTCTTCTCTTTAGGCCTCTCTACTCTCCAAAGGCCTGAACTGCTTTGCCTGGGTTGTCAGTTGCCATCTTTCACCTCCTGCCCCCTCTCAAATTCCTCTCCTCCCAGGTCTTTCCCCTTCTGCTATCACACCACTTCCTTCCTTCCAGGACTTTTCCCTTTTTCTCTTTCCTTCTATTGCTCTGAACAAGTAGCCTGTAAAAATTCTGTACCCCTCCTCCACTGCAACTGCCTAACAGTTTTCAAATGTCACATCAGAAACTGCCCAAAGCCCAATCACTTCTTAACAGTTCAGTAGGTGGGGATTAATGCACCAGCCCCTCCCACAGAATGTCCCACCTTCTTTGGTGGCATACTTTGTAATCTCCAGCTGGCCAGGATATGGTGCCTGGCTGATTATCGGACCCTATAGATTATCGTGGCCCTGATGATTATTACAGTATCCTCCTTGTGAATTAGTTGCAATTGAAATTGAAAATTTGATTGTGATATTACAAACTAGTTATGACATCACAAACCCATTTTAACATCATAACAGCACTACATCACAAACCCATTGTAACAATATTTTCATTTTGACATCATGATTCCACTGTGACATCTCAAATCTATTATGACCTCTTAGCTCCTTTGAAAAATCACATGCCTTTTTCAACATCATAGTCCCTTTGTGTACCCATATCCTTGTTGTTATCCAATGACAATTGAGATCAGACATGCCATTATAACATCAAAAAGTGTTTGTGACATTCTCAACAGTGTGACATCATATTTTCATTATGAGAGCATCAGCTCATTGTGACATCACCAAACTCAATGACATAATTGAATTATGACAACAATTCTCATTGTGACATCAAAGACACATTGTGAATGCCTCTTCTGTGATTTCATTGTATTTCAAATGTAGCATGAGAGTTGATATCAGAAACATGTGTTTGTGCCTACACAATCATTTTGACATCATAATCACTTTATGATATCGCAGTGCCAGTGTGATATCACTAACACAATGTGACATCACAAAACTCTCCTCTCCTCATAACTTTTTTGACATGCTAACATTGTGATATCTTAGATCTTTTTGCCCTCATAATTTGTTTTTAAACTCATATTTCATGTATGACATGAGATACTAGAAATCCACTAACATTATGACCATGTGACATCACACTGACAGATGTCATGATCATCGTGTCACGTGACATCACAAAAGGTTTTGATGTCACAATTAGTTGGTGATGCCATACAGGTAAGGGGTCACAGTAGTTCTATGATGTCACAATTTGTTGGTGATATCCAAATGGCATAAAGGATCTCATTTGTCATGAAATCACAGAGAATATGAGTTCACAAATGGACTGTGGCATCTTCAAAGGCATGTATTGTCACAAATGTGATGAAGTCCTAGGAGGAATATGATATCACAGTGTGACACAATGTGCACGATATCTGTCAGTATGATGTCACAATTGTCATGATGCCACAGTGGATTTCTGATATCACATATCATAACAAATATTACAAGGTTGAAAACAGATTACGAGCTCATAAAGGGCTAAGACATCACAATTGCAGCACGTCACAAGACTTATGAGGACAGGGAAGGTTTGTGATGTCACAGTGTGTTAATGATATCACCATGGCACTGTGATGTCACAAAGTGATTGTGATGCCATATACTTATGAGATCATAATGGTTTTCTCATATCAACCCACATGCCACATTTGAAATAGAATGAACTAAAAGAATAGGCATTTACAATGTGTTTATAACATCACAATGACAAAATAATGTCATAATGCTGTGAGGTCATTATAAATTGGTGATGTTGCAAGGACATAATGGTGTCATAATGAATATTTGTTGTCGCATTTGTGATGGGGTCACAAATGGTGATATTACAATGGCATATATGAATTCCATTGTCATGTGTTCACAATGAGGATATGGGCATACAAAGGGACTGTGATGTCAAAAATGCCATGTGTGTTGTCAAAGGTATTTAAAGGTCATAATAGCTTTATGATACACTGTTGTGATGAGGTCACCAAGGGTTTTTGATGTCATAATGATTTTGTAATATCTCAAACACAGGTCCAATTTCACTTGCTAGTGTTTCACAATGTGCATACAAGTTCACAGAAGGATCTTGAAGTCCTAATGGACATGAATTTTTTTAAATGTTATGAGGTCATATTAGGTTTCTGAACACAATGGGTCAGATATCCTCATGGCAATGTCAACTCACTACATCATGTCAAAATATTGTGTTGTTGTCACAATTGGTGATGAGGTCACAAAAGATTGGTTATGTCACAATGTGTTGGGCATGTCACAATGACATGATGGTTCCCAATTGTCTTTAACTTACAATAAGTATAGGATTTCACAAAGGGACTGTGGTTTCTCCAAAAGTATGTGTTGTCACAAATATATTGAAATCCTAAAAGGTTTGTGAGGTTAAATTTCGACACAATGGTTATGAAATCTGGTAGTGTGATATCACCATGGTCATGATGTCACTGGGAATTTGTGATATCAAGTGTCATATGTGAAATCTAATGAGGTTGACAACAGATTGTGAGGACAAAAAAGCCAAAGGTATTAGAATTGCAGTATGTCACAAAAGTTATGATGACAGGATGGGTTTGTGGTGTCACAGTGTGTTAGAGATATCCCAATGGAAATGTGATGTACAAAGGGATTTTGATGTCACAATGGTGAGGAGTTCTTGATTTGCTTATGATATCAACCTACAGGCCACATTTTAAATAGAATGAAATCACAGAAAAGGCATTCATAATGTGTCTATCATGTCACATGACAAGGTGAAGATATAAATCTATCATATCATTTTAGTTTTGTGATTTCACAATGAAAAGATGGTGTCAAAATGACAATGTGATGTCACAATTGTGATAAACTCACAAACTTTTTGATGTTAAAATGTCATGTCTGATTCTTAATTGTCAATATTTCACAGTGGGGATTTGAGTACACAAAGGGAATGTGATGTCACAAAGCTATGTATTTTTTCAAAATGCATAAGAGGTCATAATAGATTTGGGTTATAACAATGTGAACTGGTATTAAAAATATCATTGTGATGTCACAATGGGTTTGTGATGTCACAGTGGTGATGAGGTTATAATGGGTTAGTTATGTCACGAGTTTGTAATATCACAATTATTTGTCCAATTTCAATTGCTCCTAGTTCACCATGAGGACAGTGTAATAACCATCAGTGCCCGTATAATCCACGGGAACAGATAGTCATCATGGCCTCTTGGTTTGGACCATCAGAGAGAGAGGTGTATGATGCTGTTGAAGGAGATAGGATGTCAAGTCCCACATGGTTAGCTACCAAGAAGTGATTGGGCATGGACATTTGGGAAGTGATGATTGAAAACTGTTATGTAGGAAACATATTGCAGTAGGGGAAGGTTAAGGCCTAAATATAGGCTGCATGTTCAGAGCAACAGAAGGGGACAGAAAAAGGGGAAATACCTGGAAGGAAAGAAGTGATGAGACTGCAGGAGGAGAAAGAGCTGGGAGGAAAGGAAATTGAGGGAGAGCAGGAGCTGAAGGATGGCACCTGGACACCTGGATAGGGCAGGGCAGGCCTGTCAAGAGTAGAACATCCTGAAGAGAAGAAGGGAATAGTGGAAGGAAAAAAATAAGACCTGAAATGTCGGACAGGTCTGTAGTGAAGGAGGATGAGAAGATAAGAAAAAGCCTTGTCCTTTGAAATGTGGAGCTTTGGATATCATTATTTTGGGGGTTGGTTGTTTGAAGTCCAGTTAACAAATGGCTGGGCTGCTCTGTGGAATTCTGAGGGTTCATGGTTGAGGCTGCATTTAGCTCTGGGCATCCAGCCCAGGTCAAGGTAGTCACTTGTTATAAAATTTATAAGGACAAGACAGATTTGTGATGTTACATTGCATTAATGATATCACAATGTTAATATGAGGTCACAAAGGATTGTAATGTCACAATGGTGATGTGGTCACAATGGGTTTCTGAAATCAACCTATATGCCACATTTGAGATAGAATGAAATCACAGAATAGGCAATCACATTGTCTCTAGGACCTCACAATGAATATGTGATGTCATAATGCTATGGTGTCATTGTCATTTAGGGATATCACAATGGGCTGATGCTATGCTAACAACAATGTGATCTCACTCTGGAGATGATGTCACAAAACGTTTGTAATGGTACAATGGCATGTCTGATGTCAGTTGTCCTTTTTCAAAGTTGTCCTTTCACAACAGATTTGGGATATCACAAGGTGATCGTGATATCACTGTGGAAATGTGATGTCACAATGGGTTTGTGATGTCACAGTGGTGATAAAGTCACACTTGGATAGTGATGTCACAATGAATTTGTAATATCACCATTACATATCTAATTTCATTCTACTAGATCACAATGAAGATACGCATTTACATAAGGAGCTAGAAGTCAGAAAGGCCATGGATTTTGTAAAATATTATGCGGACATAAGAGATTGGTGAAAATGCAATGGGACAGAGATATCCCACTGGCAATGAGATGTTACCATTACATGGGATAGTATTGTTTTGAAGTCACAAATAGTTGGTAATGCCATACAGCTGATGAGGTCACATAGATTTGTGATTTCACAATGGGATGTTGATGTCACAATCTCATGCCAGGTCTCTAACAATAACTACATAAGTTCACAAGGCATAATGTATCAAAAGGCATATGTTGGCACAAGTGGAATGAGTATTAACAGGTTTGTGATGTCACAATGTGACTCAGTGGTCATGACATCTGTCAGTGTGATGTCACAGTGGTCGTGATGTCACAGTGGATTTCTGATATCACATGTCCTACCTGAAGTATTATGAGTTAAACAATTTATGAGCTTAGAGAGGCCAGAGATCACACTGGCAGCATGTCAAAACATTTATGAGGATAGGAGAGACAGTGGGTTAGTGATATCATACTGGCAATGTATTGTCATCGAGGTATTGTGATTCCATAATGGTTATCTGTTCACAATCTATTTCTTATATCAACACGCCTGTCACATTTGAAATAGAATGAAATCACAGAATAGACATTCCAATGTATCTGTGACATCACAATGACCATGTGATGTCATAATTCTATGATGTCATTGATGTTTTATGATGTCACAATGGAATGATGTCGTTATAATGACAATGTGATGTTACAGTGGTGATGATGTCACAAAGGTTTTGAGATGTTAAAATGGCATGTTTGATCTCAACTGTCATTAGCTCAAAATGAGGATTTGGGTAAAAAAGGTCCTGTGATGACACAATGGCCATGCTTTCTTTCAAAGCTTCTGAGGTCATAATAGGATTGGGATGTCACAATGTGAGCATGGTGACACAATGGCAATGTGAGATCACAATGAGTTTGTGATGTCACCACGGTGATGAGGTCACAATGGGTTAGTGATGTCTCATCAAGTAATATAACAATGACATATACAATTTCAATTTCTTCTAATTCACTATTAGGATACTGTAATAACCAGTGAGGCCAGGATTATCTGTGGGAGCTGATCATCATTATAAATTCTTGGCCTGGCCCACCGGAGAGTGTGGGGAATACCGCCAAAGGTGGAGGTGTCAAGCCTCACATGGTGAGCTGTCAAGGAGTTATTGAACATTGGGCAGTTTGGGAAGTGACGGTTGAATACTGTTAGGCAGAAGACACATTGGAATGAGGAGGGGTACAACCTATATATGAAGTGCATTTTCAGAACATTGGAAGGGGACATAAAAATGAAACCTACCCAGATGGAAGAAAGTGGTGAGACAGCAGGAAGGGAAAAACTTGAGAGGAGAGGAAGTTGAGGGAGAGCAGAAGGTTGGCAAGTGGTCACTGGGGCAGAGTAGGGCAGGCCTTTGGAGACTGAAGAGGCCTGAAGGAAGTGGTGGAAGGGAAATAGGGAAAGACCAGGAAGGAAGGACAAGTCTGTAGTGAAGGAGGGAGGAATGGAAAAGTAAAAAGCCTTGCCCATTGAGGTTTGGAGTTTTTGAGATCATAATTTTTTGACTGGTGGTTTGCGGACCAATAAAGAAAGGGTGGGGCTGCCCATTGAAGGTCTGAGGTTTGGTGGTCAAGGCTGCTCTTGGACCTGGGTATCCAGTCCAGCATAAGGTAATCACAGTCCACTTTCTAGTGTAAATTGGATTATTATACTAATGTGACTTGATGGTTTGTCTATTTGCCTTAGAAGTTATAAGTACACGAGTTCACAGAAAGAGCTTGAAGTCTCAAAGGCCATGAATTTTTTAAGATGTGATGTGGTCATATAAGTTTGTAAAAACACAATGGGACAGTGATATCACAATGGCAATACCACAATATCATGTCAAAATAATGCTTTGATACCACAATTAGTTGTTGATGCCATTCTCGTGATGAGGTCACAATAAGTTTGTGATGTCAGAAAGGGTTCATGATGTCAGAGTGGCATGGCAGATCTCAATTGTCATTAATTGGCAATGAATATATGATTTCAAAAAGGGACTGTAATGTCTCCAGAGGAATGTGTTGTCACAAAAGTGATGCCGTTCTAACAGGTTTGTGATGTCACAATGTGACACAATACTCATGATATCTGGCAGTATGATGTCACAGGGGATTTCTGATATCACATGTCATACAAGAAATATGAGATTTAAGATTATGAGCTCACAAAGGGCTTAACCTATGACAATGGCAGCATGTCACAAAACTTATAAGGACTGGCACAGCAGATTAATGACGTCACAAAAGATTGTGATATCACAATGGTTATATGGTCAAAATGGGTTACTGATAGAGAATGAATTCACAGAATAGGCCACACTCTTATGAGTATGATGTAACAATGTCATTGTGATTTATCATGCTATGATGCCATTGTTGTTTGGTGATGTCACAACGAGATGAAGGTGTCATAATGACAATTTGATGTCACTGCTTATTTATGATGTTACAATGGTTAGAAGGTCACATTATGTTTCTGATGTCAACACACATGTCAAATTTGAAGAAAGAATGAAAAGGCCGGGCGCCAGTGGCTCATGACTAATCCAAGCTACTCATGAGGCTGAGAACTAAGGATTGCACTTCAAAGCCACTTTAGGCAGGAAAGTCCATGAGACTATCTCCAATAAAAACCATTAGAAAACTAGAAGTGGTTCTGTGACTGAAGCGATAGATTGCTTGCCTTGAGCTGAAGAGCAGAGACAGAACCCAAGCCCAGAGATCAAGCTCGACGACCGACAAAAAAATAAAAAACAGTCATTCACAATCTCTCTATAACATCACAATGACAATGTGATCTCATAATGCTATCTTGTCATAGTTTTGTGATGTCAAAAGTAGTTGATCCTGTCATAATGAGAATATTATGTCACACTGGTGACGTCTCAAAGAGTTCATGATGTTACAATGGCATGTCTTATATCAATTGTCAGTTCATAATCAGGGTATAGTTACACAAAGGGACTGTGATGTCACAAAGGCCATGTGTTTTTTCAAATGTGCTGAGAGGTCCAAATATGTTTGGGATCTCACAATGTGATAGTGATATCAAATGGCAATGAAAGCTTACAATGGGTTTGTAATGTTATATTGGTGATGAAATCAATGTTTTGTGAAGTCACATCTCATACTCACATGTCCAATTTCAGTTGCTACTATTTCACAATGAGGATGAGTTCACAGAAGAAGACTGAAATATAAAAGGCCATGAATTTTCTAAAATGCTATGAAGACATACTTAGTTTTTGAAAAAACATTGGAACAGTGATATCGCTATGGCAATGGGATGTTGCAATATGATGACTTAATAAAGTTTTGTTACCACAATTGGTGATGCCATACTGGTGATGAGTTTACAAGAGGTGTGCGATGTCACAGTGGGTTGGTGACATCAAAATGACACATGTGATCTCAATTGTCAACTCACAATGAGTATATGGGCTCACAAAGGGCCTGTGATGTCTCCAAAGGCATGCGTTGTCTCAAAAATGATGAAATCCTAACAGGTGTGTGTTGTCAGAATGTAACAAAATGCTCATAACATCTATCAGTGTGATGTCACACTGGATTTGGGTATCACATTTCATACCTGGATTGGGTATGAGAGGATTGGAATTTCCCAGTGGGTTAGTGATATCACTATGGAAATGTGGGGTCACAAAGGGATTGTGCTACCACAATGGTTATTAGATCACAATGTGTTTATACTATAATAAGTGTGTCCTGTCACAATTGGTTGGAAATGTCACAATGGCATGCCGATTCTCAAATGTCTTTAATTCACAATGAAGATATGAGTTCAAAAAAAGACTGTGTTGTCTCCAAAGTCATGTGTTGAGACAAATGTGATGAAGCCCTAACACATTTGTGAGTTCACAATGTGACACCATGGCCTTGATGTCTATCAATGTGATGTCACAATGTTCATATTGTCAGAGTCAATTTCTGATATCAGATGTCATGCCTGAATTATGAGTTTGAAAACAGAATATAAGCTTACTAAAGGCCTAAAATATCCTAATGGCAGAGTATCACACGTTATGACTAAAAGTTCATGGTCGTTGGAGCTTCAGATTCTTTCTGTAAAATTGTATCCTCATATTGAACTAGTAGAAATTGAAATTGGACATGTCATTGTAATAATACAAACTCATAGTGACATCACAAACTCATTGTGACCTCATCATCACTGTGACATCACAAACCCATTGTCATATCCATTGCTGTTGTGCCTTCACAATCACATTGTGACATCACAAAGCTATTGTGAACTCTTAGCATCTTTAGAATACACATGATCTCTGTGTCATCACAGACCCTTTGTGTACCCATATCCTCATAGTGAACTAATGAAAATTGTGATCACACATAGCATTGTAGGGTCACAAATACTTTGTGCAATAATTTTGACTGTGTAATCACATTGTCATCATGACACCATCATCTCATTGTGACAACACCAAACCGCAATGACACACCATTTTTTTCTTCTGTACGTTTGTTATTGTAAGTGTAGTGTACAGAGGGATTACAGTTACATAAATAAGGTAATGAGTACATATGATATCAAACATTGCTGCCTTGACATCACGTTGTCACTTTAAATGTCATAAAACCATTGTGAATGCCTATTCTTTGATTTCATTCTATTTCAAATGTGCCATGTGGGTTGATATCAGGAAACCATTGTGAACTCATAACCTTTGTGACATCAAAATCTCTTTATCACAGAACTTTGCCTTTGTTATATCATTAACCGACTGTGACATCAAATACCTCTCCTGTCCTCATAACTTTTGTGAAATGCCATTGTGATATCTTAGGTCCTTTGTGAGTTGAAAATCTGTGTTCAACTTCATATTTCAACTATGACATGAGATACCTAAAATCCAGTGTAACATCATGATATCACACCGCTGGACATCATAACCATTGTGTCACTTTGTGACTTCTCAGACCTGTTAGTTCTTCACCTTCTTGACTACATATATTTTGGTGACATCAGAATCCCTTCCCAAACTCATATACTCATGGTGAGTTAATGACAGTTGAGATCCCACATGCCATTGTGACATCACCAACCCCTTGGTACATCTCAAATCTGTTGAGACCTCTTCATCAGTATGGCATCACCAATTGTGACATCAAAACATTATTATAACATGATATTGAGACATCACATTCTCATTGGGAAATGACCACATACTATGAAGTTTCTTCTATCACCCGGTATCCTCATATTGAATTATGAGTAATTGAAATTGGATGTATCATTCTGATATTACAAACTGTGACATCACAAAACCATTGTGACCTCATCACCATTGTGACATCAAAAACCCAATTGGACATTTCATTTTATTGTGACATTATGGATCACATTGTGCCCTTTGAAACATATTATGACCTCTTACCACCTTTGAAAACACACATGGCCTCTGTGACATCACAGAACATTTTTGTATCCATATCCTCATGGGGAACTAATGAAAACTGACATCAGACATACCATTTAAACATAAAAAAATCCTTTCTTACATTATCATAATTGTGACATCATGTTGCCATTATGACACCATCAGCTCATTTTGACATGTAAAACTACAATGACATCATAGCATTGTAACATCTCATTGTCATTCTGATATCATAGACATGTTGTGTTTGCCTATTATGTTATTTGATTCTATTTTTAATGTGGCATGTCGGTTCATGTGGCATGTGAGTTCATGACCATTGTGATACCATGGTGCTTCAGTAGCATCATATTGCTATTGTGATGTCACATTGCCAAATTAATGTCACAAAGGGATTCTGATGTGACAATGGTTATGACATCACAATGAGTTTCTGATATCAACCCACATGCCACATTTCAAATATAATGAAATCACAGATTTGACATTCATAATGTGACTATTATGTTACAATGACATAATGGCAAATGCTATAATGTCATTCTCATTTTGTGTTGTCACCAAAAGCTAAAGATGAGATAACAATTATATGGTGTCACAATGGTTATCACGTCCAACAGGGTTTATAATGTTCCAATGGTTATGAGGTCATAATGTGTTTCTGATATCAACTGATATGCCACATTTGAAATAAAATGAAATCACAGGATATACATTCACAATGTGTCTATGACAGCAAAATGGCAATGCAATGTCATAATGCTATGATGTCACTGTAGATTGGTGATGTCACAATGAGCTGATGATATAACGACAGTCTGATTATGTCACAAAGGGTTTGTGATGTCACAATGGCATGTCAGATCTTAACTGCCATTAGTTTATAATGAGGATATGGGAATGAAGTCACAATGACATACACAAATGAACTGTGATGACACAAAGGCCATGTTTTTTGTCAAAAGTGCTAAGGTTGCTAACAGGTTTCATTTGTCAAAGTGTTAATGATATAAAAATGCGTAAGTGATGTCAAACTAGTTTGTAATATCATACTTTATTTCAAATTTCAATTGCTACAAGTTCACAATGATACAAGTTCAGAGAAGGAGCTTGATGTCCCAAATGCCGTGCATTTTCTAAGATATGATGAGGTCATAATAGGTTTGTGAAAGCATGATGGTACAGTAATATCACAATTGCAATACGATGTCAAATTATAATGTCATAAGAGTGTTGTTATAATCACAATTAGTTACTGATGCCATAATAGTGATGAGTTCAAAATAGTTTTGTGATGTCGCAGTAGATTGGTGATGTGACAATGGCATTCGACACCTCAATTGTCAATAACTCACAATGAGTATATGAGTTTAGAATGGGATTGTGAGGATTCCAAAGGTATATGTTGGCACAAATGTGATGAAGTCGAATAGATTTGTAATGTGACAATGTGACACAATGGTCATTACATCTAGCAGTGTGATGTCACAATATTCATGATGTCATAGTATATTATTAATATTTTATGTCATACCTAAAATCATATGAGATCAAAAATAGAATGAGCTCTCAATGGGCCTAAAGTGGCAACATGTCACAAAACTTATGAGGACAGGACATGTTTGAGTTGTCACAGTTGTTTAGAGTTATCACAATGGCAAAGTTTTGTCACAAAGAGATTGTGATGTCACAATGGTTATGAAGTCAAAATGTGTTTTTGATATGAACCCACATGCCACATTTGAAATATAATGAAATCACATAATAGGCATTCATAATGTAAATATGATGTCACAATGACAATGTGATGTCATAATGGTATGATGTCATTATAGATTTGGGATATCATAATGACCTGATGTTGTCATAATGACAATGTGATGTCACACGTATGATTATATTGTAAATGTTTTGTGATATTACAATGGCATATCTTATCTCAATTGTCATTTCACAATGGATACACAAAGGGACTGTGGTGTCACAAAGGCCATGTGTTTTTTCAAAGGTGCTGAAGATGTCATAATGGGTTCGGGAGGTCTCAGGGTGATTGTAATGTCACAACAGCAATGTGATATCACAATGGCTTTGTGATGTCACATTGGTGAGGAGGTCACAGTGAACAGGACATGTTTGTGATGTCACAACAGGTTAATGATATCACAATGACACTTTGATATCACAAAAGGATTTTCATGTCACAATGGCTTTGAGGTTACAATGGATTTCTGATATCCACCAATATTGCTTGCTTGAAATAGAATGAAATCACAAAATAGGCATTCACAATATGTCTATAATTTCACTATGACATATGCTGTCATAATTCTATGATATTTAAGCTTGGTGATGTCAAAATTGCATGTCTAATTTTATTGGTCATTAGATTACCATGAGGATCCCAAAGGTTGTTATGTGCTGAGTCCTTCAAAAGGCGCATTGTGCTGAGTCCATTACACAGGTTTCTTTGTGCTACTTTTTTAAAGTATGCTGTGTGCTGTCATCCAAAAGGGTGCTATGTTCTGAGTCCTTGAGAGGTAGGTATCCCTGAAAATCACACACACACACACACACACACACACACACACACACACACACACACACACACACACACACACACACACACTAACAGAGGGTAACCATGCACCTGCTTAGTGTGTGGGGTGGATGGAGAAGAGTCTCTCCCAGCCTTTGGGCTGAGGGAAGGGTTCAATGCCATGGGCAACTGCTGGGGTTGGGAGGAAGCCCTGAGCTGAGGTGAGCCTGCTTTTTCCATGGCCTGTTAGCCTTAGGGCAGTCAGGGCACCACAAAGTCAGGGATGGGGGGTGTGGTCAAGTGGGGAGGGGGTGTGACTGAGGAGAGGACAGGACGTGGCCAAGGGAGCACATATCTGCTGCAGCCAGGGGCACATGGGGGCTGGCTCACTTGTGCAGCGTGGGTGGGGCAGCCCGGGAGAGAAATGGGGGTGGCAGAGAGAGACAGCAGAGAGAAGAGCAGGCACAAGCACCAGGGGAGGCATCATCAATGGCTTGATTCGGCTGCTGTAGGATCACTGGTCGGGGCCAGGAGCACAGAGCACACAAAGCCAGCACAGCAGCCACATCCCTCCCAAAGGCCCTGGGAGGCTCAGAGGCCAAGTAGGCCCTGAATCTGAGATTCCAGTGCCAGGAGATCAGCTGGGCCTAAGGTGGGCTCAGCCCTGCCACCTGCCTGCCCCTGTCCTGGCCCCCTTTCGTGCTCTCCCCATGGCATCACGTTTCAAACATGAGCTGCTGACTTGGACCTGCAGCGCCTCTCAGAATCATCCAGTGATGTGCCCCAGGCCAGCTGGTGGCCCTGACCATGTCCTGGCCCCCCATCCTCTGCTCTGGGCCTGAGAATCTGCCATGATGCTGCCATTGCTGCTTGCTACACCTAGAATGGCAGCATATAGCATCTCCCAGCAGCACACATGAGTGGCCGTCCCATGGGCCCACATCTCTTGACCTCTCCCAACCCCTCCTTCCCCACCCCAACCCAGACCCACGACTCCCACTTCCCTTCTCACATCCCAACCTTGCCTCACCAGTGCCAGGGGCCAGCCCTGGCTCTGCCACAAATGCTCCCCAGGAGTAGGGGGTGGGGGAGTGGGTGTCGAACCAAGGATCCCACCCCCATCCCTAGTGTCAGTGTCCCAGGAAATGGGGAGATGCAGGGTTGGGTGAGAAGAGGCCATCACCAAGCCCCTGGCCTGGAGCAGTGGGAACCACATAGCCCCACATCTTCACAATCCTCTCCTACGTGGGAACTTTGTGGCTTTATAAAGAGTTGGGGAACAGCAGCTCCACACCTGCCTTCTCGGGTCTTTTCCTTTTTTCTGGGGGTGGAGGGTGTTGGATGCAGAAGATAAGGACCCTTTGCTGTGTGACTCCTTGTCCTCTGTTCTCAGTCACCCTCTCACCTGAGGAGGGTATCAGAAAATCCCACTAGGGAGGTGAGAGCAATGGGGGTCAGATGAAAGGTGAATATTTGGGAAGAACACACTCTCTCTGACACACATACACCTGGCCTGTCCCCCCCCTCCCCAGCTTCAACAATACTCACAGGTTGGTCACATTTCCCAGCTCTTCCAGCATCTGCTGGTGCTCCTGGTCCATCTGTTCTCCTTGTCCCTCCAAGAATCCACCCAGTCTCCCAGAAGCATCTAGGCTGGAAGTAGGGAGTGTGTCCATGTATGTAGCCTTTAGAACCCCATCCATTTCCTCAACACCATGCCCACCCCAGGTTAGACATTCCCTTGGGGACCCCATGACCCCCTGCTTGTTTTCAGTCCTTGCTCTGAGGAGCCAGCTGTCTGGGGATTCCTTCACCCAGTGTCCTGGCTTAGGGTTTTGGTGAATGGGGATTTAAGGCTGGTTGTTCCCAAGGGGAAGGGTTTGGCCCTAGAGAAGGCGAGAGGCAGGGTGGTGCTGTGTCATTACAGTGGTGCTCCCCTTGGATGGGAACCCTTGG